>NC_092334.1:551099500-551786500 GCF_046630445.1 Rutidosis leptorrhynchoides
CTCAAGGTGGGGCCAAAGATCACGTGGGGTCAAAAATCTTTTCGACTGAAGGCGTTGTGCCGGTGCTGTGGAAGCAGCTAGAAAAGGGGCTGAGAGGAGGACACTTAGTAGATGACTTGTTAACTGGTGCTTTAAGGAATCTTTGTAGCAGCACTGAAGGATTTTGGTCAGCAACGATTCAAGCTGGTGGAGAAGATATACTCGTAAAGTTACTAACAACCGAGCAATCTAATACTCAAGCAAACGTTTGTTTCTTGCTTGCATGCATGATGATGGAAGATGCATCTGTTTGTAATAGAATAGTGGATGCTGAGGCTACAAAACTACTTCTTAAGCTATTAGGGCCCGGTAATGATGCTCCGGTTCGAGCACAAGCAGCAGCGGCTCTAAAATCTCTTTCTGCTCAGTGCAAAGAAGCAAGGAAGGAGATTGCGAGTTCTAATGGTATTCCTTCTCTTATTAATGCTACAATAGCTCCTTCTAAAGAGTTCATGCAAGGTGAACATGCCCAAGCTCTACAGGAAAACGCAATGTGTGCTCTCGCAAATATCTCCGGAGGTTTGTCGTATGTCATCTCGAGCCTTGGTCAAAGTCTTGAATCTTGCACTTCACCTGCACAGATAGCTGATACGTTAGGAGCTTTAGCCTCTGCTCTTATGATATATGATAGCAAAGCAGAAACTAGTAAAGCATCCGATCCCACAGATGTTGAGCTGACGTTAGTTAAACAGTTTAAGCCTAAGTTGCCATTTTTGGTTCAGGAACGCACCATAGAGGCTCTTGCAAGTTTGTATGGAAACGCTACACTCTCAAGTAAACTTGCTAATTCCGATTCGAAACGTTTGTTGGTTGGTTTGATCACAATGGCAACTAACGAAGTTCAGGATGAGTTGATACGATCACTACTAATTCTTTGCAAAAATGAAGGCAGTTTGTGGTACGCTCTACAGGGTCGAGAAGGTATTCAGATGTTGATCTCTCTTCTCGGACTTTCGTCCGAGCAGCAACAGGAGTGTGCTGTCGCATTGCTTTGCCTTTTGTCTAATGAAAACGATGAAAGCAAATGGGCCATCACTGCTGCTGGTGGCATCCCTCCTCTTGTTCAAATTCTCGAGACGGGATCAGCCAAAGCAAAGGAAGATTCCGCAACGATTCTCGGTAACCTCTGTAATCACAGTGAAGATATACGAGAATGTGTCGAGAGTGCTGATGCTGTCCCCGCTTTGTTGTGGCTGCTGAAAAACGGAAGCTCTAACGGTAAAGAGATTGCAGCAAAGACTTTAAACCACTTGATTCACAAATCAGATACGTCAACTATTAGTCAACTTACCGCGTTGTTAACTAGTGAACTACCTGAATCTAAGGTTTATGTCTTGGATGCTTTAAAAAGTTTGCTTTCCACAGCCCCATTATCGGATTTATTGCGTGAAGGTAGTGCATCAAATGATGCAATTGAAACACTTATTAAGATTCTAACCTCTACAAAAGAAGAGACTCGTGCCAAGTCTGCATCCGCCCTTGCTGGTATATTCAATACACGAAAAGACTTGCGTGAAAGCAGCATTGCAGTTAAGACTCTTTGGTCTGTGATGAAACTCCTAAATTCTGAATCTGAGTTCATATTGGCCGAGTGCTCCGGGTGCCTTGCTGCAATATTTTTATCGATCCGAGAAAACCGTGATGTGGCTGTTGTTGCTAGAGATGCGCTGACTCCCTTACTGACACTTGCAAGCTCTTCGGTTCTACAAGTTGCAGAACAAGCTCTATGTGCATTAGCCAATCTTTTACTGGATACTGAAGTTTTAGAGAAGGCTGTACCCGAGGAGTTCATTTTACCTGCTACTAGGGTTCTGCGTGAAGGTAACATTACCGGTAGGACCCATGCAGCAGCTGCAATTGCTCGGCTTCTTGACTTTCGTCAAACTGATTTTTCCTTAACGGACTATGTAAACCGCACCGGAACAGTTCTTGCACTGGTGTCTTTTATCAAATCTGCTACTTGTGGGTCTGCTGCCGTTTCAGAGGCGATAAATTCACTTGCAATATTGTCAAGATTAAAAGGATCACCAGGAGATATCAAACCTGCTTGGGCAGTGCTTACCGAATATCCTGATAGCATAAGCCCGATCGTTGCGTGTATTCCTGGTGCGACTCCTCTGTTACAAGATAAGGCGATCGAAATTCTGTCGAAGCTTTGCCGTTCACAATGTGTAGTTTTAGGAGATGCAATTACAAGTATTTCGGGTTGCACTTCATCTATTGCAAGCAGGGTGATCAATTCATCGAATACAGCGTTGAAAACGGGTGGAACTGCACTTCTTGTTTGTGCCGCAAAGGTGAATATTCAAAGAGTTATGGAGGATTTGCATGAGCTACAACTGCATAGCCATTTAATTCAGTCCCTCGTCTTAATACTAAGTTCGCCAAAAGGTTCTCAATCGGAAAACGTTGAAGATAAAGATATTATTAGTGTCTGCAGAGGTTTTGAAGAAGCAACGGCCAATGAAAAAGAGACAAGTACATCCGTTATATATGGTGCTAATATCGCCATATGGCTATTATCTGCTATGGCTAGTTATGATGACAAAAGTAAAGTTGAAATTGTAGAGGCTGGAGCCATAGATATCGTTACTGAGAGGATCTCTCAGTGCTTGTCACAGTATGGTCAGGTACATACTAAACTTAATGAATTTTGTTTATTTATTTATTTAAATTTGTTATAATTCAGTAGGCTTATAACTACCTTTAGTGGTTTGATTCTTGATGTTATAATTCAGTAGGCTTATAACTACCTTTAGTGGTTTGATTCTTGATGTTATAATTCAGTAGGCTTATAACTACCTTTAGTGATTTGATTCTTGATTTAGAATACTAATAATGAAGTGTAAGAACAAAGATGATAATGGAGAGAAAGAAAGAAACACTTTGTAAGTGTGAGAAATGGTGCAAGTTTAATGCTTGCATTCATGAGTATTTATAGCCTAAAATCTCAATATAAAAATACATACTTTGTGTACCAAAATTGACTATATGTATACACCAAAATTGACTATCCATATCTATATTATTATTATTATTATAACACCCCCCTTGGATAGCAATTTTATTTTGTTGAAGATCAACTATAAATTACTGCCTCGTTAAAAACCTTGCTAAAGAAAACCCAGTGGGAAAAAACTTTAGCTAAGGGAAAAAGAGTGCAGCATGGAGTTGACTCCCCCTCAAGTAGACATCGCTTCAGCTGTTACATCTTTTGAACATGTCTCATGCCAATGTTATGAACGTGTGTTCTGAAAATAGCAGTTGGAAGTGCTTTCGTGAAAAGATCAGCAGAGTTTTTGCTAGATTGCACATATCTCATTTCAATCTGGTTGTCCTTAATGAGATTTTGAGTGTATGAGAAGAATCTAGGTGGTATGTGTTTTGTTCGGTCACTTTTGATATACCCTTCTTTCATCTGTGCTATGCAAGCTGCATTATCTTCATAGATAGTTGTTGGACTTTTATCGCGTTCTAGTCCACAAGAATCAGTAATGAGTTGTGTCATTGATCTCAACCAAAAACATTCTCGAGTAGCTTCATGTAATGCAATCACTTCGGCATGATTTGACGATGTAGCAACAAGTGTTTGTTTTTGAGAACGCCATGATATTGCAGTACCTCCATTTAGGAATACATATCCAGTTTGAGATTTAGCTTTATGTGGATCAGATAAATAACCTGCATCTGCATAACCAACCAAATCTTGTTTTGATTCGTTAGAATAAAATAATCCTAAATCAGTAGTTCCTCGAAGGTATCGAAATATGTTTTTGATCCCATTCCAGTGTCTTTTGGTAGGAGCAGAGCTGAACCTTGCCAACAAATTAACTGCAAAAGAAATGTCAGGTCTTGTACAATTTGTAAGATACATAAGAGCTCCAATTGCACTAAGATATGGTACTTCTGGTCCAAGAATGTCTTCTTGATCTTCACATGGACGAAATGGATCAGCTTCAACATTGAGTGATCTAACAACCATAGGAGTACTTAATGGTTTTGCCTTGTCCATATTGAAACGTTTCAAAATCTTTTCAGTATATGTTGTTTGATGTACAAGTAAACCATTAGGCATATGCTCAATTTGTAAACCAAGGCAATACTTGGTTTTTCCGAGATCTTTCATTTCAAATTCTTTCTTTAGAAGTTGAATGGCTTCATGGATCTCTTTATTTGTACCTATGATGTTAAGATCATCAACATAAACAGCTATGATCACATATCCGGATGTTGTTTTCTTAATGAAAACACAAGGGCAAGTAAGATTATTTGTATACCCTTTGCTTATCAAGTAATCACTTAATCGGTTATACCACATACGTCCCGATTGTTTTAACCCATATAAAGATCTTTGTAATTTAATCGAATACATTTCTTTGAGTTTTGCATTTGATGCTTCTGGTACCTTAAATCCTTCAGGTATCTTCATATATATATCACTATCAAGTGATCCATATAGATAAGCAGTCACAACATCCATGAGATGCATTTCTAAATTTTTAGAAACTGCCAGACTGATTAAGTACCTAAAAGTAATTGCATCCATAACAGGAGAATAAGTTTCTTCATAATCAATTCCCGGTCTTTGAGAAAAACCTTGAGCTACAAGTCTAGCTTTATACCTTGTAACTTCATTTTTCTCATTTCTTTTTCGGACAAAAATCCATCTGTATCCTACAGGTTTCACATCTTTAGGAGTGAGAATGATGGATCCGAAAACTTTTCTTTTATTGAGTGATTCTAATTCAGCTCGTATTGCTTCTTTCCATTGAGCCCAATCATGTCTATTTTGACATTCAACCATAGATGTTGGTTCTGGATCATCATCATTATTCATGATGTCATATGCAACATTAAATGAAAATTTCTCATCAAGATTTTTCATTTCATTTCGGTTCCATAATATTTTTGAATATGCATAATTGATTGCAATTTCTGTATTGACATCATCAATCTCCTCTGCAGTAGGAGTACTGATTTGTGGTTCTTCTTGAACACTTTCTTTTACTTCATTATCAGCTGATTTTCTTTTTCGAGGATTTTTATCCTTTGAACCGATTGGTCTTCCACGTTTCTGACGTGGCAAAGATTCATGAGTGACGTTATTGCCAGCTTTTGGAATTTCAATTCGAGCTGGAGTATTTACTGCTGGTATATATGATTTTGTCACCGTTTTTGTATCTGTAAATGCATCAGGCAATTGATTTGCAAGTTCTTGTATATGCATTATCTTTTGAACTTCTGTCTCGCATTCTTTTGTGCGAGGATCAAGATACTTTAATTGAGATTCACACCATGAAACATCATTTTCTTTATTTTTCATTTCTCCCCCTAATCTAGGGAACAATGTTTCATTAAAATGACAATCAGCAAAACGTGCTGTAAAAACGTCACCTGTCATAGGTTCAATATACCTTAATATTGAAGATGTTTCATATCCAACATATATTCCCAACCTCCTTTGAGGACCCATTTTTGTACGTTGTGGTGTCGCAATTGGAACATACACTGCACAACCAAATGTTCTAAGATGGGAAATATTTGGCTCTTGACCAAAAGCAAGTTGTAGGGGGGAATATTTATGACTTGCACTTGGTCTGATGCGAATCAATGCAGCAGCATGTAAAATTGCATGACCCCATATAGATACAGGGAGTTTTGTTCTCATTATCAATGGTCTAGCGATTAACTGTAAACGTTTAATCAATGACTCGGCTAAACCATTTTGTGTATGCACATGAGCAACAGAATGTTCAACAACAATTCCTATAGACATGCAATAGTCATTAAATGCTTGAGATGTAAATTCACCAGCATTATCAAGTCTCACCCTTTTAATGGTGTAATCAGGAAAATGAGCTCTCAATTTAATAATTTGGGCAAGAAATTTTGCAAATGCCACATTACGGCTTGATAACAGACAAACATGAGACCATCTGCTAGATGCGTCTATTAGAACCATGAAATATCTAAATGGTCCACATGGTGGATGAATTGGTCCACATATATCACCTTGAATTCTTTCAAGAAACATTGGTGATTCTTTCTCAACCTTAAGTGGTGAGGGTCTAGTTATCAATTTTCCAAGAGAGCAAGATGTACATGGAACCATTGTATCATGATGGATTTTTCTATCCTTTAGTGGATGTCCATGAGTACATTCAATAATCCTTTTCATCATTGTTGATCCTGGATGGCCTAATCTGTTATGCCATAAACTTAATACACCAGGATCAATATATTTTTCGTTAACTACCATATGTATTTCTGGTACATTTATATGTGTATAATGTAATCCAGAACTAAGTCTTGGCAGTTTTTCAACCACATGACTCTTGTCAGTGATACTTAAATATTTCTCATTTTCTGTTGTCACTGACTGATAATCATACCCGTTAAGGTATATGTCGGAGAAACTCAATAAATTTCTGCTTGACTTGGGAGAAAATAAGGCATCATTTATTAAAAATTTTGTACCATTTGGTAGTATGAAGTTTGCCTTTCCTATCCCTTTTATCAAGTTAGCAGGTCCTGATATTGTATGTATAGTTCCTTCCGTTGGTTTTAGATCAATAAAATATTTCTCGGATTTAAGTATAGTGTGTGTAGTTCCACTGTCTGCTATACAGAGATCTCCACCACTTGATTGATGTTGTATTCCAGCAAAATTCATATTGAACTTCATATATAAGAAATAAATAGTGAGTACATTAATATTACACAATATTTTAAACGCAAATAGATAGTACTGAAACATTTAGCAAACATAATGACAAAGACAGACGATATTAAATCGTTTATTTTTCAAAAGACACACAACTTAAACATTCAAGAAATCTTCATATAAATCAGATGGTTTCTCAGTGACTGTTGGATCAATATTATCCACAAAATTTACTTCCTTTTCTTTACCTTTCAGCGAATCCTGATACATCTTAACAAGATGTTTAGATGTTCGGCAAGTATTAGCCCAGTGGCCCATTCTACCACATCTGTAGCAAGATTCTTCAGAATTTTTAGAAGAATTTTCTTCAACATCTTGTTTAATGGGCTTGTTTTGTGGTTGATATTTATATTTTCGTGGATTACTATTTCTTTGACCACCACGGCCACGACCACGACCACGTCCACGCCCATTACCATTACCATAAGGATGGTTTCTACCATAGTTATGGCTTTTGGCATGATGATGGTGATGGTTATTATAACCACGACCTTGCCCGCGTCCTTGTCCCTGTTTATAATTATTTGCAGTATTTGCTTCGGGGATTGCAAGTGTACCAGTAGGACGGGATTGCTGATTTTTCATTAATAGCTCATCATTTTGCTCTGCAACTAAGAGATATGAATTAAGTTCAGGATATGTTTTGAACTTTAGCATTCTCAAATTTCTTTGCACTGTGATGTTTGCAGCATTCATTGTGGAGAAAGTTTTCTCCATCATGTCTGCATCACTAATTTCATGTCCACAGAATTTAAGTTGTGAACATGTATTATACAGAGCTGAGCTGTATTCATTTACTTTCTTAAAGTCTTGGAACCTTAATGTTCTCCATTGTTCCATTGCAGCTGGAAGTAAAATTTCTCTTTGATTATTGAATCTGCTTTTGAGACCTTCCCATAAAACATGGGGATCTTCTACAGTCACATAATTATTTTGTAAGCATTCATCAATATGTTGATGAATAAAGCAACATGCCGTAGCTTGTTCTTTTTCAGAACAAGTGTTGTTTTCATTTATGGTTTCAAGAATGCCCATTGATTTAAGATGCATTTTTACTTTTATAACCCATGGCATGTAGTTGTTTCCAGTTGATTCTAAAGGAGTAAATTTAAGCTTTTCCAGATTCGACATTTTCTATTATCAAAAATTAAAACAAACATCATGATAAATTAGAGTCAATTTATATTCATAAGTATATAAACATTAAACATAAATTTAATATAACATAAATGATAAGTAGGTGACAGTGTCGACCATGTGTAAGCAATCATAAATAAATGTTATATAACAAAAATATAAATATTAGTAAACATAAATGAAAATTTGGCGACAGTGTCGACCATATATTTTTTCAGGTGGTATAACCGACCTATATCATTCTGGTGGTATAACCGACCATATATCATTTTGGTGGTATAACCGACCATATATCATTTTGGTGGTATAACCGACCATATATCATTTTGGTGGCAGAGCCAACCATATTTAGTATTAAGATTATCGTGCTGATAACGTGTTATAATTCAGTAGGCTTATAACTACCTTTAGTGGTTTGATTCTTGATGTTATAATTCAGTAGGCTTATAACTACCTTTAGTGGTTTGATTCTTGATGTTATAATTCAGTAGGCTTATAACTACCTTTAGTGATTTGATTCTTGATTTAGAATACTAATAATGAAGTGTAAGAACAAAGATGATAATGGAGAGAAAGAAAGAAACACTTTGTAAGTGTGAGAAATGGTGCAAGTTTAATGCTTGCATTCATGAGTATTTATAGCCTAAAATCTCAATATAAAAATACATACTTTGTGTACCAAAATTGACTATATGTATACACCAAAATTGACTATCCATATCTATATTATTATTATTATTATAACAAAATTTATTTTCTGCATGGTTTTGGAATATAATTACAACCAGGAATGCTAGTTTTAACGAGCTAAGTTGGAAAACTCACGAGATGGAGTTGAGTCGGTTGGGACTTTAAAAAGACTAGTCGGTTGAGTCGGGGTTGAGTCGGACGATGACTAATGTTGACTGTTAGTAATATATATATTTAACATGTATTATATAAATAAATAATTAAAATCAAATATTTCAAACATATGTATAGGGCACCAAATCTAGGTATAAAAAATATTAAAATTTTAGACTGACTTTGATCGACCTTGACTGTGACTGACTCAGGCCCGACTCAGTTTGACTGACTTTGACCGAACTTTTTTAGCGTTGACCGACTATTTTGATGTTTTTGGGCAAAATGGTACGGGCTAGTCACCAAACCGACTAGTCGGCCGAGACGGTTGCCGTTTACAACACTGTTAACGAGTATATAAATATCTAATATACGCGCTTCTTGCAGTTTGACGATAATGAGGATAGTAGCATCTGGTTATGTGCACTACTCCTTTCGATTTTGTTTCAAGACAGAGATATCATACGAGCAAATGCTACAATAAAAGCCATACCGGCCCTTGCTAATTTATTAAGGTCAGAAGAGTCAGCCAGCAAATATTTCGCTGCACAAGCTACAGCAAGCCTTGTCTGCAACGGAAGCCGCGGAACCCTTTTGTCTGTTGCCAACTCAGGGGCTGCAGTCGGTCTCATTTCGTTACTTGGATGTGCCGATGCTGATATACGCGATCTCCTAAAATTATCCGAAGAATTTTCATTGGTTGCTTATCCGGAGCAGGTTGCTCTCGAGCGGTTGTTCAGAGTTGATGACATTAGGGTTGGCGCTACTTCTAGAAAGGCAATACCTGCTCTTGTTGATCTACTTAAACCAATGCCCGATCGTCCAGGGGCACCTTTTCTGGCAGTCGGGCTTTTAATTCAGCTTGGAAACGATTGCCCCTCGAATAAGACTGTTATGGTTGAATCTGGTGCTTTAGAAGCTTTGACAAAGTATCTTTCGCTTGGCCCACAAGAAGCCACGGAGGAAGCTGCTACCGATTTACTCGGGATGCTATTTAGCACTGCTGAAATACGGAGACACGAGTCAGCATTTGGTGCTGTGAGTCAGCTTATAGCTGTGTTACGAATGGGTGGAAGGGGTGCAAGGTATAGTGCTGCTAAAGCACTCGAGAATCTATTTTGTGCTGATCACATTAGAAATGCAGATTTCGCAAGGCAAGCTGTTCAGCCATTGGTGGAAGTTTTAAATACCGGGTTGGAAAAAGAGCAGCATGCTGCTATTGCTGCATTAGTTAGACTATTGAGTGATAACCCGTCAGGTGCACTTGCTGTTGCAGATGTTGAAATGAACGCAGTCGATGTTCTTTGTAGGATTCTTTCATCGAATTGTTCAATCGATTTGAAAGGAGATGCTGCAGAGTTGTGCTGTGTACTTTTTGGAAATACAAGAATCAGATCCACAATTGCTGCTGCACGCTGCGTCGAGCCTTTAATCTCTCTGCTTGTATCTGACGTAAGTCCAGCTCAGCACTCTGTTGTACGTGCACTCGATAGACTAGTAGACGATGAGAATTTGGCTGAATTAGTTGCTGCACATGGCGCAATAATTCCTCTTGTAGGCCTTCTCTATGGCAAGAATCACATGCTTCACGAAGCAAGTTCGAGAGCTCTCGTTAAATTGGGTAAAGATCGACCATCGTGTAAAATGGAAATGGTGAAAGCGGGTGTGATCGAGAGTGTTCTTGACATCCTTCATGAATCACCACCCGATTTCCTTTGTGCCGCTTTTGCCGAGTTGTTACGAATATTAACAAATAACGCTACTATCGCTAAAGGCCCGTCTGCAGCGAAGGTTGTCGAACCGCTCTTCTTTTTGTTAACTAAGCCCGAGTTCGGACATGATGGGCAGCATAGCGCGTTGCAAGTTCTAGTGAATATCTTGGAGCATCCACAGTGTCGTGCTGACTATACGTTGACTCTGACTTCTCACCAAGCTATTGAACCACTCATTCCTTTACTAGATTCTCCAGCACCAGCGGTGCAGCAGTTATCAGCCGAGCTTTTATCTCATCTGCTTCTAGAAGAACATTATCAAAAGGATCATACGTCACAGCAAGTAATTGGCCCGTTAATGCGCGCGATTGGTTCGGGTGTTCCCATTTTGCAGCAACGAGCTGTAAAGGCTCTTGTTAGTATTGCAGTAATTTGGCCTAACGAAATTGCAAAAGAGGGTGGTGTAGCTGAACTGTCTAAGGTTATACTACTAGCTGATACAACTCTCCCTCACGCATTGTGGGAATCGTCTGCTGCTGTTTTATCGAGTATTCTGCAGTTCAGTTCCGAGTTTTATTTGGAAGTACCAATTGCCGTTTTGGTACGGTTGCTTCGTTCAGGCTCCGAAGGTACCGTAATCGGCGCGTTAAACGCTCTTCTTGTTTTGGAAAGCGATGATTCCGGTAGTGCGGTAGCAATGGCAGAAAGTGGTGCAATCGAGGCTCTTTTGGAGCTTCTCAGATATCATCAGTGTGAAGAAACTGCTGCAAGGTTGTTGGAAGTGTTATTGAACAACGTTAAGATCAGAGAAACAAAGGCAACAAAATCAGCTATCTTACCACTTTCACAATACCTTTTGGACCCACAAACTCAAGCTCAACAGGCTCGATTACTGGCGACTCTTGCTCTTGGGGATTTATTTCAGAACGAGACTCTGGCACGATCTGCTGATGCTGTTGCAGCGTGCCGTGCATTGGTGAATTTGCTTGAGGATCAACCTTCGGAAGAGATGAAAGTTGTAGCTATTTGCACTTTGCAAAATCTTGTGATGTATAGTCGATCTAATAAAAGAGCAGTTGCAGAAGCCGGTGGGGTTCAAGTTGTACTTGATCTGATTGGTTCAAGTGATACTGATACGTCGGTCCAAGCTGCAATGTTTATTAAGCTTCTTTTTTCTAATAATACCATTCAAGAGTACGCCTCCAGCGAGACTGTCAGAGCTATAACTGGTAAATTATTACTTTTACTATACTGGCTTGACATAGTTACGTTTTACTACAGTAGTATATATTATACATGCACACTATTTAAGATAAACGTTGTAGATGTACGTCAGCTTTACATTTTAATTACACTTAACTACATCGATTTTTTAACGTGTAATATATACATAGATAGAAGTTGCATTCCTTTAATAATAGGAGATTTATCTTGTTATTGTTTGTAACACTAGATAAAATATCTGCACGAAACTTCAGAAATATCGATTATTTTGCATGCAGGTGAGCATGGTAACAGAAGGTCAAATAAAAACTAGCAATTGACGTCATTATAACTTTTGTTCTTAAGATGTAAACAAAATTACAAAGTTATAAATTTGCCAACCTATGTACCATCATTAGTCACGAATACTTAGTTCTAAGATTTGTTACGCAATTAATATCGGTAGAATTTCACCGTGTTGTATCTACTTAAGTGTCTCTACATCTCTTACATGACTCTAAAAAGATCGCATTATATCATATATTCTTACCTGGTTTTAAGGAAAAGCGAAAAAATAGCTCTAAAATACAATGGAATTTGACAGTAAATTCGATTTAGCATGGAAATTAAAAGTTTTGAAAAACGTAATATGGATTAATCCTGTGAGTATCTGTTATTAACTTATCCCCTTGTAATTAATCTGTTGCTTCTAATATTGAATGGTCATGCAGCTGCTATCGAAAAAGATTTGTGGGCGACTGGAACAGTGAACGAGGAATATTTAAAAGCTTTAAATGCACTTTTCGGAAACTTCCCACGGCTGAGAGCTGCCGAACCTGCAACGTTAAGCATTCCGCACTTGGTGACATCACTCAAAACTGGCTCCGAAGCAACTCAAGAAGCTGCATTGGATGCACTATTTTTTCTCAGACAAGCTTGGTCAGCATGCCCAGCTGATGTCTCTAGAGCTCAATCAAATGCTGCTGCAGATGCAATACCTTTATTGCAGTTCTTGATTCAATCGGGCCCTCCTCGATTTCAAGAGAAGGCTGAATTCCTGTTGCAGTGTTTACCAGGGACATTAACAGTAATAATTAAACGTGGAAACAATATGAAGCAATCTGTAGGAAACCCAAGCGCCTACTGCAAGCTTACACTCGGAAACACTCCTTCGAGACAAACCAAGGTATGATGCCATTTAACCGACACATTTAACCGATACTCAAGAATTTCTGTTATGACCTGTTATGCAACATGCGTATTTTGGTACCTCTATTAATGCTTTTATATAAGATCTATGTTCATCCTAACTCATGTAGTTCTTGTACACTACCCGTAGGTGTGATATAGATACACAATAGTGGAACTTTATATGTATACCCAAATTGTTGGTCATTTATATGGGGAGATAAAAAGTGAACAATGGTCTGCCTTTATAAAATAGGGAAATGTAAACTCGTATGAGTCTCCAAAACGAAATAAGATTTTTAATTTCAAATTAAATTCTTTGGGTTTAAACTAAAAGTGGTAAAGACAATTTTTTGGGTTTAAACAAGGCAACGAGAAGCCTATTTGAAATTACAATATTGACTTTATAATGAGTGTTCATTTTTATACTTCTCTAGTACTTTAATTTAGATATTGTAATATTGTATATCTTCACCAGAGATTAATATGCTTATGTCACATTATGTAAGATATTTGCACATTTTAATCTTAACAATGGTTACTTTCATGTTCAATTTTTTTTCAGGTAGTCTCGACAGGTCCTAATCCCGAATGGGAAGAGAGCTTTGTTTGGTCATTTGAAAGCCCTCCAAAAGGCCAGAAGCTACATATCTCATGCAAAAATAAAAGCAAAATGGGGAAGGTAAGTGTTGCAACACAAGCTAGTTTCAAATTAAATTATGTTCTCGTTTTTGTTATTAAACCTATTTGTTACAATATTAATCGTTAATCCTCTTCTAAATAGCAACGCAACGTAGGAGGTATAAATCAAATAAGCATTTTAATCACACTTTGTGTGCGACTTCCTACCAGTTTGCTAGTTTCTTCTCAACTGTTCTTTATCCCTTCGAGTTTTACCCATTCAACTCATTCAAGATGATAGTATAAGATATTTCGCAATATATCAAACCTATATAAGCTGAAAACGGATAAGGATTCCTCTTCACGCTACCCGGGGAAGGGTAGTATTTTTACCAGAGATGTACGCAGCCTAACCGGGTTATCCCATGAGTGTTATCTTTTTCCCGGCCACCCCAAGATATGCTGCTAGTGAGGTTTGAACCCGAGACCTCTTGTAAGAAACTGAGGGCTCAAACCACTTGGCTATCTTGAGATGTTTAAATTGCAATCCTCAACTTTTTAAAGATTTCGGAAGTATATTATTATAAATTGCAACTTATGCTTCTTTCATGTGCAGAGTTCTTTTGGAAAAGTAACGATACAGATTGACCGAGTCGTTATGTTGGGAGCAGTAGCCGGTGAGTACACTTTGCTCCCTGAAAGCAAAAGTGGTGCCTCAAGGAATCTTGAAATAGAATTTCAATGGTCAAACAAGTAACGTTTTGTTGATTTTATTTGTATATAATTTTTGAAGATTTGTGCTTTGTTCTATTGTAGAGTTTATTTAAAGTATAGCCTGAAGAACAATTTTTTCCTTGTAATTGTATTATTATTGTCACGTAGTTTGCTACACCTTTTTTGTTAATTGCTTGTGAGATGTGTGGTTATTTGATTAAACTGATTTAATGAAGCTTCTCAATGAAAGCTTTCTTTGTTGACAATTGTTTACCAAGTAATTTATTTATTTATTTTATCATGTCAGTTCAAAAAGAAGTCACAATGATACTTGTTGTTTGTCACGTCTAGCATGACTAGCCAAGATACTCATCCATCACTGAACAATCGTTAATGGTCGGTCGTTGAGTGCACCACTACGAACACCACCGTTTAACACGAACACCTCTCTGTGTGGTAATAGCTGAACCAAACATGCTATCAGTGAGTTTGTTTGCATGCGATGGTTTGATTTCAGGGTGATGTTTGTTGGTTGTAAAAGTTGATCTAAACATGCTCTGTGGCCTGTGGGGGTTTGTGCACCATATTAGTTTGATTTTAGGGAGATGTTAAAAAAAACTGTTTTAGAGCTTAAATCAATTAAATTGCAACATATTTCAATGTTCTTGGGAAGATAAATTGGTAATGCTAACATCAATATTCGAGTATTATCTTTTTTTTTTTTTTTCCTTTAACGGCAGAAATATTCGAGTATTATCTTTTTTTTTTAATGGCTGAAATATTCGAGTATTATGTGTTAGTATAAGTTTCCGTATAATGAGTCTTTATCCTTACCAGGAAGACTAAGCAGTGACAAGGAATGGCGCGCATTAAGATCAGAAATCGGTTATGAGTCATTATCTTGCCCTGTTAGCGAATGTATAGATGAACACGTTTCGAGAATATATAATGCGTTCTTTCCTTTTATATATCGGTTGGTAGAGTTATCTTCCAAACAAAAGACACTTGAAGCTATTCATTTTATCAGAACGGTTTTAGTAGACCTCAAGAAGGGACCTTTTAAAACAAGAAGAGTTGTTACTGATTCAATCTAGAGCGCAAATTCTTTCTGTCCTTTAATCTAATGCTTGATGCCCTTTTCTTGAAATGTAAGCATGAATCAAACGGAAAAGTCGAAATTTGTCAAGGAAATGATCATGTGAAAACGTCCCGCACTGGCGGTTGTGTTTCATGCCCTAGACGATGTGATCTGTAACGTAAAAAAGTGTGATAATTTAAGTAAATCTTCTTTTTCTTGGCCTCTACTAAAGCTTAACGGAATATGTTGTGGTTCGGTTCATGCTAATGGGGAGGAGCTCCCATTTTGGAACTGCAAGTAGCCTAAAATAATTTAGCTTTTTTAAGAATTCCATTTAGGGCTGTGCATGGTACGGTTCCGTCCCAAATTAATTCGGTTCTATTCCGTCCCGAGTCCCGTTTTATAGCAAAAAGTCGTACCAATAATGTTCAGGCCACGTCAGCATTTAATGGAAATTGTTTGTCAAAATGGTAAGAACCAAATGGCCCAAAAGGTATATATTACTCTCCGTCCCATAATTATTGTCTGGGTTAACTTTTTGTCAAATTTAAGATATATCTGTGAGTTATCTATTATACCGTTCTGATATTTAATACACACAAAACATGTGTCTGTATTAAAGAATCGTGGACTACAAGATTTATGCACTAAGATCATGTCAAAATGCATGCTCAAAGTTAGACCCGGCCCGTTGTCTACTCCGATCAAAATACATAAATTGTTATTATGCTTCCCCCGATGTTACTTAACCGATGACCTAATGATTGACATCTTGATATAAATACACAATACTTAATTTAGAAAAAAGTGTATTAGGAAAAAATAAATACCATGTATTTATTATATATAATTAATTAAAGGAAAATGAAAGCAAACCATTCATTTGAGACATGTCCAAAGAAAGACTTGATACAACCATTTGTCTCTAATTCTCACCCCCAAAGGTTGCAAACCAATCTAACTCATTTGGTCCACCCATTTATCCTAACCTTTTTTATTACCTCAACAAATATTGGTGCACTCTCTTGAACCATGGCTCAAGCCATGGTCTTGATATGGGCGTACTATTGTGTATTTTTAGCCACCACTACGAATGTACATTGTTTAGGAGTGAATTGGGGTACTCAGACATCAACACCTCTAGATCCAAAATATATAGTTCAAATGCTTAAAGATAATAAGATTAAAAAGGTAAAGCTTTTTGATTCGGACCATTGGACCGTTAATTTTTTTGCTGGCACAGGGATAGAAGTCATGCTCGGTATCCCTAACCTCAATCTTAAACAATTTAGCAAAGATTATGATGCCGTTCAAGATTATGTCAAAAATAACGTTAGCGATCATTTGCGTGATCATGGAGGTGTCAATATCAAGTAAGATAACACATACATTGTATACGGGCATTGATATATTCACCATGATTTTTACCTCTTGCACCATAACTGCGCATTAACAAGTTGTACGGTGCAATCTGCTAGTGCATAGGTTATGGTGGATGTAGTAAAAATGGTGTTGGATTTAGCACCGGGTTATACCTGTATTTTACATACATATAATAGTTTATGATAATTAATACAGGTATATAGCGGTTGGAAACGAACCATTCTTAAAATCATACAAAGGAGCGTTCGAGAAAACCATTTTCCCAGCTTTAAAAAACGTACAAAAAGCGCTAAATGAAGCTGGCCTTGGCAACAAAATCAAAGCAACCATCCCTCAGAACGCAGATGTTTATGACTCTGGTTCACTAGGCCCTTCGGCTGGAAACTTTCGGCCAGAAATCAGGGATATAATGGTCAAAATATCAAAATTTCTAGACCAAAACAACTGCCCATTTATGGTTAATATTTACCCTTTTCTTAGTCTTTACGAAAACGACGATTTCCCAATTGAATTCGCTTTCTTTGATGGGGGTGGAAAAGGTGTTCAAGACCAAAACATTCAATACACAAACATGTTTGATGCAAATCTCGACACACTTACGTATTCTCTCAAGAAAGCGGGAGCTCACAACGTTAAAATCATTGTTGGAGAAATAGGGTGGCCCACGAACGGTCATAAACAAGCGAACGTAAAAATGGCTGAAAAATTCTACAAAGGATTGTTAAAAAAGTTAGCAAGTAACAAAGGAACCCCTCTTCACCCGGGTTACATAGAAGTTTATTTATTTAGTTTAACGGACGAAAATATGAAGAGCATTGCTCCTGGCTACTTTGAACGGCATTGGGGGATTTTTAGATACGACGGTCAACCAAAGTTCCCTATCGATTTCTCGGGTCACGAGGGTAATGAAAAGATGCCAATAGGTGCAAAAAATGTGAAGTATTTAGATAATCAATGGTGTGTTTTAAATGATGATGTGAAGAATATGAGTATAGTAAGGCCTAATTGGGATTATGCATGTAAAATGGGTGATTGCACTAGTCTTTCATATGGATCAACATGTAATAAACTTAGTGAACGCAAGAATATATCTTATGCATTTAATATGTATTTTCAAATGAATCAACAAAGTGTGGAGGCTTGTAACTTCAATGGGGTGGCTAAGATTACTAAGCAAAACTATTCAACAAATGAGTGTCTTTTTCCGGTAGAGTTAATGAGTGGTGCCCGGAAGAATGTTGCCGGAATCAGTGTTGTAATTGGTTGGTTGAGTTTTTTGGTTTTGTTTTAAAGGATTGTAGTTTAGTAGATGTAGATTATTTGAATTTGTTTCAATTAAATAGCAAATAGCAAAGAGCAAGAAAAATTTGTGGATTTTAGTGTTAAGTTAGATTAAAGAAAGACAAGTTGTGAGATTGATATGTAAATATATTTTCCAATGGTTTTATGTTATTTTTTCTATTCAACTATTCAACTATATGTCTGTTTGTAGTTTATACTTCACTTGAAATGGCTAATTTAATTAATGTAGATGTAGATTGTAAGAGCATACAGAGTACTAAAAGGTCATTGGTTTGGTTTGGTGGTATTATAGTGACCCTTTCAACTTTTGATTGAAAGTTAAAGTCCTGTTATGAATATATTTTATAAATTTTTGTAAATTTTTATGTAGTGAGTATGAGTTTGTCATTCAGAAATAATAGTGATGAATTTAGAATAGTGAAAGTGAAAAAAATTAAGAAGCCTACAAATTTGGTTATCAACCAATAAAAAAAAAAAAAAAAAAAACTTTCAAGAGGTATGTCGAGTGGGAACGCGGAAAAACACCCAAAGAGAGTGGACCATTTTAACTAACTAGCAGGTACACGAGTTTCTCCACGGGTATCGGGTCCTCATTTGTTTACGAATTATTAGCTAAACAGGTTTTACCACGAGTATTCGAGTCTTTTATCGTGTTTACGGGTCGGGTAATTCGTTTTACGAGCCGGGTTATCGGTTTTGTGTCTAGCATCCCCATACCCGGACATGCAAAAATAAATACTCATACACATCCCTAGACCAATTTACCTTCGTATTTCTACATTCATTTTTAACCGATAAAAATTTTAGTTTCAAAATAAATAAACTTAGGGGTTACACGTGTAATTCCCGTTATATATCGAGGGTGTGTTTTGTTCAAACACGTACAATTTTCTTACAAAGGGGCTTTTGATTACAGAAAAACCTCAAAAGGGTTTTATAAAAACCTTATTTCTACTCGCCGGAACTTGGCCGGCAAATTCTCCGACATGGGTTCATCAATCAACACTCTTTCACTCCATTATCCCACAAGAATTCACGCATATCCCCAATTCAAAAAACACTTCCAAAATACACTTCATTTAGATCAAATTTTCAAGATTTCCCCAAAACCCATTTCTATAATCTCATATTTTAACAAACCCACTTCATATTACCCCTTAATTACCTCATCATCTTCACCCCACAAAGAATTTACTAAATTTATGTCAGAAAAGATTGTAACTTTGCTTGTTGGGTCATTCATTTTCATGGGTTTTTTCAACAAGAAGCCTGTACTGGCACAACCTAGTCAAAGTCACAGTCAAACAGAGAGTCAAAGTTTTGATTTTGATGAAGAAGAGATGATGTATATGAAGTTATTGGATGGTAATCCAAAAGATGTTGAGATTTTGAAATCTGTTTTTAATGCCAAGATGAAAAGAGGGAAAACTAAAGAAGCAATTGAGTATGTTGAGAGATTGATTGCTATTGAACCTAAGGAAGTTGAATGGAGGCTTTTGCAGGCTTTATGTTATGAGATGATTGGTGATTATAATAAAGCTAAGAATTTGTTTAAGAATATATTGAAAGAGAGGCCTCTTTTGCTTAGAGCTTTACATGTATGTTTTTTTGATTATTTCTATTTTTTCCCTTTCATAAGATAAGTTAATAATTACTCTAAGTCTCTCTCTGTTTAAACATTAATCTGCATAGTTACAGGTTTTGTATGCTTTATTCAACCTTACATAGTTGTTACTTCCTTTTAATAAGGTCTATAAGTCCATTTCATCACAGTAGTCTATCTTTTTGAGGAATTAGTAGTTTGATAAATGCATTAGTATTGGTGAGGTTATTGTAAAATTGTACAAAGTGGTTTTGTAATTTAGTGATTTAATATTATTCTTGTGACTGTTAATGGTAGATATGATGGGTTAGAGTTTGATGCTCAAAGTTGTTACTGTCTTGCATCGAATATCGCGTACGTATTGATGATGATGTGAATATGCGAGGTTTAACTGTGGCTTAACTTAACTTTGTTGTTGTAGGGGCTTGCTATGGTTATGCACAAGAATCTTGAAGGACCTGCTGTTTTTGAAATGCTGAATAAGTCACTGGAAATTGCTCACCAAACGAAAAAAGTGGCTGATGAAAGGAATATAAGAATATTGATTGCGCAAATGCATGTTGTGAAGGTGGTTTTTTTCACAATTATTAAGTGATGTTACTATAATTACAATCTTTAATTACTGTTTTCTGACATTTTTATCATACATTCTTCTGTACTATCTAGGGGGAACTGGATGACGCCTTGAAACTATTCAAGGATCTTATCGATGAAAATCCTAGGGATTTTCGGCCTTATCTTTGTCAGGTGCTTATGTTTTACTGTTTCATGCAGTGTTGTAAATCTCGTTATTTTTCCCCGAGATCTCGTTTTTGGAAGGCAGCCGAGACGAGATGTCCATATCCCGAGATATCTCGGTCAATGGGGTAAAACTTGGTCAAAGCCACGATTTCTCGGATTTTCTCGCTCATTTATCGGATTTTCTAGTAAAATCTCGAATTTTCTCGCTCATTTCTTAGATTTTCTTGTAAAATCTCATAAAATTGTAGATAAATATACATATATTTATTTTTATATATTTATATTAAAAAAACAAAGAAGTCAACGTCCGAGATCTCCCCAAGATTTTCCCGAGATGCCAAGATCTCCCAAAAAAATGTCCAAACGAGATCTCCCCGAGATCCGAGTTCTCCAACCTTGGTTTCATGTCTTGTTAACTGCAACTTTTGAGGTCGTACGTAAAGTACAAGTTCGCAAGGATTATCCACTCTTTTGTTGTCATGTTCATTGGTTGCTTGGGTCAAATTTTGTACAGTGGATACTTTATATAGATCATGTGAACTAGTTAAGGATCTAGATATGGAAATGCTGTACCAGTAACTTACAAATGTGTCAATTTGGGTTGTCTTTTGTATCAAACAGGCCAAATCATAAGTTTGAGATAGCAGGAATAGGTCAAATGGGTCAATTATGTGATGTATTTATTTGGGCGAATGTAAAGTTCTACTCTTTGTTTGGTAGGCTTAGTAATTGGAGTTCGAACTAATTATTTAACTTAAGATATTTCTTTGTGTGTGTGTGTTGTGAAAGGCTTAACTTGAGAAGAGTTAAAAGATATTTTCTGTAATACATGCTGAATTCATTGATTAGTGTTGTACAGTTCATAGAACGCGAAGTATTACTTGAAAAATTTGTGTTAACATCATTTATATCACATTTATATTTATATTCAGGGAATCATTTATAGCCTTCTTGATAGAAAGGAAGAAGCTGAAGAACAGTTTTTGATTTACCAAAGTCTCCTACCAGATGAATTTCCTCAAAGAGGATTCTTGGATGATGTCGTTTTGGCGGCAAAAACAGAAATACGACAACAAAACAAGAAAGGGTTGAAACCCGAGTTTTTATATAAGAAATAAGCAATCATTCATGATGTTATGCGGTAGATCGTAGCATAATCTCTATGTAGTGTGTTCCTTTTTCGAGTAGGTGAAACTCTTTTACGGGTGGCAACTTTGGTGCTGTGTACTTACAAGTTACAAGTAAGTGGTATTGGGAAAAAAAAAGAGCTTTTATTTGGCTTCTATTTGTTAAAATGCAATGCAAATTTGATATTATAAAATAATATGGAATTAGTAGATGTATATATGTAAAATATCTAGATATTAATTAATATGTATAAGAAAATATCTAGATATTAGAATATAAAAGAAAATTCTAGATAATTTAGATATTTATAAGTGAAGTTGTGAGAGTGAAATAAGAAGTGAGTTGTGAAGAAGAGAAGAAGAGTGTGAGTTAGCGAAAGTAGAGAAGATAAAGCTTGTAAGTAATATTGTAATTGTAATTTAATATAAGTGTTTTTGTTAAGTTTCCCGATCAAGCATTAGTTTGTGTTTAAGTTCTTAGTGCACTTTTGTTGTTCTTATTATATGGTCGGCTCTGCCGCCTAAGTAATACATGGTCGGTTATACCGCCTAAAGATATATGGTCGACACTGTCGCCTAAGTACATTGTGCACTAAGGATTTATAAAATTAAAGGCTAACCAACGTCAAAGTGTTGGTGTAGTGAGTCTAGTATAGTCTAGATCCTCTATAGTGGTGTGTTGGGCTCGTCGAAGCTTCCAACAATTGGTATCAGAGCGGGTCGTTCGAGACCATTTCTAGTGGAGGAAATCGGTAAACGTTGGACGTTTACATCGGCTTGTTTTCACCAAGGCTCTAAGGAAGATTCTGTCGGAGCACAGTTAGGAACTGTGAAAGCTCATCGGTCAGGGACCAAGCTTATTGGACGTTGGACGTCATGATGGCAGATCTTGCAAGTACGAGCAGTGGAATCAAGAGTCTCAATAACCACAACTATGGTTATTGGCGGACTTGCATAGAATCCTACTTAGAAGGACAGGATTTATGGGAAATAGTTGCTGGCAGTGACACAACGCCTCCACCGAAAGAAAATGCTGAAGCCTTGAGAAAATGGAACATCAAGGCCGGGAAGGCTTTATTTATATTGAAGACTACAATCGAGGAGGATCTATTGGAGCACATCCGTGACGAGAAAACACCAAAGGCAGCTTGGGAAACTTTTGAAAAATTATTTTCAAAGAAGAATGAAGCACGCCTCCAGCTCTTGGAAAATGAGCTCGCGGGTATCTCACAAGGAAGTCTGTCTATTTCTCAGTACTTCACCAAGGTGAAATCAATTTGCCGTGAGATATCTCAACTTGTTAAAATGCAATGCAAATTTGATATTATAAAATAATATGGAATTAGTAGATGTATATATGTAAAATATCTAGATATTAATATGTATAAGAAAATATCTAGATATTAGAATATAAAAGAAAATTCTAGATAATTTAGATATTTATAAGTGAAGTTGTGAGAGTGAAATAAGAAGTGAGTTGTGAAGAAGAGAAGAAGAGTGTGAGTTAGCGAAAGTAGAGAAGATAAAGCTTGTAAGTAATATTGTAATTGTAATTTAATATAAGTGTTTTTGTTAAGTTTCCCGATCAAGCCTTAGTTTGTGTTTAAGTTCTTAGTGCACTTTTGTTGTTCTTATTATATGGTCGGCTCTGCCGCCTAAGTAATACATGGTCGGTTATACCGCCTAAAGATATATGGTCGACACTGTCGCCTAAGTACATTGTGCACTAAGGATTTATAAAATTAAAGGCTAACCAACGTCAAAGTGTTGGTGTAGTGAGTGTAGTATAATTTAGGTCCTCAATAGTGGGTGTGTTGGGCTCGTCGAAGCTTCCAACAAGTGGTATCAGAGCAAGTGATAAGGTTGTTGTAAGAGCTTGATCATCTATGTCAGCTTCAACAGAGAGTCCAGCTTCTGCATCCCATGTTTCCTCATTAATGGTTGCTTCGAATGTGACATCTTTCTTCTCATCTCTTGCAGCGGCCACATTTTCTTCGAAAGTTCGCCTTCTGGGGAATCTACAATCTCGAGCAAAATGACCCTTCTTGCCACAATTTTACTTACAAGCTTTATCTTCTCTACTTTCGCTAACTCACACTCTTCTTCTCTTATTCACAACTCACTTCTTATTTCACTCTCACAACTTCACTTATAAATATCTAAATTATCTAGAATTTTCTTTTATATTCTAATATCTAGATATTTTCTTATACATATTAATATCTAGATATTTTACATATATACATCTACTAATTCCATATTATTTTATAATATCAAATTTGCATTGCATTTTAACATTCCCCCTCAATGCAAATTTTCTTCCAACGATGTCTTGCAGATCATTCCAAGTGCTTCTCTGAATTTTGTAAACTTCGGTTTACTTAGGCTCTTGGTGAATATATCTGCAACCTGTTCATCTGTCTTTGTTGGCACCATCTTGATCTCCCCTTCAAGAACCTTTTCGCGAACATAGTGATAGTGCACTTCTATATGTTTTGTTCTCGCATGAAAGACTGGATTTTCTGCTAGACGTATAGCTGATAGGTTATCGCAGAAAAGCTTTACTTGATAATCTGCTGATTGATGTAGATCCTCCATTAGTTGCTTCAACCAAGTAATTTCTTGCGTTGCTGATGCTGCCGACTGATATTCTGCTTCAGTGCTTGATAAGGATACTGTTGGTTGTCTCTTGCTGCACCATGATATTACTCCTGATCCAAAACTAAACATGTATCCCGTTGTTGACCGTCGTGTATCATAGTCTCCAGCATAATCAGCGTCACAATATCCGGTCACCCGACATTCTTTTGTTCTCTTATATAAAATGCCAAAGTTAATAGTGCCTTTAACATACCTTAAGATGCGTCGTACAACATCAAGGTGAGGCTTCTTCGGATTGCTCATGTATCGACTAACCACTCCAACTGCATAAGATATGTCTGGCCGGCTTAGTGTGAGATAAATAAGACTTCCGACCATCTTTCGATACATGGTAACATCTTGAAGACTTTTTCTTTCATCTGCTCGTAGTTTTGTATTCGGATCCATCGGAGTTGAGATAGGTTTGCAATTAAGCATTCCGTACTTTTGTAAAAGATCTCGCGCATATTTCTGTTGTCCCAGAAATAATCCTTCTCTTTTCTGCTCTATTTCGAGTCCAAGAAAATGTTTGAGTTCTCCAAGCTCCTTCATATGAAATCTGATAGACAGATTCTCTCTTGTTCTTTGGATCTCCTCATAGTGATCTCCCGTGATGATTAAGTCATCCACATATACTAGCACTATGGCTAGTTTTTCTTGATCTTGTTTCACAAATAAACTAGAATCTGAAGGAGCAACTGTGAAACCACTTTGTACTAAGAACTCGCCAATCTTCCCGTACCAAGCTCTTGGAGCCTGCTTCAAGCCGTATAGTGCTTTCTTTAATTTGCAGACATGGTCAGGATGGGACTTGTTCTCAAAGCCTCTTGGTTGCTCCATATAAATTTCTTTGTCAAGTTCTCCATGTAAGAAAGCGTTCTTGACATCCATCTGCCACAGCTTCCAAGATTTGCTAGCGGCTAAAGCTAGTAGAGCTCGAATTGTTGTGATCTTCGCCACTGGACTAAACGTTTCTTCATAATCCAGCCCATATTGTTGAGAAAAACCTCTAGCAACAAGTCGAGCTTTATACCTTTCAATGGAGCCATCTGATCGAGTCTTCACCTTGTAAACCCATTTACAAGATATTGGTTTTACATCTTTTGGCTTTGGAACTAAACTCCATGTCTGGTTTTCTTTTAGTGCATTAATTTCTTCTTCCATCGCTTTCTGCCATTCTTGACTTTGTGCTGTTTCTTCATAAGTGGAAGGCTCAATAGGTATTGATTCATCCACATGAGCAGCATTGGCATACCTCGGATTAGGTTGCTTCGGCCTTGTTGATCTCCGTAATTCTTGCACATGCTCCTCGGCATCCATTTGGCTTGGACGAACCTCTTCGGATGTAGATTGATGTACCCCAGTTTTCCATGGACTCGTTTCCATAGAGTACGATCCATCTCCTTCTTTAATTGGATCCGTTATGTGCTCTTTATGTTCTTCTTTCTCTTTTGGAACTTCTTCTAATCCATGAGATTCTGGAAGCTCTATCTTTTGAGGTGACCACCATGAAGAAGCTTCATCAAATACCACATTTCTTGAAGTATGACACTCTCCAGTATTTGGATCACAACATCTCCATCCTTTTCTTGATTCATCATAACCGACAAAAATGCACCGAATTGCCTTCTTATCAAATTTGCTTCGTAGATGATCTGGTACGAAGACGTAACATACACATCCAAAAACCTTGAGATGGTTGACGGTTGGCTTGATCTTCCATAATTTTTCTTATGGTGAAATATATCCCAACTTTGTTTGTGGGAGTCTGTTAATCACGTACGATGCCGTCCTCATACATTCGGCCCAAAATCTTCCTGGCACATTCTTACCATGAAGCATACTTCTACAAGTTTCGGCAAGGTGACGATTCTTGCGTTCAGCGACTCCATTCTGTAGTGGAGTATTGGGACAAGTTAATTGTCTTCTAATCTTGTGCTTCTCAAGATAGATATTGAACTCAGTCGATAAATATTCTCCTCCATTATCTGTGCGTAAGCACCTAATCTTATTATTGAGCAAACTTTCTATCTTCTTCTTGAAATCTTTAAACTTCCGAAAAGTCTCCGACTTTTCCTTCATGAAGTAAACCCACACATACCTTGAGAAGTCATCAATGAATGTCACCATGTACTTCATTCCTCCAAGTGATGTTTGTTTCACTGGGCCGAAGACATCTGAGTGTATGAGCTCTAGTGGTGTCTTGGACTGATGCGCTGACTCCTTGAATGGCAATTGGTGAGCTTTGCCAAATTGACATCCAGCACATATTGTATCTGTTCGGATATTAATTTGAGGAAGCCCATTTACTATGTGTTTTACCATCATCTCCTTTAACTTGTTGTAGCCTACATGCCCAAGACGTTCATGCCAAAGATCAGCCGTCTCATTTTTTCGAGTCTTATCCACATATGCTGTTTCAGCAGATAGTACATAGACCGACTCTATTCTTCTTCCTTGCATAATTGGATTGCCAACCACCTTCACTTTCTTGAATACGGACACATCTTCTAGTCCAAAGAGCACATAATTCCCTTCTGCTGTCAATTGTGGTACTGACAGTAAATTCTTCTTTAAGCCAGGGACAAGATACACGTTCTCGAGTTGGAGCTTATGAGAGCCGCCTTCATTTGGAATTATTGTCTTTCCAATGTGAGAAATAGGCAACCTTGAATTGTCGGCTGTCAACACGACTCTCTTTCCTTTGTAATCATCCATTTCTTGCAGCTTCGTCTCATCATTGGTCATATGATTTGAGCACTCAGAATCGATGATCCAATCATCTTTGTAGTTTATTGTTGACTTTAAGGTTGTTGTAAGAGCTTGATCATCTATGTCAGCTTCAACAGAGAGTCCAGCTTCTGCATCCCATGTTTCCTCATTAATGGTTGCTTCGAATGTGACATCTTTCTTCTCATCTCTTGCAGCGGCCACATTTTCTTCGAAAGTTCGCCTTCTGGGGAATCTACAATCTCGAGCAAAATGACCCTTCTTACCACAATTGAAGCATTCACCATTCTTTCTCTTATCATTTTCTCCATGTTGTTGGCGATGATCTCTTCTTCCTTGTTGAGCTCCCCCTGAAGCGTTGCCTTTTGATTTTGGGTGACCCTTCCACCCATATGTCTTACTTTCTTTCATCGCCTCTTGTCTTCGAGATGTTGCTTTCTTCTTATTGGTGAAGAGTGCATCTTCTCCGTCTTTTATGGTTACTTCATTCATCTGCTTGGCTAATGCCTCTTGATTAGCCAATAAATTCTCCAGCTCTATTAATGATGGTTGAGTAGGCCATCCTCTCACATCGGCTATAAATCCATTATACTCGGATCTTAAGCCATGGATGATAATTCTCTTCATCCTTGCATCACTCACTTTCTCTTCAGGAGCAAGTTGAGATATCTCACGACTCTTACCACATTTACTGTTTTATCTTACAAGCTTTATCAAATTTGCATTGCATTTTAACATTCCCCCTCAATGCAAATTTTCTTCCAACGATGTCTTGCAGACCATTCCAAGTGCTTCTCTGAATTTTGTAAACTTCGGTTTACTTAGGCTCTTGGTGAATATATCTGCAACCTGTTCATCTGTCTTTGTTGGCACCATCTTGATCTCCCCTTCAAGAACCTTTTCGCGAACATATGTATATATGTAAAATATCTAGATATTAATATGTATAAGAAAATATCTAGATATTAGAATATAAAAGAAAATTCTAGATAATTTAGATATTTATAAGTGAAGTTGTGAGAGTGAAATAAGAAGTGAGTTGTGAAGAAGAGAAGAAGAGTGTGAGTTAGCGAAAGTAGAGAAGATAAAGCTTGTAAGTAATATTGTAATTGTAATTTAATATAAGTGTTTTTGTTAAGTTTCCCGATCAAGCCTTAGTTTGTGTTTAAGTTCTTAGTGCACTTTTGTTGTTCTTATTATATGGTCGGCTCTGCCGCCTAAGTAATACATGGTCGGTTATACCGCCTAAAGATATATGGTCGACACTGTCGCCTAAGTACATTGTGCACCAAGGATTTATAAAATTAAACGCTAACCAACGTCAAAGTGTTGGTGTAGTGAGTCTAGTATAGTCTAGATCCTCTATAGTGGTGTGTTGGGCTCGTCGAAACTTCCAACACTATTTCTATATTTATGTAATTCTAATTTTCTACTCAGTTTTGTCCTACTTTTTGAAAAATAGAGCGGGTAGGTTACTTATATTAGAAGAATCTTGTGCCAGTACACGTTAAGGACAAACTTGTTGACGAATGTTAGGTTTTGGCTAGAAAGCAATACAATGGATCAAAGTTGTGTGGAAAAGGGTACAAGTGGCAATTTGGGTGGGGCGGGTGAGTTGGATGAAAAGTGAAGAAGATGGATTGGGTTCACACTATCAGGTTTCTACATGCAGTTTATATAACATAGCCATAAATTCGTGCAACTATATAACATAGCTCGAAATACGATCATTTGGTACATATACAGCTTGTTAGCATAGAAAATATTGATTTTTCGCTAAAGATAGTAATAAATAGATGAATGGAACATGACGTACATAAGCGAAGTCACTAATGTCTCTTCTTGATGCGTAAGAAAATGTCCGTCCAACATATGATTAAGCAGGTAATATAGGACCTAATTGTGGATAAGCAGGTCAATTTGGGTCCAGATGTTATTTCTAACATGTCAAATAGGTAGACTCTTTATAACAGCTAAATAAACAGGTTGAACTGGTCAAGCGGGTCACAAAGTGTTAGTGTAATTTTAATGCATAATAAAACCTATCGATGGAAAGACAACAAAGTGTTTTGTGGGTTGTCCTCGCCCTATTAGTGGATATTCATTTCCCTTTTTGACCCGTTATAAGCACTACCCATTTTGATCCCTTACCCAATCTGCCTGACCTGTATATCTTACCACCTCAAGCAAAAATGGACCGTCATCTATTGGATTTGGATACCTAAAATTATAATATGACTGATCACTGATTTGATTATGAAAATCTGTCTATATGCTTGATAAAAACAAAACAAATTCCGTAAGGTATGCAAATAAAAGCGAAACAAAAACCCGTTCGACGTACATTATAGGGGTAAATCAGCGGTTGACTGGAAGTCATACGTTGGCGGTGTAAAAGTATCACGACATCGAAATCAGTGACTTTGATCTATCAAAGACTTTGATCTATCAAAGTTGAAGAACTTCCTTGAAAAAGAAATTTCGTTCTTATTTTCGAATATGGTGTATTTAGACGAACACAAGACAGAATTGTTGCACTTGTTTCATGATGACGTATGGAAGGTTAAACAAAAGAGCCAAGACACACTAGTTGAATTCAGTTGTATCTTTTACAATTAGGCTGGTGGATTGTTAATCCGGTCATTTCTGATTTTGGAAGTAATCCCGAATCAGGAGCGTCATATTACGAGAATTGTTAGGACGTTTAAATTATTGTAATTTTTTTATTTTAGGATCTTTTAATAAGTAGTACTCGTATTAGGAATTTTATAATTATCTAACTAGTTAATGCGCGTTTTAAGATTATTGTAATTTATGTCTGTTTTATATATTTAATTTGTTTTAATAATTACAAATTAATAATCTAACTCGTTAAACAAAATAAAAACTAAAATAAATTGTACATTAAATAAAATGAAAAAAAGAAATTAAAAATATTTACTATTACCCCAGTTTATCAAATTTCAACATGTCACTCCATTATTTTTCAGTTTATCAATCCGTCTGTCATGGCAAACATTCCACACTCCATTATTTTCCGCTATTTTCCAGTTTATCAATCCGTCTGTCACGTCAGCGCCAAACATTTCACACTACTCCTGAACACGCAATTTCTTCCATCACCAATAAAAATGATCTTAAAAAGTATTGTACATATGTTTATATCATTGGGTCATATCATATATCGTTTGCATAACGACATTACAATTTTTTATTTCCTTTACTTATATAAATTTAAGTACATTTTTTAATTTCTTTACTTATTTAAATTAAATTACAAGTAATACAAAATGATAAATCAATAACGTGGACAATGTGATAATGACTAGGATACAACTCATCACTAAGATAAAGTCAAATGTGTCAAATTTACTTTAAGAACTGGTTTACTTTTCTACTTAATGATCACTTATATTCGAAATTTTTAATTTAATAAGTAAAATTATTTTTTATTCGTTACTTAATCTGTCATTTAATCTAAAAATTTGTCTGTTTCTAAAACATATAAAATCAGACACCCTTCCTAAACAGAGGCATATGATAATTGAACTTAATACAGAAAAAAAGTAAACAACCCATAAGATGTGTTGATTGTGAGACCATTCGTCCATTTGTATCCATCACTAAACTTCTTTTTAGAACTGATTGTCACATCAGCGTCATGTTAACACTTCTTCAAACTTCATCTCGAAACTAAATGAGAACTGAATTACTATCATCTATGATATATTTCTTGAAACAAAGTGTGACCCAATATAAATTATATATTTAAATCAATGTATGAGTGTTAAATCCAAAAGCACAACTATACTTCCTCACATCATCTTTCTCAAGCATGTAATATATTCATGAAAAGCATGTAATATATTCATGAAATACAGACGAAACCATGAGGACTAGATGAGGGCTAAGTTTCTGCCATTGATGTTCTCGAGGGATAAATGAGGGCGACCTGAGAACTGAACCAATGACAATGGTCTAATAGAATTTTTAAATAAAAAACAAAGTAAAAAAAATATGGTAACAGTTTCTTAAATTTTTTTTTTTTAAAAAAAGATGAAATATACTCCCTCCGTCTCTATTTAATAGTCGTGTTTTCTTTTTTGAGATGTTCCAAACTAATAGTTCACTTTCACATAAGAATAATGAGGTAAAATTTATTTATAGCTTGTAAAACAAAATGTATATAAAAGTTGGGGGTAAAACGAGAAAGTTAACAAAATGTACATTGTGATAGTGTGATGATGATATTTCTTAAACCATGTGCATTTTATTTTTGCACTATTAAATTGAGACAGATGAAGTATAAATAATGAGGAACTTTCATCAAAAGATGACATACCTGATAGGATTTAGGACCCAAACAAGACAGGTGATTTATATTAATCACCACATCCACGAATGACAAACGAATAATTAAAGCATAACGATAAATACAAGATAAACGACACCGGATTCAACGTGGTTATATCTCAACTCCAAAACACGGAGAAAGGTTTACTCTGTAACACCCCAGCTTAACATGACCACAATATTGTCCGCTTTGCCCGTAGGCGCACGGCTTTTTCTTGGCGACCACACACGAGAAGCACTTTCCCAGGAGGTCACCCATCCTGGTAGTGCTCTCGCCCGAGCACGCTTAACCACAACGTACTCGCACTTCTACTCAGCCTGTGATCCCAAAACGCGTTGTGTCATTTAAGCGTGAGTATTACCTTATAATCCCATGATCACTCATGTTCGTGGGTGATGTGGGATTTGCCTAGGGTGTTACATTCACCCCCCCTTAGGGACTCATCGTCCTCGATGAGGTTTGCCCCACCACCCCCAACGGCACATGAGTGGCTCTGATACAATTCTGTAACACCCCAGCTTAACATGACCACAATATTGTCCGCTTTGCCCGTAGGCGCACGGCTTTTTCTTGGCGACCACACACGAGAAGCACTTTCCCAGGAGGTCACCCATCCTGGTAGTGCTCTCGCCCGAGCACGCTTAACCACAACGTACTCGCACTTCTACTCAGCCTGTGATCCCAAAACGCGTTGTGTCATTTAAGCGTTAGTATTACCTTATAATCCCATGATCACTCATGTTCGTGGGCGATGTGGGATTTGCCTAGGGTGTTACATACTCCACGGGCGCAAACTAGAAATTTTTACTATATTTTTGTGCACACAGTTATGGGTTACATAGGGTTGTATTTATAGGAGAAAACAATTAAAGAAACATCTTGTTGGCCAAGTCATCTAGAACTTTCCTTTTTGCGTCTTGATCTTGTTGCGCAAGTATAGATTTGGCTTCAAGGAAACAACTTTCCATAAACCGAATACTTGCTCCACAAGTTGAACTTGACTTCCAAGATATTCGATTTCTTTCCTTGTTTAAAGTTTCCATACTCAACAATCTCCCACTTGGAGACTTTGAACAAAGCCCCACCAACCCGTCAACTATGTTCCTTCAACACCCACAATAACTCCAGATTAGCCGATTACCAACTCCTTTTGATACCGCCGAGTAAGCTACCCGAATCACGCCGCACTTCCCTCGATAACCTTCGAGCAAGTGAAGTCTTTCGACACCAAAAACACCGCTGAGCGATAATCCAATCTCATAGTTACTAGCTTGGGCCATCTCGGTTTCTTTCGCCATCATCTTCTAACACGAAGATCATTTTCTTACACTAGAAGACCGATTGAAGTATGCGACACTTCAATTATAGGATTCTTCGTGAGACTACACCGCCTCACCGATCACTCTAGACATGTCCAATCCCGAACACACATGTCAATGATCACCCTTAATGTGTAAAATCTAGTATATAAATTATCTCTGGAAAATACCGGTTTAAAAGATTACTACACACTAACGGGCAGTGTACCCGATCGTGTAGTAGTATAAAGTTGGCAAAAACAGAAATACGACAACAAAACAAGAAAGGGTTGAAACCCGAGTTTTTATATAAGAAATAAGCAATCATTCATGATGTTATGCGGTAGATCGTAGCATAATCTCTATGTAGTGTGTTCCTTTTTCGAGTAGGTGAAACTCTTTTACGGGTGGCAACTTTGGTGCTGTGTACTTACAAGTTACAAGTAAGTGGTATTGGAAAAAAAAAGAGCTTTTATTTGGCTTCTATTTCTATATTTATGTAATTCTAATTTTCTACTCAGTTTTGTCCTACTTTTTGAAAAATAGAGCGGGTAGGTTAAGGACAAACTTGTTGACGAATGTTAGGTTTTGGCTAGAAAGCAATACAATGGATCAAAGTTGTGTGGAAAAGGGTACAAGTGGCAATTTGGGTGGGGCGGGTGAGTTGGATGAAAAGTGAAGAAGATGGATTGGGTTCACACTATCAGGTTTCTACATGCAGTTTATATAACATAGCCATAAATTCGTGCAACTATATAACATAGCTCGAAATACGATCATTTGGTACATATACAGCTTGTTAGCATAGAAAATATTGATTTTTCGCTAAAGATAGTAATAAATAGATGAATGGAACATGACGTACATAAGCGAAGTCACTAATGTCTCTTCTTGATGCGTAAGAAAATGTCCGTCCAACATATGATTAAGCAGGTAATTTAGGACCTAATTGTGGATAAGCAGGTCAATTTGGGTCCAGATGTTATTTCTAACATGTCAAATAGGTAGACTCTTTATAACAGCTAAATAAACAGGTTGAACTGGTCAAGCGGGTCACAAAGTGTTAGTGTAATTTTAATGCATAATAAAACCTATCGGTGGAAAGATAACAAAGTGTTTTGTGGGTTGTCCTCGCCCTATTAGTGGATATTCATTTCCCTTTTTGACCCGTTATAAGCACTACCCATTTTGATCCCTTACCCAATCTGCCTGACCTGTATATCTTACCACCTCAAGCAAAAATGGACCGTCATCTATTGGATTTGGATACCTAAAATTATAATATGACTGATCACTGATGTGATTATGAAAATCTGTCTATATGCTTGATAAAAACAAAACAAATTCCGTAAGGTATGCAAATAAAAGCGAAACAAAAACCCGTTCGACGTACATTATAGGGGTAAATCAGCGGTTGACTGGAAGTCATACGTTGGCGGTGTAAAAGTATCACGACATCGAAATCAGTGACTTTGATCTATCAAAGTTGAAGAACTTCCTTGAAAAAGAAATTTCATTCTTATTTTCGAATATGGTGTATTTAGACGAACACAAGACAGAATTGTTGCACTTGTTTCATGATGACGTATGGAAGGTTAAACAAAAGAGCCAAGACACACTAGTTGAATTCAGTTGTATCTTTTACAATTAGGCTGGTGGATTGTTAATCCGGTCATTTCTGATTTTGGAAGTAATCCCGAATCAGGAGCGTCATATTACGAGAATTGTTAGGACGTTTAAATTATTGTAATTTTTTTATTTTAGGATCTTTTAATAAGTAGTACTCGTATTAGGAATTTTATAATTATCTAACTAGTTAATGCGCGTTTTAAGATTATTGTAATTTATGTCTGTTTTATAATTTAATTTGTTTTAATAATTACAAATTAATAATCTAACTCGTTAAACAAAATAAAAACTAAAATAAATTATACATTAAATAAAATGAAAAAAAGAAATTAAAAATATTTACTCTTACCCCAGTTTATCAAATTTCAACATGTCACTCCATTATTTTTCAATTTATCAATCCGTCTGTCATGGCAAACATTCCACACTCCATTATTTTCCGCTATTTTCCAGTTTATCAATCCGTCTGTCACGTCAGCGCCAAACATTTCACACTACTCCTGAACACGCAATTTCTTCCATCACCAATAAAAATGATCTTAAAAAGTATTGTACATATGTTTATATCATTGGGTCATATCATATATCGTTTGCATAACGACATTACAATTTTTTATTTCCTTTACTTATATAAATTTAAGTACATTTTTTTAATTTCTTTACTTATTTAAATTAAATTACAAGTAATACAAAATGATAAATCAATAACGTGGACAATGTGATAATGACTAGGATACAACTCATCACTAAGATAAAGTCAAATGTGTCAAACTTACTTTAAGAACTGGTTTACTTTTCTACTTAATGATCACTTATTTTCGGAATTTTTAATTTAATAAGTAAAATTATTTTTTATTCGTTACTTAATCTGTCATTTAATCTAAAAATTTGTCTGTTTCTAAAACATATAAAATCAGACACCCTTCCTAAACAGAGGCATATGATAATTGAACTTAATACAGAAAAAAGTAAACAACCCATAAGATGTGTTGATGCTGAGACCATTCGTCCATTTGTATCCATCACTAATCTTCTTTTTAGAACTGATTGTCACATCAGCGTCATTTTAACACTTCTTCAAACTTCATCCCGAAACTAAATGAGAACTGAATTACTATCATCTATGATATATTTCTTGAAACAAAGTGTGACCCAATATAAATTATATATTTAAATCAATGTATGAGTGTTAAATCCAAAAGCACAACTATACTTCCTCACATCATCTTTCTCAAGCATGTAATATATTCATGAAAAGCATGTAATATATTCATGAAATACAGACGAAACCATGAGGACTAGATGAGGGCTAAGTTTCTGCCATTGATGTTCTCGAGGGATAAATGAGGGCGACCTGAGAACTGAACCAATGACAATGGTCTAATAGAATTTTTAGATAAAAAACAAAGTAAAAAAAATATGGTAACAGTTTCTTAAATTTTTTTTTTTTAAAAAAAGATGAAATATACTCCCTCCGTCTCTATTTAATAGTCGTGTTTTCTTTTTTGAGATGTTCCAAACTAATAGTTCACTTTCACATAAGAATAATGAGGTAAAATTTATTTATAGCTTGTAAAACAAAATGTATATAAAAGTTGGGGGTAAAACGAGAAAGTTAACAAAACGTACATTGTGATAGTGTGATGATGATATTTCTTAAACCATGTGCATTTTATTTTTGCACTATTAAATTGAGACAGATGAAGTATAAATAATGAGGAACTTTCATCAAAAGATGACATACCTGATAGGATTTAGGACCCAAACAAGACAGGTGATTTATATTAATCACCACATCTACGAACGACAAACGAATAATTAAAGCATAACGATAAATACAAGATAAACGACACCGGATTCAACGTGGTTATATCTCAACTCCAAAACACGGAGAAAGGTTTACTCCACGGGCGCAAACTAGAGATTTTTACTATATTTTTGTGCACACAGTTATGTGTTACATAGGGTTGTATTTATAGGAGAAAACAATTAAAGAAACATCTTGTTGGCCAAGTCATCTAGAACTTTCCTTTTTGCGTCTTGATCTTGTTGCGCAAGTATAGATTTGCCTTCAAGGAAACAACTTTCCATAAACCGAATACTTGCTCCACAAGTTGAACTTGACTTCCAAGATATTCGATTTCTTTCCTTGTTTAAAGTTTCCATACTCAACAATCTCCCACTTGGAGACTTTGAACAAAGCCCCACCAACCCGTCAACTATGTTCCTTCAACACCCACAATAACTCCAGATTAGCCGATTACCAACTCCTTTTGATACCGCCGAGTAAGCTACCCGAATCACGCCGCACTTCCCTCGATAACCTTCGAGCAAGTGAAGTCTTTCGACACCAAAAACACCGCTGAGCGATAATCCAATCTCATAGTTACTAGCTTGGGCCATCTCGGTTTCTTTCGCCATCATCTTCTAACACGAAGATCATTTTTTTACACTAGAAGACCGATTGAAGTATGCGACACTTCAATTATAGGATTCTTCGTGAGACTACACCGCCTCACCGATCACTCTAGACATGTCCAATCCCGAACACACATGTCAATGATCACCCTTAATGTGTAAAATCTAGTATATAAATTATCTCTGGAAAATGCCGGTTTAAAAGATTACTACACACTAACGGGCAGTGTACCCGATCGTGTAGTAGTATAAAGTTGGTAATTCCGAAATCGTTCCAAGGACAGTTTAAAGTGAGAATTAAGATTGCAGCTAATGAAGTAAACTAAGTTAATCTATTAAAATTGAAAGTACGAGATAATTGGTTTGGGGCTATTTAACGATTAGCCAAATCAATGATAGATCAAAAGTAAAAGACAATATTTTTAGTTTTTAAGTTTAAATAAATTAAATTGCAGACTCAACGAAAAATAAAGATAATTGAATTCAATAGATAAAAGAATGTTCGCCTAGATCTCCTATTCGCAGTGTCGGATGATTTGTTTTTAAGCACTAGTTCAATTTATCAATACATGAAACTACAGAGTCGGTTTACCCAGAGTTCTCTTTTAGCAAACACGTCAAACTAGGATTTATTGGCTTAGGGTTCCCTTTCACCAAAGACCTCTTTCGTTTGTGACTTAGTAATTAACTAATTATAAGATTAAGATTTAATTGGTTACGCGTTCGCTCCACACAATTCACCCTTATTTTGTTCAATCTATGTTACCCGGTTTACCCCTTGGTCCAGTAAGCACCCAATTGATTAAGACAAATCAATTGAAAATCAGTTCTCTAAATTGAAACAGGGTTCCCTTTGTTCAAACAAGATCACTAATCAATCCAAGTAACAAATATCAAATCCCATAAGAATGGTTCTTAATCAAAACTCATAATTATCATGTATTAATCAAATTAAACGTTTAAGTATCATCCAAACACATACGAATATTCAATCTAGACAAACATTAAAGAACTTAGCCAACAATCATGGCTAAAACCAAAATCACAATTAAAATAATAGAAGAATTCATTGTTTGAAACAAAGAGATTAACCTAATAGATGATTGAATCTTGAACGATGAATGAATCGAAGCACGTTCCCGTAATGATTGAAGCGTTAGAATGATCTTGGGATTCCCTAAAAATCACCTTTTTTGGTCAAAAAACTGCTGCAATTCGTCTGGGAATCGAATATGATAATTAGGGTAAAAATTCGTGCTTTAAATACCAAGATTCTGAAGCCGGCTGGAAATGGAGCGGCGCTCCATAAGTTGAGCGGCGCTCAATATGCTGTTAATCTGATCTGTGAACTTTTGAAACGCTCGAACTCATTTTCACGCCTAATGGAGCGGCGCTCCATGTATCTGAGCGGCGCTCAACGCCTAATTTGCTGAATTTGGAGCTGAAAACTCAGTAACTGAACCGAACTCGAATCAAACCAACTTTCTTTCACTCGTTTGCATAGAAAATCACTAAAACCATCAAATAATCTTCAAATTTCATCTTCTTGGTCTTAGAACTCGAACTTATTTTCACTTATCGAAATAAACGCCAAATTGTATCCGAAAGGACTAGAATGTTATCGATATCGCTAAGGAAAACGTGTATTAAATATGCAATATCAAAAACCCCACACTAGAGTTTTGCTTGTCCTCAAGCAATCGAACTCGAAAATAATCTTCTACCATAAAATAACATCTTTAAAAGCATATGTAGAACCAAACGAAAAACCAACAAACCAACATCTAGCGCGGGCACGATTTTTGGAGTAAATATCAACCATACCTCCCACTTGCATTCCCCCGAAATTAACTTCTCAAACCTCAAGCAATTAATATGAATAAAGTAGCTAAATATAGTCTCGAATAGCGTACCATAATAATGAGGTAGAGAATCTCGAACCATAATATAAGTCTTCAAAGAAACCGGGAATCAAGTGGGAACCGAGCACTAAAAATATAGCAATCGAACATGTGTGCCAAAAAGAACGCATGGGCTACCCCGTAATTGGTCAAGCCAATGCCTCCCACAGTACCTAACATCGTGCGATGTCGGTAAGAAAATAATGTGCTTAGGAGGATACACATTACGTCCGGATATCATAGATAATCATGAGGTAATCATCTAATCCGTTAAGTCAATCATAAAGATTGAAATTCATCAGTCTTAAAAGCTGATATCTTACCTTTCCGGAGGTTATCCAACTGGGGATCTGATCAATCACAGATTTGTGTATCATGGTGCGCTCCCCATTTCACGAGACAGATCTCCCTCATCGAGATAAGTCTGACTACCAGTTTCCCTGTTTAATGTTGAGGCCTGGTAAATTTCCAGTCGATGTTAGAAATGACTTTTCAAGATTTTTCGTCACCCTACAACTGGTCTGGACTACAACTTCTGAAATAAATCAGCAAGCGTGTTGATTTGGAGACTTTACTCCTAGGGTTATACAAAGTGGTCGAGTGCAACATTGTCCTTGTTAGGAGAAACAATGAGGATCGCCCTATTAAAGTTTTCAATCTAACGCATGGTCCGGTTTCAACCAAACGATACAATCACCGTTCATACGGTTGACACCCGCCTTGGTGCAGGTGACCTACGTATAAATTTTTATGTTCATGTAGGATTTCACATTCAAAATAATGAACATGTTTTGAAAGTTCAAGACTTTCACCTCTAATAGTACCTCACCGTGAAATGATGGGTAATGAAATGGTACAACTTAAGAGGTATATGTACCAAGTGAAACGATTGGAAGACTTTACTTCCTAGTTGCCTACTTCCCACATGACAAGCTTTTCTGCTTGTTTTAAGAAAGGTAGGAAGTAGATACTACCCTTCTGATAAATCCCAAAAACCTTTGGGTGCCATAGCTTTTGGCTATGGGTTGTGTTGTCTAAGCAAACACAAGCACGTAGCTATTGTTTCTAAAAAGGACAACACTGGTGAAGCTCAAGGCTCCTCTTCCCACAGTATCACACAATTAGATGATGTAATAATAAAATGGTATAGTTTCGGAAGTCTGCTATACCAAGTAACCAAAAGTTTTTGATCTGGCACATGATTCGGTCACAGTCACGCTACGCAATCACCGCTCTCTCACGGTTTACACCCGTTTTGGTACATGTGACCTACTATTGAGTTCCCCGAACTCGTAGGGTTTCATGTCCAAGAAAATGAACATGTGGAACAATTTTGGCTTCTTTGAAATCACGAAATATGACGTAAAATACCAAGCCAAATCAAATCCAATTTTCATAACAAAGGTTTTGGCCGAATTTTCAATCGTTTTTCTACTTTTTTTTTTAACTAACTTTTTGAATTTTTTTATATTTTTCCCTAATTTTTCAATTTTTTGTTTTCGACCAAAACCTGTGAAACTGCCAAGTCTTTTTATATCAAAACTAATATGACGACGACTCAATTAACAACCAACCCGAGAGATTTTACATCCCCCACCCCACACTTGAGATCAAGTAATGTCCCCATCACTTGAGATCAAAAATAGATTAAAATCAAAAGGGTTATGTGAGAAAGAAAATATAAAAACTTATTGAGCTTAACCACTGATCGCGGAATGCCAGTGACAGATGGCGCTGAACTGACTGCCAGCATAAGAACATCGTCCATTCCCGATCATCACACCAATATCATCAATCATGTAATTTTGCTGAACTTAATGCCAGACTTGAAAATTCGTTTCACCAACAAACCTATTAAAAAAAAAAACTACATAAACCGGACAAGGTGGCATCACCCGATGCCGAAACGCCTTGCCCCTAAAATAAGTTTTCAAAGTACAGAAGCAGAATACATAATTATCCAAATACAGACCAAAGGAAAAGAAATAGTTTTAAACAAATTACAACAACATCATGCGCAACGAAAAATCATTCACTAGGCCACAAATCTCTGAAGGGGTCCCAAGCCACACCATAAGTGTCCTGGCAAGTCTGATACGAGTCATACGATGGATCCGGCCTCGGGGGAGTAACTGCTATATAATCAGGGATCGTAGTACGCGTCGGAATATAAGCCTCCGGTGTCTGACGCATCTGTCTCTGTATCTGTCGCTGATTAATCTCCCACTGATTATGAGCCTGAATCCCCATCACATTATACTCAACCCTATCAACTCGCTCACCCAAGCGACTAACCTCCGTTCCAAACTGTCCCAACGCTGTGTTAATCGACCCATAACTATACCGATGCCAAGCCATCAAATCCTCATTATGCTTTCGTTGTTCCTCCAACATCCTCTGATTATGCTCCACCTGAGCATCATACGCTGACCAACTATCTTGAAAATCCAAATGCATCCCATCTACAATGTTAACCAAAGAATCCCAACTTTCTTCACTAAGTGCCCACGTACCCGGTACGTTTGCAGCACTATAACTACCTGCCTCATAAGTTGATCGACTAGCACCACGCCCGCTACCACGACCATCACCATCACCTTGTTGTTATTGTTCATCAACCCATAATACCCAACCTCCTTGACTTCTCTTAATAAATTCGGCCCTTGAGAAAAATAAAAGATTAGTAGGCATCTCCTTAATATCCAACCTGTTACACCTACTAGTAGGAACCGAAAAACCCGAGCAATTCGAGTAACCAAATGCCCACCTAACAAAGCGCGTTCCGTGCGCTTATCCGTACCAACTTCCTGCAACCAAACTCCTACCATACAAGGCACATCAATTCGTTCTCGCAATTTAATTTGTTGTAGAATCCAAACATCCCTTCGCTGAACTTTATTCGCATTCCCACGTGCCATGAACATATGCGAAATCATTTTGAAAATAATACGGTCCTCCGGTAATCGAAACATTGACCCAACAGTTCTACTCGCACTAAAAGCACCCGCGGTGTCCTTAGCTACAGTTGGCGAATACTCACTCTCACTAAAAGCTTCTTTCCCGAACACCTTACACTGTATCAAAAACCACTTCAAGTCATTGTCATTCAACTCAGGATACAAATCCAATGCCCGAGCTAACCCAATCTTACTCATGCCTCGAACCAGTCCGCCTAACCTAAACGTCAAGAAATCCTCCTCGGTCGGAGAAGCTCGTGGTCGACAACTGACCGTCGAAAAGAACTCTAAAGTCAACTGCTCATAGATATCCTCACGAATTTCAAACAACTTCTCATATGGCCTCAACTCTTGACCCGCATATGTTAACCACAAATAACCACGCAACCTTCTCATAATATTATTACCCAACGTCGTAAGTTGCGTCCAATCCAAGTAAAATGTTCTCTCAATCGGACGTGCGCTGATTATCGTGAATCGTTCCTCAAAGTCCTCATCATTAGCAATCTGTGACAACCAAAGTTTCGGATTGTTTGGTGGTTGTCATGGTTGTTCCGGGTTGCCTCTCGTTCTCTACACACATGAAACAAATAAAGAAAACAAAACACCAAACTCAAAAGTTAGTGTTAGTCAAAATAATATGCACCAAATACCATCACAACCAAACCATGTTGCATATTAATCCACCTTAATAACAATCACCAAGTCACAAGTAACACATGTAAAATATGCCAAGACCTCAAATCTAACGCACATCACATTGTCTTATAAAACATAGCAACATACCAACGTTACTTACATAACATCACAACCAAAATATGACAAACATGACTACACATAACTCTTTTTAATATCCACAAACTAGAAAAGTTCATCATGTTTGCTAACTTTAACCAATTCAAATTACTACTAACCAAAATACTCATCACAACTCAAAAACACATGTTATATCCTCTCTAGCATGGCATCATACATAAATAAACCCAATATAGAACAAGTCATTCAAACCAACATGACCCGCCCATATGAACACAACCCCACACTAGCTCAAAAACCCATTAACAATTCAAGAGAAAGAACAATTAAAGCAATTAACTCTTCCACCACATATAAATTTGAATCTTCAAACACACAACCCTAGATTCAAGTGAAACTTCTAAAATCACAAAATTAATCATGAATTCAAAGCATACAATCACAATCTAACAAAACCCATTGCCAATTAGAACACAAAACCCCAATTAAACAAACCCCACACTAATTCATCATGTAAATCAAAGATTAAGCAAATAATTACACATAGTTAGATGAGATTAGCAAGGGAGAAAAAAAATTCGGACCTTAGTGGGAGCCATTCTTGCAAGATTTGGAAGTAATTGAACAAGAAATTGAAGTTATGGAAATTAGGATTTTTAGATCTAGGAGTTTGTAGGTGTAAGAAAGTTAGATAGAATGGAAAGAATGAAAGGGTTTGGTGTAAAAAGGCTGGTATCCGTCGCCTAATTTTGTATGGTTGAGAGTAATGGGTTTTTTTTTATATTAAAAGTAAGACAGCCCGCCAGTTAATCGGAGCGGCGCTCCATGTTGGGGCGCGGCGCTCAAAATTGGTGCGCGGCGCTCAGTTTAACTGAAAATTGATGTCGAGCATTTTGAAACATCTAAAACATCAGATACGTACATACTGAGCGGCGCTCAAAGGCTTGGAGCGACGCTCCAAGTACTGTTAACCCAGAATTTCGAAATTTTAAGCAATTTTAACACCAATCCTCATCCTAAAAACCCAAAAATGACCAAAAAAAGTCGAGCAAGATCACATTGCATATATGATCAAAAAACACAAAAAGGCACAAACTCTACAACAATGTGAAGTTTATTACCGAGTCATTCACACGACTCGTCCCCAACTTCAAGTGACGTTAGGATCGGGTTCAACGTGAACCCCATCATCAATCTCAAATGGACCATCATAATATTTCTTAACTCAATGTCCGTTAACCTTAAAGGTAGTACCACTCGCATTTTTCAACTCAATCGTACCGTATGGATACACCTTAACAACCTCAAATGGTCCCGTCCATCGGGACTTAAGTTTTCCCGATAAAAGCTTCAATCTAGAGTTAAACAAAAGCACTCGATTACCCTCATTAAACTCTTTTGGACCCTTTAACCTTCTATCATGCCATTGCTTGGTTTTCTCCTTATAAATCAATGAATTTTCATAAGCATCAAGGCGTAATTCACCAATCTCATTCAATTGCCCCGCCTTTAGGCGTCCGGCTTCCTTTAAATCCAAATTGCACTTTTTAAGTGCCCACATAGCCTTATGCTCAATCTCTAATGGGAGATGGTACGCTTTTCCATAAACCAACCGATAAGGAGTGGTACCAATCGTTGTTTTATAGGCGGTTCAAAACACCCACAAAGCTTCATCGAGCTTATTCGCTCACTCCTTCTGAAACAACCCAAACCAACCCGCGAACAAACCATGTGAAAATACAAAATAAAAAAAAAATTTGCTGCACAGTGAACTGGCGCGGCGCGCCAGGATGGCCGCACGGCGCGCCATTCGGGTCTGTCCGGAAAGTCTCAAAATGCGAAAAAGATTGACTAGTTCCTGACACTTTTAGACGAAACGCTTTTTACCATACATCCAAATATGTAAAACTAACCTGTTTCAAATATAAAATCAATGTTTAACAAGCGGGGCCCACATCGGCCTTTTTACGAGTTTAATACAATTTACGAGTTTCGACCACCAAAAAGTTTAAGTTCCAAACTACATAATGAGCATGGCGTTTGGGATTAAACTACCCAACTATCGGTCAAACTCCAAGAGCTACTAAAGCCAAAAGCGTCCCCAGCATCAAGCGGGATCTCTAGTCCAAAACGATGCCCTTACCATTGTCCAAAACCGAACCTATAAAAATAGTAAACAACGAGAGGGTAAGCAAAGCTTAGTGAATGCAATAATTATACGAATACATATATAATTATACCTACTTGCATACACTTACACACCAAACCGCAAGCACGCTAGCATACACATTTAGCTTATCGTCACAATAACAAGCTATAAATCTCCAATACCATAAGCTAGCATAACAACCGCATATGAATATAACTCGAATAATATAATACGCTTACAACACAAATAACCATGGTTAACCAATAGTACAAGGGAACGGCGCTCGCAAAAACGCCATCGGTGTTCGTAACATCCGTTAGGGCACTTAACACCTCGCACCACTAACCCCTAGGGTGGCACCTTAACACCTCGGCACATCACCCCGAGTGGCATCTTAACACCTCGATGCATCACTCATTATTTTACGGAGTGGTGTCTTAACACCTCGACACTACACTCCTAGGTGGCATCTTAACACCTCGATGCTACACCCAAGTGGCATCTTAACACCTCGATGCTACACTCTTCACGTGAAACGTGGTGTCTTAACACCTCGACACTACACATTTCACGCTACAACAAATAGATACATTATATACCTACACATATAATTATTCCACTCACCTTGTCGCCTTGAAGAATGCTACCGAATAATCTGCAACTCGTCAATGGAAAGTACCTATTCCATTATCACAAATTCAACAACACACTTAGATTGGATTTACAAACCAACCCAATTTGACACTTAGTGCAAATTTGACCCAAATGCACTTCCAAGTACAAACCGCGCCCAAAATTAACCAATAATCACTAACACAAGTGAGAATGGTCTTAATACGCCAATTAAACCCCATCATAGGTGTTAAATACCTATCTTGCCCAAAATGACACTTAAACCCTAATTTGACCCATAAGAAGTCAATATCACGCCATTAGCAAGTTTTGACACCAAAACATATTTAACTCGGTTCTATGCTTCAACCTAATCCATTTTAAGTTTATAAACCTTATTAATTCGACAATTGGGTCATAATCATCACCAAACCCTAATTTTGACCCAAAGTCAAAATTAGTCAACCAACACACCTAAAAGTGTTCCAACACTTCCATAATCACTAAACCTAGTGATTAAACCCAATTACAAGTCCTAATCAAGGCCAATTTTTTCACCAACCCAAAATCCACCAACACTAACAATAAACCCGATTACTAGCATCACTAAACCCACTTCATGAGTCTAAATGGGTTTATCAACAAATCAAGTTCAAACCCTAACTTTGAATAGCAAAATCAACAATGAAATTCGGAGTTAGAACTTACCAATACCGCCAAAATGATGCCGGTGACGAGTAGAACAACTTTAATGCTTGAGGTTTGACCCGAAACAACCTCCTTCTTCTCCAAATGGAGTTCTCTCTCACTAGAACTCAATCTCTCTCTAGGGTTTGAGGATGGGAGTGTTTGTGTGGGTGAGAAATGAGCTCCAATGGAGTTCTAGGTCAGTCTTGATGACCCCAAACCGACCCTAATTGAAAAGACCAAAGTACCCCTCATTTAAACCTTTTAAAAAGGCTGAAAATTGCCTCTGCAGCAATCGGCGCGCCGTGCTAGAAGGTGGAGCGCCGCTCCAAATAACTGGAAATTGTGGTCGAGCCCAAAACAGGTTTCAGCAACTTGTTTTGGCCATAACTTTTCGACCGTAACTCCGTTTTCGATGAATCAAATATCGTTGGAAACGTAATAAGATATTCTATCCAATGGTAAGGCTTTGAAACATCAATTCAAACTTTATTTGGGGTTGAAAAGATATGTACACACCTTGTCACTTCGGACAACGTCCAGTTTCCTTCGACGTTCGATCAAGCAACACGTACACTTCATACACGCATCGTACACCATAAATACATTATGTACAATAAATATTTGGGTCTTACAACTCTCCCCCACTTAAACTCGATCACGTCCTCGTGATCTTCTCCACTTAATCAATTCGGAACTACTCAACGGTCCTTAATTATAAGTCCCAATCCTACTTTTCTAAGCAATTCTTCCCAATGAATCGCCTTTAACAACTAAAATCGTCACCCGCGATTTTATCGAAACTAAAATCCGAGCACTAAAACCTGCTCAATCCCCCATACATCAGAAAAAAAACTCAACCGATCTCGTACCAAGATATCAACCCTATAGTGTACCCTTTCCAAGTACAATGCTAAAAACAACCAAATATCGACCTAAGGTCAACAACCCAAACGATGAAGACCAAGTAAAGACGAATCCTTACGGATAACACTTACCATCTAACACCCTTAGTAGTGCGCAAACATAGCTAATACGCAACTACCCAATTACGTGAGCAAAATACGGCTATTACATCACTAATCACACAACATGGTCCTTACGACCGAACCATCAGAGCTTAACACAACCAGTGGTTCTGAAGTCCAACAACGCGAAGGTTAGTTCACACGAAACCCATGGTGTACAAAAACGGCTATCGTGATATATCCGTAGTGTGCAAAAACGGCTATTGCGACACTACCAACCATATGTGAGCGAAACACGGCTATCGCATCACTATTTACCAACGTGTGAGTAAAAATCGGCTATCACTCACAACCACGAGTGGTTAACGAAGAGCTAATCCTTACGGATATCCCTCGTCACCTATCTTAAGTCAAACGCGGTCAACATAGAGATAACCCCAAATAAACACCACATAATCACCTTGTAGTTCACAAAATGGCTATTGTGTAACTACCACCCAAGGTATACGATAATGAGGCATCGTAACCTTTCTCAAAGTCCCATTACTCTATTCCCAAAGGTAACCACACGGCTACCACAATCGAGCCAAGAACCACCCATATTACTCATAGACACAACAATAATTCCCTAGAAGAGAATCCGGCATACACATCCCTTAACCGAGGGATCTTACTTTGCTCGTCGAACACGTAACTTATCTCCCAATGAGATTTACCACCTTACCACCTCGGTGATAATTTAAATCCAAAAACCATAAGTACAATTTATTCCAAATCGTACTTTTACCATAATCGACCAATGTAGGTCTCGACACTAGCTTCGAATCCCTACGAGCATCATCCAAATATCACTGCAATATAACACCTTCGTGCAAGAGTACAAACTCCCCCACTTAGGACTCCGCTTCGTAACCACATCATCGAATAATAGCATCCCGTGGAATGACCACTTATCAACATACACAACCAATATCCTCATTGGTCATAGTCCTTGAATTCTCGCGAATTCGTCCTTAACAATAAATCCCGACGATAAACATATGCTCACTTTCGCAGAAAGAGTGACCACTAACCTAACAACTAATGCGCCAAATCGCATTACCGTAACTCCTATGAGAGAGACGAGGTTCACCCGTCTTGCATCTCTTAATACGCACGTTACCATAATCTTGCTCCAACCTTGAGCATACGAAGGAATTTAACCTATCCTTAAACTCTTTGAACGAAGAGTCTACCACAATTTACACCAACCTTACACTTGCAATAATCCAATTGCTATAGTTTGTCAAATTTCCACCTAGTCACTCATGTACCTAAGGGTTTCTATCCGGTATCCTAAGAAAAATGTAACCGTAACACCATCGGAGTCGAATACCACGCTAGTAGGTATGAAAGAGGCACCTAACGTTGCGTCCCGTAGACTCCATTTCCAACATACATCGAGACCCAAAACACTCGATCTCAAGGGTTCTATCCACCCGTCGAACCTCATGGTTCAACAACTTCAACACGAAAGCAAAATGCTCTAATAATCGAACACCAATGCACATACCTATGGCTTGGTAGAAACATTTCCTAACACTAAAGAATGCTTGGTTGCACCAAGTCTTACGCCCTTCGCCCGACAACCAAACGTCATCATAGGGTGTTTCCATTAGGAATGCCACCCATACTAATACTACGTATTACCGCCATGCATTCGTCCCCAGGGCGCATTTCCACGAGTCAACGACTCAAAAGCTACCCCGGTGCACTATCATCAAAATCGCTAACAAACCGAATCTTCACCGAGTTCACTAATCCTGCACCCTTATGGGTACCTTTGAAACATACACTCACTTGAGACTAATTAGGCCACGAAACAAAGTTTAAGTCTCTAATACATACATGAATCCATCGGCACACAATAAACAATAATAAGGCATATTTGTACCAAAGACGAAAATACCTGAAACATCATCGTTGGACCCTTGCGCTTCACTGACCCTCAGATAGTCACGCTCTAACCTCCTAACCCGATCGACAAACGATTCGGAGCACTCCGACTTACGGTGTCCCTTCTTTTGGCAAATAAAGCACTTGATTGTGCTTAAAGGTACACTCGTACAATCCCGTTCCAAATGACCTCGTCCTCCACACCTAAAGCACGTAGGCCCATAACCTCCCTTAATCCTCTTCTTCACTTTTTCAACACCTTCGGGCGTACTTCTCGCCCTCTTACTAGGAGCACCTCTTGATTCCAACTTTCTCTTACCCAAAGAGTGATCCGCAAATTTTGGAGCATGAGATTTAATCCCCATAGTTGCTCCTTTGTCACCGACACCTTGAGGTTTAGGAAACCTCTTTTCTAACTCTCCCTTCACGACCTTAGGCACTTGGTCTCGGACCATCTCGGTCACTATTCCCTCGAACGACTCTTGGAGAACTTGTTTAACCTTGTCGGCGAAAATCGAAATATAGCGTTCGAACTCGGCCTCAATCCTTAACGTTAACTCATCCTTCCCTTCGTGAATAGGCTCATTCGTTCCACATCCATCTTCCGTTTTCATTCTAAGGAATGCAAACGATTAGATCACGAGCGTGTAAACCATACGCACAACACCGTTCCATCTTGCTAAACACTCGTCGTACATAACTTGTTAGACATGATTTGCACCCGTAATAAGGTTTGCAAGTCCTTATTACGCATACACGCCGTATCAACTTGTTAGTACAACGACCGCCCAGCTCGATGATATAAACAAACACAAACAAATTCTACACGACAAATCACACGCGAGAATTATTATCACAACACAATAATATATTAATAATATCCGCATTACTAATATAAACATTAGTCCACTTACAAACGAGGCACTAACTATAACCCGTTCCGACCCGTAATCCTACAAGTCCCACAACAAATTAAGCACACACAAAAGTCTAAGTCTAGGCACCTATCTCAAGTCACCTAAATCCCTTAGACCATGCTCTGATACCACTTGTAACAACCCAAACCAACCCGCGAACAAACCACGTGAAAAAACAAAATAAAAAAAAATTTGCTGCACAGTGCGGCGCGCCAGGATGGCCGCGCGGCGCGCCATTCGGGTCTGTCCGGAAAGTCTCAAAATGCGAAAAAGATTGACTAGTTCCCGACACTTTTAGACGAAACGCTTTTTACCATACATCCAAATATGTAAAACTAACCTGTTTCAAATATAAAATCAATGTTTAACAAGCGGGGCCCACATCGGCCGTTTTACGAGTTTAATACAATTTACGAGTTTCGACCACCAAAAAGTTTAAGTTCCAAACTACATAATGAGCATGGCGTTTGGGATTAAACTACCCAACTATCGGTCAAACTCCAAGAGCTACTAAAGCCAAAAACGTCCCCTAGCATCAAGCGGGATCTCTAGTCCAAAACGATGCCCTTACCATTGTCCAAAACCGAACCTATAAAAATAGTAAACAACGAGAGGGTAAGCAAAGCTTAGTGAATGCAATAATTATACGAATACATATATAATTATACCTACTTGCATACACTTACACACCAAACCGCAAGCACGCTAGCATACACATTTAGCTTATCGTCACAATAACAAGCTATAAATCTCCAATACCATAAGCTAGCATAACAACCGCATATGAATATAACTCGAATAATATAATACGCTTACAACACAAATAACCATGGTTAACCAATAGTACAAGGGAACGGCGCTCGCAAAAACGCCATCGGTGTTCGTAACATCCGTTAGGGCACTTAACACCTCGCACCACTAACCCCTAGGGTGGCACCTTAACACCTCGGCACATCACCCCGAGTGGCATCTTAACACCTCAATGCATCACTCATTATTTTACGGAGTGGTGTCTTAACACCTCGACACTACACTCCTAGGTGGCATCTTAACACCTCGATGCTACACCCAAGTGGCATCTTAACACCTCGATGCTACACTCTTCACGTGAAACGTGGTGTCTTAACACCTCGACACTACACATTTCACGCTACAACAAATAGATACATTATATACCTACACATATAATTATTCCACTCACCTTGTCGCCTTGAAGAATGCTACCGAATAATCTGCAACTCGTCAATGGAAAGTACCTATTCCATTATCACAAATTCAACAACACACTTAGATTGGATTTACAAACCAACCCAATTTGACACTTAGTGCAAATTTGACCCAAATGCACTTCCAAGTACAAACCGCGCCCAAAATTAACCAATAATCACTAACACAAGTGAGAATGGTCTTAATACGCCAATTAAACCCCATCATAGGTGTTAAATACCTATCTTGCCCAAAATGACACTTAAACCCTAATTTGACCCATAAGAAGTCAATATCACGCCATTAGCAAGTTTTGACACCAAAACATATTTAACTCGGTTCTATGCTTCAACCTAATCCATTTTAAGTTTATAAACCTTATTAATTCGACAATTGGGTCATAATCATCACCAAACCCTAATTTTGACCCAAAGTCAAAATTAGTCAACCAACACACCTAAAAGTGTTCCAACACTTCCATAATCACTAAACCTAGTGATTAAACCCAATTACAAGTCCTAATCAAGGCCAAGTTTTTCACCAACCCAAAATCCACCAACACTAACAATAAACCCGATTACTAGCATCACTAAACCCACTTCATGAGTCTAAATGGTTTTATCAACAAATCAAGTTCAAACCCTAACTTTGAATAGCAAAATCAACAATGAAATTCGGAGTTAGAACTTACCAATACCGCCAAAATGATGCCGGTGACGAGTAGAACAACTTTAATGCTTGAGGTTTGACCCGAAACAACCTCCTTCTTCTCCAAATGGAGTTCTCTCTCACTAGAACTCAATCTCTCTCTAGGGTTTGAGGATGGGAGTGTTTGTGTGGGTGAGAAATGAGCTCCAATGGAGTTCTAGGTCAGTCTTGATGACCCCAAACCGACCCTAATTGAAAAGACCAAAGTACCCCTCATTTAAACCTTTTAAAAAGGCTGAAAATTGCCTCTGCAGCAATCGGCGCGCCGTGCCAGAAGGTGGAGCGCCGCTCCAAATAACTGGAAATTGTGGTCGAGCCCAAAACAGGTTTCAGCAACTTGTTTTGGCCATAACTTTTCGACCGTAACTCCGTTTTCGATGAATCAAATATCGTTGGAAACGTAATAAGATATTCTATCCAATGGTAAGGCTTTGAAACATCAATTCAAACTTTATTTGGGGTTGAAAAGATACGTACACACCTTGTCACTTCGGACAACGTCCAGTTTCCTTCGACGTTCGATCAAGCAACACGTACACTTCATACACGCATCGTACACCATAAATACATTATGTACAATAAATATTTGGGTCTTACACCTTCAGATTCAACCCCACAGTTTTCTCAAGAATTCCTTTAAGAGCTCGATTGGTATTCTCAACTTGTCCGCTCGTTTGGGGATGGTATGAAGTAGAAACTTTATGGAGAACTCCATATCGCTTCAATACCTTCTCCATTTGGGCGTTACAAAAATGAGTACCCCTATCGCTAATTAATGCTTTAGGAGTTCCAAATCGAGAGAATAAATGCCGAAGGAAAGAAATCATAACTCGTGCATCGTTTGTGGCTAAAGCTCGAGCTTTTACCCATTTAGACACGTAGTCAATGGCAACGAGTATGTAACTATAATTATGAGATTTCAGAAATGGCCCCATAAAGTCAATTCCCCAAACGTCAAATACTTCGCATACTTGGATGCTTTGTTGAGGCATCTCATCCCGTTTGGTGACTTTACCGGTCCTTTAACAAGAATAACACGATTTACAAATCAGGTGGGCATCTTTGAAGATTTTCGGCCAAAAGAAACTGGCATCATAGACCTTACACCCCGTGATTTGGGGTCCAAAATGCCCACCGGTAGGCCCACTATGGCACTCGGTTAAAATTCGCATACACTCTTCACCCGAAACACACCGACGGATAACCCCATCGGGACAACAATGAAAAAGATAGGGATCCTCCCAGAAATAGTACTTAAGGTCACTAAAGAATTTCTTCCTCTTTTGATGTGACTACCCTTTTTCCAAGAATTTCCCAACGAGATAATTAGCAATGTCCACATACCATGGCTCGTCCACCTTGTCCATCTTCATGAGATACTCATCGGGAAAATCATCATGGATACTCGACTCATGAAGGACTTAGAGATTTGGATTCTAGAGTCTAGAAAAGTGGTCGGCCGCGAGATTTTCAGCACCCTTCTTATCCCGGATCTCGATATCGAATTCTTGCAAAAGCAAGATCCATCTAAGCAGTCGAGGTTTGGCATCCGGTTTGGCGAAAAGGTACTTTAGAGCAGAATGGTCCGTAAAGACAATTGTCTTAGATAAGACTAAGTAGGACCGAAACTTGTCGAATGAAAATACCACCGCAAGGAGCTCTTTTTCAGTGGTAGTATAATTCAACTGTGCTCCCTGCAAACTCTTGCTTGCATAATAGATGGGTCGAAATAGTTTCTCAACCCTTTGGCCCAAAACAGAGCCAACAGCAAAATCGAATGCATCACACATAAGCTCGAATGGAAGGGACCAATTCGGAGCAATTATGATAGGTGCATTGATGAGTTTCTCCTTAAGAAGTTCAAATGCCTTTTGGCACTCTTCGGAGAAGTTCCAAGGTGTGTCCTTTTCGAGGAGCTTGTTCATTGAGTTAGCGATTTTGGAAAAATCCTTAATGAACCGTCGGTAAAAACCGGCGTGCCCGAGAAAACTCCGAACACCCTTAACATCGGTGGGAGGTGGAAGGTTCTTAATAGCAGTTACCTTTGTGGGATCCACCTCAATACCGTTCTAAGAAATCTTGTGCCTGAGAACTATGCCCCCTTGGACCATGAAATGGTACTTTTCCTAATTGAGCACAAGATTAGATTTCTCACACCTTTCCAACATCCGTTCTAAATTAGGAAGGCATGAATCAAAAGTGTCACCAAAGACCGAAAAGTCATCCATGAACACCTCCATGCAATCTTCTATCATATCATGGAATATGGCCATCATGCACCTTTGAAAAGTGGCCAGAGCGTTACAAAGGCCAAAGGGCATGCGACGGTATGAGAATGTGCCATACGGGCACGTGAAAGTGGTTTTCTCCTGGTCCTCGGGCGAGGTAGGAATTTGGAAATAGTCCGAAAACCATCAAGAAAACAATAAAATCTGTTTCCCACTAACCTCTCTAGCATTTGATCCATGAAAGGTAACGGGAAGTTGTCTTTGCGTGTGGCGTCGTTCAACTTTCGATAGTCAATACAAACACGCCACCCCGTGACAGTCCGAGTGGAAATTAACTCATTTTTATCGTTGGTGGTAACAGTCATACCACCTTTCTTAGGTACACAATGTACCGGGCTAATCCACGGACTATCAGAAATCGGGTAAATCAGACCAGCATCGAGGAGCTTCACGATCTCTTTCTTCACGACATCTTGCATGTGAGGGTTCAACCTCCTTTGACGTTGCATCACAGGTTTGGAGTTATCCTCTATTAGGATTTTGTGGGTGTAATAGGAGGGACTAATACCCTTGATGTCGTGAATTTTCCACGCAATGACCGGTTTATGGACCTTAAGCATGGTTACAAGCTCAGTTTTCTGACCTGTAGTAAGAGAAGAAGAAATAATTACTGAAGCTTAGATTCCTCCTACAAGTAAGCGTATTCCAAGTGATCTAGAAGTGGCTTCAATTCTAACTCGGGAGGTTGCTCCGGTAATCATCATCACGATCGAGTTCCTTGAACTCCTCCTCAGTCGGCTCATAGCCGTTTTTCATTAAGGCGGTTAAAATGTCCACCTCCTCAACCTGCAACTCATCATCAAATTCAACCAATGAGCATTCTCCTGAATCCTGTAACTCTGGGAATTCCTGCAAAAACTCAGACTGGACATCCACAGTGTTAAGAAAATAACATGTATCATCAGTGTAGGCAGGGTATTTTAAAGCATAATCGATTGAGAATGTTGCACTCAAGTCATCTATCATAAGGGTCAACTTTTGGCCATAAACATCGATGATACACCTAGCAGTATTCAAAAATGGCCAACCCAAAATAAGTGGAATCCTTTCATCCACTTCCATATCCAAAACCACGAAATCAGCCAGGAAAACCAACGACCCAGTCTTAACTACTATATTCTCTATAATTCCACGAGGGAATTTAATAGAGCGGTCAGCTAGCTGAATAGCCATATGCGTGGGTTTCAACTCTCCGGGGTCTAGCTGTAAATAAATAGAATAAGGCATTAAATTATGCTAGCCCCCAAGTCCGCCAACGCCATCACACAGTCCAAATTACCAAGTAAACAAGGAATGGTGAAACTTCCAGGATCCTCAAGCTTCTCGGGAAGCTTGTTTGCCACTAGCTGAGCATGCGACATTCAACCTGACTGAAGACACGTTCTCCAGCTTCTTCCTGTTAGTTAGCAAATCCTTAAGAAACCTTGCATACTTTGGCATACCTGCAATCACATCAATAAAAGGCATATTTATGTTAACTTTTTTAATCAAGTCCATGAACTTGGACTTTTCTGCCTCTAACTTCTCTAATCTCTGCTTCTTCGGGAATGGGAGCGATGGTTGATACTCTTTAACTACCGGTTTTGTAGCAACGGTTTCCGGCCCCCTCACAACCTTCTCAATCACCTGTTCCGACTGCTTTTCCCCCTCCAGTTCACTAGCCACAACCGGCTCACTATTCTGCACTAACGGCACTTGCAAATCATACTCATCGGGCTTCCTCGGTGGATCATATGATAAACCACTTCGGGTGGTGATAGCATTAACGTGCCCATTCTTCGGGTTAGTATCCGTTTTACTTGGTAATTCCCCCAGTTTCCTCTCATTACTCTGATTAGCTAGTTGACCAATTTGCTTCTCCAAATTTTGAATAGCTGCTTGTTGATTTTGAAACATTTAATCGTTCTTCTCATTGTTTTGGGTGACAGTGGTAACAAGCTGGGTTTGAGATATCACAAGCTTTTCGATCATCGCTTCAAGGTTGGACTTTTTCTCTTCGGCTTGGGGCTGTTGATAACCTCCACTAGATCCTGGATGGAACCTCGAACCTTGATTACCTTGAGGATTATAAGGATTGTTGAAATTCCTATTAAACTGAGCACATCCCTGAAACTGACTGTTGTTCTGTTGACTAATAAAAGTGATCTCTTCTTTCTGATTCATAGTCAAACCCGCATCACAATCTTTTGCTAAATGTAATCCCCCACAATATTCACATCCAACCTTCATACCATGAATATCCTTATCCAACTTCTCTAAATGCCTACCAAATTTATCTAACTTAGCATTTATAGACTCATAATCATCATAAGCACTAGTGGTTTTGGTCCTCTTTATGGAAGCTGAACGGGGTAACTCATGATCTTGATGCCACTCGTGAGTGTAGGCAGCTTGCTTTTCAATAATCTCTAATGCTTCCTCTTCTATCTTATCCATCAAAGTACCTCCTGCTGCTTTATCAATACTCTGGTTGGTATGTCACAACCTTTGTAGAAAATCTGAACCTTTTGTAAATCATTCAACCCGTGTTGCGGACACGAGCGTAACATATTAGCATAACGGTCCCAAGCATCAAATAATGTCTCACTGCTCTTTTGCCTGAATTGTGAAATTTCTGCTTGAAGTCTAGCAGCTCGAGACGCAGGGAAAAAATTTGATAAAAACTTATCCACCAACCCATCCCAAGAGGTAAACATACCCTCGGGTTGCTTATCTAACCATCTCTTAGCTTCTCCCTTAAGAGTCCAGGGAAAAAGCCTTGTCTTGATCGATGTATTAGCAACCTCATTCAGCTTAAATAAGTTGCAAACATCATTGAAAACACGGAGATGCTCGTTAGCATCCTCACTATCCTTGCCATGAAATTGGCAATCAGAAGAAATCAAACTCAGGATTGGTCCTGTGATTTGGAAAGGCTGAGTGATGTTTGGTTGAGTAATCGAATTTCCTTGACCAGCTCGGGTGGCCTTCAACTTTTCTGCCATAGTCTGAGGATGAGGTGGTTGATCAGCCATCTCTTCAGTCTCAAAAATATCTAATGAAACGTAAGTGTCTTCCTCTTCGTACTACTACCCAAATGAATTATATTATCACTCGAAGAAACTGGTGAATCCACTGTAGATTGTTGCTCTTGACTTAATGCTCTAAATAACTCTCTTTCAGGTTCGTCAAATGGTTGAAGAATCGGAGAATCTGAAGAACGTGTATGTGGCATGCACTACCTGCTATCTTGCAAAACACAAACGATAAAACGATTAAACGTATCGACTTAAGAAATAACTAAGATCTAAAAAAAAATAAGAATAAACTACAATTAAACTAAACTAAGAACAATTAGATAACAATCTTAATTTCTGACATAACTGTCCCTGGCAGCGGCGCCAAAAACTTGATGTGTAAAATCTAGTATATAAATTATCTCTAGAAAATGCCAGTTTAAAAGATTACTACACACTAACGGGCAGTGTACCCAATCGTGTAGTAGTATAAAGTTGGTAATTCTGAAATCTTTCCAAGGATAGTTTAAAGTGAGAATTAAGATTGCAGCTAATGAAGTAAACTAAGTTAATCTATTAAAATTGAAAGTACGAGATAATTGGTTTGTGTCTATTTAACGATTAGCCAAATCAAGGATAGATCAAAAGTAAAAGACAATATTTTTAGTTTTTAAGTTTAAATAAATTAAATTGCAGACTCAACGAAAAATAAAGATAATTGAATTCAATAGATAAAAGAATGTTTGCCTAGATCTCCTATTCGCAGTGTCGGATGATTTGTTATTAAGCACTAGTTCAATTTATCAATACATGCAACTACAGAGTCGGTTTACCCAGAGTTCTCTTTTAGCAAACACGTCAAACTTGGATTTATTGGCTTAGGGTTCCCTTTCACCAAAGACCTCTTCCGTTTGTGACTTAGTAATTAACTAATTAAGATTTAATTGGTTACGCGTTCGCTCCACACAATTCATCCTTATTTTGTTCAATCTATGTTACCCGGTTTACCCCCTTGGTCCAGTAAGCACCCAATTGATTAAGACAAATCAATTGAAAATCAGTTCTCTAAATTGAAACAGGGTTCCCTTTGTTCAAACAAGATCACTAATCAATCCAAGTAACAAATATCAAATCCCATAAGAATGGTTCTTAATCAAAACTCATAATTATCATGTATTAATCAAATTAAACGTTTAAGTATCATCCAAACACATACGAATATTCAATCCAGACAAACATTAAAGAACTTAGCCAACAATCATGGCTAAAACCAAAATCACAATCAAAATAATAGAAGAATTCATTGTTTGAAACAAAGAGATTAACCTAATAGATGATTGAATCTTGAACGATGAATGAATCGAAGCACGTTCCCGTAATGATTGAAGCGTTAGAATGATCTTGGGATTCCCCAAAAATCACCTTTTTTTGTCAAAAAGCTGCCGCAATTCGTCTAGGAATCGAGTATGATAATTAGGGTAAAAATTCGTGCTTTCAATACCTAGATTCTGAAGTCGGCTGGAAATGGAGTGAGATGACCCGTCCTAATCTATAAGGACGAATACAATAACATATGGTTACATTGCGAGGTATTTGACCTCTATATGATACATTTTACAAACATTGCATTCGTTTTTAAAAGACAAACTTTCATTACATCGAAAGTTGACAGGCATGCATACCATTTCATAATATCCAAACTATAAATGACCTAATCTGTCATGATAATTATTATTATTCTACTAATAATAATAACAATAACAATATTTATATTTACTAATGATGATATTAATAAAATGATAATTCTAATCATGATAATTTTAATAATAACAATACTTTTTAATATTAACTGTAATAATATTAATATTTTATATAAAAATAATAATTCTTGTTCAAAATGATAATTCTTAATAATAATAATAATACTAAAATGATAATAATAATGATATTTTATAATAACAATGATATTTCTATTAAAAATGATAATTTTAATAGAAATGATAGTTTTAATATTAATGATACTTATAATAATAATAATAATAATAATAATAATAATAATAATAATAATAATAATAATAATCATAATAATAATATTACTAATAACCTTGGTGATAATAACGATAGTATTAATAATAACAATAACAATTCTAATAATAATACTTATATTGATAACGATAATGATAATAATAATAATAGTTATTAGATAATAATAATAACGATAACTATAACGACGATAGTAATAATAATAATATTATTATTAGAATTAATGATAATTCAATTAACCATATCTTTTAATCCGTTCATCGAAACTACACGATTTCTAAATGAAAAGTTATTAAATTTTTCGACACTTTTTCAACGACATGCATATCATATACATTATCTCAGTAGCATATGTATTAAATTCATGATTTATCATAAACTATATAACAACGAAAATAAACTTTCAAGCATGCATAATCATATATACTCGAGCACTAGTCAGGGACACACTATTAATATATAAAAGATAAGATATGAATGCTCACGTATCAATATTGAGATTCAATATTGCAGGAAAGTACGTAGACGCAACGAAGATGATAAACACTAGATTTGACTCACGAGCATACCCCCTAATAACACCCATAACCTCCATAGCTATAACCCATAATTTCCTTATCTCTATCCTGCTCGAAAAACCCATTTTGAAATCACTCGAGTATCACTCCGTCGCAATATTTTATGTATAATATTAATACTACTACTAATAATAATAAGTTTAATAATTTTTGATAATAATAAATAAATAAATATAATACAGAGTAAGATTGAGAGCAGAGTGATAGATGAATTGAATTCGAGCAGAACACAATCGAGCTTTATAGCCCAGTTTTGGAACCCACAGCTCCGCGATCGTGGTACTTTTCAAGCATACACCTCCGCAATCGCGGAGGTTCCTGCCCTAGTTCGTCCATGATTAAAAATGTGGGCTGCCGACAGTTTTTATATTATTATATATAATATATTTAATTTATATAATTAATTATATATTATATTATATTTACATGCATAGTTATCTTATAATTTTTGTTCCGATGACTCGTACGTTGTCTCTCGACTTATGTCTCAGTTCCGGTTTTTCGAACAACGTTTCGTACGCTTAGAAAACTAGTACATTTCATTTCGCGACGTATACCATTATTAATAATTAGACTTAAATCATTGATAAACTATTTTACTTGAAGTATAACTTATTCAATTGAGTGTTTTGGTCTTTTGCTTCTTTAAATCAAAGTCTCATTATTTATCAAAGTATATTTAATATTATTATCAAAACGTTTTAAAACTAAATTAATGTTATAAAATATATATATATATATATATATATATATATATATATATATATATATATATATATATATATATATATATATATATATATATATATATATATATATATATATTTATTTAAAAATATAACTTTGTATATATTGAAATATTTATTTAATAATATGATATTTAGTTTTTCCAAAACTATTTATATTTCAAAGTTCATTTAAAATTGTTTAGAATTTATTATTTCATAATACATTTACCTTTTTAAAATGATGTAAATATATTTGCAATTTATAATAAAAAGCTTTAATTATGTTCTTCTAACTTTTATATACATAAATAAATTACCTTATAAAACGTTTTAATAATAAAGTTTTTTTTTTTAAAACTGAAAACGTTTTAGTACGTTTGAAACTAAATCGAATAAATATTAAAATTTTGTTTTCCGAAACCAATTATATTAAGAACCATTTTGTTAAAAGTTTAAAATAACGAAAATCGTTATATCATAACATGTTTAGGAAAGTAAAATTATGTATAACACATAACATGTTTCAAGTTTCTAAATTACTGTTTGTCGGTGAAGCTTAGGATATAGTCCATGAAATGTCCCTTTCATATTGATTATAAACGTTCCATATTAATTGATTTCGTTGCGAGGTTTTGACCTCTATATGAGACGTTTTTAAAAGACTGCATTCGTTTTTAAAACAAACCATAACCTTTATTTTATCGACAAGGTTAAAAGGACACCACCTAGATTATCAGAAATGATAATCTAAAAATATCACACTTACACACTACCAATACATATTGGTTTACAATATTAAAATGTTACAACAACGTAAATCTCGAATGCAGTTTTAAACAATATTATACAAGCATGCTGACACCAAGTCTTGTCCATATATTAGCATGCAACAGCGGAAGTTCTTAATAATCACCTGAGATTAAACATGCTTTAAACGTCAACAAAAATGTTAGTGAGCTATAGGTTTAACCTATATATTATCAAATTAATATAATAGACCACAAGATTTCATTTATTCAATAATCCTACACTCGCAAGTGTATAAAAATCCTTCTATGATGAACACCTGGTAACCGACATTAACATAATGCATATAGAATATTTCCCGCATACTCGCAAGTATGTCATAAATTGGTAATCGCAATCACCATATAAATCGAAGTATTAAAGCATTTCAAATTCCAGAATGGGGTTTGTTAGGCCCATAGATCTATCTTTAGGATTCGCGTCAATTAGGGGTCATTTCCCTAATTCTTAGGTTACCAGACTTGAAGGGGCAATATTCAGTTTAATAATCCAACCATAGAATGTAGTTTCGTGTACTTGTGTCTATTTTGTAAAACATTTAGAAAGCTGCATGTATTCTCATCCCAAAAATATTAGATTTTAAAAGTGGGACTATAACTCACTTTTACAGATTTTTACTTCGTCGGGAAGTAAGACTTGGCCACTGGTCGATTCACGAACCTATAACAAATATGTAAATATATATCAAAGTATGTTCAAAATATATTTACAACATTTTTAATACGTTTTACTGTTTTAAGTTTATTAAGTCAGCTGTCCTCGTTAGTAACCTACAACTAGTTGTCCACAGTTAGATGTACAGAAATAAATTGATATATATTATCTTGAATCAATCCATGACCCAGTGTATACACGTCTCAGGCTAGATCACAACTCAAAGTATATATATTTTTGGAATCAACCTCAACCCTGTATAGCTAACTCCAACATTACTGCATATAGAGTGTCTATGGTTGTTCTAAATAATATATATACATGGGTCGATATGATATGTCAAAACATTTGCATACTTGTCTATGGTATCCTAAGATTACATAATATATTAGAATACATGTATAATACAATATGAGTTAGCTAGAATAAGATTAATATAAATTTGTTACCAATTCTCACGTAGTTACAACAAGCAAAAATATCCAATCTTGTTTTACCCGTAACTTCTTCGTTTTAAATCCGTTTGAGTGATTTAAGTTGCTATGGTTTCATATTGAACTTAAGTTTATGAATCTAAACAGAAAAAAATATAAGTTTATAGTCGGAAATACAGGTTACAAGTCGTTTTTGTAAAGGTAGTCATTTCAGTCGAAAGAACGAATTCTAGATGACCATTTTGGAAAACATACTTTCACTTTGAGTTTAATCATGATTTTTGGATATAGTTTCATGTTCATAAGAAAAATCATTTTCCTAGAAGAACAACTTTTAAATCAAAGTTTATCATAGTTTTTAATTAACTAACCCAAAACAGCCCGCGGTGTTACCACGACGGCGTATATCCGGTTTTACGGTGTTTTTTGTGTTTTCAAGTTTTAAATCATTAAGTTAGCATATCATATAGATATAGAACACGTGTTTAGTTGATTTTAAAAGTCAAGTTAGAAGGATTAACTTTGTTTGCGAACAAGTTTAGAATTAACTAAACTATGTTCTAATGATTACATGTTCAAATCTTCGAATAAGATACTTATACATATATGAATCGAATAATGTTATAAACATCATTACTACCTCAAGTTTAGTAGGTAAATCTACTGGAAATGATGAAAAAATAACTTGAGCTTCAAAGAATTTTGATGGCTTGGAAGTTCTTGAAATAGAATAATGACACAAAAACAAGTTCAAGTAAGATTATTACTCGAATTAAGATAGTTATAGTTATAGAAATTGAAACAAAGCTTGAATATGAATATTACCTTGATTTAGAAAGATAACCTACTATAAATAACAAAGGTTTCTTGATCTTAGATGATTGCTTGGAATGGATTAGGAAACTTGGAAGTAACTTGTAAACTTGGAAGTGTTCTTGATGTGTTCTTGAGTAATTGTTTTTATGATGATTATAGGTAATAACCAAAGCTTGTATTTGATGATTTTTGATGAAAAAATAGTAACTTAGACATTCATGGAAGAGTGTGTGTGTTTTGAGAGTGAATTGGGAAGAAAATTGGAAGTGAAATGGAGTAAGTGGTGAGTGGTGAAGGTGAGTAGGGTTAAAAGGAGTTCTTGTCTTTGTTTCCTTTCTCATAAGTCATGCTAGTTGTCTAATTGTTGGTTCCACATGTTTGTTAACTATCTAGGGCTGCTAAGAGATTAATTTTTATGTGTATATACCAATAGTATATACGTCTAGAAGTTGTGTATTGTACAAGTACAAATACGAGTGCACACGCGTAGAATTGTTGATGAAAATGAATGAGGATGTAATCGTAAGCATTTTTGTTAAGTAGAAGTACTTTGATAAGTGTCTTGAAGTCTTCCAAAAGTGTATGAATACATATTAAAACACTACATGTATATACATTTTAACTGAGTCGTTAAGTCATCGTTAGTCGTTACATGTAAATGTTGTTTTGAAACCTTTAAGTTAACGATCTTGTTAAATGTTGTTAACCCATTGTTTATTATATCTAATGAGATATTAAATTATTACATTATCATGATATTATGATGTATTAATATATCTTAATATGATATATATACATTTAAATGTTGTTACAACGATAATCGTTACATGTATGTCTCGTTTCGAAATCCTTAAGTTAGTAGTCTTGTTTTTACATATGTAGTTCATTGTTAATATACTTAATGAGATACATACTTATCATAATATCATGTTAACTATATATATATATATATCCATATATATGTCATCATATAGTTTTTACAAGTTTTAACGTTCGTGAATCGCCGGTCAACTTGGGTGGTCAATTGTCTATATGAAACATATTTCAATTAATCAAGTCTTAACAAGTTTGATTGCTTAACATGTTGGAAACACTTAATCATGTAAATATCAATTTCATTTAATATAAATAAACATGAAAAAGTTCGGGTCACTACAGTACCTACCCGTTAAATAAATTTCGTCCCAAAATTTTAAGCAGTAGGAGGTGTTGACGTATCTTCTGGAAATATGTGCGGGTATTTCTTCTTTATCTGATCTTCTCGTTCCCAGGTGAACTCGGGTTCTCTACGAGCATTCCATCGAACCTTAACAATTGGTATCCTGTTTTGCTTAAGTCTTTTAATCTCATGATCCATTATTTCGACGGGTTCTTCGATGAATTGAAGTTTTTTGTTGATTTGGATTTCGTCTAACAGAATAGTGAGATATTCTTTAGCAAAACATTTCTTCAAATTTGAGACCTGGAAAGTGTTATGTACAGTCGTGAGTTGTTAAGGTAACTCAAGTCGGTAAGCTACTGGTCCGACACGATCAATAATCTTGAATGGTCCAATATACCTTGGATTTAATTTCCCTCGTTTACCAAATCGAACAACACCTTTCCAAGGTGCAACTTCAAGCATGAGCATCTCTCCAATTTCAAATTCTATATCTTTTCTTTTAATGTCAGCGTAGCTCTTTTGTCGACTTTGGGCGATTTTCAACCGTTGTTGAATTTGGATGATCTTCTCGGTAGTTTCTTGTATTATCTCTGAACTCGTAATCTGTCTATCCCCCACTTCACTCCAATAAATCGGAAACCTGCACTTTCTACCATAAAGTGCTTCAAACGGCGCCATCTCAATGCTTGAATGGTAACTATTGTTGTAGGAAAATTCTGCTAACGGAAGGTGTCGATCCCAACTATTTCCGAAATCAATAACACATGCTCGTAGCATGTATTCAAGCGTTTGTATCGTCCTTTCACTCTGCCCATCAGTTTGTGGATGATAGGCAGTACTCATGTCTAGACGAGTTCCTAATGCTTGCTGTAATGTCTGCCAGAATCTTGAAACAAATTTGCCATCCATATCTGAGATAATAGAGACTGGTATTCCATGTCTGGAGACAACTTCCTTCAAGTACAATCGCGCCAACTTCTCCATTTTATCATCTTCTCTCATTGGCAGAAAGTGTGCTGACTTGGTAAGACGATTGACTATTACCCAAATTGTATCATAACCACTTGCAGTCCTTGGCAATTTAGTAATGAAATCCATGATAATGTTTTCCCATTTCCATTCCGGGATTTCAGGTTGTTGAAGTAGACCTGATGATTTCTGATGTTCAGCTTTGACCTTAGAACACGTCAAACATTCTCCTACGTATTTAGCAATATCGGCTTTCATACCCGGCCACCAAAAGTGTTTCTTGAGATCTTTGTACATCTTCCCCGCTCCGGGATGTACGGAATATCTGGTTTTATGTGCTTCCTTAAGTACATTTTCTCTCACATCTCCAAACTTTGGTACCCAAATTCTTTCAGCCCTATACCGGGTTCCATCTTCCTGAATATTAAGCTGTTTCTCCGATCTTTTGGGTATTTCATTCTTCAACTTTCCTTCTTTTACAACTCCCTGCTGCGCCTCCTTTATTTGAGTAGTAAGGTTAGTACGAATAATTATATTCATAGCTTTTACCCGTATAGGTTCTCTGTCCTTTCTACTCAAAGCGTCGGCTACCATATTTGCCTTCCCCGGGTGGTAACGAATCTCGAAATTGTAATCATTTAATAACTCAATCCACCTACGCCGCCTCATGTTTAGTTGTTTCTGATTAAATATGTGTTGAAGACTTTTGTGATCAGTATGTATAATACTTTTGACCCAATATAAGTAGTTCCTCCAAGTCTTTAATGCAAAAACAACCGCTCCTAATTCCAAATCATGCGTCGTATAATTCTGCTCGTGAATCTTTAATTGTCTAGACGCATAAGCAATTACCTTCGTTCGTTGCATTAATACACAACCGAGACCTTGCTTTGAGGCGTCACAATATATCACAAAATCATCATTCCCTTCAGGTAATGACAATATAGGTGCCGTAGTTAACTTTTTCTTCAACAATTGAAACGCTTTCTCCTGCTCATCCTTCCATTCAAATTTCTTCCCTTTATGCGTTAATGCAGTCAAGGGTTTTGCTATTTTGGAAAAATCTTGGATGAATCTTCTGTAGTAACCAGCCAATCCTAAAAATTGACGTATATGCTTTGGATTTTTCGGGGTTTCCTACTTTTCAACAGTTTCAATCTTTGCCGGATCCACCTGAATACCTTTTTTATTCACTTTGCGACCGAGGAATTGAACTTCTTCCAACCAAAATGCACACTTTGAAAATTTAGCGTACAGTTTTTCTTTCCTCAACAACTCTAGCACTTTTCTCAAATGTTCTTCGTGCTCTTGATCATTCTTTGAGTAAATAAGTATGTCATCGATGAAAACAATGACAAACTTGTCAAGGTATGGTCCACACACTCGGTTCATGAGGTCCATGGACACAGCTGGTGCGTTAGTCAACCCAAACGGCATAACTATAAACTCGTAATGATCGTAACGCGTTCTGAAAGCAGTCTTCGGAATATCATCCTCCTTCACCCGCATTTGATGATACGCAGAACGTAAATCAATCTTTGAATAAACCGGCGAGCCTTGTAGTTGATCAAATAAGTCGTCGATTCTCGGTAGTGGATAACGGTTCTTGATGGTAAGTTTGTTCAACTCTCGTTAGTCGATACACAACCTGAATGTACCATCCTTATTTTTGACAAACAAAACAGGAGCTCCCCATGGTGATGTACTTGGTCGTATAAAACCACGCTCTAAAAGTTCTTGTAGTTAGTTTTGGAGTTCCTTCATTTCACTGGGTGCGAATCTGTATGGAGCACGAGCTATTGGTGCAGCTCCTGGTACAAGGTCTATTTGAAATTCAACAGATCGATGTGGGGGTAATCCCGGTAATTCTTTCGGAAATACATCGGGAAATTCTTTTTGCGACAGGAACATCACTGATGTTCTTTTCTTCAGGTTTAACTTCCTCGATGTGTGCTAGAATGATGTAACAACCTTTTCTTATTAGTTTTTGCGCCTTCAAATTACTAATAAGATTTAACTTCACGTTGTTCTTTTCTCCGTACACCATTAAGGGTTTTCCTTCTTTTCGTACAATGCGAATTGCATTTTTGTAACATACGATCTCTGCTCTCTCCTTTTTCAACCAGTCCATGCTAATTATCACATCAAAACTCCCTAACTCTACTGGTATCAAATCAATCTTAAACGATTCGCTAACCAGTTTAATTTCTCGATTCCGACATATTTTATCTGCCTAAATTAATTTACCGTTTGCTAATTCGAGTAAAAATTTATTATTCATAGGCGTCAATGGACCACTTAATTTAGCACAAAAATCTCTACTCATATAGCTTCTATCAGCACCCGAATCAAATAAAACATAAGCAGGTTTTTTATCAATAAGAAACGTACCCGTAACAAGCTCCGGGTCTTCTTGCGCTTCTGCCGTATTAATATTGAAAACTCTTTCGCGGCCCTGTCCATTAGTATTCCCCTGATTTGGGCATTCGTTTCTGATATGACCCGACTTCCCACATCCATAACAAATAATGGCGGTATTATTTGTTGCGACATTATTTGTTCCTTTATTCTTGTTAGCCATTGGTCCGTAAACTTCACACTTTGTCGTACCATGACCCTTTCTATTACACTTAGTACACGATGTCATACAAAGCCCAGTCGGATGGTATCCTTCACACCTCTGGCATGGTTTCTGCCTCTGGTTGTTATTGTTGGGATTGTTGTTGTTGTTGCGATTGTTGTTATTGTTGGAACGGTTATTGTAGTTGTTGTTGGGATGTTTATTGTTGTTGCGGTTAAAGTTACGGTTGTGGTGGTAGTTATTGCGTTTGTAATTGCGATTATTGTTGTTGTTGTTGTTGTATTGGTGACTCTTATCACTGTTTTCTTCCTACTTCCTCTTGACTTGTTTCGTGTTGGCTTCTTCGGTCACTTGCTCTTTAATTCTCCCCTTAATCTGATTTATGAGTTTATGAGCCATTCGACTTGCCTTATGTATGGAAGCGGGCTCGTGTGAACTCACATCTTCTTGAATCCTTACTGGTAACCCTTTTACAAACGCGTCGATCTTCTCTTCTTCATCTTCGAACACTCCCGGACACAATAGGCATAACTCTGTGAATCGTCGTTCATATGTGGTAATGTCGAACCCTTGTATTCATAACTCTCTAAGTTCTACCTTGAGCTTATTGACTTCGTTTCTAGGACGGTACTGCTCGTTCATCAATTGCATGAATGCCGACCACGGTAGTGCGTAAGCAGTATTTTGTCCTACCTGTTCAAGATAGGTGTTTCACCACGTTAACACAGTACCTGTGAAGGTATGCGTAACATACTTAACTTTTTCCTCTTCAGTACACTTACTTATGGCAAACACCGATTCGACTTTCTCGGTCCACCGTTTCAATCCAATTGGTAATTCGGTTCCATCAAATTCCAAAGGTTTGCAGGCAGTGAATTCTTTGTAGGAGCATCCTACACGATTTCTTGTGGAATTAGTTCCACTGCTAGATCCAGAGTTATTGTTATTTTGCATCGCAGCCTGTACTGCGGCTATGTTTGCTGCAAGGAAAACACGGAAGTCTTCCTCGCTCATGTTCAAATTCGGACGAGTCGTCGGTGCCATTTCCTTCAAAAATAGCCCAAAAGAATTAAGTTAATCATATAGAATATTAAGAGTAGTCAATAGTATTTCGTAGCATAATATGAACTCATTTATAAAAGCTTTTTCTTCATATTTGCAATTTATAGTTTTAATTCGGGTAGTACCTACCCGTTAAGTTCATACTTAGTAGCTAATATACAATTTAACTACTACAATTCTATATGAAAAACTAATTATAATAATATTTCGCGTTCAAACTTTTATACAATATTTTACAAACTTACAATACCGCTATTATACATATAGTATGAAATATAGCACATAATAACTTTGCTACTCGGCAGCTATAAAGGCAATTCTAGTTAATACGCAAGTTGTTCAGCAAAAGAAATAAAGACACGTAATTCATAAGTCCAGAAACAAGTCATGCATTCTGTTTTTACTAAGACGACTTCCCATCCTTGGTCTTGTGGAAAGTAACCGTTATGACATTTGGCTAGACAGCATGTTGTAATGTCGTCAAAAGGACGAGGGTTTTGTAATGTCCAACAGCCCCGTAATAATCTAAAAACCTTGTTTCTCACCCCAACTACTGAATCCGTCACTTGTGGGAAGGTTTTATTTAAAAGTTGTAACCCGATGTTCTTTTTCTCACTTTGGTAAGAAGTGAACATCACTAATCCGTAAATATAACATGCTTCTTTATGTTGCATGTTTAACTCACGAAACCCTATGTTGGGATATGTTGAGTCAAAATAGGTTCTTAACCCATAGCGTAAAATTGCATTTGGGTTCCCCGCATTTAACGCTTTAAAGAAAACGCGGTGTAACTTACGGTCTCCCCAATGTGCTGATGAATTCTGACCGACTCTAGACAAGATTTCCTCAATCATATCCTCTGGTAGGTCTTCTAAAATATTCGGTTGTCTACCCTTAACGTCCATTTTGTTTTTATACTGTAAAATAGACAAGGATTAGATTCGTAAAAGATAATTAACAAACAATACAAACAATTTTTACATAGAACATAAAAGTACAAGCACACTACAATACATATAATACACAACATAATTACAACCTTCTAATCCTAATAACTGGTTTCTTCTTCTTCGAACTTGGTTCGTTTTCCTAATTTTCTAGGGATATATGGTGTTCCTCTAATACGAGCCGTTGTTTTCCACAATGGTTTAGAAAAACCTGGTGGTTTAGAGGTTCCCGGGTTATTATTACATTTTAGGAAATACGGATGTTGCCGATACATATAAAGTTCATCGGGGTTGGAATCAGGTTTCTCTATTTTTATACCTTTTCCCCTATTATTTGTTTTTGCTTTATTAAATTGGGTCGAGGTAATTTCTATAACATCATCGGAATCCTCATCGGGATCCGATTCATCGAAAAATTGGTAATCTTCCTAATATTTTGCTTCCTTGGCAGAAACACCATTGACCATTTTTAACTTTGGTCCGTTGGTTGAGGATTTTCTTTTATTTAATCGATTTACTGTAGGTATCAATATTTCTTCCTCCAGAACCTCTTCTTCTTCCGGTTCCTCCTCTTCCGGTTCCTCTTCGGGAATTTGTGAATCTTCCCAATATATATTCAACTCTTCATTGTTATTAGGTGAGTCGATGGGATTTGTACTAGAGGTAAACATCTATCACACAATATCAAACATGTTAAGAGATTAATTTATCACATAATATTTACATGTTACAATTTGTAGTTTCCAACAAAAAACAAAATATTAAGCAATCATTTTTAAAGAAAACACGGTCAAAGTCCAGACTCACTAATGCATCTTAACAAACTCGATAAGACACACTAATACAAATTTTCTGGTTCTCTAAGACCAATGCTCTGATACCAACTGAAATATCCCGTTCATATTGATTATAAACATTCCATATTAATTGATTTCGTTGCGAGGTTTTGACCTCTATATGAGACGTTTTTAAAAGACTGCATTCGTTTTTAAAACAAACCATAACCTTTATTTTATCAACAAGGTTAAAAGGACACCACCTAGATTATCAGAAATGATAATCTAAAAATATCACACTTACACACTACCAATACATATTGGTTTACAATATTAAAATGTTACAACAAAGTAAATCTCGAATGCAGTTTTAAACAATATTATACAAGCATGCTGACACCAAGTCTTGTCCATATATTAGCATGCAACAGCGGAAGCTCTTAATAATCACCTGAGAATAAACATGCTTTAAACGTCAACAAAAATGTTGGTGAGTTATAGGTTTAACCTATATATTATCAAATTAATATAATAGACCACAAGATTTCATTTATTCAATAATCCTACATTCGCAAGTGTATAAAAATCCTTCTATGATGAACACCTGGTAACCGCCATTAACATAATGCATATAGAATATTCCCCCGCATACTCGTAAGTATGTCATAAATTGGCAATCGCAATCACCATATAAATCGAAGTATTAAAGCATTCCAAATTCCATAATGGGGTTTGTTAGGCCCATAGATCTATCTTTAGGATTCGCATCAATTAGGGGTCATTTCCCTAATTCTTAGGTTACCAGACTTGAAGGGGCAATATTCGGTTTAATAATCCCACCATAGAATGTAGTTTCGCATACTTGTGTCTATTTTGTAAAACATTTAGAAAGCTGCATGTATTCTCATCCCAAAAATATTAGATTTTAAAAGTGGGACTATAACTCACTTTCACAGATTTTTACTTCATCGGGAAGTAGGACTTGGCCACTGGTCGATTCACAAACCTATAACAAATATGTACATATATATCAAAGTATGTTCAAAATATATTTACAACATTTTTAATACGTTTTACTGTTTTAAGTTTATTAAGTCAGCTGTCCTTGTTAGTAACCTACAACTAGTTGTCCACAGTTAGATGTACAGAAATAAATTGATATATATTATCTTGAATCAATCCACGACCCAGTGTATACACGTCTCAGGCTAGATCACAACTCAAAGTATATATATTTTTGGAATCAACCTCAACCCTGTATAGCTAACTCCAACATTACTGCATATAGAGTGTCTATGGTTGTTCCAAATAATATATATACATGAGTCGATATGATATGTCAAAACATTTGCATACGTGTCTATGGTATCTCAAGATTACATAATATATTAGAATACATGTATAATACAATATGAGTTAGCTAGGATATGATTAATATAAATTTGTTACCAATTCTCACGTAGTTACAATAAGCAAAAATATCCAATCTTGTTTTACCCATAACTTCTTCGTTTTAAATCCGTTTTGAGTGATTCAAGTTGCTATGGTTTCATATTGAACTTAAGTTTATGAATCTAACAGAAAAAAATATAATTTTATAGTCGGAAATACAGGTTACAAGTCATTTTTGTAAAGGTAGTCATTTCAATAAAAAGAACAACGTCTAGATGACCATTTTGGAAAACATACTTCCACTTTGAGTTTAACCATGATTTTTGGATATAGTTTCATGTTCATAAGAAAAATAATTTTCCCAGAAGAACAACTTTTAAATCAAAGTTTATCATAGTTTTTAATTAACTAACCCAAAACAGCCCGCGGTGTTACTACGACGGCGTATATCCGGTTTTACGGTATTTTTCGTGTTTTCAGGTTTTAAATCATTAAGTTAGCATATCATATAGATATAGAACATGTGTTTAGTTGATTTTTAAAGTCAATTTAGAAGGATTAACTTTTGTTTGCGAACAAGTTTAGAATTAACTAAACTATGTTCTAGTGATTACATGTTCAAATCTTCGAATAAGATAGTTATATATATATATGAATCAAATGATGTTATGAACATCATTACTCCCTCAAGTTTAGTAGGTAAACCTACTGGAAATGATGAAAAAATAACTTGAGCTTCAAAGGATCTTTGATGGCTTGGAAGTTCTTGAAATAGAATCATGACACAAAAACAAGTTCAAGTAAGATTATTACTCGAATTAAGATAGTTATAGTTATAGAAATTGAATCAAAGCTTGAATATGAATATTACCTTGATTTAAAAACATAACCTACTGTAAATAACAAAGGTTTCTTGATCTTAGATGATTGCTTGGAATGAATTAGGAAACTTGGAAGTAAACTTGTAAACTTGGAAGTGTTCTTAAGGTGTTCTTGAGTAATTATTTTTATGATGATTATAGGTAATAACCAAAGCTTGTATTTGATGATTTTTGCTGAAAATAGTAACTTAGACATTTATGTAAGAGTGTGTGTGTTTTAAGAGAGAATTGGGAAGAAAATTGGAAGTGAAATGGAGTAGGTGGTGAGTGGTGAAGGTGAGTGGGGTTAAAAGGAGTTCTTGTCTTTGTTTCCTTGCTTATAAGTCATGCTAGTTGTCTAATTGTTGGTTCCACATATTTGTTGACTATCTAGGGATGCTAAGAGCTGAATTATTATGTGTATATACCAATAGTATATACGTCTAGAAGTTGTGTATTGTACAAGTACAAATATGAGTGCATACGAGTAGAATTGTTGATGAAAATGAATGAGGATGTAATCGTAAGCATTTTTGTTAAGTAGAAGTACTTTGATAAGTGTCTTGAAGTCTTTCAAAAGTGTATGAATACATATTAAAACACTACATGTATATACATTTTAACTGAGTCGTTAAGTCATCGTTAGTCGTTACATGTAAATGTTGTTTTGAAACCTTTAAGTTAACGATCTTGTTAAATGTTGTTAACCCATCATTTATTATATCTAATGAGATATTAAATTATTACATTATCATGATATTATGATGTATTAATATATCTTAATATGATATATATACATTTAAATGTTGTTACAACGATAATCGTTACATGTATGTCTCGTTTCGAAATCCTTAAGTTAGGAGTCTTGTTTTTACATATGTAGTTCATTGTTAATATACTTAATGAGATACATACTTATCATAATATCATGTTAACTATATATATATATATATATATATATATATATATATATATATATATATATATATATATATATATATATATATTCCATATATATGTCATCATATAGTTTTTACAAGTTTTAACGTTCGTGAATCGCCGGTCAACTTGGGTGGTCAATTGTCTATATGAAACATATTTCAATTAATCAAGTCTTAACAAGTTTGATTGTTAAGGTCGTTTACAGTTTTTGCTGCTTCATTAGCATTTTGCCAGAATTCGGAGAACTAGTTCGCAGTTTAGGGTGTTTTTCAGAAACTTCACATTCGAAGTATGTAAGTCTAGGAGATAGACGTTATATATATATATATATATATATATATATATATATATATATATATATATATATATATATATATATATATATATATATATATATATATATATAACTGTTGGCGTAGAATTGCTGTGAAATTCGAAATATTGATTGGTAATTCCCTGTAGTTGGTATGACAATTATTGTTACAAGATGTGGATGAGTACATGATAGAGTTTCAATGAGTATAATGATTTTTTGGAAGGTCAAAGATCAATGAAGTTGTTGGTAAGTTTACTGCTAATGTGGCGAGATATAACAGGTTCCCTGTTAATAATGATGAAGGGGTAATCGTTATAATAAGGCTTATTTGAATGAAAAATTAAAGTTGATTTGCTGGAGATGTGACAAAACTGTCTATTTTGAAAAGGGATTGAATAATTATTTTTGGTAATAAATGCCAAAGGATCTGACACGGATACGTGTTAAACTTCTACTTGGGTTCCGGGAGTTTTTCAGGTGCATGACTGTATGCGTAAGTTCTTCTTTTCATAGATAACGTGTGGTTGGATCATCTTCTCGATTGTTCCTTAATTGAGGTGCTTTCAAGACTCATGAAGGGTTTAAACGCAGATTGTAATCGTCAATATACATATGATGTTCTAGAATTTCGAATGATACGAATATATTTCTGAGTTTATGAATAGAAGTGATGTGCTATCACAGTTTTGAATTCAAAGTATGGCTTTGAAAAATGTAGGAATCTAAGAGTGATGATTTTGGTTATATCTCGACTTGGATTCTGATATGTTAAAATCAGAATATGCAATTGGATTTGAATGAGTATGGTTGTTTTGATTTCTATGAAAGAATGTATATTGTTGTGAAAATAGTGAGTATAGTTGATGTTTACTGAATCAGAATCGAAGAATGTAACATATTAATTATGAACTTATATATCTCTCGGGTATTACCTACCCGTTAAAAGTTTCACAAATAATATTTTGTAAAAGAGAATTTTTATTACAGTCTTTATGAAAATATATGTATATTTTCTTCGGATGTAATACAGATTTAATGAGTTAATATTAGATTAAACTCATTTGATTCTCGGCTGAAACTAGAAATGAATAATTCTTAAAACATTAGAGTTTACATAATCTCCGCAGAGTATTTCACTACTGTGATCAATACTTTATTATTTATTCTTATTGATATTCCTTGATAACGGATGTTGATGCTCGAGGAACTCTTGCAAACTTCGTAAGGTACGAATAATATTGTTTAGAAAATTTCGAGCACATCGAAGATGATAGTGTATAATCAAATATTTAATTGATTAATACACTTGGTTTATTATGAAATAGAATTCTTTGAATTGAACAGATATTGTAGTTAACGATTTTTAAGTCGTTAATGAGGGATGTACATTATTGCATATTAGTAATATGAACTAACCGAGTAGTATCTACCCTTTAAAATTCACACGTAATAGCTTAGTATGAAAAGATATTTTTGTAGTTTAAAATTTATATATAAAAAGTATACATATAAATTCTTCAGAGGAAATGAGTTAATACTTCATAACTCGTTGATACGATATACTCGTTGTTGATTGGTGATGATGTCGGTGGTTATGGAACTGGCGGAGCTTGTGATGTTATAGGTGCTACTGGTGCTAATGATGCTGTAGGTACTGTTGGTGTTGCTGGTATAACAAGTCTATTTTGTAACGCACGCATCATTCCTGTCAGGGTTTCTATTCTTCCCTGTATCATCTCTATCCATCCACTCATCTTGATTTACGGTTATGATTAGAATAAATAATCTCTAAAACTTTAGAGATTACATAATCACCGTAGAATATTTTTCCGATGAAGTTATGAATCAATACTTCATCATTTGTTGTTGTTAGTATTCCTTGGTATCTATGGTGCGTATGACGTGGATGCTCGTGGGACATTTTGTGATATTGAAGCCTGGGATGTGGAGGTTGTTGGTGGTGGTAATGGTACTGTTGGTGTTGATGATGTTGGTACAGTTGATGCCGGTGATGCTGCTGGTGCTTGTAACCTTTGCACCATATTCTCCAAAGCCACTACCTGAGCGCGAAGTTCGTTAACTTCTTCTATTACATCGGGGTGATTGTCGGTTCGGATGAGCGGATGAATAAGATCTAAAATTCGAGATAGTATATAGTCATGACGAGATACTCTGAAAATGAGAGAGAAAATGGTATTACGAACAGGTTAGCCGGTAAGTGCTTCAGGTTCTTCGCCAAGAGGAAAATGTGGTGCATGGAAGGGATCACCTTCTTCTTGCCTCCAATGATTAAGTAGACTACAAACTCATCCCCAATTAATCCAGAATAGATGATGGCTAATTGGTTGATCCATTCTGGTCACACTGCTTTCGGAGCTCGAGTGAAAATCCATATCGGAATCCGAGGGACTTGAACTAGTGAAGAATTCCATTTCCTACGATTGAATAAGGGATTTTTCGATATGAAATGATTTCCGGCTTTCGGATGATATTCTAATTACATAGAATATCTATATATATAGAACAAAAGATTTCGTAGATTACGGAGGGACTTACGGAATATGTCAGGCAAAGTTTATAGTAACAGATACGCTAAGATATGAATTAGCAGATACGCTAAGATATGATTTTTTTTGTCTATACACTATTCATGCAATCAATGCAGGAAAACGGGTCTAGACTTAAGAATGATAAGCATGAAATTTTTCCGACAAGAAATGATAAGCAATACTTTTTGACATGCAGCTAAGGTCGAAGTACAGACTTACTAATGCATCCTAACGAATACCAGTTAGACACACTAATGCAAGACCTGGTTCGCTAAGACCACCGCTCTGATACCACATGAGACGACCCGTCCTAATCCATAAGGACGAATACAATAACATATGGTTACATTGCGAGGTATTTAACCTATATATGATACATTTTACAAATATTGCATTCGTTTTTAAAAGACAAACTTTCATTACATCGAAAGTTGACAGGAATGCATACCATTTCATAATATCCAAACTATAAATGACCTAATATGTCATTTATTTAATAATAATCTTGATTGAACTCAACGACTTGAATGCAACGTCTTTTGAAATATGCCATGAGTGACTCCAAGTAATATCTTTAAAATGAGCAAATGCACAGCGAAAGATTTCATTAATACCTGAGAATAAACATGCTTACAAGTGTCAACCAAAAGGTTGGTGAGTTCATTAGTTTATCGTAAACAATCATTTCCATTATTTTAATAGACCACAAGATTTTCATTTCCATTTCTCATAAATATAAATCTCATATTAGGCATTTCGCAAACTGCATAGAGATAAAAATCATTCATATGGTGAACACTTGGTAACCGATCTTAACAAGATGCATATAGAATATTCCCATCATTCCGGGACTCTCATTGAAATGCCCCGTCCTAATCCATCCAGACGAAGTCCATATCGATTATAAACGATTCATAATAGTTGGTTACATCGCGAGGTATTTGACCTCTATATGATACATTTTACAAACATTGCATTCGTTTTTAAAAGACAACCTTTCATTTCATCGAAAGTTGACAGGTATGCATACCATTTCATAATATCCAAACTATAAATGACCTAATCTGTCATTTACTTAATAATAATCTCTAATGAACTTCAACGACTCGAATGCAACGTCTTTTGAACTATGTCATGAATGACTCCAAGTAATATCCTTAAAATGAGCTAATGCACAGCAGAAGACTTATTTCTAACCTGAGAATAAACATGCTTTCAAGTGTCAACCAAAAGGTTGGTGAGTTCATTAGTTTATAGTAATCATTTAATTTTCATCATTTTAATAGACCGCAAGATTTTAAATAATATAAAACATGCAGAAGTCCCATTCCAACTGCACAAAAAAATATCTTTCATATGAAGAACACCTGGTGAGGATTCAAAATATAATAGTAACCATCTATGCCGGTCTTTCACCCCACGGCTGAATACATGTGCCTTCAAAATATAGAACCTCTGTACCGGTCTTTTCACCCCACGGCTGAACACATGTATATAAAATATAGGACAACCGGTGCCAAAATGTCATAAATAATAAACCATTCATATCAATCAACCATCTCATAGCAGGCATTTCGCATCGTACTAGAGATAAAAATCATTCATATCAATCCCAATCCCAGACAATTCTATCATAGAATGCAGTTAAGGTACTTGTGTCTATTGCATCAAACATTTATAAAAGCGCAAGTATTCTCAGTCCCAAAAATGTAAAGAGTAAAAGGGAATCAAATAAAACTCACCATACTGTATTTTGTAGTAAAAATACATATAACATCTATGAACAAGTGTAAGGTTGGCCTCGGATTCACGAACCTATATCAAGTATATATATTAACATATTGTAATATTAATCAACTAAGTTTATGTATATTTTATAATATATATAGATTAATATCCTTATATATAATTATATTAATCCTTATAGTTTGTTATAATACTTATATGATATATATATTCTAATAATTGTTACATTAATATAAGTAATATTATATTAGTTAATATATTAAAAATCTAATATTAGTATATCTATGATATATGTAATAAATATATATTTTTATATAAGTATCTTTTGTTTGTTAAAATAATAATAATAATAATAATAATAATAATAATAATAATAATAATAATAATAATAATAATAATAACGATAATGATAATGATAATGATAATAATAATAATAATAATATTAATAAATGAATAGATAAGTAACTACCTCAAAGGAGTTGCCCTTAAAAAAATGCCCAAGTCCGGGTTTGAACCCGCGACGTCCCGCTAACCCTTAACACTTCATCATCATGACCCATCATAATACCATCATCATCTCTTTATCATTTCAGGTATGTAAACATCATTATCTTACCTATTATTATCATAATATTAATCATGTCATAATCTAAATCATCATCACGATCATATTATCCTCACTCATCACACTTGATATCTTCCATCATCAACCTCATAACCATAATCATAATCATATCCAAGATTATGATATCATCGTCACCATATCATAATCACTACCATCTCATCTCGCCACTAATACGTATCATTATCAACAAATCCGTATTACTTGGTTTTATTGATCGAAGAAAATCTGAATAACAACGGATGTTTGGTCACGGTTATAGGACAGAAACAAAACCATGATTTGGCCCAACATGCCTAACCCATCGGCCCACACTTAATCCAGTTACTAGGTTAGCCCCTTTTTAAATTAAAAAAAAAAAAATCCATGAAGGACAGTCCATTAACGAGACTGATAAATAGGGAGTTCAATCATAAACGGGCCCAAAATATAGTAACCCAACGGATGAAGGGATCTATAATCCCAATTCGTGTGTCTGCGTTTTATAATGGAACCAGAAGAATCAGTCGCTATCTCAACAAATTTATAGCTCATCTTTCCATTATCGTTCTTATATTAAATCCTATTTTACTAGTCATTATCATTGAATCACTCATAATATCATATTCACTGTACGCTTAAACAAGAAAAGACACAGCAACAGCAGTAGTTCGTGACAGTCAAGAAGGAAATAGAAAAACGGAAACCTTGTAGGTGATTCTCGGTTGTGAGATGCAGCTTATCTTCTTTAATCCATTAACAGTAGCCTTAAACCGAAATTAAATAGTAATAGCAGTAGTTAGGGTTGTAAATGATTAAGAACATGAGCTGTTTTCAGAATCCTTCGAAGTAGCAGCAAACACGTCAAGACAGTAGAAGTAATCCGTTGATGATGGTGGCGGTTTATTATGAGGATTCGAAAGGAAACGGTTATAACTAGTTATGGGTTTGGTAATGGTTATGTGGTTACTTGAATCAAACAGAAACAGGTACAAATAGTTGCAGTAGAATTCACGTGGGTTTGTTGATGGTATTAGAGGTAGAAGGTGGTTGTTTTGGTGTTTGCAATGGTTTACAACACAGAAGAGATAAAATGGGGTGTTCATGGTGTTGTAAGGTATCGGTTAAAATAGGAAACAGAAGTAGCAGTAGATTTGTTGTAGCTATTATGGTGACTTATGGTGGTAAACGGTGGTGGTTGCTCGTGGTCTGGTTCGAGCAATCAAGAAGGAAAAAAAAAGTTAACAGCTAAAATCCTGGTGGTGATGTAATATAGAATAAAAAGGAACGGTGGTTGTGGTGGTACTTTGGAGATGGTGTCGATCATAAACAAGACTGAACCAGATATTAATATCAACGAGATGGTTGGTGTTTGAATGAACAAGAAATAGCAACGTAGATAGTGGTTGTGTTTGAAATAAGGATTTATGGTGGTTTGATTGGTGGGTTTAGTGACCGTGAAACTGAAGTAGTTTTGCAGGAGAGAGAGACCGATCAGTAGCAAGTTGTGATCCATGAAACCGACTAGATGGTGGTGGATGATGGCTTCAAAGAAGAAGAAAAAGAAACTGGTTTGGTTTTATTAGTGTCGTGATATCAAATACCTCCTTGACGTACAGAAATACATACTCAAAAAAAATATAAATGGTTGTCATCTATTTATGTTGGTGGCTTATGATGTTTAAAGTTAGTGGTAGTCAAGAAATAAGAAAATGCAAATGGGTGTGGTGATTGTTAATATGCAAGTGTTAAATTATATGTATATAATGATGTAATGAAATATTCGTGGAGTCTAAAGCAAAACACTGGGACATAATCGAATATCATAATTTACTTAAATAGTGTCTAATAGTAAAGTTGTCCCATGATTGATTGTCCTCGCATAATGTCTATATCTATATGTATGTATATTATATAATGGATTAGTTAGATTGGATAGTGGACAAGGAAAACACTAGTAAAATTTAGTAAATATGAATTTAAAAATCACGTGAATTATGAGACGGATGTGTAATTGAGTTGATAAAGTAAAACAGTAAATTTAATTTAATAATATCTTAATTCAATAATATCGTGTGGTGTGGTTTGGTGATTGAAGAAAGAAATGGAATCAGAAAAAGAAATTTGATAGTTAAGTTAGTGGATTGTATAATGTAATTGCGTGATAGATGCTGTAATAAAAGTTGATCATGATTGTTTGTATTTAACAAGTAAATTCGACATCTAACAAACTGTCCGACAGAAACAATAATTTAATAAAGTGTGATTGTGATATTAAATAAACTCAAATGATTAATTGAATTATAAATTATATATAATTAATATTTAATAATTAATAAATATAAATTCATAAATAATAATAATTCTTTTAATATTATTAATAATAATAAGAGTAGTAATAATAATACAAATAACAATAATAATACAAATAACAAGTATAATGATATTTATCAATAATAATGTTAATAATAACAATCATAAAATAAATAAATAAAAATACTAAGTTTATTAATAATAGTAATAATTATAAGTGATATTTTTATTAATGATAATAATAATATTTATATAACAAATTATATGTATCAAATTTCATATCTATTTACAAATAGTGTTCGTGAATCGTCGAGAATAGTCGATGGTCAATTGAATATATGAACATTGTTTCAAAATTTTCTAGACTCAACATTACATATTTTGCTTATCATATCGAAATCATATAAAGATTAAGTTTAAATTTGGTCGGAAATTTCCGGGTCATTACAGTACCTACCCGTTAAAGAAATTTCGTCCCGAAATTTGAGTGAGGTGGTCATGGCAAACAATAAAAATGTTTTCATGACGAATACGAGCTGATAAATAGAGTTTTATTATGGTTGAGTAATATGGATAAGATAATTCGACTACTCGAAGAGTACGAGTGAAGTTATCACAAAAGAGTGAAATGAATAAATGAAGTTTCGTTTTAACTTTTGACGTTGTCTTGGTTGAATTCCGGAATTTAAGGGATATAAAGAAAATCTTCGAAATCTAAAAGATTTGATTCTTCGGCGAATAAGGAAATTAAGATTTCTATAATTAAATACGGTGATTTGCCTCGATTGTTACGTCTGATATTTCTATTAAAATTTTCCGTTTCATTATTTTCACCATTCCTATACTTTCCTTCTTAGTTCATATATCCAAAAGATTGTGAAAATTCTTAATCCAGTTCTAATCCTTGATATTTTCCTAATTATCGTTTCTATTATCCTTCTTTTCAATCTTCCACCAGAAAAATCTATTTAATTCTACTATTACCTTGGAGTGATATTATTCTTTATTATACTATGTCCTTATATTGTTATTCGTATTAATATCCACAGTTTGTTACCTCCGTGTTGTAATTGGCCTTTATATTTTCTCTTATATTTTGGAGCTCTTTGCCTTTTTATTCTCTTCTCGACCTCTAGTAAAGCGAGTAATGGTACGGAATTCGTAAGTATGAAATTTCAAATGAACTTAATGTTCTAAACAAAAAAGAACGAAATAGCACGATTTGATTTGTCAAATTTCCAGAATCACTTAGAATAGAACTATCAAGAATATACTTTCTTGATATATTCGGAAGTTAAGCAGAATGAAAGAGTTATGTAACATGGCACGTGATGACGTTATGATTCTGTGAATCATCATGTCCCATTAGAAACTCAGCATGACTTACTATAATATAATCACGTTGATCAAGTGTCATTATATTATACTAACTCATGCATCAGTTCCCAACACTACTTCAAAATCATTCATAATTCAAACTCGAATTTTAAAGAAAATTTAGAAACTAAAATAGTTTTCATTATGATGTAATATAGATAGCACGAAGAGATAAATAATTTCGAACGAGGATATTTTAGAATTTCTAAGTTCGATGGTTGATGAAGAAATATTTTCCGAAAGATTTTTAACATGAGTACGGAGCTAGATATTTGTTGAAGGTTTCACCGGATCCAGAATTACCTGGTTTCTTTGAATATATGGTATGGTACTTGTATTTGGTCTTGGTCTCCTTCATGGTTTGCTCAATCTGTTTTTCAGTACCCAATTTTCTATCGAGCGTTCCTAACACTCCTTTATTTATCATCAAACTTTTGGCTGTTTAGACCATCTACTATTTTTCTGTTTCCTCTGCATTTAATGCTACGATATCTGAATCATCGGTTATCAATCCGAGGTGGTTTCAGGAGAATTGTGTTTTTAGATGATTAAACGCTGATGGTAATATGGTGGAATATAAAAGGTTCTCCGGTAACGATAAAAGAGTACACATATATATCAAGGTTATAATAAGGTTGTTTCGAACGAAAAGTCGTAGTTGACTTGCTGAAGCTGTGACAAAATTGGCTAATTTGGAAAGAAAATTGCAAAGTTATTTTCAGTAATAACAATGCTAAGGATTTGACACAGATACGTGTGGTTGGATCATCCTCTCGATTGTTTCTTAATTGAGGGGTTTCAAAGATCATGAAGGATTTGAATGCGAATTGTAATTGTCCAGATATAAACGAGGTTTAAGATGAAAATCAAGTGGCAAACTTGAAGAATTGTTTAGTTTCATATGTCATAATCAATATTTTAATTCATTTTAATTGTCCACTGTTGGTAGTCCTCAGTTGATTAGTCCACAGTTAGCTAGGAACAGTTAGCTAGGATTTTGTTAGCGTGGATTCTTAACAAAATTTCTCATAGTTAATTTGTTTGTTTCTAACAAATTTTATTCCGTCAACTGTTTTCTTCATTATGCCACTTGTTGGATTCTGATAGGTCAAAATCCAAATATGAAATTTGAATGGAAATGGATATTCTGTGGTGAACGGATTCATATATCTGTGAATGTAAGTAGGATAGGAAATGTCTGTTGAATCAGATTTGAAGAATGTACAATGTAACTTATTAATGTGAAATCTTAAATATTCCTCGGGTATTACCTATGAAATGTCCCGTTCTTATTGATTAAAAACGTTCCATATTAATTGATTTCGTTGCGAGGTTTTGACCTCTATATGAGACGTTTTTCAAAGACTGCATTCATTTTTAAAACAAACCATAACCTTTATTTCATAGATAAAGGTTTTAAAAAAAGCTTTACGTAGATTATCAAATAATGATAATCTAAAATATCCTGTTTACACACGACCATTACATAATGGTTTACAATACAAATATGTTACAACAAAATAAGTTTCTTGAATGCAGTTTTTACACAATATCATACAAGCATGGACTCCAAATCTCGTCCTTATTTAAGTATGCGATAGCGGAAGCTCTTAATAATCACCTGAGAATAAACATGCTTAAAACGTCAACAAAAATGTTGGTGAGTTATAGGTTTAACCTATATATATCAAATCATAATAATAGACCACAAGATTTCATATTTCAATACACATCCCATACATAGAGATAAAAATCATTCATATGGTGAACACCTGGTAACCGACATTAACAAGATGCATATATAAGAATATCCCCATCATTCCGGGACACCCTTCGGATATGATATAATTTTCAAAGTACTAAAGCATCCGGTACTTTGGATGGGGTTTGTTAGGCCCAATAGATCTATCTTTAGGATTCGCGTCAATTAGGGTGTCTGTTCCCTAATTCTTAGATTACCAGACTTAATAAAAAGGGGCATATTCGATTTCGATAATTCAACCATAGAATGTAGTTTCACGTACTTGTGTCTATTTTGTAAATCATTTATAAAACCTGCATGTATTCTCATCCCAAAAATATTAGATTTTAAAAGTGGGACTATAAATCACTTTCACAGATTTTTACTTCGTCGGGAAGTAAGACTTGGCCACTGGTTGATTCACGAACCTATAACAATATATACATATATATCAAAGTATGTTCAAAATATATTTACAACACTTTTAATATATTTTGATGTTTTAAGTTTATTAAGTCAGCTGTCCTCGTTAGTAACCTACAACTAGTTGTCCACAGTTAGATGTACAGAAATAAATCGATAAATATTATCTTGAATCAATCCACGACCCAGTGTATACGTATCTCAGTATTGATCACAACTCAAACTATATATATTTTGGAATCAACCTCAACCCTATATAGCTAACTCCAACATTCACATATAGAGTGTCTATGGTTGTTCTGAAATATATATAGATGTGTCGACATGATAGGTCGAAACATTGTATACGTGTCTATGGTATCTCAAGATTAAATAATATACAATACAAGTTGATTAAGTTATGGTTGGAATAGATTTGTTACCAATTTTCACGTAGCTAAAATGAGAAAAATTATCCAATCTTGTTTTACCCATAACTTCTTCATTTTAAATCCGTTTGAGTGAATCAAATTGCTATGGTTTCATATTGAACTCTATTTTATGAATCTAAACAGAAAAAGTATAGGTTTATAGTCGGAAAAATAAGTTACAAGTCGTTTTTGTAAAGGTAGTCATTTCAGTCGAAAGAACGACGTCTAGATGACCATTTTAGAAAACATACTTCCACTTTGAGTTTAACCATAATTTTTGGATATAGTTTCATGTTCATAATAAAAATCATTTTCTCAGAATAACAACTTTTAAATCAAAGTTTATCATAGTTTTTAATTAACTAACCCAAAACAGCCCGCGGTGTTACTACGACGGCGTAAATCCGGTTTTACGGTGTTTTTCGTGTTTCCAGGTTTTAAATCATTAAGTTAGCATATCATATAGATATAGAACATGTGTTTAGTTGATTTTAAAATTCAAGTTAGAAGGATTAACTTTTGTTTGCGAACAAGTTTAGAATTAACTAAACTATGTTCTAGTGATTACAAGTTTAAACCTTCGAATAAGATAGCTTTATATGTATGAATCGAATGATGTTATGAACATCATTACTACCTTAAGTTCCTTGGATAAACCTACTGGAAAAGAGAAAAATGGATCTAGCTTCAACGGATCCTTGGATGGCTCGAAGTTCTTGAAGCAGAATCATGACACGAAAACAAGTTCAAGTAAGATCATCACTTGAAATAAGATTGTTATAGTTATAGAAATTGAACCAAAGTTTGAATATGATTATTACCTTGTATTAGAATGATAACCTACTGTAAGAAACAAAGATTTCTTGAGGTTGGATGATCACCTTACAAGATTGGAAGTGACCTAGCAAACTTGAAAGTATTCTTGATTTTATGTAACTAGAACTTGTAAAATATATGAAGAACACTTAGAACTTGAAGATAGAACTTGAGAGAGATCAATTAGATGAAGAAAATTGAAGAATGAAAGTGTTTGTAGGTGTTTTTGGTCGTTGGTGTATGGATTAGATATAAAGGATATGTAATTTTGTTTTCATGTAAATAAGTCATGAATGATTACTCATATTTTTGTAATTTTATGAGATATTTCATGCTAGTTGCCAAATGATGGTTCCCACATGTGTTAGGTGAATCACATGGGCTACTAAGAGCTGATCATTGGAGTGTATATACCAATAGTACATACATCTAAAAGCTGTGTATTGTACGAGTACGAATACGGGTGCATACGAGTAGAATTGTTGATGAAACTGAACGAGGATGTAATTGTAAGAATTTTTGTTAAGTAGAAGTATTTTGATAAGTGTCTTGAAGTCTTTCAAAAGTGTATGAATACATATTAAAACACTACATGTATATACATTTTAACTGAGTCGTTAAGTCATCGTTAGTCGTTACATGTAAATGTTGTTTTGAAACCTTTAGGTTAACGATCTTGTTGAATGTTGTTAACCCATTGTTTATTATAACAAATGAGATGTTAAATTGTTATATTATCATGATATTATGATATATAATATATCTCAGTATGATGTATATACAGTTAAATGTCGTTACAACGATAATCGTTATATATATGTCTCGTTTCGAAATCATTAAGTTAGTAGTCTTATTTTTACATATGTATTTCATTGTTAATACACTTAATAATATATTTACTTATCATTTAACATAATTAACCAAGTGTATCAATATCTTAATATGATTCATATGTACCTAGTAAGACGTTGTTATAACGATAATCGTTATATATATCGTTTTCGAGTTTCTTAAATTAATAGTCTCATTTTTATGTATATAACTCATTGTTAAAATACCTAATGAGATACATACTTATAATAAAAACATGTTAACTATATATATAACCATATATGTGTCATCGTATAGTTTTTTTTCAAGTTTTAACGTTCGTGAATCACCGGTCAACTTGGGTGGTCAATTGTGTATATGAAACATATTTCAATTAATCAAGTCTTAACAAGTTTGATTGCTTAACATGTTAGAAACATTTAATCATGTAAATATCAATCTCAATTAATATATATAAACATTGAAAAATTCGGGTCACTACAGTACCTACCCGTTAAATAAATTTCGTCCCGAAATTTTAAGCTGTTGAAGGTGTTGACGAATCTTCTGGAAATAGATGCGGGTATTTCTTCTTCATCTGATCTTCATGCTCCCAGGTGAACTCGGGTCCTCTACGAGCATTCCATCGAACCTTAACAATTGGTATCTTGTTTTTCTTAAGTCTTTTAACCTCACGATCCATTATTTCGACGGGTTTTTCGATGAATTGAAGTTTTTCGTTGATTTGGATTTCATCTAATGGAATAGTGAGATCTTCTTTAGCAAAACATTTCTTTAAATTCGAGACGTGGAAAGTGTTATGTACATCCGCGAGTTGTTGAGGTAACTCAAGTCGGTAAGCTACTGGTCCGACACGATCAATAATCTTGAATGGTCCAATATACCTTGGATTTAATTTCCCTCGTTTACCAAATCGAACAATGCCTTTCCAAGGTGCAACTTTAAGCATGACCATCTCTCCAATTTCAAATTCTATATCTTTTCTTTTAATGTCAGCGTAGCTCTTTTGTCGACTTTGGGCGGTTTTCAACCGTTGTTGAATTTGGATGATCTTCTCGGTAGTTTCTTGTATAATCTCCGGACCCGTAATCTGTCTATCCCCCACTTCACTCCAACAAATCGGAGACCTGCACTTTCTACCATAAAGTGCTTCAAACGGCGCCATCTCAATGCTTGAATGGTAGCTGTTGTTGTAGGAAAATTCTGCTAATGGTAGATGTCGATCCCAACTGTTTCCAAAATCAATAACACATGCTCGTAGCATGTCTTCAAGCGTTTGTATCATCCTTTCGCTCTGCCCATCAGTTTGTGGATGATCGGCAGTACTCATGTCTAGACGAGTTCCTAATGCTTGCTGTAATGTCTGCCAGAATCTTGAAATAAATCTGCCATCCCTATCAGAGATAATAGAGATTGGTATTCCATGTCTGGAGACGACTTCCTTCAAATACAGTCGTGCTAACTTCTCCATCTTGTCATCTTCTCTTATTGGTAGGAAGTGTGCTGATTTGGTGAGACGATCAACTATTACCCAAATAGTATCAAAACCACTTGCAGTCCTTGGCAATTTAGTAATGAAATCCATGGTAATGTTTTCCCATTTCCATTTCGGGATTTCGGGTTGTTGAAGTAGACCTGATGGTTTCTGATGCTCAGCTTTGACCTTGGAACACGTCAAACATTCTCCTACGTATTTAGCAACATCGGCTTTCATACCCGGCCACCAAAAATGTTTCTTGAGATCCTTGTACATCTTTCCCGTTCCAGGATGTATTGAGTATCTGGTTTTATGAGCTTCTCTAAGTACCGTTTCTCTCATATCTCCAAATTTTGGTACCCAAATCCTTTCAGCCCTATACCGGGTTCCGTCTTCCCGAATATTAAGATGCTTCTCCGATCCTTTGGGTATTTCATCCTTTAAATTTCCCACTTTTAAAACTCCTTGTTGCGCCTCCTTTATTTGAGTAGTAAGGTTATTATGAATCATTATATTCATAGATTTTACTCGAATGGGTTCTCTGTCCTTCCTGCTCAAGGCATCGGCTACCACATTTGCCTTCCCCGGGTGGTAACGAATCTCAAAGTCGTAATCATTCAATAATTCAATACACCTACGCTGCCTCATATTCAGTTGTTTCTGATTAAATATGTGTTGAAGACTTTTGTGGTCGGTATATATAATACTTTTGACCCCATATAAGTAGTGCCTCCAAGTCTTTAATGCAAAAACAACCGCGCCTAATTCCAAATCATGCGTCGTATAATTTTGTTCGTGAATCTTCAATTGTCTAGACGCATAAGCAATCACCTTCGTTCGTTGCATTAATACACAACCGAGACCTTGCTTTGATGCGTCACAATAAATCACAAAATCATCATTCCCTTCAGGCAATGACAATATAGGTGCCGTAGTTAGCTTTTTCTTTAATAACTGAAACGCTTTCTCTTGTTCATCATTCCATTCAAATTTCTTCCCTTTATGCGTTAATGCAGTCAAGGGTTTTGCTATTCTGGAAAAGTCTTGGATGAACCTTCTGTAGTAACCAGCTAGTCCTAAAAACTGGCGTATGTGTTTCGGAGTTTTCGGAGTTTCCCACTTTTCAACAGTTTCTATCTTTGCCGGATCCACCTTAATACCTTCTTTGTTCACTATGTGACCGAGGAATTGAACTTCTTCCAACCAAAATGCACACTTTGAAAACTTAGCGTACAATTCTTCCTTCCTCAATACTTCTAACACCTTTCTCAAATGTTCACCGTGTTCTTGGTCATTCTTTGAGTAAATAAGTATGTCATCAATGAAAACAATGACAAACTTGTAAAGGTATGGTCCACACACTCGGTTCATAAGGTCCATGAACACAGCTGGTGCATTAGTTAAACCAAACGGCATGACCATAAACTCGTAATGACCGTAACGTGTTCTGAAAGCAGTCTTTGGAATATCATCTTCTTTCACCCGCATTTGATGATACCCGGAACGTAAGTCAATCTTTGAATAAACAGACGAGCCTTGTAGTTGATCAAATAAGTCGTCGATTCTCGGTAGTGGGTAACGGTTCTTGATGGTAAGTTTGTTCAACTCTCGGTAGTCGATACACAACCTGAATGTACCATCTTTCTTCTTGACAAACAAAACAGGAGCTCCCCACGGTGATGTGCTTGGTCGAATGAAACCACGCTCTAAAAGTTCTTGTAATTGGCTTTGCAGTTCTTTCATCTCGCTGGGTGCGAGTCTGTAAGGAGCACGAGCTATTGGTGCAGCTCCTGGTACAAGATCTATTTGAAATTCAACGGATCGATGTGGGGGTAATCCCGGTAATTCTTTCGGAAATACATCGGGAAATTCTTTTGCGACGGGAACATCATTGATGCTCTTTTCTTCAGTTTGTACTTTCTCGACGTGTGCTAGAACAGCATAGCAACCTTTTCTTATTAGTTTTTGTGCCTTCAAATTACTAATAATATGTAGCTTCGTGTTGCCCTTTTCTCCGTACACCATTAAGGGTTTTCCTTTTTCTCGTATAATGCGAATTGCATTTTTGTAACAAACGATCTCTGCTTTCACTTCTTTCAACCAGTCCATACCGATTATCACATCAAAACTCCCTAACTCTACTGGTATCAAATCAATCTTAAATGTTTCGCTAACCAGTTTAATTTCTCGATTCCGACATATATTATCTGCTGAAATTAATTTACCATTTACTAATTCGAGTAAAAATTTACTATCCAAAGGCGTCAATGGACAACTTAATTTAGCACAAAAATCTCTACTCATATAGCTTCTATCCGCACCCGAATCAAATAAAACGTAAGCAGATTTATTGTCAATAAGAAACGTACCCGTAACAAGTTCCGGGTCTTCCTGTGCCTCTGCCGCATTAATATTGAAAACTCTTCCACGGCCTTGTCCATTCGTGTTCTCCTGGTTCGGGCAATTTCTAATAATGTGGCCCGGTTTTCCACATTTATAACAAACTACATTGGCATAACTTGCTCCGACACTACTTGCTCCGCCATTACTCGTTCCGACACCATTTGTTCCTTTCGTTCTATTAACCCCTGGTCCGTAGACCTCACACTTCGCCGCGCTATGACCATTTCTTTTACACTTGTTGCAAAATTTGGTGCAGAACCCCGAGTGATACTTTTCACACCTTTGGCATAGCTGCTTCTGATTGTTGTTGTTGCGGTTATTATTGTTGTTGGGATGATTGTTGTAGTTGCTGTTGCTGTTGTTGTTGTTGTTGTTGTTGTTGTTGTTGTTGTTGTTGTTGGGCCGTTTGTTGTAGTTGCGATTGATGTTGCGATTGTTGGGATAATTGTTGCGATTATTGTTGTAATTGCTGTTGTTGTTGTATTGGTGATTCTTATCACCGTTTTCCTCCCACTTTTTTTTGACTTGCTTCACATTGGCCTCTTCAACAGTCTGTTCTTTAATTCTTTCTTCAATCTGGTTCACTAGTTTGTGAGCCATTCTACATGCCTGTTGTATAGAGGCGGGCTCGTGTGAACTTATATCTTCTTGGATTCTTTCCGGTAATCCTTTCACAAATGCGTCGATCTTCTCTTCCTCATCTTCGAATGCTCCCGGACACAATAGGCACAATTCTGTGAATCGTCTTTCGTACGTGGTAATATCAAATCCTTGGGTTCGTAACCCTCTAAGTTCTGTCTTGAGCTTATTGACCTCGGTTCTGGGACGGTACTTCTCGTTCATCAAGTGCTTGAATGCTGACCACGGTAGTGCGTACGCATCGTCTTGTCCCACTTGCTCTAGATAGGTATTCCACCATGTTAACACAGAACCTGTGAAGGTATGCGTAGCGTACTTCACTTTGTCCTCTTCAATACACTTACTTATGGCAAACACTGATTCGACCTTCTCGGTCCACCGTTTCAATCCGATCGGTCCTTCAGTTCCATCAAATTCCAAAGGTTTGCAGGCAGTGAATTCTTTGTAGGTGCATCCTACACGATTTCCTGTACTGCTAGATCCAAGGTTATTGTTGGTATGTAGCGCAGCCTGTACTGCGGCAATGTTTGAAGCTAGAAAAGTAGGGAATTCCTCTTCATTCATATTCACGGTGTGTCGAGTAGTCGGTGCCATTTCCTTCAAAATAGTCAAATGGAACAAGTTAATCATACAGAATATTAAGAATAGTTAATAGTATTTCGTAGCATAATATGAACTTATTTATAAAAGCTTTTTCTTCATATTAGCGTTTTATAAGTTTAAATTCGGGTAGTACCTACCCGTTAAGTTCATACTTAGTAGCTAATATACAATTCAACTACTACAATTCTATATGAAAAACTGATTATAATAATATTTCGCTTTCAAACTTTTACACAATATTTTACAAACTTACAATACCGCTTATTTTACATATAGCATGAAATATAGCACACAATAAATTTGATACAAGATGGTTGTGAAGATAATTCTAGCTAGTACACAAGTCGTTCAGCAAAGGCAATAAAGACACGTAATTCATACGTCCAGAAACAAGTCATGCATTCTGGTTTTACTAGGATTACTTCCCATCCTTGGTCTTGTGGAACATAACCGTTATGGCCGTTGATAAGACAGCGTGTTGTAACGTCGTCAAAGGGACGAGGGTTACGTAATGTCCAACAGTCCCGTAATAATCTAAAAACCTCATTTCTTACCCCAATTACCGACTCCGTCACTTGTGGGAACGTTTTGTTTAATAGTTGTAGCCCGATGTTCTTGTTCTCACTTTGGTGAGAAGCGAACATTACTAATCCGTAAGCATAACATGCTTCTTTATGTTGCATGTTAGCCGCTTTTTCTAAATCACGAAGTCCAATATTCGGATATATTGAGTTAAAATAATTTCTTAACCCGTTGCGTAAAATAGCATTTGGGTTCCCCGCAATATATGCGTCAAAGTAAACACATCGTAACTTATGGGTTTCCCAATGTGATATCCCCCATCTTTCAAACGAAAGTCTCTTATAAACCAAGACATTCTTGGAACGTTCTTCGAATGTCTTACAAACTGATCTCGCCTTAAATAGTTGTGCCGAGGAATTCTGGCCGACTCTAGACAAGATTTCATCAATCATGTCTCCGGGTAGGTCTCTTAAAATATTGGGTTGTCTATCCATTTTGTGTTTTTATACTGTAAAATAGACAAGAGTTAGATTCATAAAAAAAAATACTTATTAATACAAGCAATTTTTACATATATCATAAAGCATAAGCACACTATATTACATATATTACACCACACGAATACAACTATCTTATTCCGACTCGCTTGTTTCTTCTTCTTCGGTTTTGGATCATTTTGCTAAGTTTCTAGGGATATATGATGTTCCCCTAATACTAACTGTCGTTTTCCACAACGGTTTAGAAAAACCTGGTGGTTTAGAGGTTCCCGGGTCATTGTTACAACTTAAGGACTTTGGGGGTTGACGATACATATAAAGTTCATCGAGGTTGGAATTAGATTTCTCTATTTTTATGCCCTTTCCCTTATTATTTTCTGTTGCCTTTTTAAATTCAGTTGGGGTAATTTCTATAACATCATCGGAATTCTCGTCGGAATCCGATTCATCGGAGAATTGGTAATCCTCCCAATATTTTGCTTCCTTGGCGGAAACACCATTGACCATAATTAACCTTGGTCGGTTGGTTGAGGATTTTCTTTTACTTAACCGTTTTATTATTTCCCCCACCGGTTCTACTTCTTCATCCGGTTCCGATTCTTCTTCCGTTTCCGATTCTTCTTCCGGTTCCGACTCTTCTTCCGGTTCCTCTTCGAGAACTTGTGAATCAGTCCACGAATCATTCCAATTTACATTTGACTCTTCATTATTATTAGGTGATTCAATGGGACTTGTTCTAGAGGTAGACATCTATCACATAATATCAAACGCGTTAAGAGATTAATATATCACATAATATTCACATGTTAAAAATATATAGTTTCCAACAAAATTTGTTAAGCAATCATTTTTCAAGTAAACACGGTCGAAGTCCAGACTCACTAATGCATCCTAACAAACTCGATAAGACACACTAATGCAAAATTCTGGTTCTCTAAGGCCAACGCTCGGATACCAACTGAAATGTCCCGTTCTTATTGATTAAAAACGTTCCATATTAATTGATTTCGTTGCGAGGTTTTGACCTCTATATGAGACGTTTTTCAAAGACTGCATTCATTTTTAAAACAAACCATAACCTTTATTTCATAGATAAAGGTTTTAAAAAAAGCTTTACGTAGATTATCAAATAATGATAATCTAAAATATCCTGTTTACACACGACCATTACATAATGGTTTACAATACAAATATGTTACAACAAAATAAGTTTCTTGAATGCAGTTTTTACACAATATCATACAAGCATGGACTCCAAATCTCGTCCTTATTTAAGTATGCGACAGCGGAAACTCTTAATAATCACCTGAGAATAAACATGCTTAAAACATCAACAAAAATGTTGGTGAGTTATAGGTTTAACCTATATATATCAAATCATAATAATAGACCACAAGATTTCATATTTCAATACACATCCCATACATAGAGATAAAAATCATTCATATGGTGAACACCTGGTAACCGACATTAACAAGATGCATATATAAGAATATCCCCATCATTCCGGGACACCCTTCGGATATGATATAATTTTCAAAGTACTAAAGCATCCGGTACTTTGGATGGGGTTTGTTAGGCCCAATAGATCTATCTTTAGGATTCGCGTCAATTAGGGTGTCTGTTCCCTAATTCTTAGATTACCAGACTTAATAAAAAGGGGCATATTCGATTTCGATAATTCAACCATAGAATGTAGTTTCACGTACTTGTGTCTATTTTGTAAATCATTTATAAAACCTGCATGTATTCTCATCCCAAAAATATTAGATTTTAAAAGTGGGACTATAACTCACTTTCACAGATTTTTACTTCGTCGGGAAGTAAGACTTGGCCACTGGTTGATTCACGAACCTATAACAATATATACATATATATCAAAGTATGTTCAAAATATATTTACAACACTTTTAATATATTTTGATGTTTTAAGTTTATTAAGTCAGCTGTCCTCGTTAGTAACCTACAACTAGTTGTCCACAGTTAGATGTACAGAAATAAATCGATAAATATTATCTTGAATCAATCCACGACCCAGTGTATACGTATCTCAGTATTGATCACAACTCAAACTATATATATTTTGGAATCAACCTCAACCCTGTATAGCTAACTCCAACATTCACATATAGAGTGTCTATGGTTGTTCCGAAATATATATAGATGTGTCGACATGATAGGTCGAAACATTGTATACGTGTCTATGGTATCTCAAGATTACATAATATATAATACAAGTTGATTAAGTTATGGTTGGAATAGATTTGTTACCAATTTTCACGTAGCTAAAATGAGAAAAATTATCCAATCTTGTTTTACCCATAACTTCTTCATTTTAAATCCGTTTTGAGTGAATCAAATTGCTATGGTTTCATATTGAACTTTATTTTATGAATCTAAACAGAAAAAGTATAGGTTTATTGTCGGAAAAATAAGTTACAAGTCGTTTTTGTAAAGGTAGTCATTTCAGTCGAAAGAACGACGTCTAGATGACCATTTTAGAAAACATACTTCCACTTTGAGTTTAACCATAATTTTTGGATATAGTTTCATGTTCATAATAAAAATCATTTTCTCAGAATAACAACTTTTAAATCAAAGTTTATCATAGTTTTTAATTAACTAACCCAAAACAGCCCGCGGTGTTACTACGACGGCGTAAATCCGGTTTTACGGTGTTTTTCGTGTTTCCAGGTTTTAAATCATTAAGTTAGCATATCATATAGATATAGAACATGTGTTTAGTTGATTTTAAAATTCAAGTTAGAAGGATTAACTTTTGTTTGCGAACAAGTTTAGAATTAACTAAACTATGTTCTAGTGATTACAAGTTTAAACCTTCGAATAAGATAGCTTTATATGTATGAATCGAATGATGTTATGAACATCATTACTACCTTAAGTTCCTTGGATAAACCTACTGGAAAAGAGAAAAATGGATCTAGCTTCAACGGATCCTTGGATGGCTCGAAGTTCTTGAAGCAGAATCATGACACGAAAACAAGTTCAAGTAAGATCATCACTTGAAATAAGATTGTTATAGTTATAGAAATTGAACCAAAGTTTGAATATGATTATTACCTTGTATTAGAATGATAACCTACTGTAAGAAACAAAGATTTCTTGAGGTTGGATGATCACCTTACAAGATTGGAAGTGACCTAGCAAACTTGAAAGTATTCTTGATTTTATGTAACTAGAACTTGTAAAATATATGAAGAACACTTAGAACTTGAAGATAGAACTTGAGAGAGATCAATTAGATGAAGAAAATTGAAGAATTAAAGTGTTTGTAGGTGTTTTTGGTCGTTGGTGTATGGATTAGATATAAAGGATATGTAATTTTGTTTTCATGTAAATAAGTCAAGAATGATTACTCATATTTTTGTAATTTTATGAGATATTTCATGCTAGTTGCCAAATGATGGTTCCCACATGTGTTAGGTGAATCACATGGGATGCTAAGAGCTGATCATTGGAGTGTATATACCAATAGTACATACATCTAAAAGCTGTGTATTGTACGAGTACGAATACGGGTGCATACGAGTAGAATTGTTGATGAAACTGAACGAGGATGTAATTGTAAGCATTTTTGTTAAGTCGAAGTATTTTGATAAGTGTCTTGAAGTCTTTCAAAAGTGTATGAATACATATTAAAACACTACATGTATATACATTTTAACTGAGTCGTTAAGTCATCGTTAGTCGTTACATGTAAATGTTGTTTTGAAACCTTTAGGTTAACGATCTTGTTGAATGTTGTTAACCCATTGTTTATTATAACAAATGAGATGTTAAATTGTTATATTATCATGATATTATGATATATAATATATCTCAGTATGATGTATATACAGTTAAATGTCGTTACAACGATAATCGTTACATATATGTCTCGTTTCGAAATCATTAAGTTAGTAGTCTTATTTTTACATATGTATTTCATTGTTAATACACTTAATAATATATTTACTTATCATTTAACATAATTAACCAAGTGTATCAATATCTTAATATGATTCATATGTACCTAGTAAGACGTTGTTATAACGATAATCGTTATATATATCGTTTTCGAGTTTCTTAAATTAATAGTCTCATTTTTATGTATATAACTCATTGTTAAAATACCTAATGAGATACATACTTATAATAAAAACATGTTAACTATATATATAACCATATATGTGTCATCGTATAGTTTTTTTTTCAAGTTTTAACGTTCGTGAATCACCGGTCAACTTGGGTGGTCAATTGTCTATATGAAACATATTTCAATTAATCAAGTCTTAAAAAGTTTGATTGCTTAACATGTTGGAAACATTTAATCATGTAAATATCAATCTCAATTAATATATATAAACATGGAAAAGTTCGGGTCACTACAACCTACCCGTTAAAATATTTTCACCATTAACAGTTTGTACGAAAGAATTTTTAATCACAATCTTTATGAAAATATATATACATATATATTTTCTTCAGATGTAATCATAGATTTAATGAGTCAATATAATATTAAGCTCGTTTGATTTTCGGTTTGAGCTAGAATAAGTAATCTCTAAAACTATTAGGATCCACATATTCTTCGCAGAATATTGATGAAGTTATGGATCAATACTTCATCGTTAATTGTTATTGGTACTCCTTGGTATCTATGATGCGTATGATATTGATGTTTATGGGATAGATTGTGATGTTGAGGTGTGGGATGCGGATGTTGTTGTTGGTGATGGTGGTACTGTTGATGTTGCCGAAGCTGGTAAGTTTTGCACCATATTTGTAGTGCCCCGACCTAATCCATATGGATGAGAACATTACATATGATTACATCGCGAGGTATTTGACCTCTATATGATACATTTTACAAACATTGCATTCGTTTTTAAAAGACAACCTTTCATTTCATCGAAAGTTGACAGGTATGCATACCATTTCATAATATCCAAACTATAAATGACCTAATCTGTCATTTACTTAATAATAATCTCTAATGAACTTCAACGACTCGAATGCAACGTCTTTTGAAATATGTCAGGAATGACTCCAAGTAATATCCTTAAAATGAGCTAATGCACAGTGGAAGATTTCTTTCGAACCTGAGAATAAACATGCTTTAAAGTGTCAACCAAAAGGTTGGTGAGTTCATTAGTTTATCATAATCATTCATTTCCATCATTTTAATAGACCACAAGATTTTCATTTCTCATAAATATACGTCCCATGCATAGAGACAAAAATATCATTCATATGGTGAACACCTGGTAACCGACATTCACAATATGCATATAAGAATATCCCCATCATTCCGGGATCCTCCTTCGGACATGATATAAATTTCGAAGTACTAAAGCATCCGGTACTTTGGATGGGGCTTGTTGGGCCCGATAGATCTATCTTTTGAGTTCGCGTCAATTAGGGTGTCTGTTCCCTAATTCTTAGATTACCAGACTTAATAAAAAAGGGCATATTCGATTTCGATCATTCACCCATATAATGTAGTTTCAATTACTTGTGTCTATTTCGTAAAACATTTATAAAAATTGCGCATGTATTCTCAGCCCAAAAATATAAAGAGTAAAAAGGCAAATGAAACTCACAATACTGTATTTTGTAGTAAAAATACATATGACGGAACTAAACAATGCAGGGTTGGCCTCGGATTCACGAACCTATATTATTTATATATATGTTAAAACATGTAATTGTAATCGAGCAATTTATATACGTATTTATTAGTGATATCATTTTATAACTTATGTGTTTCATTAAAATATTTTAATATTACCAATAATGATATATTAATAATAATGATACTAATTAATGATAATGATAATACTATTAAGGATAAAAATGATAATACTAATATTGTTAAAAATGATGATTTTAATAAAATGATAGTTTTTAATAATAATAATAATAATAATAATAATAATAATAATAATAATAATAATAATAATAATAATAATAATAATAATAATAATAATAATAATAATAATAATAATAATAAAATGATATTTAGTAAGACTTATTTTACTAATCATAATATTAACAATAATGATACTAATATTTATATTACTAACTATAATGATAATAATACTATTAATAATAATACTTATTGATAATACTTAGTAATAACAAAAATGATAATAATATTAATTATACTAATAATCTTATTACTAATATGGGTACTAATAATAATTACTTAATAACAATAATAATAATAATAATTAATAATAATGAAGTAATAATAATAGTAGTAAAATTATACCTCACAAGAAAAGCCTAAAAATATTGTTCCTCTGCCCGGGCTCGAATCCGCGACCTCTTGCTTAAACACAAACACGCCCAACCATTGAACTACTCAACTCTTTTTGTTTTAACTTTCGCATTTAATTCTCTTATCCTATAATTTTGGCCCAGATGTATCTCGGCCCAACAGAAAATTTGATCTCGGCCCAATCAGTAAGCACAAGCCCAACAGCAGCTTTTATTGTTAAAAAAAATGTCGTGGCCTAGTTTTGAACCCGTGACCTCTCGTTCAACAAACACCCCCCAGACCAACTAAGCTATCCCGAATTTCTAATATACAATACAACTGCATCTTTAAAACCCTTTATCAATATTTCTTTTCTTTTTCTTCCTAATTTCATATGATCATTATCATTAAACCTCTTTATTTATCATCACTTAATCATATCAACATCATCAATCTTAACTAAACCTAATCTCATCATCATAATTATCCATATCATCCGTTCAACATCATTTAAACATAACCATCATCATCATAAGTCGCCATAATCATATCATCATCATGTATCATATACGCCATCATCATTAACTTAAATCGACCTATTATCATTTATAACATATTTCATCTTCATATTCTAATCGGCCAAGAGTCACGTTTTAAAATAAAATTTAGAATACAAAGTGGCCTCAACTAACACAGTTCGCAGCCTAAATTATTCGCAAACTCACTTAGTATGATGTAAAATTCCCGTTTTTAACTCTTATGATTATAACTAAAGAATGAGTGGGTTTTTCTATCGGCCCACCACGAGAAGGGAATGACCAACAGCAGAAAAAAAATGTCGGCCACTAAGGAAGTAAATACACATTTATTTAAACCAACCGATGCCCATAATAATAAAAACAATACGGCTAGTAAGTGGGATCAACAACCAAAAGTGGAAGCAAGTATGTTTAAATGATAGTGGCTTTTCCTTTTATATTTTGCTGATAATAAGAAACCCTAATAGGACCGCAGCTGTAGTAGTTAAGTTTATTTTCGGTTTTAAACAGGAACAAGGATAGCGATTAACATGAGATTAGTTTGAAACAGAAAAACCTGAGCAATAGCATTAAACGTTAAAGTTGCAGTAGAAGAATCACGATGGTTGAGGAGAATTGTGAGTTGTGAGGTGTTCTTAGACAGAAAGGAAAGAAAGAGAGAGTGATATGAAGGTGTTTATCGATGGTTTAAGAGAGAGAGGAAGAGAGAGAGTGATGGTGATCGTGGGTGATGTAAGGAGGTGATGGTCCTGCCATGGCTCAAGGTGGTGAATGGGTGATGATCGTGATCAAGGTGATGGAAGTGTGATTGGTGCTTGAACTAATATCGAAACAGGAATACGGCTGCAACACCTTATTCTCGAGTCGTTTCTTCATGGTAGTGGCAGAAAACATCGAGTGGGTGTTCGATGATTGTGAGGTGGCGATAAAGCGGTTGTTCTTGAGATAGTGTTCAAGTGTTGTGGCGGTTTTGAACAAGATTGAAAGATCAACGGTTTACGTGTGTGGGTGGGTTCTTGATGTTCTGACCGAAAATAGCCCAAGTAGTAGACGGGTGATGTGGCGAGGGAAGGTGATTTGGTTTATTGTAAGAGATGAAGAACAGAGACTAATGAACTGTCCTTCTATTATTTCTGGGTTAATTTCCAAATTGTAGTTGTTTATTAGCTGTAAATAAAGATGAGAATCAAATCATTTTAGCAGTAATATGATATCATTGTTTTTGTTTTGTATAGACAAATTGAAATTGAATTGTACCCTAGCAGACAGGAAAAATCAATCAGAGAAAAAAATAATAATAATAGATAGTGAAGTTTAACTGCTTTATACGATTTGGATATAGATACATCGAATTCCAACAGAAGATATATTTCATATAGTGATAGGAATTAATTAACACATGTTACAAAACAGTTTTTATATGTATCTGTATTAATATTTACTTATATATATATCGATTATTTATATATCTATCTATATATATTTGTTTATATATTTTTATTTATATAACTGAGATTTATATAAGTATTTGTATTTATATATATCTATTTTCTTATTTGTATTAATAATAATTTTGATATGAATACGGGAATTACTATAACATTTATTTCTATCACGAAATTTTAATTTGTTATTATTATCATTTATTAATTTTATCCTATTTACTAGTTATCTAATGTATAAAATATTTAATTAATATATATTTTAGATATTTTACAATATACATGTAATATTATAGAAATCATATATATATTTATTTCAATAACAAGTTAATTATTTTATATATTATTTTTGTATTTTAATTCCAATGATTAAAGTATACTTTATAAATTTCTAAAATATTATATACATACTTATATTTATGTTTGTATATATATAGTTGTTTACATATTTATTTTCACACAATCGTTCGTGAATCATCGGGCATAGTCAAAGGTCAAATGAATTCATATAAACCGTTCAAAAATTTCGAGACTCAACATTACAAACTTTGCTTATCATGTCGAGATCATATAAAGATTAAGTTTAAATTTGGTCGAAAATTTTCGGGTCGTCACAGTACCTACCCGTTAAAGAAATTTCGTCCCGAAATTTGAGTGAGGTCGTCATGACTAACAATAAAAATGTTTTCATGACGAATATGAGTCGATAAATAGAGTTTTATTACTATATAGTAATATGAATAAGACAATTCGATTACTCGAAGAGTACGAACGAAGCTATCACTGAATAGTGAAATGAGAAAGACAAGTTTCATCAAAACTTTTGACTAGTCATGGTTGAATTCAGAAAATAAGGTGCGTCTTAACTTTTGACGTTGTCTTTATTGAATTCCAGAATTCAATGAATATAAAGAAAATCTTCGAAATCCAAAAGATTTGATTCTTCGGGATTTAAGGAAATTAGGATTTCTATAATTCAATACGGTGATCTGCCTCGATTTCTTCGTCTGATATTTCCATTATAAATTATACTCTTTCCATTTCATATTTTTCACCATTCCTATATTTTCTTTCATGGTTCTTACATCCACAAGATTGTGAAAATACTTAATCCAGTTCTGATCCTTGTCTTTATCCCGACTATTGCAACAATCATTCTCCTTTTCCAACTTCCACCGAAGGAATCCGTTTTCTTTTACTTCGCCCTTGGGGTTATAGTGTTTTTAATTCTCCCGTGTCTTTATGTTGCGATAAACATTGATATACACGGTTTGTAATTTATGTGTTGTTATTGGGCTTTATATTCTCCCTTATTTTTCGGAGCTCCCAGCTTTTGTTTTCTCCACCCGACTTTAAGTCAAGCGAATAATGATCCAGAATTTGTAGATATAGAGTTTTGAATGATTATAATGTTCTCAGCAGGAAGGAACGTGATAGCACGATTTGATTTTCAAATTTATCAGCATCACGGAAGATAGAACCATCAAGAATACATTTTCTTGATATATTCAGAAATTAAGTAGAATGAAAGAGTTATGTAACATGGCACATGATGACGTTATGATATGTGAATCTTCATGTTCCAATAGAAACTCAGCATGACTTACTGTAATATAATCACGTTGATCAAGTGTCATTATATTATACTAACTCATGCATCAGTTCCCAACATTACTTCAATAACATTCATATTTTAAGCTCGAAAGTTTACAGAATATAGAAACTAACAGTTTCTATATGATGTAACACTGATAGCACTAAGAGATTAATGATTTCAGATAAGAATAGTTATGTAAATATTTTCAGAAATATGGAGGATATTTATAATGAAAGATACGATGATATCTTGGAATTTCTAATATCGAAGGATGGTGAAGAAAATTTGTCCGCAAGAGTTTGGAGTCAGAAACAAGGTATTCGCTAAAGATTTCATTAGAAACACAATAATCAGGATTCTTAATGTACAAGTTTAGTCCTTGTGATTTGTTCAGAGACTCCTTCGTAGTTTGCTCAATCAGTTTTTCAGCTTCAAACTTTTTCTGAGATTTGCCAACATACAATTCTTTATCATCAACTTTTGGCTGTTGAGGTCGTTTACAGTTTTTTTTTTTTTTTTTTTTTTTTTTTTTTTTTGCATTCAACTTTTCAAAATTCAGAGTATTAATTCGTAGACTGGGTGTTTTTCAGAATGGAAAAATCATAATTCTAAGAGGTGAATGTTATATATATACATATAACTGTTGTTGTAGATATGCTGTGAGTTTTCAAAGTACTGATTACTGATTATCAGTAATTGGTATGACAATTCTTGTTACAAGATGCGGACGAGTACATGATGAGACTTCAATAGATAAATATAGTGATTTGTCGGAGAGATTTAAGTCAAGGAGCAACGGGGTTGCTGGTACGTCTGCTGGTAATATAGTGGAATATAAAAGAATTTTCCGGTATCGAAAGGGTAATCGTATATATATCAGGATTACACTAAGGCTACTTCGAATGAAAAGTAGAGGTTGACTTGCTGGAGCTGTGACAAAATTGGCTACTTTGAAAAGGGATCGCAAAATTATTTTGGGTAATAATATCACTAAGAAATTAGCATAGCTGCGTTTTAAACGTTTGCTCAGTTTCCGAGAGTTTTTCAGGTGCATAACTATATGCATCAATCTTTTCTTCCGTAGGTAAAGTGCGGTCGGTTCATCCTTTCGATTGAGGTGTTTTCAAGAATCATGAAAGGTTTGAACGCAGATTGTAATCGTCAAGATACAAATGAGGTTTAAGATGAAATCAAGTGGCAAACTTGAAGAGATGTTTAGTTTCATATGTTATAATCAATGTTTTAATTTTTTTTTTAATTGTCCAATATTATTAGTCCACGGTCGATAGTCCACAGTTAACAGTACAATAATTCATATATAGTTTAATATATAATATTTAAATTAATTAATATGTATCGTGACCCGTGTACATGTCTCAGACTCGATCACAACTCAAACTATATATATTATTGTAGAATAAACCTCAACCCTGTATAGAGAACTCGATCATTACTGCATATAGAGTGTCTATGGTTATTCCAAATAATATATATAGATGCGTCGATATGATATGTCAAAACCTTGTATACGTGTCCCGATATTAACAGAAATTAAATGACGGTAAAATAAAAATCCGTAAAGTAAATAACAGAAATTAAATGACGATAAATAAAATTGCGATAATTAAATTGCGATAAATAAACTGTGATAAATAAAATGTAATCAGTTAGCTAGGAATAGTTAGCTAGGATTTTGTTAGCGTGGATTCTTAACAAAATTTCTCATAGTTAATTTGTTTGTTTCTAACAAATTTTATTCCGTCAAATATTTTCTTCATTATGCCACTTGTTGGATTCTGATAGGTCAAAATCCAAATATGAAATTGAACTTGGATGAAAATAGTTGTTCTTTGATGAACGGATACGTATATGTGTGGATGTAAGTAGGATAGGAAATGATTGTTGAATCAGATTTGAAGAATGTACAGTGTAACTCATTAATGTGAAATCTGAAATATTCCTCGGGTATTACCTACCCGTTAAAATATTTTCATCATTAACAGTTTGTACGAAAGAATTTTTAATCACAATCTTTATGAAAATATATGTACATATATATTTTCTTCATACGTAATCATGGATTGAATGAGTTAATATGATATTAAACTCATATGATTTTCGATTTGAGCTAGAATAAGTAATCTCTAAAACTATTAGGATCCACATATTCTTCGCAGAATATTAATGAAGTTATGGATCAATACTTCATCGTTAATTATTAGGATCCACATATTTTTCGTAGAATATTAATGAAGTTATGGTTCAATACTTCCTTGTTAATTGCTGTTGGTACTCCTTGGTATCTATGGTGCGTATGATGTTGATGTTCGTTGAACAGATTGTGAAATTGAGGCTTGGGATGCGGATGTTGTTGTTGGTGGTACTGTTGATGCAGGTAATGTTGCTGAAGCTGGTACATTTTGCACCATATTTTTCCAAGCTACAACTCGGGTGCGAAGCTCATTGACTTATTACTTCGGGATGATTATCGGTAGGAACGAGCGAGTGAATAGGGTTTTGAATTTGAGATAGTATATAATCATAGCGAGATATTCGGAAAATGAGGGTGAAAATGATGTTTCGGATTGGTTCACCGGTGAGTGCTTCAGGTTCATCACCAAGAGGGAAATTCGGTGGTGGAAATGATCGCCTTCTTCTCGTCTACATTGATTAAGTAGACTACGAACCCATCAGATGAATTGGAGATGGCTGATTGATTGATTCATTCTGGTGACGCTGCTTTCGGAGCTGGAGTGGGACTCAATATCGGAATCCGAGGGACTTGAACTAGTGGTGAGTTCCATTTCGTACGATTAGATACAGGGTTTTAAATATGAAATGAATTTCGGATGTCGGATGATATTCTAATTATATAGAATACCTAAATATAGTACAGAAGATCCCGTAGATTACGAAGGGAATTAAGGAAACGTGTCAGATAAAGTCTACAGTAACAGATACGCTAAGATATGAATTAGCAGATACGCTAAGATATGAATTTTTGTCTATACAATATTCATGCAATCAATGCAGTAAGATGTGTCTAGACTAAGAATGATAAGCGGGTAATTTTTGACAAGAAAAGATAAGCAAAACTTTTGACATGCAGATCAGGTTCAAGTCCAGACTTATTAATATAACCTAACAACTACTAGGTCGAAGTCCAGACTTCACAAATGCATCCTAACAACTCCTAGTTAGATACACTAATGCAGACCTGGTTCGCTAAGACCACCGCTCTGATACCACCTGTAGTGCCCCGACCTAATCCATATGGACGAGAACATTATATATGATTACATCGCGAGGTATTTGACCTCTATATGATACATTTTACAAACATTTCATTCGTTTTTAAAAGACAACCTTTCATTTCATCGAAAGTTGACAGGTATGCATACCATTTCATAATATCCAAACTATAAATGACCTAATCTGTCATTTACTTAATAATAATCTCTAATGAACTTCAACGACTCGAATGCAACATCTTTTGAAATATGTCATGAATGACTCCAAGTAATATCCTTAAAATGAGCTAATGTACAGTGAAAGATTTCTTTCGAACCTGAGAATAAACATGCTTTAAAGTGTCAACCAAAAGGTTAGTGAGTTCATTAGTTTATCATAATCATTCATTTCCATCATTTTAATAGACCACAAGATTTTCATTTCTCATAAATATACGTCCCATGCATAGAGACAAAAATATCATTCATATGGTGAACACCTGGTAACCAACATTCACAATATGCATATAAGAATATCCCCATCATTCCGGGATCCTCCTTCGGACATGATATAAATTTTGAAGTACTAAAGCATCCGGTACTTTGGATGGGGCTTGTTGGGCCCGATAGATCTATCTTTAGAGTTCGCGTCAATTAGGGTGTTTGTTCCCTAATTCTTAGATTACCAGACTTAATAAAAAAGGGCATATTCTATTTCGATCATTCACCCATATAATGTAGTTTCAATTACTTGTGTCTATTTCGTAAAACATTTATAAAAATTGCGCATGTATTCTCAGCCCAAAAATATAAAGAGTGAAAAGGCAAATGAAACTCACAATACTGTATTTTGTAGTAAAAATACATATGACGGAACTGAACAATGCAGGGTTGGCCTCGGATTCACGAACCTATATTATTTATATATATGTTAAAACATGTAATCGTAATCGAGCAATTTATATACGTATTTATTAGTGATATCATTTTATAACTTATGTGTTTCATTAAAATATTTTAATATTACCAATAATGATATATTAATAATAATGATACTAATTAATGATAATGATAAAACTATTAAGGATAAAAATGATAATACTAATATTGTTAAAAATGATGATTTTAATAAAATGCTAGTTTTTAATAATTATTATAATAATAATAATAATAATAATAATAATAAAAATAATAATAATAATAATAATAGTAATAATAATAATAATAATAATAATAATAATAATAATAATAATAATAATAATAATAAAAAAATGATATTTAGTAAGACTTATTTTACTAATCATAATATTAACAATAATGATACTAATATTTATATTACTTACTATAATGATAATAATACTATTAATAATAATACTTATTGATAATACTTAGTAATAACAAAAATGATAATAATATTAATTATACTAATAATCTTATTACTAATATGGGTACTAATAATAATTACTTAATAACAATAATAATAATAATAATTAATAATAATGAAGTAATAATAATAGTAGTAAAATTATACCTCACAAGAAAAGCCTAAAAATATAGTTCCTCTGCCCGGGCTCGAATCCGCGACCTCTTGCTTAAACACAAACACGCCCAACCATTGAACTACTCAACTCGTTTTGTTTTAACTTTCGCATTTAATTCTCTTATCCTATAATTTCGGCCCAGATGTATCTCGGCCCAACAGAAAATTTGATCTCGGCCCAATCAGTAAGCACAAGCCCAACAGCAGCTTTTATTGTTAAAAAAAATGTCGTGGCCTAGTTTTGAACCCGTGACCTCTCGTTCAACAAACACCCCCCAGACCAACTAAGCTATCCCGAATTTCTAATATACAATATAACTGCATCTTTAAAACCCTTTATCTATATTTCTTTTCTTTTTCTTCCTAATTTCATATGATCATTATCATTAAACCTCTTTATTTATCATCACTTAATCATATCAACATCATCAATCTTAACTAAACCTAATCTCATCATCATAATTATCCATATCATCCGTTCAACATCATTTAAACATAACCATCATCATCATAAGTCGCCATAATCATATCATCATCATGTATCACATACGCCATCATCATTAACATAAATCGACCTATTATCATTTATAACATATTTCATCTTCATAATCTAATCGGCCAAGAGTCACGTTTCAAAATAAAATTTAGAATACAAAGTGGCCTCAACCAACACAGTTCGCAGCCTAAATTATTCGCAAACTCACTTAGTATGATGTAAAATTCTCGTTTTTAACTCTTATGATTATAACTAAAGAATGAGTGGGTTTTTCTATCGGCCCACCACGAGAAGGGAATGACCAACAGCAGAAAAAAATGTCGGCCACTAAGGAAGTAAATACACATTTGTTTAAACCAAGCGATGCCCATAATAATAAAAACAATACGGCTAGTAAGTGGGATCAACAACCAAAAGTGGAAGCAAGTATTTTTAAATGATAGTGGCTTTTCCTTTTATATTTGGCTGATAATAAGAAACCCTAATAGGACCGCAGCTGTAGTAGTTGAGTTTATTTTCGATTTTAAACAGGAACAAGGATAGCGATTAACATGAGATTAGTTTGAAACAGAAAAAACTGAGCAGTAGCATTAAACGTTAAAGTTGCAGTAGAAGAATCATGATGGTTGAGGAGAATTGTGAGTTGTGAGGTGTTCTTAGACAGAAAGGAAAGAAAGAGAGAGTGATATGAAGGTGTTTATCGATGGTTTAAGAGAGAGAGGAAGAGAGAGAGTGATGGTGATCGTGGGTGATGTAAGGAGGTGGTGGTCCTGCCATGGCTCAAGGTGGTGAATGGGTGATGATCGTGATCAAGGTGATGGAAGTGTGATTGGTGCTTGAACTAATATCGAAACAGGAATACGGCTGCAACACCTTATTCTCGAGTCGTTTCTTCATGGTAGTGGCAGAAAACATCGAGTGGGTGTTCGATGATTGCGAGGTGGCGATAAAGCGGTTGTTCTTGAGATAGTGTTCAAGTGTTGTGGCGGTTTTGAACAAGATTGAAAGATCAACGGTTTACGTGTGTGGGTGGTTTCTTGATGTTCTGACCGAAAATAGCCCAAGTAGTAGACGGGTGATGTGGCGAGGGAAGGTGATTTGGTTTATTGTAAGAGATGAAAAACAGAGACTAATGAACTGTCCTTCTATTATTTCTGGGTTAATTTCCAAATTGTAGTTGTTTATTAGCTGTAAATAAAGATGAGAATCAAATCATTTTAGCAGTAATATGATATCATTGTTTTTGTTTTGTATAGACAAATTGAAATTGAATTGTACCCTAGCAGACAGGAAAAATCAATCAGAGAAAAAAATAATAATAATAGATAGTGAAGTTTAACTGCTTTATACGATTTGGATATAGATACATCGAATTCCAACAGAAGATATATTTCATATAGTGATAGGAATTAATTAACACATGTTACAAAACAGTTTTTATATGTATCTGTATTAATATTTACTTATATATATATCGATTATTTATATATCTATCTATATATATTTGTTTATATATTTTTATTTATATAACTGAGATTTATATAAGTATTTGTATTTATATATATCTATTTTCTTATTTGTATTAATAATAATTTTGATATGAATACGGGAATTACTATAACATTTATTTCTATCACGAAATTTTAATTTGTTATTATTATCATTTATTAATTTTATCCTATTTACTAGTTATCTAATGTATAAAATATTTAATTAATATATATTTTAGATATTTTACAATATACATGTAATATTATAGAAATCATATATATATTTATTTCAATAACAAGTTAATTATTTTATATATTATTTTTGTATTTTAATTCCAATGATTAAAGTATACTTTATAAATTTCTAAAATATTATATACATACTTATATTTATGTTTGTATATATATAGTTGTTTACATATTTATTTTCACACAATCGTTCGTGAATCATCGGGCATAGTCAAAGGTCAAATGAATTCATATAAACCATTCAAAAATTTCGAGACTCAACATTACAGACTTTGCTTATCGTGTCGAGATCATATAAAGATTAAGTTTAAATTTGGTCGAAAATTTTCGGGTCGTCACAATATTCTCCACATTGATCACTCGAGCGCGAAGTTCGTTGACTTCTTATATTATTCCGGGAGGATTGTCGGTCGTAACAAATGAATGAATAAGGTTTAAAATTTTAGATAGAATCTAATCGTGGAGAGGTATTCGGGAAATGAGTATGAAAATGGTGCTTCTAGTAGGTTCACCGGTAAGTGCTTCAGATTCTTTGCCAAGAGGGAAATTTAGTTGATGAAAGGATCGCCTTCTTCTCGTCTCCATTGATTAAGTCGACTACGAACTCATCAGATGAATTGGGGATGGCTGATTGATTGATTCATTCTGGTGACGCTGCTTTCGGAGCTGGAGTGGGACTCCATATCGGAATCCGAGGGACTTGAACTAGTTGTGATTTCCATTGCGTACGATTTAATAAAGGATTTTTCGATATGAAATGATTTTCGGATATCGGATGATATTCTAATTACATAGAATATCTATATATATAGAGCAAAAGATTTCGTAGATTACGGAGGAATTTACGAAATATATCAGGCAAGGTTTATAGTGACAGATACACTAAGATATGGATTAGCAGATACGCTAAGATATGAATTTTTGTCTATACACTATTCATGCAATCAATGCTGTAAGATGTGTCTAGACTAAGAATGAGAAGCAGGTAATTTTCGACAAGAAATGATAAGCAAAACTTTTAACATGCAGACCAGGTTCAAGTCCAGACTCATTAATATAACCTAACAACTATTAGGTCGAAGTCCAGACTTAACTAATGCATCCTAACAACTACATGTTAGACACACTAATGCAGACCTGGTTCGCTAAGACCACCGCTCTGATGCCAACTGAAATGCCCCACCCTAATCCATCCGGACGAAGTTCATATCGATTATAAACGATTCATAATAGTTGGTTACATCGCGAGGTATTTGACCTCTATATGATACATTTTACAAACATTGCATTCGTTTTTAAAAGACAACATTTCATTTCATCGAAAGTTGACAGATATGCATACCATTTCATAATATCCAAACTATAAATGACCTGATCTGTCATTTACTTAATAATAATCTCTAATGAACTTCAACGACTCGAATGCAACGTCTTTTGAACTATGTCATGAATGACTCCAAGTAATATCCTTAAAATGAGCTAATGCACAGCGGAAGACTTCTTTCTAACCTGAGAATAAACATGCTTTCAAGTGTCAACCAAAAGGTTGGTGAGTTCATTAGTTTATTGTAATCATTTCATTTTCATCATTTTAATAGACCACAAGATTTTAAATAATATAAAACGTGCAGAAGTCCCATTCCAACTGCACAAAAAAATATCTTTCATATGAAGAACACCTGGTGAGGATTCAAAATATAATAGTAACCATCTATGCCGGTCTTTCACCCTACGACTGAATACATGTGCCTTCAAAATATAGAACCTCTGTGGCGGTCTTTTCACCCCACGGCTGAACACATGTATATAAAATATAGGACAACCGGTGCCAAAATGTCATAAATAATAAACCATTCATATCAATCAACCATCTCATAGCAGGCATTTCGCATCGTACTAGAGATAAAAATCATTCATATCAATCCCAATCCCAGATAATTCTATCATAGAATGCAGTTAAGGTACTTGTGTCTATTGCGTCAAACATTTATAAAAGCGCATGTATTCTCAGTCCCAAAAATGTAAAGAGTAAAAGGGAATCAAATGAAACTCACCATACTGTATTTTGTAGTAAAAATACATATAACATCTATGAACAAGTGTAAGGTTGGCCTCGGATTCACGAACCTATATCAAGTATATATATTAACATATTGTAATATTAATCAACTAAGTTTATGTATATTTTTTAATATATATAGATTAATATCCTTATATATAATTATATTAATCCTTATAGTTTGTTATAATACTTATATGATATATATATTCTAATAATTGTTACATTAATATAAGTAATATTATATTAGTTAATATATTAAAAATCTAATATTAGTATATCTATGATATATGTAATAAATATATATTTTTATATAAGTATCTTTTGTTTGTTAAAATAATAATAATAATAATAATAATAATAATAATAATAATAATAATAATAATGATAACGATAACGATAATGATAATGATAATGATAATGATAATGATAATGATAATGATAATGATAATGATAATGATAATGATAATGATAATAATATTAATAAATGAATAGATAAGTAACTACCTCAAAGGAGTTGCCCTTAAAAAAATGCCCAAGTCCGGATTTGAACCCGCGACGTCCCGCTAACCCTTAACACTTCATCATCATGACCCATCATAATACCATCATCATCTCTTTATCATTTCAGGTATGTAAACATCATTATCTTACCTATTATTATCATAATATTAATCATGTCATAATCTAAATCATCATCACGATCATATTATCCTCACTCATCACACTTGATATCTTCCATCATCAACCTCATAACCATAATCATAATCATATCCAAGATTATGATATCATCGTCACCATATCATAATCACTACCATCTCATCTCATCACTAATACGTATCATTATCAACAAATCCGTATTACTTGGTTTTATTGATCGAAGAAAATCTGAATAACAACGGATGTTTGGTCACGGTTATAGGACAGAAACAAAACCATGATTCGGCCCAACATGCCTAACCCATCGGCCCACACTTAATCCAATTACTAGGTTAGCACCTTTTTAAATTAAAAAAAAAATTCCATGAATGACAGTCCATTAACGAGACAGATAAATAGGGAGTTCAATCATAAACGGGCCCAAAATATAGTAACCCAACGGATGAAGGGATCTATAATCCCAATTCGTGTGTCTGCGTTTTATAATGGAACCAGAAGAATCAGTCGCTATCTCAACAAATTTACAGCTCATCTTTCCATTATCATTCTTATATTAAATCCTATTTTACTAGTCATTATCATTGAATCACTCATAATATCATATTCACTATACACTTAAACAAGATAAGACACAGCAGAAGCAGTAGTTCGTGACAGTCAAGAAGGAAATAGAAAAACGGAAACCTTGTAGGTGATTCTCGGTTGTGGGCTGCAGCATATCTTCTTTAATCCATTAACAGTAGCCTTAAACCGAAATTAAATAGGAATAGCAGTAGTTGGGGTTGTAAACGATTAAGAACAGGAGCAGTTTTCAGAATCCTTCAAAGTAGCAGCAAACACGTCAAGACAGTAGCAGTAATCCGTTGATGATGGTGGCGGTTTATTATGATGATTCGAAAGGAAACGGTTATAACCCGTTATGGGTTTGGTAATGGTCATGTGGTTACTTGAATCAAATAGAAACAGGTACAAATTGTTGCAGTAGAATTCACGTGGGTTTGTTGATGGTATTAGAGGTAGAAGGTGGTTGTTTTGGTGTTTGCAACGGTTTACAACACAGAAGAGATAAAATGGGGTGTTCATGGTGTTGTAAGGTATCGGTTAAAATAGGAAACAGAAGTAGCAGTAGATTAGTTGTAGCTATTATGGTGACTTATGGTGGTAAACGGTGGTGGTTGCTCGTGGTCTGGTTCGAGCAATCAAGAAGGAAAAAAAAAGTTAACAGCTAAAATCCTGGTGGTGATGTAATATAGAATAAAAAGGAACGGTGGTTGTGGTGGTACTTTGGAGATGGTGTCGATCATAAACAATACTAAACCAGATATTAATATCAACGAGATGGTTGGTGTTTGGATGAACAAGAAATAGCAACGTAGATAGTGGTTGTGTTTGAAATAAGGATTTATGGTGGTTTGATTGGTGGGTTTAGTGACCGTGAAACCGAAGTAGTTTTGCAGGAGAGAGAGACCGATCAGTAGCAAGTTGTGATCCATGAAACCGACTAGATGGTGGTGGATGATGGCTTCGAAGAAGAAGAAAAAGAAACTGGTTCGGTTTTATTAGTGTCGTGATATCAAATACCTCCTTGACGTACAGAAGTACATACTCAAAAAAATATAAATGGTTGTCATCTATTTATGTTGGTGGCTTATGATGTTTAAAGTTAGTGGTAGTCAAGAAATAAGAAAATGCAAATGGGTGTGGTGATTGTTAATCTGCAAGTGTTAAATTATATGTATATAATGATGTAATGAAATATTCGTGGAGTCTAAAGCAAAACACTGGGACATAATCGAATATCATAATTTACTTAAATAGTGTCTAATAGTAAAGTTGTCCCATGATTGATTGTCCTCGCATAATGTCTATATCTATATGTATGTATATTATATAATGGATTAGTTAGATTGGATAGTGGACAAGGAAAACACTAGTAAAATTTAGTAAATATGAATTTAACAATCACGTGAATTATGAGACGGATGTGTAATTGAGTTGATAAAGTAAAACAGTAAATTTAATTTAATAATATCTTAATTCAATAATATCGTGTGGTGTGGTTTGGTGATTGAAGAAAGAAATGGAATCAAAAAAAGAAATTTGATAGTTAAGTTAGTGGATTGTATAATGTAATTGCGTGAGAGATGCTGTAATAAAAGTTGATCATGATTGTTTGTATTTAACAAGTAAATTCGACATCTAACAAACTGTCCGACAGAAACAATAATTTAATAAAGTGTGATTATGATATTAAATAAACTCAAATGATTAATTGAATTATAAATTATATATAATTAATATTTAATAATTAATAAATATAAATTCATTAATAATAATAATTCTTTTAATATTATTAATAATAATAAGTGTAATAATAATAATACAAATAACAATAATAATACAAATAATAAGTATAATGATATTTATCAATAATAATGTTAATAATAACAATCATAAAATAAATAAATAAAAATACTAAGTTTATTAATAATAGTAATAACTATAAGTGATATTTTTATTAATGATAATAATAATATTTATATAACAAATTATATGTATCAAATTTCATATCTATTTACAAATAGTGTTCGTGAATTGTCGAGAATAGTCGATGGTCAATTGAATATATGAACATTGTTTCAAAATTTTCTAGACTCAACATTACATATTTTGCTTATCATATCGAAATCATATAAAGATTAAGTTTAAATTTGGTCAGAAATTTCCGGGTCATCACACTCATCGGATATGATAAATCGAAGTACTAAAGCATCCGTAACCCGGATGAGGCTTGTTGGGTCCGATAGATCTATCTTTAGAATTCGCGTCAATTGGTGACAATTATAATAAACACCAATTCTTAGGGTACCAACTAAAAAGGGGCATATTCGGTTCGATAATCCAACCATAGAATGTAGTTTTGATTACTTGTGTCTATTTCGTAAAACATTTATAAAAGCAGCGCATGTATTCTCAGTCTCAAAAATATATATTACAAAAGCATTTAAAAAGGGAGCAAATGAAACTCACAATACTGTATTTTGTAGTAAAAATACATATGATGGCATTGAACAAGTGCAGTGTTGGCCTCGAATTCACGAACCTATATTAAGTATATATATATATATATATATATATATATATATATATATATATATATATATATATATATATATATATTTATATGTTGGTCAATATTTGCCTAACAATTTAGGTCAAGTAGTAGTGTATCACAATCCTAATGCTCGAGACCGGTATGCAAAAGTCAACAAAAGTCAACTTAACCCAAAATGACTTCCAAAATTTATACATGCTTATAATATAACTTAAATATAGTCATTTTATATATTTAAATATATTTAACAGATTTTATTAGAGTAAATAATACAAGTCATATATTAATAAATAAAAATTTATATTAAAATTTATATATGATAAAAATATTCTTTTATATATCTCAGGTAATAAAATTTATAAAGTTCATTTAATATCATAAAAATATAATAGTATGTATTATTAATGTAATTACATTACGTGTGGTAAAAATATCTTTGTATCACATATTTATTTGATAAAATAATATCGATAATAATAATAATGAGCAAAAGTTGTATTATTTTGTAATAATAATAATTATTAGTATTCTACTAATAATAATAATAATAATAATAATAATAATAATAATAATAATAATAATAATAATAATAATAATAATAATAATAATAATAATAACAATATTTATATTTATATTTACTAATGATGATATTAATAAAATGATAATTCTAATCATGATAATTTTAATAATAACAATACTTTTTAATATTAACTGTAATAATATTAATATTTTATATAAAAATAATAATTCTTGTTCAAAATGATAATTCTTAATAATAATAATAATAATAATACTAAAATGATAATAATAATGATATTTTATAATAACAATGATATTTCTATTAAAAATGATATTTTTAATAAAAATGATAGTTTTAATATTAATGATACTTTTAATAATAATAATAATAATAATAATAATAATAATAATAATAATAATAATCATAATAATAATAATATTACTAATAACCTTGGTGATAATAACGATAGTATTAATAATAATAATAATAACAATTCTAATAATAATACTTATATTGATAATGATAATGATAATAATAATAATAGTTATTAGATAATAATAATAACGATAACTATAACGACGATAGTAGTAGTAATAGTAATAATAATAATAATAATAATAATAATAATAATAATAATAATAATAATAATAATAATAATATTATTATTATTATTATTATTATTAGAATTAATGATATTACAATTAACCATATCTTTTAATTCGTTCATCGAAACCACACGATTTCTAAATGAAAAGTTATTAATTTTTTGACATTTTTGAAACGACCCGTCCGAATCCATAAGGACGAATACAATAACATATGATTACATTGTGAGGTATTTAACCTCTAAATGATACATTTTACAAACATTGCCTTCGTTTTTAAAAGACAAACTTTCATTGCATCGAAAATTAACAGGCATGCATACCATTTCATATTATATCAACTATCAATGACTTAATAATAATCTGGTTAAACTCAACGACTCGAATGCAACGTCTTTTGAATTATACCATGAATGACTCCAAGTAATACCCTTAAAATGAGCAAATGCACAGCGGAAGATTTCTTTAATACCTGAGAATAAACATGCTTTCAAGTGTCAACCAAAAGGTTGGTGAGTTCATTAGTTTATCGTAATCAATCAATTCCATAATTTTAATAGACCACAAGATTTTCATTTTTCGTTTCAATATACATCTCATATCAGACATTTCGCACAAACTGCATAGAGATAAAAATCATTCATATGGATTGAACACCTGGTAATCGACCTTAACAAGATGCATATAGAATATCCCCATCATTCCGGAACATCCTTCAGACATGATAAAATTCGAAGTACTAAAGCATCCGTGACATGGATGGGGCTTGTTGGGCCCGATAGATCTATCTTTAGGATTCACGTCAATTAGGGTGTATGTTCCCTAATTCTTAGATTACCAGACTAAAAAGGGGCATATTCGATTTCGATCATTCAACCACAGAATGTAGTTTCGATTACTTGTGTCTATTTCGTCAAACATTTATAAAAGCGCATGTATTCTCAGTCCCAAAAATATATATTGCAAAAAACATTTAAAAATGGAGTAATGAAACTCACAATACAGTATTTCGTAGCAATAATGCATATAAAGGCACTGAACAAGTGCAGGGTTGGCCTTGGATTCACGAACCTAAATTAAGTATGTATATTTATATGTTGGTCAATATCTGTTTAACAATTTAGGTCAATTCATAGTGTATCACAATCCTAATGCTCGAGTTTATCATGCAAAGTCAACATAAGTCAACTTGACTCTAAAATGTCTTCCAAAATTTATACATGAATATTATATAACCTAAATAGTCATTTTAAATATATTTATGAGAATTTATTAGAGTAAATAATACTCGTCATTTATTAATAAATAAAAATTTATATTACATTTTATATTAAATTTTATATATGATAAAAATATACTTTTATATATCTTAAGTAATAAAATTTATAAAGATCATTTAATATCATAAAAATATAATGATAGGTATTATTAATGTAATTATATTACATGTAGTAAAATATCTTTGTATCACATATTTATTTGATATAATAATATTGATAATAATAATAAATAAAAGTTGTATTATTTTGTAATAATAATAATTATTATTCTACTAATAAAATAACAATATTTATATTTACTAAAAAATGATATTATGATAAAATGGCAATTTTTATTAATAATAATACTAAAATGATAATAATAATGATATTTCATAATAAAAATGATATTTCTATTAAAAATAATAATTTTAGTAAAAATGATAGTTTTAGTATTATTAATACCTTTAATAATAATAATAAAAATGATATTTTTATCTAAATCAATATCATACAATGTTTTGATTTCATCATAATACTTATACTCATTATTTCCTAATGGATTTTGTTTAATAGCTTTTAGTTCTCTTTTACATCGCATTCATAATAATGATATTAATAATAATCATAATATTTAGATGATACTAATATTAATTTTAATGATAATGATACTAAAAATAATAATTATGATGATACTACTAATAATTATTATAATGATAATAATAATAACAATAATAATAATTTAGTTATAATTACGATAGTATTAATAATAACAATAACGATTTTTAATGATAATATTTATATTGATAACGATGATGTTAATGATAATAATAATAATTTTTAAATAACGACGATAACAACGACGATAGTAATAATAATCATTTTAACAATACTAATACTAAAATTAATAATAATAATTCAGTTGACTATAACTTTTAGTCCGTTCATCAAAACCATTCGATATCTAAATGAAAAGTTATTAATTTTTCGCCAGCTTTTCAACGACATGCATATCATATACCTTATCTTAATCGTATATGTATCAATTTCATAATCTATCATAAGTTATCTAACGATAAAATTAAACATACAAGCATAAACATATATACTCGAGCACTAGTCAGGGATACACTATTAATATATAAAAGTTAAGTTATGAGTGCTCATGTATCAATATTGAGGTTCAATATTGCAGGAAAGTACGTAGACGCGACGAAAATGATAAACACTAGTTTGACCTCATGAGCATACCCCCGAACCATACCCATAACTTCCATAGCTATAACCCATAATTTCCTTAGCTCTGACCCGCTCGTAAAACCCGTTTAGAGTTTATTCGCTCATGACTCCGTCGTAGTATTTTATGTATAATACTAATAATAATAATAATAATAAGATTAATAATAATAATAATAATAATAATAATAATAATAATAATAATAATAATAATAATAATAATGATAATTATAATATATATATATATATATATATATATATATATATATATATACATTGAGAGAGATAGAGATAGAGAGTGTGAAAAATGGATCAGAAGAACCAAACGAATCGAGCTTTATAGCACTTGGCCACTTCCTCCTCACCATGCGATCACATGGGTATTGTAAGGAGATGCCATGCGATCGCATGGCTGTCTTCTCCAGCTCATAACCCACCAACAAGGGCTGCCGACACTCGTTTAATTTATTTAATATATATTTAATTAATTTATATAATTAAATATATATTATATTATATTTATGTGCATAGTTAATTTGTAATTTCCATTCCGATGACTCGTACATTGTCTCTTGACTTATGTTCCGATTTCGGTTTCTCGAACGGCTTTTCATACGTTTAGAAAACTAGCTCTTTATGTTACGCGACGTGTACCTATTATCAATAATTAGACTTAATCATCTATAATCTATATTACCCAAAGTATAATATTTTCATTTGAGTGTTGTGATCATTTGCTTCTATAAATCAGTGTCTCGTTGTTTATTAAAATACGTTTAATAATATCGAAACGTTTTATATTTAAATTATACATTAACGTATTGTAATATATATATATATATATATATATATATATATATATATATATATATATATATATATATATATATATAAATTCTTATTAAAAATATAATTTTATACATCTTATATATAATTGAAATATCTATTTAATAATATAACGTTTAGTTTTTCAAAGTTCATTTTAAAATCGTTTAAGTAATAGAAAATATTATGTCGTATCACGTTTACGTTTTTGAAACAATATATATATATATATATATATATATATATATATATATATATATATATATATATATATATATATATATATATATATATATGTAATTTATAATTCAAATCTTTAATTAAGTTCTTTAAAACTTGTGAACAAATTATCTTATAAAACGTTTTAATAATAAAGTTCTTTTTAAACCAAAAAAATGTTTTTGTACGTCTGAAACAATATTAAATAAATATAAAAACTTTGTTTTCCAAAACTAAATATATTTAAGAATCATTTTACTAAAAAGGTTATAATAGTAGAAGTTGTTATATCATAAAACGTTTTAGAAAAATAAGATTAAATATACTCTTAACAGGTTTCAAAATTTTAAATTACCGTTTGATGACGAGGCGTGGGATAAAGTCCAAAGGTTAGATAAACGTATAAAATCATCTTAATGTAAAATGTCGATATTCAACGTCTAAGTTATTTACATTCCACGTTCCATCTTTAAGATAAAAGTTAAAATAGTTATCTTATAAAAATCATGAGGAAAATGTTGTAAAGCATGAATTGAAAATCAAATAGGAATCTCCACTAACTTTTGTCTAATTCTTGTTAAGTGACACTTTGTTCTTACTTGTAATCACTTTACCATTTATTCTGAATACCGTTAAAAGGAAAGGTTTCCTAATTCAAAGTGGACCTCTCAACAGAGACATGTAAATCGTATCATAATGAATCTTGATAACTCAATCATTTGATATTATCTTATAATTCCATCAATAAACATATTGAAGCAGATACGTTCATTGTAAAGTATTATACTTTTAAATACCTTGTTAATATTCTCAAGTTATAATAATATATATATATATATATATAATCATATTCATTTATATAGTGGTTCGTGAATCGTCGAAATTTGGCCGAGGTTAAAAGAATGTATGAACACAGTTTAAAATCCTTGAGATTCAATTTAACAAGCTTTTCTTGTTGTGTCAGAATAAGGTAAAGATAAAGTTTAAATTTGGTCGGAAATTTCCGGGATGTCACAAGTTTTTCAACGACATGCATATCATATACCTTATCTTAGTAGCATATGTATTAAATTCATGATTTATCATATATAATGACGAAAATAAACATTCAAGCATGCATAATCATATATACTCGAGCACTAGTCAGGGATAAACTATTAATATATAAAAGATAAGATATGAATGCTCACGTATCAATATTGAGATTCAATATTGCAGGAAAGTACGTAGACGCAACGGAGATGATAAACACTAGATTTGACTCACGAGCATACCCCCTAATAACACCCATAACCTCCATAGCTATAACTCATAATTTCCTTATCTCTATCCTGCTCGAAAAACCCGTTTTGAAATCACTCGAGCATCACTCCGTCGCAATATTTTATGTATAATACTAATACTACTACTAATAATAATAAGTTTAATAATTTTTGATAATAATAATAAATAAATAAATATAATACGGAGTAAGATTGAGAGCAGAGAGATAGATGAATTGAATTCGAGCAGAACTCGATCGAGCTTTATAGCCCAGTTTTGGAACCCACAGCTCCGCGATCGTGGTACTTTTCAAGCATACACCTCCGCAATCGCGGAGGTTCCTATCCAAGTTCGTCCATGATTAAAAACGTGGGCTGCCGACAGTTTTTATATTATTATATATAATATATTTAATTTATATAATTAATTATATATTATATTATATTTACGTGCATAGTTATCTTGTAATTTTTGTTCCGATAACTCGTACATTGTCTCTCGACTTATGTCTCAGTTCCAGTTTTTCGAACGACGTTTCGTACGCTTAGAAAACTAGTACATTTCATTTCGCGACGTATACCATTATTTATAATTAGACTTAAATCATTGATAAACTATTTTACTCGAAGTATAACTTATTCAATTGAGTGTTTTGGTCATTTGCTTCTTTAAATCAAAGTCTCGTTATTTATCAAAGTATATTTAATATTATTATCAAAACGTTTTAAAACTAAATTAATGTTATAAAATATATATATATTTATATAAAAATATAACTTTGTATATATTGAAATATTTATTTAATAATATGATATTTAGTTTTTCCAAAACTATTTATATTTCAAAGTTCATTTAAAATTGTTTAGAATTTATTATTTCATAATACATTTACCTTTTTAAAATGATGTAAATATATTTGCAATTTATAATAAAAATCTTTAATTATGTTCTTCTAACTTTTATATACATAAATAAATTACCTTATAAAACATTTTAATAATAAAGTTTTTTTTTTAAAACTGAAAACGTTTTAGTACGTTTGAAACTAAATCGAATAAATATTAAAATTTTGTTTTCCGAAACCAATTATATTAAGAACCATTTTGTTAAAAGTTTAAAATAACGAAAATCGTTATATCATAACATGTTTAGGAAAGTAAAATTATGTATAACACATAACATGTTTCAAGTTTCTAAATTACCGTTTGTTGGTAAAGCATATGATAAAGTCCAATGGTTAATGTATGTAATAATTTAATGTAAAACGTTGATTTACTTAACTTGTCGATATCCAACATCTAAGTTATTTACACTACACGTTCTTACTTGTAAATCACATTACCATTTATTTCGAATACCGTTAAAAAGAAACGATTTCTCAAATCAACGTGGACCTTACAACCGAGACCCCTAATCATATCACAATCTATCAATCATTTGATATTATCTTTTAATTCCGTCGATAAATATATTAAACAGATATTAAAACAAATACGTTCATGTAAAGTATTATACATCTAATACTTTGTTAACGTTTTCAATTAATATAACTATATATTATATATACATATCTATATACACATAAATGTTCGTGAATCATCGAGCATGGTCAAAGGGTAATTGATTACATGAAAGTAGTTCAAAAATTTTGAGATTCAACTTTACAGACTTTGCTTATCGTGTCGGAATCATATAAAGATTAAGTTAAAATTTGGTCAGAAATTTCCGGGTTGTCACATGGAGCGGCTCTCCATAAGTTGAGCGGCGCTCAATATGCTGTTAACCTGATATGTGAACTTTTGAAACTCCCGAACTCATTTTCACGCCTAATGGAGCGGCGCTCCATGTATCTGAGCGGCGCTCAATGCCTAATTTGCTGAATTTGGAGCTGAAAACTCAGTAACTGGACCGAACTCGAATCAAACCAACTTTCTTTCACTCGTTTGCATAGAAAATCACTAAAACCATCAAATAATCTTCAAATTTCATCTTCTTGGTCTTAGAACTCGAACTTATTTTCACTTATCGAAATAAACGCCAAATCGTATCCGAAAGGACTAAAATGTGATCGATGTTGTAATACCCCATCAGAATCCACTAACGGCGTATTAACTCTGGTCCCAATGCTTGGCTTGACTTCTACATAACAGCAATGTTCTACAGCGGAAGCAACTAATACCTGAGATAAAACATGCAAAATGGATCAACATAAAGTTGAGTGAATCTACAGGTTTGAGTAAATAGTTCTCGTATGTTTCATAAAACAGTTTTCATAAATCGTTTCTGAAAATCATTTATCTGAATAAATTGCTAAGGTTTAATCTCAAAAGTTTGCGTATAGCAAATGCTAAGTAATAAACTGTTTGTAAGATGTCAAGTTTCAACTGTGAGTGACATCAAAAAGTTCTTTTTGTTTCATCTGTTTGTAGACATTACCATGTCCAGTTTCAAGTTCGTAAATATCATATTTAAGTAACATTCATCGTAAGTTAGGCCATGAGATTTCTGAAGAGCTTCGTAATAATATACACTTATCATGAGCACTTGATTATAAAGCTTTAACCTTTGCGTAGGCCGAGCCCACGTCTTCAGTTTACCCTATCATTACGCTACACCGATCAAGTGTACCAGTAACAACAGAATAGACGCCTGTTATGTTTTAGGTGAGGTTTGTCAAACCTAACGGTACCATCCCTATAAGTCGAGCTTACAAAGTAACTAATATAATCAAGCTAAGGGATTTTTGATCTGAACTCATATGTATATTCTTGGTAAGTTACTCGTGCCTAGTGCATAAAATAGTTGTAAAAACAGTTTAAGAAATAGTTTCAAAAGCCGCATGTATCTCATCCCAAAAATGTTAAAGAAAAAGGGACTGTAGACTCACCTTAGCAAAAGCACTTATAATTTCTTAGCAAAACGTACGATTGTCGAACAATCTCGACTGAACAACGCAACCTAAATAAGTAAATCATCTTAAGTATACACTTATAGGTCAAAACATGTCAACCCATAGTGTACGCAAAGTCCTAGTGCTCAGACTGACTCAATGAACAAGTAAAAGTTAACTAATCCAAGCAAGTTAAAAAAAAGTCAACCAAAGTCAACCCTAAAGTCAACTCGGTCAAAGTAGTCAACTAAAGTCAAACATCTCAGTAGGTCATACAAACATGATCAATAAGTCAAACCTAGGTCAAGTATCACTTTACAAGTCATAATTAAGCATATTGCACTTTTGCACCTTAAAGCATGCCTTAGAAATTCGAACGTCATTGAAAGATCCAACTATAGCTCATAGCACATAAATCATTAAATCATGAATAACTCCAGATCATAACTACACTTAAAATCTATTTCAAAAAGTCTATCCAAAGCCTCATACGATAAAAAAAGTTCAATATCAGAAAGGGTCTAATCATAGTTCGTTACAGAAATTTCTGCCCGCGCATCAGTTTTTACACATTTCTTCAAAAATATAGAAAATAGATTTTGATGAACGGACAGTTGGAGTCATCTCAAAACATCTCAAATTTTTAGTGATAAAATAATCAGAAACATTGCTTTAGCCAATTAGTACAGTTTCGCAAATCTTTACAGACTCATCAGTTTTTGATCATCAACCGGACACATCACAAAGACGAGCATATTTCTCATGGCAAATCACGTTCTCGCAAGTTGACATACAAATGAAACATGTCAAGAAATACTTAAACTAACATATTTCAGAATATAAAAGTCTAAATCAATACCTAGTTCACTCTAGAAATTTTTATGTAACTTTGAAAAACGATTCAGCTCACTTTAAAAACCAAATCTTCGTTTTGACATATCGGGAGCATTACATAACCTTTTGACGCAAATCTTAAGTCTAAATCATATAAATTTTCACAAGGAATACAATATTATACTTTATATAAACTTAAACACAAAGCATGCAACTCAGAAAATTCGGATTACATGTGAAACCCTAACGAAAACTTCGATTAAGCATATCTTGAGCATACGATAACGAATTAAGCAAAATCAAAGTCTAAATTCAATAGTTTTTCGAACTATATCTATCTATATAATCATACAAGATCAGTTCATAAGTCAATTTAAGCAGATCATTAAAATACAAATTCATTTTTCATGCAAACAACGTTAATCGAGCAATTAAACGATAAACGGTAATACAAGACATCATTAATTGAGCACTAGACTTGATTACACTATGTAATTGAACTAAAATCAGATCTAATAAAATTAGGGTTAGAGTTTATACCTTAAAACACAAATCAATTAGTACTAGCGTGTAGAGGACGATCAAAGGAAGCACTTTCGTGTTGAAGGTTCATGCAAACGAGCAATTTTTGATGGTGATTGATGAGGATGAAGATGTTGACATGTATGGGGTTTATGGGGCTGTTCTTGGTCGTGGATTTGAGGTAGGGGAGAATAGCATGATAAAATTAGGTTTAGGGATCTTAAAATGCATTGTTATATTGTTTCCTTATATAGTTAGGGCCTAAATCAAGTAGGTATTTAATTAAAAGGCCAAACTTGTCCAATAAATGGGTGGGGTGAGGTAGGTTCGGCTGAATGGCCCACTAGGGGTGTTCCTGGGCTCGTTTTGTCTAAAAGCATATACGCGCGTGGTCCGTTTCGAGTGCCGTTAACCGTACCGGGTCTCCGGAACGTTAACTAGTCGTTGAAACGAATTCACCGGGTTTAATTTACTAAATTAATAATAAATTAAATAAGTTCTTCGTAAAGTCAATAATTATTTATAATAATTATTTTGTCGTTTTACCGAGTTCCGTAAACTGAAAAGCTTTCTAGACGATTAACTTAATCGTAACGTTTTCTAGTTATTTCGCTACCCGAAATAAGTTCATAAATTAATATAACATATTAATTCAAGTAATCCAATAGGATCAAGTATGCATTTAAATCAATTAAACACATAAAGTCTAAGTAATCACCGTTAAATACTTAACGGACAAGTAACGTTAATAACGGAAAAAGTCGGGTTGTTACATTACCCACCTGTTATGAAAAATTTCGTCCCGAAATTTTAGTGCACGTCCGCCGTAGTCGTCTCCTCGGGAAACAGTTGCGGATACTTTTGTCTCATCTGATCTTCACGCTCCCACGTGAATTCTGATCCTCTACGGTTCCATCGAACTTTAACTATCGGAATTTTGCTTTGCTTTAATTGCTTGACCTCATGTCCCATAATCTCAATAGGTTCTTCAACGAAATTAAGCTTAGGATCAACTTGTACTTCGTCTAAAGAAATTACCAAACTTTCGTCTGATAAGCATTTCTTCAAGTTAGAAACGTGAAAAGTGTCGTGAATTTCGCTGAGTTCCTGCGGTAGTTTCAGCCTATATGCTACTGGTCCAATTCTCTCGGTAATTTCAAATGGTCTAATATCTCGAACTTAGCTTGCCTCTTTTACCGAAATGCACTACACCCTTCCAGGGTGATACATTGAGGATAACCTTATCTCCAACTTAAAATTCTAAATCTCACCTTCTAACGTCGGCGTAACTCTTTTGACGACTTCGCGCCGTTTTCAGTTTCTCTTGTATCTGCGCAATCTTCTCGGTTGTTTCGTGTATGATCTAAGGACCAGTCAATTGACTATCTCCTAACTCAGTCCAACATACGGGTGATCTGCACTTTATGCCATACAGTGCTTCGAAAGGCACTGCCTTTATACTTGCATGATAACTATTGTTACAGGGAAAACTCTGCTAACGGTAGATGTTTATCCCATCCGATTCCAAAATCGATAACACATGCTCTTAACATGTCTTCTAGTTTTTGAATGGTTCTCTCACTTTGACAATCTATTTGAGGGAGCTATGTTGTACTCATATCTAAACGAGTTCCCATTGTCTCTTGCAATGCTTGCCAGAATCTAGATGTAAATCTGCTGTCTCTGTCAGAAATAATGGATATCGACACTCCATGTTGAGAAACCACTTCTTTTAGGTAAACGTGTGCCCACTTCTCCATCTTATCCGTTTCCCTAATTGGTAGGAAATGAGCAGACTTTGTGAGACGATCAATGATAACTCAAAACGTATCATAACCTCCCACAGTCTTGGGTAACTTAGTGATAAAATCGATACTAGTATTTTTCCACTTCCATTGGGGAATCTCTGGCTGTGTCCGCAGTCCTGACAGTTTCTGATGCTCAGTCTTGACCTTAGCGCAAGTCAAGCACTTACCAACATAGGTAGCAATGTCAGCTTTCATATTAGGCCACCAATACAGTGCCTTAAGATCTTGGTACATCTTATCGGATCCAGGGTGAATAGAATACCTTGTCTTGTGTGCCTCTTCTAGCACTAGTTCCCTTAATCCGCCAAACTTTGGTACCCAAATTCTATCGATAAAATATCGGGTTCCATCGTCTTGAGTAATGAACTTCTTATCGATTCCTCGAAGCGATTCGGTAGCAACGTTCTCTTCCTTCAACGCCTCTAACTGTGCGTCACGTATCTGAGAAGTAAGGTTCCTTCGAATAGCCAAGTTCAATGCTCTAACTCAAATAGGCTTAACTCTCTCCTTCCTACTCAAAGCATCTGCCACTACATTAGCCTTACCAGGATGGTAGCTAATATCACAGTCGTAGTCGTTCAATAGTTCGATCCAAGTCTCTGTCTCATATTAAACTGTTTCTTATCGAAAATATGCTGCAAACTCTTGTGATCCATGAAAATAGTAAACTTAGTACCATACAAGTAGTGTCTCCACATCTTCAGTGCAAAGACCACGACACCAAGTTCTAAAACATGCATCATATAATTCTGTTCATGTGCCTTCAGTTGTCGCGATCCATAGGCAATCACTTTCTTTCGTTGCATCAACACGCAACCAAAACCCTGTCATGAAGCATCACAATAAATCACGAAGTCCTCGGTTCCTTCGGGCAAAGACAAAATCGGGGCAGTAGTTAATTTCTCTTTTAACAACTGAAATGTGGACTCATGCAGCTCAGTCCATTTATACTTCTTAGCCTTGTGAATCATTGTTGTTAACGGTCGGGCAACAGTAGAAAATTCCTCCATGAATCTCCTATAATCACCGGCGAGACCTAAGAATTGCCAAACCTGCATTGGCGACTTAGGAGTCTCCCATTTCTTGACCGTTTCTATCTTCGCAGCCGTAAGTCACACTTTAAAAACTTCGCATACAGCTGCTCCTTCCTGAGCATCTCTAGTATTAAACCGAGATGTTGTTCATGTTCTTACTCGTTCTTTAAATATACCAGAATATCGTCGATAAACAGGATAACAAAATTTTTCACATATAGCTTACACAAACGGTTCATGAGATCTATGAACATAGTCGGTGTGTTCGTCAATCCAAACGGCATTACTGTGAACTCATGATGTACATAGCATGTCCTATATGCTGTCTTCGGTATATCTATCTCCTTTACTCTCATCTGATGGTAACCTGACCTCGGATCATCTTAGGGTAACATCCAGTTCCTTGCAACTGATCTAACAGATCATTGATTCTTGGTAGCGGGTATCTATTCTTGATACAAGGTTTCATAGATCCATCCTTCTTCCTAAAAAAGAGCACAGGTGCTCTCCATGGTGAAGAGCTCGGTCGAATGGATCCTTTGTCTAAAAGCTCTCGTAACTGACTAGACAGCTCTTGAAATTCTGAAGGTGCAAGTCTATTCAGTGCACGTGCTACAGGCGCCACTTTCGGCATTAATTCAATATGAAATTCTACGTCTCTATGCGGTGGAAGACATGGTAATTCTCTCGGAAGGACCTTAAGGAAAATTTCTAACGGTTGGGACATCTTCGAGTCTCTTAACTGCTGATTCAACTTTGCTCACCTGTGCCAGAATTGCGAGACATCCTTATCTCATGTACTTTTGGACTTTCGAGCAATTAATGTAACACAACGGTGTACTGATCTTCTCTCCATACACCATCATTGTTTCGTCTTCGGTAAAAGGAATTCAAATGGCCTTCTGGTCACAACAGCCTCAGTTGTGTCGTCATATAACCAGTCCATTCCAACCACAAGGTTCTATTGTAATGGCTCGCCAATCGTCGGTATAAGTATTGTTCGGTATGGAAGGTTGTTATGAGCTTAACGGTATGGGTCTTAGCTTATAATTTGCAAAGGATTAGGAGCAATCGTTGATTAAAGTTTGGGGTGAGTTTCGTGCGAGAGATGTTTACGATGGAAGTGTACTGATGATGTAGCGTGAGGGTACGAAATAGTATTATTTTTAATACAAAATACTACAAAATATGACACAAGTTTTATTAATTTACGGATGGGATATACCTAAACCTTGCTACAACACTATAGGCAGTGTACCTAATCGTAGAGTAGTGTAGTTTTTAGTAAGTCCGGTTCGTTCCACAGGGAGCTGGTGAAGTTAACGCTATATTATTAAGTTTATTTGTAAAAATATATATATAAATAAGTAGTAGTATTATTATAAAATGGGGGTTTTACCGTTTAATGACCGGTTTGTCGATTTTAAGCGTAAAAATAAATGACAAAAATTAAAGTGCGTAAAATAAATTGCGATAAATAAAATGACAGAAAATAAAATTGCGAGTAATAAAATGACAGTAAATAAAGATACGATGAGAAATATAATAAAAGAATTATGCTTATTTAAACTTCCGTAATCATGATGTTTGACGTGTTGATTTTAATTTATTACCATGGGTTAATTGTCCTTTGTCCTGGTTTATTTGATACATCTATCTGGTTTTTGTCCATAATACTCCATCGGTCATAAATATAAAGTGCGAGTATCCTCGTCAAATTACCCTTATACCCGAAGTCAAATATTCCAACTGATTAAGGATTTAAACTGTGACGCAGTTATCACTTCTGTCAACAATTACACCAGTTATCACTGTATGTAATCCACCCCTGTTTTAATTAGTTTATGAATATTAATTCATCCACTTGATCAGAATGAATAATCAATTACCCAACCCAATTGATTAATTAAATGATTATAACAGATTTCATATGAACATCACTAAATAGGACAACCATAATCATTATTAATTATTAGGTTAATTAATTTGAAGATAGGTTCGACAGACTCCAATGAGTTATCACTCAATTAGACAATACCCCCCATCTATTAATAGTCAATAGTTCAATTTCCACAAGTGTCGGTCTTTTGTCCAAACCCCAATTATGGTACAAAGCCCAATTACCCAATTTTAGTAATTAGCCCAACATCATGATTACTTCGTTTTAAATAAGCATAATAATAACTTAGCTACGAGACATTAATTAAAAAAAATTGAACATAACTTACAATGATTAAAAATAGCGTAGCGTTACACGGACAGAATTTCGACTTACACACTCAAACGATCTCTATCATAAATCTTATTATTATCATAATTTAAAATTAAAATTAAAATTATTATTATATCTTATTAAGTTAACATTATGATAGAGATATAGAATATAGATATTGATATTTGATATTAAGGATAGAAAAAAAGATCGAATAGAAAAAGGTAGAAAAATTCTTCCTCCATTCATCGAACGTAATATAGCCTTTTATAGGCAAAATTAGAAATTGAATTTTCATTTACGACCCCTGAACTATGCTCAATTAACAACTTTTTATTATTTAATATTATTCTTATTATGAATTATTTAAATATTATATTTTATTCTTGTGCATAGTTGACTCGTAATTTTTACACCGTTGCGTCGAGCGTTGAGAGTTGGTTCATGTCCTGGTTCCGGATTTTCGAACGTCCTTTCGTACTATTTTATATCGTGTACTTTGCGTTTTGTAACTTGTACTCTTGTCATTTTTAGACGTTCTTCATCAATAATTTGAACCTTTTTAATTGTATCTTGTACATTTGAGCTTTTTGGACGTTTTGGTCTTTCAAATCTTTGTTTTTGTCTTTAAATCTTCATTTTCGAGCGATTTGCGTCTTTCGTCTTCGCACTTATTTATTTAACTATTACAACTAAAAATAAGGAAATTACATTTAAAAACTTTACATATTGGAACGATATTGCTACTAAATATATGTTCATTTGGAGCACTATCAAATATCCCCACACTTGAGCGTTGCTTGTCCTCAAGCAATACAGAACTTGAAATAAAAACATACATGAATCACTTTTTTATTCATCACACTTTGTACATCAGTGATTTTGATATAGCGGTATAAACAATGACAGTAATGATGGTTAAAGGTGGGTGTGTCATCCACAGTTGCCTCGGGTTTAGGTCAACGACACTTGCAATCAAATAGCCGATTTACTTTCGGTTTCCAAAGCAAAGTGCACATTTGAAAGGCGGTTTACAGTCCCACATGACTATAAAAATTTAGATCCTTTAGGAAATAGGATCTTTATGAAAACATTTGATCTTTTGAAAATTCAATCTAGCTTTTACCCTAGATAAGTTTTCTGATTTGATCCACCATTGGTGTTGCAAAATATATTTGTGGATCAATATTTTGGCTAAAAACATTTAGGTTCGTGTAATCCACTGCTATCCCGGTATCGGAAAGCACACATCCAGTTTACTTGTTCCGTATATTACCTTTCGGTAAACTACCGTCCGGTTGTAAAGGAAAGCGATGAACAAGAAACTGTTAAGGCAATGTCCCGTGACATGCAGATGATTATGGTCTTTTAACGTGTCGGATGCTAGAACTATCCTTGGTAGGAGCGATAGTAAAGATCATCCTATGATTTTTCGGTCTGGCACAAGGTCCTGTCTCTGACCATGCTATGCAACCACCGTTCTTACGGTTGACACCCGATTTGGTTCAGGTGACCTAATGAATTCCAGGTGAATTCCTAGGATTTTACGTTCAATGGTAATGAACGCATTGAAAATGGGTTTTCAGAAAACAAATCGGTTTGTATTTTTGATCAAAATATTTTCTCGTTCAAGCTCGAGTTTAGATATCATTGAATTCCATGAGTTTGAATTCTCAATCTTTAAGGTCAATCTCAAGGATTGAGTAATATCAGTCTTAAAAGCTGATTTTTAATCTTTAAGGAGATTATCCTTTCTGGGGATCTGATTCATTAGTCTTATCAAGCTAATTTGCACGGTGCCTCCCCATTGTACGAGATAAATCCTTCTCATGGTTAGGATAAATCTGACCACTTGGCGACCCTGTTTGATGCTGAGGTCCGTGGATTTCCTGCTGATTTTAGAGATGACTTTTCTAGATTTTTCGTCAACCTACAGCTGGTCTGGACGACAACTTCATGACCTAAATCAAGAAGCGCGTGTCTTTTTCGGAAGACTTTACTTCCTTTTAATGATGGAATTGATTCATCGTGTAGATCCATCTTTCTTTAATAAATCGGGTAAAACAGTTAATTTAGTCCAAAACAAAAACACCTGCAATAACTTTACAGAAACATGTGATAGATAGTTTTTAATTGAATAACTTGGTACATTCTCCCCACACTTAGTTTCTTTCTTTTCCTTTTTATTCTCCTTTATTTCATTTTAAATGAATTCAAGCGTTTTAGGTTGTTTCTCAATTTATGCCCTTTCCGAGGTAACGATAATTTCGGTATTAACACCTAGTTTTCACCGTTCATAAATATGTATAAACATAATTTTGACTTCATTTAATTGAAAATTTTTCAAATTTTCACAAAATTTGGCAAATAAACCAAGTATAAACCTGAGAGAATTTATAACCCTTCCCCACACTTAAGATCATGCAATGCCCTCATTTGCATGAAATCAGACTATAATTATAAATTCATGAGGGTGATTAGTGTAGAAAAGTGATTAAAAATACCCAGTTTGTAAGCATATTATTTTACATCACATTTGATATTTTGCTTCTTGTCTTCAAAATCAGTAGCTATTGCTGAACTTAATGTTAGTCTTTGAAAGTGCGTTGTTCTACCCTGTTTTGTACATAATATAAAATACAAACATATATATACATATTTTTGAAGTTGGGTATATTACCCCACGTTCAAAAATTTATAAAGTCTAATATCTTTTTGGCATACTTTAGATCAATAAAATTAAAAATAATGATAACAAAATTTGCCGTCCCACCCTCGGGTAAAGCAATTTCGACTTAATGACCTAGTCTTCAACTCACGACGAATTTTAGAAATCATTTTTTCAACTTAATGAATTAAAGTAAATTTTGTTTTTAAATATCACACAAAACTTAAAAGCATATTAATTTCATATAAAACCTAAAAAAACAAAAATTCAGAATGGGGGGAGAAAACTAGTTCTTTAGTGTCTGCTAGCGGAAAAGACCAATCGGATTCCATTCTCGGAACTACACAAGAACAGAACAACTAACTCTAGATAACATTTTCTTAGAACATTTGAATCTCCCCACACTTAGGTAGCTGTGGTGTCGAAATTGTGATTAACTTCATCGTCAATTTCTTTTGGTCCATAATCAACTTGCCTATCTGTGACTTTTTCTTTAAGCCAGTGCCCGGCTTCTTCCGTAATATCCCAAAATTCAACTAGTTTCGCCTTTTCTTTAGGCGACAGATTGGATACTAACCGGTTACATAACTTAAAGTTCCCCTTACTTCTAGCATCGATAGCCCGTTTAAAAAGTTTCTTCATTGAACTGTTAATAACGGGGTCATTTAATTTCGTATCAACAACGGGGTTCTTTATTATCAAGTCATCATTAGGTTTTACTTCATTTTCCCCACACTTAGGCGTTTTATTATTGCTAAGCACTACCGTTGGAGTTGGTAAAACAACATGGTTATTACCAATCGTTTTTACTGGTTCAACGGTTTTAGTTGGTGGAGATTTAGACTTTCGAATCATAAAGGTGATTGATTTGTTACCACTTTTAAGTGTCATTCTTCCATTTCCTACATCAAATAACGCCCCGGTGGACGCAAAGAATGGTCGACCTAAAATTAGAGGAACGTTTGGGTCCTCTTCTATGTCAATGACAATAAATTCGACTAGAAAGGTTAAATTGCCTACTTGAACGGGTAGGTTGTCAGCAATTCCAACTGGGTGCTTAATGGTTTGATCAAAGAGTCGAACACTCATATCTGTTGGACTTAACTTACCTACACCTAATCTCTTATATAAGGAAAGAGGCATAACACTTACACTTGCACCTAAATCTGCTAGTGCATCATACATGACACAATCACTAAGTAGACAAGGAACAATAAATTCACCCGGATCACCTACCCTAGGTGGAGGTTTTGGTGGAACTGTCTTCACCGGGTTTATATTTACGGCTTTTGTTTCTTGCACTTTCTTATTCTTTTTCTTCTTCTTCTTTCCAGAGGTATCACAATCTTTATTACCTATCACTTGCTCATACTCAACTCCTTTTCTTGGAAACGGGATGGGTGGTTTGTATGGTGCCACCACTGGCTTTACATACTCGGGTGGTGGTGGTGTAACTTCTTCATTGTTACTCTCATCTAAAACCTTCCCATCTTCTGGTGCTGGTTTTTCAGAATTCGTTGAAACCATATTAACATTCTCATTCCGAGGATTTACTTCAGTATTACTCGGTAGCTTTCCTTGTTCCCTCTCACTCATCATGCTAGCAAGAGTACCTACGTGTTTTTCTAGATTCAAAATGGAAGCTTGTTGAGTTCTTAATGACTGATCAAATCTCTCGTTCGTTTGGGTTTGAGTTTCAATAAATTGTGTTTGAGATTCAACTAGCTTGAATACCACGTCTTCCATATTTGACTTTTTCTCTTCGGTTTGTTGTTGTGGTTTATATAAGCCAGGTCTTTGTTGATTTAAAGTGTTATTTTGAGTTGGTTGGTTATTCGGACCTTGTTGGTTATACGAGTTATTGTCGGGTCCTTTTGGATTGTAAAGAATGTTTTGATTTCGATTGAAGTTTAGCTTTGGCGGTTGATAATTATTTTGATAATTATTTCCAGGCCTTTGGTTCATATAGGAAACATTCTCTCGTTGTTCCAATGTTGGTTCAATGTGACAATCTTTCAATAAGTGTGGTCCACCGCATAGCTCACAACTGATTCGTATTGCGTGAATATCTTTATTCATCTTTTCCATTCGTCTTTCGAAAGCATCTATTTTTGCGGAAACGGAATCAAAGTCATGGCTAGAATCGGCTCTAGCCACTTTAGATGAACGAAAAATATCTTTTTCTTGGTGCCACTCATGCGAGTGGGAGGCTGTGTTATCAATAATTTTGTAAGCTTCAGTTGCGGTTTTCTTCATAATGGATCCACCAGCTGTTATGTCGATGTCTTTTCGTGTAGCAACGTTGACACCTTGGTAGAATATTTGTACTATTTGATAAGTGTCTAAACCGTGTTGAGGACATCCTCTCAACAACTTTCCAAATCTTGTCCACGCCTCATATAGAGTTTCATTTGGCTTTTACGCGAACGTAACAATTTCTCCTTGAAGTCTCACGGCTTTAGATGCCGGAAAGAATTGTTTAAGAAATTTTTCAACTAAAACATCCCATGTGTCAATCGCCCCTTCAGGTAACGATTCTAACCAATCTTTGGCTTCTCCCTTTAAAGTCCAGGGAAACAACATGAGATAGATCTGCTCATCTTCCACTTCTCGGATTTTGAATAGTGTACAAATTCTTTTAAACGTACGAAGGTGTTCGTTAGGATCTTCATTCGGTGCACCACTGAATTGGCATTGGTTAGTTACCATGTGTAGAATTTGTCCTTTGATTTCATAATCTGGCGCATTAACTTCTGGCTTAATAATGGCGTGACCTTGGCCCGTGCGTGTGGCTCTCATTCGATCTTCCATACTTAGAGGTTCCGTTACTTCCATAATTGAATTTGTTGAATACGAATCACTAGAGGATTCTGATTTAATGGTTTGTGGCTCAGGAGGAATAATTAGTGGTTCAAGATCTTGGAATTGTCCTTGAATATGCTCCGGGTTCTTAATTGTGAAGTCGGGTTCAAAAGATGGATTATTGGAAATTTGAGTTGGAGTTCTTGTTCGACTAGATGACGATTCTAAAGAAAAATCAACGGCGACAATATTTGCTAGATGTCTTGATCGAGTTACAGGTGGTGAACGTATGACCGGCGGCGAACGTCTTGCTCGGTGCATTCACTGAATATCCTATTAGTTTTTAAAAAGGAAAGAAAAATTATAATAAGTTATCCAATTAATAGACTTTTCTGATTTTGCCCACGTTTCGAATAGCCAAAAGATGCAGCAGAGGGGCAGGATTCGTTTGGTCTCAATATAATTGAGTACTGTTTGGCTCCAATAATCCGGTCTACGTACAAATCCAACTATTACTACGAACCAGAAAATTTTGATGTCTATCAATTTAACCACTTAAAATAAATTTTCGTAATTTTAAGAAATTTAGAGAAGAAGTAGAAAAAAATTCTAAGTCCTAAAAACTAGAATGGCGAGAAATAAGAAAGAAATAGATTGCGCGTCGAAAAATGTCGAAAAATAAAAGGTCGAAAAATAGGCGTCGAAAAATAAAAATAAGAAAGTAGTGCGAAATACGGCGTCGTAAAATTCTAAAGCACCTAAAACTTAGTCTAAGGAATAAGCACTTAAGGGATTTTACGGCAAAGCCTAAAAATTCTAGAAGTAAAAATAACTATGGCAAAACTAAACTTAATACTAAAAGTTGCGACTATAGTCTAAAAATCTAAAGGTAATAAAACTAAAAAAAACATTTTTTTTATAGACAAAATCTTAAAAAATATATATATATTTTTTTAATAATTTTTTTTTTTTTTTTACGTTTTTTTTTTTTTTTTTACGTTTTTTTTTTTTTTTTTTTTTAAGTTTTTTTTTACGTTTTTTTTTTTTTTAAAAACGAATTTTTTTTTTTTTTTTAAAAAAAATTACGATTTTTTTTTTACACAAATTTTTTTTTTTAAAACTTTTTTTTTTTAATTCATTTACTATTCATAAATAGTAAATGAAAATAAATTAATTAATTTACTATTCACATGAAAGCGACATGATAGCAATTATTAATTATAAGTTACATAATATACCCCTGAAGTATTTAATAAATACGACTTTTTTTAAAATTTACGTATAAATTTTTGATTCTTAAATATTATTATATTATTATATTCTATTTCAATATTATTATATTATTATATTCTATTTCAATATTATTATATTATTATATTTTATTTCAATATTATTATAATTAAAAATATAGCGTTTTAGCGCTCCCCGGCAGCGGCGCCAAAAACTTGATGATGTAGCGTGAGGGTACGAAATAGTATTATTTTTAATACAAAATACTACAAAATATGACACAAGTTTTATTAATTTACGGATGGGATATACCTAAACCTTGCTACAACACTATAGGCAGTGTACCTAATTGTAGAGTAGTGTAGTTTTTAGTAAGTCCGGTTCGTTCCACAGGGAGCTGGTGAAGTTAACGCTATATTATTAAGTTTATTTGTAAAAATATATATATAAATAAGTAGTAGTATTATTATAAAATGGGGGTTTTACCGTTTAATGACCGGTTTGTCGATTTTAAGCGTAAAAATAAATGACAAAAATTAAAGTGCGTAAAATAAATTGCGATAAATAAAATGACAGAAAATAAAATTGCGAGTAATAAAATGACAGTAAATAAAGATACGATGAGAAATATAATAAAAGAATTATGCTTATTTAAACTTCCGTAATCATGATGTTTGACGTGTTGATTTTAATTTATTACCATGGGTTAATTGTCCTTTGTCCTGGTTTATTTGATACATCTATCTGGTTTTTGTCCATAATACTCCATCGGTCATAAATATAAAGTGCGAGTATCCTCGTCAAATTACCCTTATACCCGAAGTCAAATATTCCAACTGATTAAGGATTTAAACTGTGACGCAGTTATCACTTCTGTCAACAATTACACCAGTTATCACTGTATGTAATCCACCCCTGTTTTAATTAGTTTATGAATATTAATTCATCCACTTGATCAGAATGAATAATCAATTACCCAACCCAATTGATTAATTAAATGATTATAACAGATTCCATATGAACATCACTAAATAGGACAACCATAATCATTATTAATTATTAGGTTAATTAATTTGAAGATAGGTTCGACAGACTCCAATGAGTTATCACTCAATTAGACAATACCCCCCATCTATTAATAGTCAATAGTTCAATTTCCACAAGTGTCGGTCTTTTGTCCAAACCCCAATTATGGTACAAAGCCCAATTACCCAATTTTAGTAATTAGCCCAACATCATGATTACTTCGTTTTAAATAAGCATAATAATAACTTAGCTACGAGACATTAATTAAAAAAAATTGAACATAACTTACAATGATTAAAAATAGCGTAGCGTTACACGGACAGAATTTCGACTTACACACTCAAACGATCTCTATCATAAATCTTATTATTATCATAATTTAAAATTAAAATTAAAATTATTATTATATCTTATTAAGTTAACATTATGATAGATATATAGAATATAGATATTGATATTTGATATTAAGGATAGAAAAAAAAAGATCGAATAGAAAAAGGTAGAAAAATTCTTCCTCCATTCATCGAACGTAATATAGCCTTTTATAGGCAAAATTAGAAATTGAATTTTCATTTACGACCCCTGAACTATGCTCAATTAACAACTTTTTATTATTTAATATTATTCTTATTATGAATTATTTAAATATTATATTTTATTCTTGTGCATAGTTGACTCGTAATTTTTACACCGTTGCGTCGAGCGTTGAGAGTTGGTTCATGTCCTGGTTCCGGATTTTCGAACGTCCTTTCGTACTATTTTATATCGTGTACTTTGCGTTTTGTAACTTGTACTCTTGTCATTTTTAGACGTTCTTCATCAATAATTTGAACCTTTTTAATTGTATCTTGTACATTTGAGCTTTTTGGACGTTTTGGTCTTTCAAATCTTTGTTTTTGTCTTTAAATCTTCATTTTCGAGCGATTTGCGTCTTTCGTCTTCGCACTTATTTATTTAACTATTACAACTAAAAATAAGGAAATTACATTTAAAAACTTTACATATTGGAACGATATTGCTACTAAATATATGTTCATTTGGAGCACTATCATGTACGATCAAACTTTTTAAAACCGGACCTCCTTAAACTATAATGACATCAATCATGATACATTTTATTCCCAGTTAATAGTTCCATAGGGTTCACGTTGTCTAAGGCAGATATTGGATTTCAATCGTTGTGACAGAATTCTCTAGCAATAAAGTTTCTATCGGCACCGATGTTGACAGTATATAAACATTATGATTACTGAGTAAGAACAGACTCGTGAAGAACTTCATCGAAGTTGATGTTGATTGCAAGGTGAATTATCAGACTTGTCCCACATCGGTGGGGGAGAAGAACGGAATACCCTTTATGAGGGAAGGTGTGAATACCTCTTCCGATAGTCTAGTATTGGAAAGCAAAGTCGTGAAACCGCGGGTGGCTGAATGATAGGAAAGTCAGTCGTTAAGTAGACAATATCTACTACGGATTTCGCAGGCTGTTTCAAGGAATTCATCCTCTAAAGATATATATCAGAAATGAGTCGTGATTCATAGTATCTAGTAGTAAATCGTGGAGATTCTAGTAGTGATGAGTAGTATTTAGTAGTGGTAAGTAGCAATGGGTGGCATCAAGTAGTAACTAGTGATGACAAACAGTGAGAAGTAGGTGATCGGTCGAGACTAGCAGTGAGAGGCGGCGTTGTGTAGTAGTAAGCAACGATAAGTAGTGGTATAAGATGATGAGTATGTTCTAGAAGTGTCTTCGTAGTTCCATGTAGTGTTCGGTGGTGACGGACAGTGTCAAGTAGTGACGAGTTGTGACGTGATTACACATTTCTTAGAGGTTATAATAACAATTAATGCGCACAGTGTAAAATTCTACTCATATATGAGTTTATACGGTTCATGTTCTAAACGGTGTTTATCCTAGTAACCTACTTGACTCGCTCCCAATTCCTTATTTTGCGAAGTCGGAACTTCTATATGAGTTACCGTAATGTAATCCCGGTCATTACATTACGCTATCTCACATATCCATTCGACATAACTCCATAAGTTCAAGATAGCGTAGTCAACTTAGTTCTCTTAGGTGTCGCGTCGTGTGTACGTATGTGATTCATAATATCATATATCTAGTCCTAGTCCATACCATTATGGGTATAGATGTGTATATGCATGTGATATATAATATGTAGCCCTACGGGTAGCATAGTAGAGCAAACAGTGCAAGCATGGCGTATAACAGTCATTCTAAGTACACGGCTATAGACTAGACCCACTAATGCGCCCTACGGTTAGCACACTAATGTATCCTAGTTTCCTATAGCCAAAGCTCTGATACCAAATGTAATACCCTATCATAATCCACTAACAGCGTATTAACTCTGGTCCCAATGCTTGGCTTGACTTCTACATAACAGCAATGTTCTACAGCGGAAGCAACTAATACCTGAGATAAAACATGCAAAACGGATCAACATAAAGTTGAGTGAATCTACAGGTTTGAGTAAATAGTTCTCGTATGTTTCATAAAACAGTTTTCATAAATCGTTTGTCGAAAATCATTTCTGAAAATCATTTATCTGAATAAACTGCTAAGGTTTAATCTCAAAAGTTTGCGTATAGCAAATGCTAAGTAATAAACTGTTTGTAAGATGTCAAGTTTCAACTGTGAGTGACATCAAAAAGTTCTTTTTGTTTCATCTGTTTGTAGACATTACCATGTCCAGTTTCAAGTTCGTAAACATCATATTTAAGTAACATTCATCGTAATTTAGGCCACGAGATTTCTGAAGAGCTTCGTAATAATATACACTTATCATGAGCACTTGATTATAAAGCTTTAACCTTTGCGTAGGCCGAGCCCACGTCTTCAGTTTACCCTATCATTGCACTACACCAATCAAGTGTACGAGTAACAATCGAATAGATGCCTGTTATGTTTTAGGCGAGGTTTGTCAAACCTAACGGTACCGTCCCTATAAGTCGAGCTTACAAAGTAACTAATATAATCAAGCTAAGGGATTTTTGATCTGAACTCATATGTATATTCTTGGTAAGTTACTCGTGCCTAGTGTGTAAAATAGTTGTAAAAACAGTTTAAGAAATAGTTTCAAAAGCAGCATGTATCTCATCCCAAAAATGTTAAAGAAAAATGGACTGTAGACTCACCTTAGCAAAAGCACTTGTAATTTCTTAGCAAAACGTACGATTGTCGAACAATCTCGACTGAACAACGCAACCTAAATAAGTAAATCATATTAAGTATACACTTATAGGTCAAAACATGTCAACCCATAGTGTACGCAAAGTCCTAGTGCTCAGACTGACTCAATGAACAAGTAAAAGTCAACTAATCCAAGCAAGTCAACCAAAGTCAACCCTAAAGTCAACTCGGTCAAAGTGGTCAACTAAAGTCAAACATCTCATTAGGTGATATAAACATGATCAATAAGTCAAACCTAGGTCAAGTATCACTTTACAAGTCATAATTAAGCATATTGCACTTTTGCACCTTAAAGCATGCCTTAGAAATTCGAATGTCATAGAAAGATCCAGCTATAGCTCATAGCACATAAATCATTAAATCATGAAAAACTCTAGATCATAACTACACTTAAAATCAATTCCAAAAAGTCCAGCCAAAGCCTCATACGATAAATAAAAGTCCAATATCAGAAAGGGTCTAATCATAGTTCATTACAGAAATTTCTGCCCGCGCGTCAGTTTTTAAACATTTCTCAAAAAATATAGAAAATATATTTTGACAAACGGCTAATTGAAGTCATCTCAAAACATCTCCAAGTTTTATTAATAAAATAATCAGAAACATTGCTTTATCCAATTTGTACAGTTTCGCAAATCTTTACAGACTCATCAGTTTTTTTATCATCAACCGGACACATAACAAAGACGAGCATGTTTCTCATGGCAAATCACGTTCTCTCAAGTTCGCATACAAATGAAACATGTCAAGAAATACTCAAACTAACATATTTCAGAAGATCAAAGTTTAAATCAATTCCTAGTTCACTCTAGCAATTTTTATGTAACTTTGAAAAATGATTCAGCTCACTTTAAAAATCAAATCTTTGTTTTGACATATCGGGAGCATTACATAACCTTTTGACGCAAATCTTAAGTCTAAATCGCAAAAATTTTCGCAAAGAATACATTTAGTACACTTTATATAAACTAAAACATAAAGCATGCAACTCAGAAAATTCGAATTACATGTGAAACCCTAACGAAAACTTCGATTAAGCATATCTTGAGCATACGATAACGAAATCAAGCAAAATCAAAGTTCAAATTCAATAGTTTTTCGATCCATATCCATATATATAATCATACAAGATCAGTTCATAAGTCAATTTAATCAGATCATTAAAATACAAATTCATTTTTCTTGCAAACAACGTTAATCGAGCAATTAAACGATAAACGGTAATACAAGACATCATTAATTGAGCACTAGACTTGATTACACTATGTAATTGAACTAAAATTAGATCTAATACAATTAGGCTTAGTGTTTATACCTTAAAACACAAATCAATTAGTACTAGCGTGTAGAGGACGATCAAAGGAAGCACTTTCATGTTGAAGGTTCAAGCAAACGAGCAATTTTTGATGGTGATTGATGAGGATGAAGATGTCGACATGTATGGGGGTTAAGGGGCTGTTCTTGGTCGTGGATTTGAAGTAGGGGGAGAATAGCATGATAAAATTAGGTTTAGGGATCTTAAAATGCATTGTTATATTGTTTCCTTATATAGTTAGGGCCAAATCAAGTAGGTATATAATTAAAAGGCCAAACTTGTCCAATAAATGGGTGGGGTGAGGTAGGTTTGGCCAAATGGCCCACTAGGGGTGTTCCTGGGCTCGTTTTGTCTAAAAGCTTGTACGCGTGTGGTCCGTTTCGAGTGCCGTTAACCGTACCGGGTCTCCGGAACGTTAACTAGTCATTGAAACGAATTCACCGGGTTTAATTTACTAAATTAATAATAAATTAAATAAGTTCTTCGTAAAGTCAATAATTATTAAAAATAATTATTTTGTCATTTTACCGAGTTCCGTAAACTGAAAAGCTTTCTAGGCGATTAACTTAATCGTAACGTTTTCTAGTTATTTCGCTACCCGAAATAAGTTCATAAATTAATATAACATATTAATTCAAGTAATCCACTAGGATCAAGTATGCATTTAAATCAATTAAACACATAAAGGCTAAGTAATCAACGTTAAATACTTAACGGACAAGTAACGTTAATAACGGAAAAGTCGGGTTGTTACAGATATCGCTAAGGAAAATGTGTATTAAATATGCGATATCAACCCTCGTACAGGATTTCACCGTCTATCTATGATTTTCCTTCCCAGCAATCAGAAAATTCAACAGACGCACTCGTAGACTCTTCATCAAGGCTCCAGTGAGAATGCAGTCATAACCTCGAAATCTACTAACTTTTCAACTTTTCGCTTTCTCGCTGGTTCACTGACCTCCTCATAGCTATGAATTTCACAAACCCATATTCTCATCCCAAGCACGCTCCCATTGTACGAGTAAGAAATAAAACTACGGCTACTCTAGAAGAAACTTGGTTCGTACCACCAGTCAGTCACAAATTTCTTTGCCATCGGAGAGTAAAACAAGTACTCGAAGCCCTAGTGTTACCAGTGATCATCACACTAATCTTGAGAATATTGGACACAACATCGCATAATCATCTCCACCACTCTACTAGTTGACTAACTCCCACTAGCTCGATAACTTCCATCGGTTACCAAACTCACACCGAGTTCCCGACACCCTCAACAATCCTAGAAAACTCAAGTTTCTGGACTTACACGATTATCCGCTCCCATTCGTCACCTAAAGACTCCTAATTGATCACCTTCGAAGAGAACCACTCTTTTTGTTGAAACATCAACCAAGAACCGAGCAACCGTCGAACGCGTTCTATCCGACTCCCTTCGACAACCAATTTCCTTAGTGCCAAGGAACTCTAATCCGCCCGCATATTCCATAAACCCTGGAATATTGACCAAACACCATTGGTCATCCCATTTCCAAACCCCGCAAGCACCAAACTTCCCCGATACTCCCACTATCGACTTTCAACCTCATGCATCTTTTTCATTATTCAACTGCTCTAACCCGAGAGAAAAACACCCTCCTGAGCTTTCATAACAAACCAACATCTCTGAAAATATAGCTCGTATCACTCGAAGTTTCACGAGACAAAACCGTCTCGCACTTGCGTCTTCAAATCCGAAAAACTTCATCCTGAAAACTGCCCAGATTCGAAATATCATATCTCAAGATCCAACGGTTAGATCAGCCTCACATTTTTACCAAGTGTAGATCAGTAAGTCTACTATCCACACACAAAAAATCAAGTCGATCCAACAGTTAACGAACCTGCTATGAATTTTCTTCTACAGCAGCTCCTAGAATTCCGAATTTGAAAGTTCAATCATTCTTTCTCATGGGATCGCGAAGAACGAGAACTCATATCCGACACCCGGATCTCCCGAAAAATCTCTCCGCAACGAACCCATCGACCCGACCTTGACTCCGTAACCATTCGCGAAAAAATCACCATCATCATACAAACGACGCGTACGATTGCATGATACCTTTTAGAACCGTTACCCGAATTCCTGTGTGATCAACTCACCCGGATACATAGACATATCCATGAGTTCATCATGGCCAACTGAGTCATCTAGTCTCGATACATGTTGCAAGAAAAATCACTAGCCCGTCGTTTAACCTAAACCAAAAAACGAATCTGACCAGCAATAACTCGTTTTTTATTCTTATTGCTTCCAATTCGCCATCGCTCCCAAACTCGAAACCTTGAGCCCACGATACCACTTGATAGGATTTAGGTCCCAAACAAGACAGATGATTTATATTAACCACCACATCCATGAAAGACAAACGAATAATTAAAGCATAACGATAAATAAAAGATAAACGACACGGGATTTAACGTGGTAATATCCTAACTCCAAAACACGGAGAAGGGTTTACTCCGCGGGCGCAAACCAGAGATTTCTACTATATTTTTGTGCACATAGTTATGAGTTACATAGGGCTGTATTTATAGGAGAAAACAATAAAAGAAACATCTTGTTGGCCAAGTCATCTAGAACTTTCCTTTTTGCGTCTTGATCTTGTTGCGCAAGTATAGCTTTGCCTTCAAGGAAACAACTTTCCATAAACCGAATACTTGCTCCACAAGTTGAACTTGACTCCCAAGATATTCGATATTCTTTCCTTGTTTAAAGTTTCCATACTCAACAATACATAAAGGGAACAAAACGAGAAACGCTATAACCAACCAAACAAGTAACAAGCTAACCAAACAAAAACAATAAAATGAATGAAACTCAAACACACAAACCTACAAACACAAAAATAAATACCAAACAAGCAAGAACTGAACCGCAAGCAACAAAGGAGAAGAAAATCATTTGCGACCGTAACAAGAACCAAACAATCAAGCTGAGCCAACCAACTAACTTAAAGACCCAAATCATCTTCAATACCTCTATAAAGTGATGAACCTGTTCAATTATGCACCCCAAACTTTCTTTTTTACCCATGTTCTTAGAGTTAATAAACATACCTTCCATCCATCCAAACCTACCCCGAACACATAAGTTAGAAGAAGACGCCCCACCGAAAATGCTCCCATCCAAACCAAAAAGCGAGTGTGTCCAATAGTTGATCAAATCCTTCAAATCAACGACAGATCCATAATCATCAACAACATCATATCACTATGATCACTCAAACATAAGTACATAATGACGCAAGATCCATTGACGACTCCAACAAACCCTTGGATCTATTTTCATCTTGGACAAACTCATAAGAGCAACACCACCTGAAACTCTAGAATTCGACACGCACGTGCCAGTGGCATTAAGAGTATACTTATGGCCCAGACAGAAATGTCCCGTTCTTATTGATTAAAAACGTTCCATATTAATTGATTTCGTTGCGAGGTTTTGACCTCTATATGAGACGTTTTTCAAGACTGCATTCATTTTTAAAACAAACCATAACCTTTATTTCATAAATAAAGGTTTAAAAAACTTTACGTAGATTATCAAATAATGATAATCTAAAATATCATGTTTACACACGACCATTACATAATAGTTTACAATACAAATATGTTACATCGAAATCAGTTTCTTGAATGCAGTTTTTACACAATATCATACAAACATGGACTCCAAATCTTGTCCTTATTTTAGTATGCAACAGCGGAAGCTCTTAGTATTCACCTGAGAATAAACATGCTTTAAACGTCAACAAAAATGTTGGTGAGTTATAGGTTTAACCTATATATATCAAATCGTAACAATAGACCACAAGATTTCATATTTCAATACACATCCCATACATAGAGATAAAAATCATTCATATGGTGAACACCTGGTAACCGACATTAACAAGATGCATATATAAGAATATCCCCATCATTCCGGGAAACCCTTTGGATATGATATAAATTTTGAAGTACTAAAGCATCCGGTACTTTGGATGGGGTTTGTTAGGCCCAATAGATCTATCTTTAGAGTTCGCGTCAATTAGGGTGTCTGTTCCCTAATTCTTAGATTACCAGACTTAATAAAAAGGGGAATATTCGATTTCGATCATTCAACCATATAATGTAATTTAAATTACTTGTGTCTATTTCGTAAAACAATTATAAAAACAGCGCATGTATTCTCAGTCCCAAAAATATAAAGGGTAAAAAAGGCAAATGAAACTCACTTTCACAGATTTTTACTTCGTCGGGAAGTAAGACTTGGCCACTGGTTGATTCACGAACCTATAACAATATATACATATATATCAAAGTATGTTCAAAATATATTTACAACACTTTTAATATATTTTGACGTTTTAAGTTTATTAAGTCAGCTGTCCTCGTTAGTAACCTACAACTAGTTGTCTACAGTTAGATGTACAGAAATAAATCGATAAATATTATCTTGAATCAATCCACGACCCAGTGTATACGTATCTCAGTATTGATCACAACTCAAACTATATATATTTTGGAATCAACCTCAACCCTGTATAGCTAACTCCAACATTCACATATAGAGTGTCTATGGTTGTTCCGAAATATATATAGATGTGTCGACATGATAGGTCAAAACATTGTATACGTGTCTATGGTATCTCAAGATTACATAATATACAATACAAGTTGATTAAGTTATGGTTGGAATAGTGTGACAACCCGTAAATTTCTGGCAAAATTTAAACAAAAATCTTTATATGATTTCATTTAACCTCGACTAATTCCGACGATTCACGAACAATTATTTGTAAATAATTACGCATTAATTTGATATATTAATATTATTATTATTAATATCCTTTTTAAACAAGATATCAATAATTAATATCTTTATTATCAGTATTGTTATTATGAATAAAAAAATATTGACAAATATTCTTGGAAAAGTAGTAAATCAATTTGTTTATTTTAAAAAAATATATATATAAAAAAATCCTTAAAATAAATGATTTTTTTAATAAAATAAATAAATAAATAAATAAATTACTTTTTAATTAAAAATTATAATGGAAAAATACTTTTATTATTTTATTTTGTGCATTATCCCATGACCTAACATTTAATACTTTTGAATTTTAAAATCCCATTAAAAATTAAAATATTTCTTTTTTTTTAATTATTTTATTCTTTTTACCTAATTTTTTCAAGTATAAATACCCCTCATTTCTCATTCAAACTCACACCAAAATTTCTCTCATTCTCTCTTTAAAGAATTACTACTAGTAAGTATTCTTTTCTTACTTTTTACTTTTTTACTTTTTATTTTTTACTATTTACTATTTACTTCGGTTTATTATTTTTTTACCGAAACATGTAAATAATGTTATAAATTATATGCAATTAAAATTAAAATAAATAACATGTTATAATTATTAATATATGTTAGTAAAAATTATAAAAGTATTTTTATGAATTAATATATAGGAGTTATAATTAAAATCGAATTAATGAATATATATGTATATACGCACCTAACGTGAAGGTTATAATTAAAGATAGCGTACAAAGACTACAAACATCACCGCTACTTGTGGCCTAGGGTGATCCTTGTTACCATTATGGGACGCTTGTGGATCTCGAATGCCAAGACTTAGATTCTGGTCAAGAGATCCTGGGCCGCTCGGTAACAATAGATCATTCAAGTGACTTGCATGTTAGCGACGAAGTTTGGGCGAGATTGTAAAACATCTTTGTTAAGAATTATAACCCGAATATTCTTAAACTAGAAGCTTACTATAAGTGGAAGTTTTTCATAAATAGTAGGTTTCCAAAAATAGAAACTTTTGAGAAATAGGAACTTTTCTCGAAAACCGTCACTGTCAATATAGTTGCTATATTAATAAACATACTTTATGTCAAGTTAGACATTAACTAATTAAACGTTATACCTCAAGGTTGATATCCAGATCACTTACTTGCTTTACTTTCCTTCTTGCGTGGAATACTTCAACTGCTATTTAATGTGAGTTCATCTGCTCCCTTTTTTATATATTTTTGGGCTGAGAATACATGCGCAACTTTTATAACTGTTTTACACGTATCAACTATTAAACTGTGATATGTTGGGCTATGACCAGCAAGTCCCCAACCGACAAGTATAAACGATAACTTGTACGGGGCAAACTTGAAAGTCTAGTCTAAATATCAGTACCAACTATTAAACTGTGATATGTTGGGCTATGACCAGCAAGTCCCCAACCTACAAGTATAAACGATAACTTGTACATGGTAAACTTGAAAGTCTAGTCAAAATATCAGTACCAACTGTTAAACTATGCTATACCCGACTATGTCCGACTAAGTCCCTACAGTGATATTTTTAATTACTGCGGCATTCTTAATTATTGGGGATAGACCTATCGGGAGTAACGTCCCCGATACATTTGACTAAGTCTTTGTATTACTTGATAATGAAATTAAACGACAAGGACAGAACAACTTGTCACGAGGCAAACAACGTTTAGTCTAAATATCATGCACTGGCATAACTTTTTTATCCTGCGGGAGATCAACTTGACTGGATCTGAGTGATCTACTTATGAAAACAAATCTTGTGGTCTAACACTATTACTGAAATCATTATTTATGACAAACCTATTGTAGTGACCCGAACTTTTCCATGTTTATATATATTAATTGAGATTGATATTTACATGATTAAATGTTTCCAACATGTTAAGCAATCAAACTTGTTAAGACTTGATTAATTGAAATATGTTTCATATAGACAATTGACCACCCAAGTTGATCGGTGATTCACCGTTTCTAAGGCTTGGCGGGCCATTGTTAAAGCCTCTTGTAGGTTAGTGGGTTGAGATGTCATTACCTTGTGTTGAATGCTCTTAGGGAGGCCATCCATGTAAAGTTCGACTCTTAGGGATTCGGGAGTCATGAGAATTGGACACATCGAGACTAGTTCGGTAAACCGTTGATTATAAGCTTTGAGGTCATTTCCTGCCGTTTTTAAATTCCTTAGACCCTGTTCGAGCCTTCGAGTCTCGTCGCGCGGGAAGTATTCGGTGATCATTCTTTCTCTTAATTCGGTCCAAGAGAGTGTGTGGGCTTCATCGCTTCCCACTAATTGTACATACGTGTTCCACCATGAGAGAGCAATACCGGTGAAAGTGAGGGTGGAAAACTTGACCTTATCTTGGTCTCGACAACCGCTTGTGTTAAAAACGGTCTCCATTTGTTCAAACCATCGGGTGAGAGTAACCGGTCCCCCGGTTCCATCGAAAGTGGGAGGATTGTACTTCATGAAGTTCTTGTAGGAGCAACCTTCGATTGAATTACCGGCTCCATGATTGTTGCTGTTAGAAAAGTGATTGGCCACGGCCGTACCCACGGCGGTGGTTATCATTCGTTGAAGAGCTTGTTCTAGAGTTTCGAGAGGAGTATTGTGTTGACCTTGGTGAGCCATTGTTCCTTCATGAGACAAGAATATCGTTGGTTAGTATTTTCAACAATACTAACTGTGGCATGGAATAAGGATAGAGAGAAAATTTTCCTTGACTCGCCTTAAATTCTCTATGTCATAATGTCGGAACGTCCATGTGAATCACCGTAATATAATCCCGGAAATTATATTACCCTGATTCTCATGTGCATTTAACATTACTTCATAAAGTCAAGGTGGCGCATCAACAAAATTTATCAACGTAAGATCAAGATCGAATACGAGTTAGATATGATAGAAGAGTTCGAGTATAAATGCACAATTAGTCAAATAATTCCTACTTCAGTCTATATGCCGGTTGTAGTCTAGATTCACCTATGTACCCTATGACTCGGGGTGGACACAAATGAACTCTAAATCCCTACAACCAAGGCTCTGATACCACTTGTAGCGACCCCGACAAATCGTCAAGTGACGGCGTCAGCTACGTGGGTCCCATTACTTGATTATAAGTCTTTAAGATAACGTTTGACCAAAATATGTCGCCTTCATTTCAAAATAAAGATTGTTTCAAAGTTTACAAGAATCGTTCAACCAAAAGTTAAGTTACAACGTTATAGGTACGATTGAAATCTAGGCGACACGGTTTAAAGTAAAGTCAAAAGACGCTCCATGAAATGCATGTATACTCGACATCGGATGCAAGTATCAAATAGTAAGCAGAAGCATGTTTCACATGTCGTGCAAGACCTGAGAAAAACATAGAAATCTGTCAACGAAAACGTTGGTGAAATCATAGGTTTAAGTAAGTGAGTACAAGTGAACCACAAGATTTGCATCAATGAAATAATAGTAATACATTCCAAAAGTTTGTTTCACGAGCACCCAATTATCAAAGCTTAACATTCCATCCATTGTATACCCCATCCATAGTGCTAGAACAAGCACTGATTCTCGAAAATATATTTCATCCGTAGACGGTAGCGAACCGTCAAAGATGAGGGTTGTCAACCCATATGGCCATATAACATAAGTTCTCGCTTACACCCGGCAAGTGTAACTAATGATAATCGAATTGAGGATTTTTGTTCTAAACTCGTATGTAGAATGTTTGTTTTCCCGTTCTTGTGTTCACTTAGTTCAAAAGAATCGTTTATGTTTTCTCATCCCAAATATAAGTTCAAAAAGAGTAAAAGTGGGACTATGATCTCACCTTGAGAGCGAGAGTTAAAAAGTACTTCAACAAGTAAATGCGTGCAAAGACAACGCTGGTCTTGACCTAAACATATAGGTTATATCAATAACGGTAAACACAAACGGTCAAAGATGTTCAATTAGTCCTATGGCTCGTTACGACTCGATTATGAAGCATGTGAGTCAAATTGTCAAGTTTCATGCAAGATACAAGTATAGAATCATGTTAGAAAGATTGCATAATTAATTGGTTAAGTTTGACAAAAAGTCAAACTTGGTCAAAGTCGACGAAAAAGTCAACATGTTCGGGTCGGGTCCCGGACTATTTTTCTATGCTAAATATTCATATACAAGTATATTAAAACAAGTTTCATGTGAACCGGAGGTCGATAGCTAGTCAAACATTTTACGTGAAAAGGGACAAAGTGGGCAGAATCTGGCCAGGCCAGATTGCGCGCCGCACGGGGAAGGGGCGCGCCGCGCCACCATCTGGGCAGAGATTTCTGGTCAGTTTTTCAAAGTATGCACGAACCAAACATCAAACATTCACCATTTATGATCCGCAAACAACCAAAACATGTATCTTATATCCTCGGAAAGGTATTTTGACGAGCAATACAACTAACCACATATCATCAAACAAAAACATCATTTACAATAGCCGAAATCTCATCAAGTGATCAATAAAAGTCCATTTTCAAAGTTTCAAGTTCGTAAAACGTATTTTATGATTCGGGAATCCAATTTACACATACGATATGCCGTTTTGAAGGTAATGAAGCATACATTACAACTAAACACTTACTAATAACATCTCATGGCATTCGAAACATCAAAAGCTCGTTTTAAGTCTATCAAACCCTAACCAAAATCCGCAAAAATCAATATTCATGTTTTTGAAGTTTCCTTAATCAACCTACGCATCAAAACGAAGCTAGTGATACTAGTAACACAATTAAAACATGAACTTTAACAATTTAACAACATTAACTCATCCAAAATCAAAGATTTAGCACACCCATTTCAAATGTTCAAACTAGTTACTCAAAACAACGAATCGAGCAAACAAAACATATATTCATGTTATACACGAGCCATAGACACTAACTAACACCATTTCAAGTCAAAAACACGAATTTAGAGAAATCTAGAGTTTTAGAATTGTTACCCAAAATCGATGAAATTGGTACCAAAATGTAGAGGATGAAGAGAGGATCACGAAAATGTAATTTGTTTTGAAGTTTGCTTCCCGATCCGAATTTAGATGATGAATGTTTGAATTGGGTGTTTGTGTGTGTGTTCTTGCTAGAGAGAAAGAGAGAGAGATGGAGGTGATTGAATGGTGAGGAAGGTGGGGAGGTGGTGACTAGTTGCCCCAATTTGGCCAAGTGACGAGATTGGTCCCTCAAGTTTCAAAGCGGTGCGGGTGCGTGAATTAACCAAACGAATTATTTTAAATTACACGAGAGTACGGGAGACGTTATCTTCCAACAACGAGAATATTTAAAATGTTACATAACAAAGGATACGAATCTAGATACGAAGGGTATTATTTAAAAAGAAAAAGACGGGCGTTAAAATAATTTAACGGAAAAATGCGGGATGTTACACACAGCTGGTGCGTTAGTCAATCCAAACGGCATAACCATAAACTCGTAATGACCATAACGCATCCTAAAAGCAGTTTTTGGAATATCATCCTCCTTTACTCGCATTTGATGATATCCAGAACGTAAATCGATCTTCGAATAAACCGACGAGCCTTTTAGTTGATCAAATAAGTCGCCAATTCTCGGCAGTGGATAACGGTTTTTGATGGTAAGTTTGTTCAACTCTCTGTAGTCAATACACAACCTAAATGTACCATCCTTCTTCTTGACAAACAAAACAGGAGCTCCCCATGGTGATGTGCTTGGTCGAATGAAACCATGTTCAAATAGTTCTTGCAGTTGGCTTTGCAGTTCTTTCATCTCACTGGGTGTGAGTCTATAAGGAGCACGAGCTATTGGTGCAGCTCCTGGTACAAGATCTATTTGAAATTCAACAGATCGATGTGGAGGTAGTCCCGGTAATTCTTTCAAAAATACATCGAGAAATTCTTTTGCGACGGGAACATCATTGATGCTCTTTTCTTCAGTTTGTACTTTCTCAACGTGTGCTAGAACAGCATAGCAACCTTTTCTTATTAGTTTTTGTGCCTTCAAATTACTAATAAGATGTAGCTTCATGTTGCCCTTTTCTCCGTACACCATTAAGGGTTCTCCTTCTTCTCGTACAATGCGAATTGCATTTTTATAACATACGATCTCTGCTTTCACCTTCTTCAGCCAGTCCATGCCAACTATTACATCAAAACTCCCTAACTCTACTGGTATCAAATCAATCTTAAATATTTCGCTACCCAGTTTAATTTCTCAATTCCGGCATATATTATCTGCTGAAATTAATTTACCGTTTGCTAATTCGAGTAAAAATTTACTATCCAACGGCGTCAATGGACAACTTAATTTAGCACAAAAATCTCTACTCATATAGCTTCTATCCGCACCCGAATCAAATAAAACGTAAGCAGATTTATTGTCAATAAGAAACGTACCCGTAACAAGCTCTGGGTCTTCCTGTGCCTCTGCCGCATTAATATTGAAAACTCTTTCGCGGCCTTGTCCATTCGTGTTCTCCTGGTACGGGCAATTTCTAATAATGTGGCCCAGTTTTCCACATTTATAACAAACTACATTGGCATAACTTGCTCCGACACTACTTGCTCCGCCATTACTCGTTCCGACACCATTTATTCCTTTCGTTCTGTTAACCCCTGGTCCGTAGACCTCACACTTTGCCGCGCTATGACCATTTCTTTTACACTTGTTGCAAAATTTAGTGCAGAACCCCGAGTGATACTTTTCACACCTTTGGCATAGCTGCTTCTGATTGTTGTTATTGTTGTTGTTGCAGTTGTTATTGTTGTTGGGATGATTGTTGTAGTTGCTGTTATTGTTGTTGTTGTTGTTGTTGTTGTTGGGCCGTTTGTTGTAGTTGAGATTGATGTTGCGATTGTTGGGATAATTGTTGCGATTATTATTGTAATTGCTGTTGTTGTTGTATTGGTGATTCTTATCACCGTTTTCCTCCCACTTTCTTTTGACTTGCTTCACATTGGCCTCTTCAGCCGTCTGTTCTTTAATTCTTTCCTCAATCTGGTTCACTAGTTTGTGAGCCATTCTACATGCCTGTTGTATAGAGGCGGGCTCGTGTGAACTTATATCTTCTTGGATTCTTTCCGGTAATCCTTTCACAAACGCGTCAATCTTCTCTTCCTCATCTTCGAACGCTCCCGGACACAATAGGCACAATTCTGTGAATCGTCTTTCGTACGTGGTAATATTAAATTCTTGGGTTCGTAACCCTCTAAGTTCTGTCTTGAGCTTATTGACCTCGGTTCTGGGACGGTACTTCTCGTTCATCAAGTGCTTGAATGCTGACCACGGTAGTGCGTACGCATCATCTTGTCCCACTTGCTCTAGATAGGTATTCCACCATGCTAACGCAAAACCTGTGAAGGTATGCGTAGCGTACTTCACTTTGTCCTCTTCAGTACACTTACTTATGGCAAACACTGATTCGACCTTCTCGGTCCACCGTTTCAATCCGATCGGTCCTTCGGTTCCATCAAATTCCAAAGGTTTGCAGGCAGTGAATTCTTTGTAGGTGCATCCTACACGATTTCCTGTACTGCTAGATCCAAGGTTATTGTTGGTATGTAGCGCAGCCTGTACTGCGGCTATGTTTGAAGCTAGAAAAGTACGGAATTCCTCTTCATTCATATTCACGGTGTGTCGAGTAGTCGGTGCCATTTCCCGTTAAGTTCATACTTAGTAGCTAATATACAATTCAACTACTACAATTCTATATGAAAAACTGATTGTAATAATATTTCGCGTTCAAACTTTAATACAATATTTTACAAACTTACAATACCGCTTATTTTACATAAAGTATGAAATATAGCACACAATAACTTTGATACAAGATAGTTGTGAAGATAATTCTAGCTAGTACATAAGTCGTTCAGCAAAGGCAATAAAGACACGTAATTCATACGTCCAGAAACAAGTCATGCATTCTGGTTTTACTAGGACTACTTCCCATCCTTGGTCTTGTGGAACATAACCGTTATGGCCGTTGCTAAGACAGCGTGTTGTAACGTCGTCAAAGGGACGAGGGTTACGTAATGACCAACAGTCTCGTAATAACCTAAAAACCTCATTTCTTACCCCAATTACCGACTCCGTCACTTGTGGGAACGTTTTGTTTAATAGTTGTAGCCCGATGTTCTTTTTCTCACTTTGGTGAGAAGCGAACATTACTAACCCGTAAGCATAGCATGCTTCTTTATGTTGCATGTTAGCCGCTTTTTCTAAATCATGAAGTCCTATATTCGGATACATTGAGTCAAAATAATTTCTTAACCCGTTGCGTAAAATAGCATTTGGGTTCCCCGCAATATATGCGTCAAAGTAAACACATCGTAACTTATGGGTTTCCCAATGTGATATCCCCCATCTTTCAAATGAAAGTCACTTATAAACCAAGACATTCTTGGAACGTTCTTCGAATGTCTTACAAACTTATTTCACCGTAAACAGTTGTGCCGAAGAATTCTGACCGACTCTAGACAAGATTTCATCAATCATGTCTCCGGGTAGGTCTCTTAAAATATTGGGTTGTCTATCCATTTTGTGTTTTTATACTGTTAAATAGACAAGAGTTAGATTCATAAAAAAAAATACTTATTAATACAAGCAATTTTTACATATATCATAAAGCATAAGCACACTATATTACATATATTACGCCACACGAATACAACTATCTTATTCCGACTTGCTCGTTTCTTCTTCTTCGGTTTTAGTTCGTTTTGCCAAGTTTCTAGGGATATATGATGTTCCCCTAATACGAGCTGTCGTTTTCCACAACGGTTTAGAAAAAACCTGGTGGTTTAGAGGTTCCCGGGTCATTGTTACAACTTAAGGGCTTCGGGGGTTGACGATACATATAAAGTTCATCGGGGTTGGAATTAGATTTCTCTATTTTTATGCCCTTTCCCTTATTATTTTCTTTTGCCTTTTTAAATTCATTTGGGTTAATTTCTATAACATCATCGAAATTCTCGTCGGAATCCGATTCATCGGAGAATTGGTAATCCTCCCAATATTTTGCTTCCTTGGCGGAAACACCATTGACCATAATTAACCTTGGTCGGTTGGTTGAGGATTTTATTTTACTTAATCGTTTTATTATTTCCCCCACCAGTTCTATTTCCTCCTCCAGTTCCTCCTCTTCCGGTTCTGATTCTTCTTCAGGTTCTGATTCTTCTTCCGGTTCTTCTTCGGAAACTTGTGAATCAGTCCAATATATATTCGACTCTTCGTTATTATTAGGTGAGTCAATGGGATTTGTGCTAGAGGTAGACATCTATCACACATTATCAAACATGTTAAGAGATTAATATATCACATAATATATACATGTTAATAATATATAGTTTCCAACAAAAATGTTAAGCAATCATTTTTAAAGAAAACACGGTCGAAGTCCAGACTCACTAATGCATCCTAACAAACTCGATAAGACACACTAATGCAAATTTTCTGGTTCTCTAAGACCAACGCTCTGATACCAATTGAAATGTCCCGTTCTTATTGATTAAAAACGTTTCATATTAATTGATTTCGTTGCGAGGTTTTGACCTCTATATGAGACGTTTTTCAAAGACTGCATTCATTTTTAAAACAAACCATAACCTTTATTTCATAAATAAAGGTTTAAAAAACTTTATGTAGATTATCAAATAATGATAATCTAAAATATCATGTTTACACACGACCATTACATAATGGTTTACAATACAAATATGTTACATCGAAATCAGTTTCTTGAATGCAGTTTTTACACAATATCATACAAACATGGACTCCAAATCTTGTCCTTATTTTAGTATGCAACAGCGGAAGCTCTTAGTATTCACCTGAGAATAAACATGCTTTAAACGTCAACAAAAATGTTGGTGAGTTATAGGTTTAACCTATATATATCAAATCGTAACAATAGACCACAAGATTTCATATTTCAATACACATCCCATACATAGAGATAAAAATCATTCATATGGTGAACACCTGGTAACCGACATTAACAAGATGCATATATAAGAATATCCCCATCATTCCGGGACACCCTTCGGATATGATATAAATTTCGAAGTACTAAAGCATCCGGTACTTTGGATGGGGTTTGTTAGGCCCAATAGATCTATCTTTAGAGTTCGCGTCAATTAGGGTGTATGTTCCCTAATTCTTAGATTATCAGACTTAATAAAAAGGGGCATATTCGATTTCGATCATTCAACCATATAATGTAATTTAAATTACTTGTGTCTATTTCGTAAAACAATTATAAAAACAGCGCATGTATTCTCAGTCCCAAAAATATAAAGGGTAAAAAAGGCAAATGAAACTCACTTTCACAGATTTTTACTTCGTCGGGAAGTAAGACTTGGCCACTGGTTGATTCACGAACCTATAACAATATATACATATATATCAAAGTATGTTCAAAATATATTTACAACACTTTTAATATATTTTGATGTTTTAAGTTTATTAAGTCAGCTGTCCTCGTTAGTAACCTACAACTAGTTGTCCACGGTTAGATGTACAGAAATAAATCGATAAATATTATCTTGAATCAATCCACGACCCAGTGTATACGTATCTCAGTATTGATCACAACTCAAACTATATATATTTTGGAATCAACCTCAACCATGTATAGCTAACTCCAACATTCACATATAGTGTCTATGGTTGTTCCGAAATATATATAGATGTGTCGACATGATAGGTCGAAACATTGTATACGTGTCTATGGTATCTCAAGATTACATAATATACAATACAAGTTGATTAAGTTATGGTTGGAATAGATTTGTTACCAATTTTCACGTAGCTAAAATGAGAAAAATTATCCAATCTTGTTTTACCCATAACTTCTTCATTTTAAATCCGTTTTGAGTGAATCAAATTGCTATGGTTTTATATTGAATTCTATTTTATGAATCTAAACAGAAAAAGTATAGGTTTATAGTCAGAAAAATAAGTTACAAATCATTTTTATAAAGGTAGTCATTTCAGTCGAAAGAACGACGTCTAGATGACCATTTTAGAAGACATACTTCCACTTTGAGTTTAACCATAATTTTTGGATATAGTTTCATGTTCATAATAAAAATCATTTTCCCAGAATAACAACTTTTAAATCAAAGTTTATCATAGTTTTTAATTAACTAACCCAAAACAGCCCGCGGTGTTACTACGACGGCGTAAATCCGGTTTTACGTTGTTTTTCGTGTTTCCAGGTTTTAAATCATTAAGTTAGCATATCATATAGATATAGAACATGTGTTTAGTTGATTTTAAAAGTCAAGTTAGAAGGATTAACTTTTATTTGCGAACAAGTTTAGAATTAACTAAACTATGTTCTAGTGATTACAAGTTTAAACCTTCGAATAAGATAGCTTTATATGTATGAATCGAATGATGTTATGAATATCATTACTACCTCAAGTTCCTTGGATAAACCTACTAGAAATGAGAAAAATAGATCTAGCTTCAAAGGATCCTTGGATGGCTTGAAAGTTCTTGAAGCAGAATCATGACACGAAAACAATTTCAAGTAAGATTTCCACTCGAAATAAGATTGTTATAGTTATAGAAATTGAATTAAAGTTTGAATATGATTATTACCTTGTATTAGAAAGATAACCTACTGTAAGTAACAAAGGTTTCTTGATCTTGGATGATTACTTGGAATGGATTTAGAAAACTTGGAAGTAAACTTGCAATCTTGGAAGTATTCTTGATTTTATGAAACTAGAACTTTTGGAATTTATGAAAAACACTTAAAACTTGAAGATAGAACTTAAGAGAGATCAATTAGATGAAGAAGATTGAAGAATGAAAATGTTTATAGGTGTTTTTAGTCGTTGGTGTATGGATTAGATATAAAGGATATGTAATTTTGTTTTCATGTAAATAAGTCATGAATGATTACTCATATTTTTGTAATTTTATGAGATATTTCATGCTAGTTGCCAAATGATGGTTCCCACATGTGTTAGGTGACTCACATGGGCTGCTAAGAGCTGATCATTGGAGTGTATATACCAATAGTACAAAATCTAAAAGCTGTGTATTGTACGAGTACGAATACGGGTGCATACGAGTAGAATTGTTGATGAAACTGAACGAGGATGTAATTGTAAGCATTTTTGTTAAGTAGAAGTATTTTGATAAGTGTCTTGAAGTCTTTCAAAAGTGTATGAATACATATTAAAACACTACATGTATATACATTTTAACTGAGTCGTTAAGTCATCGTTAGTCGTTACATGTAAATGTTGTTTTGAAACCTTTAGGTTAACGATCTTGTTGAATGTTGTTAACCCATTGTTTATTATAACAAATGAGATGTTAAATTGTTATATTATCATGATATTATGATATATAATATATCTTGGTATGATATATATACAGTTAAATGTCGTTACAACGATAATCGTTACATATATGTCTCATTTCGAAATCATTAAGTTAGTAGTCTTATTTTTACATATGTATTTCATTGTTAATACACTTAATAATATATTTACTTATCATTTAACATAATTAACCAAGTGTATCAATATCTTAATATGATTCATATGTACCTAGTAAGACGTTGTTATAACGATAATCGTTATATATATCGTTTTCGAGTTTCTTAAATTAATAGTCTCATTTTTATGTATATAACTCATTGTTAAAATACCTAATGAGATACATACTTATAATAAAATCATGTTAACTATATATATAACCATATATATGTCATCGTATAGTTTTTACAAGTTTTAACGTTCGTGAATCACCGGTCAACTTGGGTGGTCAATTGTCTATATGAAACCTATTTCAATTAATCAAGTCTTAACAAGTTTGATTTCTTAACATGTTGGAAACACTTAATCATGTAAATAACAATTTCATTTAATATATATATAAACATGGAAAAGTTCGGGTCACTACACAGACGTTCTTCTTAAAATCGTCAAAACAGGAACACACACTACCAACACCCAATAATAAAGTTTGACCCTCGTACACAGCTACTGACCCACCATCCAGACCAACACTATCCAAAGCAACCGAGTTGTTGAATTTATGTGCACTTGTACAACACATAACTATATTACCAAATACATATAGGCCTATTTAGTCACACACTTAAACATTAGATGTTGGTTGTTATATATTAATTAAATACGATTATTTTAAATGTAAAAGACTCGATGGATGAGCTTATTTAATTGAGGTTTACTAATACAAGTATTTACATACTAAATCAAGTATTTACATACTTGATTCACCAAAACTTGACTCAATCTTAGTTTGACACTAAATCAAAATCAACACCCATTTTGACTAGCAAACTTGTTCTTAAGAACATCAAAACACTAACATATTTATAATCTAGTGATTTACACCCAAAACCATGACCAAAATCATCATGAAACCCTAACCCACCAATAATCGGGTTCACATATACTAACAATACCCAAAACCCCCAATTTCCACAAGGAATGGGGTTTAGAACCCTAACTAGCACAAACCTTAAACATGAACAAGAATCTTAACAATTAAATTCAGAGTTAGAACTTACCAATACTATCAAAACGTAGCCGTTTACGAGATGAACAACTTTAACACTTGAGATTTGACCTGAAACACCATTCTTCTTCTCCAAATAGAGCTCTCTCTCTCTCTCTCTCTCTCTAAACTCTCTCCTCTCTAAACTCTCTCTTCTCTCTCTAGGGTTGAAGATGAGAGTGTTTGGTGGAAGTGAAATGAGGTTTGGATAAGGTTTAGATCAGTTTTGAGGTCCCCAAACCGTCCATATGCGAACGGACTATAATACCCCTCATTTAAACCCTTTAAAAAGGCTAAAAACGCATCAGACGCAATCGGAGCTCCGCTCCAACCTACAGGTACAGGCAACCGAGAAAAATAGTTTTCAGTAACTTGTTTTGGCCATAACTTTTTGACCGTAACTCCATTTTCGATGAATCAGATATCATTGTAAACGTAATAAGATTTCCTTTATAATGGTAAGGTTTTAAAACATCAATTTAAACTTTATTTGAGGTCGAAAAGGTACGTACACACCTTGTAACTCAAACAACGTCCAGTTTTCTTCGACATTCGAACAAGCAACACGTACACGCTTGGTACACTTTATACACTCATCGTACAATCATCTTTATACTATTATACAACCAAGTATGAACATTCTAAAGATCAATCACGTACCTCGAACATGTATGATGAAAAACGGGATGTTACAGACCATTCTGTTTCTTTCTGCTCTGACATCATGTTCTACCATCTTGGCCATAATAAATACTTGCGATAACGTCGTCACCATACTAACCATTGTTCTTATAACAACCCTCACTTTTCGATTTTCGATTTTACTAAAATACCTAGAGTTGTTATATACGAATAAATTTAACGTTGACCGAATAAACGTACGCTTAAAATAAATAATATAATTATAAATATTATAAATAAGATTATGATATATAATATAACATAATTACATCAATGAATATATATATAATATTTATATTACTTTTGTTATTTAGTTAATAGAATATATAATTAACTAAATAATACATAATATTATAACATTTATAAAACTAATAAAAACTATAAATTAATAATCATAAATTTTAATTTTTATAAAAACTAAATATAATAATAATTTTTATATAAAATTCGTATTTAATAATTAAACAAATATAGAAATAAAATGTTAAATGTTCTTAGAAATATATTAAACAAATTTTTTTTTAGAATTTTATACAAAAAAAAAATCAAAACTATATCTACTTTTAATAAATAAATACAAAAATACAAACTACTTTTTCTTTTAAGATTTACTTTTAATAAAAATACAAACTACTTTTATTTTAAGATTTACTTTTAATAAAAATACAAACTACTTTTTCTTATTTTAACTTTTAAGATTTACTTTTAATAAAAATACAAACTACTTTTTATTATTTTAACTTTTAAGATTTACTTTTAATAAAAATAAAAACTACTTTTTCTTATTTTAACTTTTAAGATTTACTTTTAATAAAAATACAAAATACTTTTTCTTATTTTAACTTTTAAGATTTACTTTTAATAAAAATACAAAATAATTTTTCTTATTTTAACTTTTAAGATTCACTTATTTTATTTTAATTTTTTTTTACCTAACATTTTCAACTATAAATACCACATACATTTCTCATTTCAAACTTACACCTTAATCTCTCATTTCTCTCTTAAAGAACTACTTCTAGTTGATATCTCGGTCACTTACTTGCTTTACTTTCCTTTCTTGCGTGGAATACTTCAACTGCTATTTAAGGTGAGTTTCATTTGCTCCCTTTTTATATATATTTTTGGGCTGAGAATACATGCGCTGATTTATAAATGTTTTACGAAATAGGCACAAGTACTAAAACTAATTCTATGTGGGTTTAAACCAGAAATATACCCTTAGCTTGGTAACATTAAACTACTTGTCTATGTACGGTAGGCGCGAATCCTAAAGATAGATCTATTGGGTCTGACAAACCCCATCCTGACTATGGGATGCTTTAGTACTTCGAGGTTATTTTAAACACACCTGATCTGGTGTACTTCAGAGGGTAAAACATGAACGTTAAGGCTTGTTACCGGGTGCCTACAACTTATAGAATGCTTTTATACACTTGCTAGTGTACGGATATTTATGAAACTGAAATCTTGTGGCCTATTATTATAACGAAAATGATTGATTTTGATAAACTAATGAACTCACCAACCTTTTTGGTTGACACTTTAAGCATGTTTGTCTCAGGTGACGAATAAGATTATTGCCATGATTGCTACCTGATGAATTGAATGCTGCTACATGGAGTCTTCATTTCATTACATTTACTTTGCATTAAGACTATTATTATTATTTCAGTTTAAATTTGATGTAAAACTTTTAATGCTTCCGCTGTTTTATTAATAAATGTTTTATTCAAAACGTCTCATATAGAGTCGTTCTCGTTTATACAACTGTGATTTGATATAATTAGTCACAAATACCCTAGGCCCTAATTTGGGGGTGTGACAGATTGGTATCAGAGCAGGTTGTTGTAGAGAACCAGGATTGCATTTTATATGTGCCTTATACAATTAGGTACCTTAGCAATGTAGGACTACAACTTTCCTTGACCATAGTGCCTTTAATTGTTGCCTTTAATTGATAAATGCTACACTATACCTTAGAAACTATACTTAAATCTTAAGATTATAACATACACGATAATGTGAAACTACTCGAACGTCAACGCTACTTAAGGCCTAGGGTGATCCTTGGTACCACTATGGGACGCTTGTGGATTTCGAATGCCAAACTTAGATTTTGGTCGAGAATTCCTGGGCCAACCGGTAACAATTGATTATTCAAGTGACTCGGCGGTGGCATAGATGTTTGGGTATGGTGCACAATATCAAACCTGACTATAGTGATCATACAACACTTAGTCACTTACGCACTTAATAAGTGGTGAACTTATTAAGAACAACTCGCCTAGTCATCTATCCTGGTTTTGTGTATTACATATGTATTACATGAAATATTATCCAAGATTTTTGAAACTCCTATAATTCATACTCAAACGTATATAACTCCCTGTTATATCACGAACCTATATGCCTTATGCCTTTATGCATCAGTTTGCGAACCGGGAAATGTCATTGGGTTATCACAGTACACGAATTGAAAGTCTTTAATTGAAAGATTATTAGATTACATACTTATCATTTTATAATCTCGACACGTCATACTGCCATTATTAGAGTATAGACAAATCATATCTTAGCATATCTATTCCCAATAGACCTTGTCTAACACTTTTCCTAAATTTCCTCCGTAAATTACGGAAATCTTTCTGCTATATATACGTATTCAAGGAGATGAATATATCATTCAATATTCAACACCCATTTCATATCAAACCCTATTCCAAACACATAATATGGATTTCTCACCTAATTCCTCAAGTTCTTCTAGCTCCAAAGATAGCGTGACAGGAGCACACCCACCGATCAATTACCGTGATTTCTTTAGAAAATGGGGATGGGTTCGTGAAATACTCACCCTATGGAGAAATGAAGAAGGTACTCCTTATCACGAGCCAAACTTACCACCAAACGTCGGAGTACTCGATCCTCTTACTGGTGAACCTGTTTGCAATACCGTTTTCACTCTTTTCGCAAGGATTTTCCGCCTCGAAGGTCGACTCGATGTAACCAACGACAATATTCGTCCTCTACTCTCGAATTCTAACCAGAAAGGGTTATTATAAGAAGTTAGAAGACTTCGAACTAAATATCAAGAATTGACAAACCTTACAGAGGAATGGGTAGAACAAATCCATAGACTCGAGCGTAAAGTAGAAACCCTGGAGGAAATAGTGCGCGATTTGGTAGCTAGGCTCACACTTACTAACCAAGTACCACAAGCAGCACCAACAGCAGTACCAGCACCAGCACCAGCACCAGCACCACCAGTACTATCAGCATCACCACCAACAGCATCAGCTTCACCAACAACAACATCAGCATCCCACGTCTCAACATCATAATCGGTACCTCAAACATCGACATCATACGCCCATAGATACTAAGGAATATTAGTAATAATGAGTTAAGATGTATTGACTCATTCTTCCTGAAGAATTATATATGTATACTTTATATATATATGGTTTGGAACAATAATAAATCTTTTCGTACTAAACTATTACGTGTGAATCTTAACTAGTATGTACTACTTGGTTAATTCATATCACTAATACGCTATGATGTACATCCTTTGTTAATGACTTAACAATCATTAATCACTGCTTCAGTACAATAAACTCCATTTCATAATAAACTAAGTGTATTATTCAAATGCATGTGTGATTTTACACTCCTATTTTTCGATGTACTCGAAAATTTCTCGAAAACATCATTTGTGCCTTATGAATTTCACAAGAAATCCACGAGCATCAACATCATTTACTGAGGTATATTAATAACAATGAACGATGAAGTATTGATTCATAACTTCATTAAAGAAATATTCCGCGACGATTATGTAATCTCTAAAGTTTTGGAGATTATTTATTCTCGTTTCAACCGTAAATCAAATGAGTTTAATATTATATTAACTTATTAAATCCATAATTACATCTGAAGAAAATATATATGTATGTATATTTTCATAAAGATTGTATTTAAAAATTCTTTTGTACAAACTGTTAATTGTGAAAATATTTTAACGGGTAGGTAATACCCAAGAAATATCTAACATTCACATTAATATATTACATTGTACATTCTTCAAAATCCTTGAAAACATATCAGATTGATAATCAATGATTCAGATCAGTTAACCTTGAAAATGCTGATGAAGCAGCAAAAGCTGTAGATGGCCTTAATGACCAGAAGCTTGATAATAAAGAATTGTGTGTTGAAAAAGCTCAAAAGAATATCTGGTATTGAAAGACGGATTGAGCAAAACATGAAGGAGACCAAGGACAAATCCCAAGGACTAAACCTATAACCAAAGAATCTAGATGATTCGATTTCTGAAGGAAATTACAGAAGATCTTTTTACGCATTCTAAATCCTTACAGAAGAATTTATTCATTATCTATCGATTTTAGAACTTCTAAAATATCATCATATCTTTCGTTATAAATATCCTCGATATTTCTAAAGATATCTTCATAACGATTCTTGTCCGCAATTAATTATCTCTTTGCAATATCTTTATTACATCATAAAGGAAAACTGTTTAAGTTTCTATATTCCGTAAAATTTAAATTCAAATTTTGAATGATTTGAAGTAGTGTTGAGAATTGAAGCATGAGTTAGTATAATATAATGACGTCAGGCCAACATGATTATATTACAGTAAGTCATGCTAAATTTTTAATAGAAGATGATGATTCATAGACTTTATAATCATCATTTGCCATGTTACACGACTCTTACATTCTACTTAATCTCTGAACATATCAAGCAAATATATTCTTGATAGTTCTATCCTCAGTAATTCTGGTAATTTACCAAATCAAATCGTGATATTACGCTTAGAACAGTAGGTCCATTCGAAACTTCATACCTACAAATTCTGGACCATTACTCGCTTTACTTAGAGTCGAGAGGAGAATAAAAAGGCAAAGAGCTCCGACATATAAGGGAAAATATGTAGCCCGATAACGATACCTAAATTACAAACCGTGTATATCAATACATATTGCAACGTAAAGACATGGGAGAATTAAAAACACTATAACCCCAAGGTAATAGTAGAAGAAAACAAATTCCTCTAGTGGTAAATGAAAAAGAAGAATGACTGAAATGATAGTCAGAAAAATATCCAGGATAAGAACTGGATGGAGCATTCTCACAATCTTTGGAAGTATGAATTGAGGAAGAAAGTATAGAAGTGGTGAAGATAATGAAACGGAAGAAGCTAATTTATAGCAAAATTCCAAACACAGCAATTAAAGCAATTCACCTCATTTAATCAAAGAAAATTTCAAATTCCTTAATTATCGGAGAATCAAATCTTATGGATTACGAAGATTTCCTTTAATCCCTTGAATTCCAAAAATCAATCGTGACTACGTCAAAAGTTAAGGCGAACATTTAATTTCTCATTCACTCTTTTACAATAGCTTCGTTTATACGCTTCCTATAATCAAATCGTTTTATCCATATTATTCAGTAGTGATAAAACTTTATTTTTTTCAACTTATATTCATCATTACAATATTCTTGTTGTAAATAATGATGATCTCTATCAAACTTCATGACTATAATTTTCATGAACTACTCTCTGTTTTGTCTACCCTAATAGTGTGACATAAACACTCAAAGTTTTAAATAAGCTCAATACTATTCATAACACATTTCATGTGTTCAGTTTACTAAAATGCTCGTATAACACCATCATCCCTTTTGAGGATAACCTAGTCAAATGACACTCTTATTAATCCTTTAGATAACCTCCGCATTAATGATAAAATGCACTTTATAGAAGAACCTGTAAGAAATTAGGGTTCGTATTATTTAAATGCATGAAACAGAACAATATTCTATCCGTTGGAATTCACGAAAGGCCCCGAACCTACCTGGGAACGTGAAGACCAGATAAAACGTAAATATCCTCGTTTAGGTACGAACAACGCTGATTGATGGCAAAAACTAAATTTCGGGACGAAATTTCTTTTAACGGGTAGGTACTATAACAACCCTCACTTTTCGATTTTCGATTTTACTAAAATACCTAGAGTTGTTATATACGAATAAATTTAACGTTGACCGAATAAACGTACGCTTAAAATAAATAATATAATTATAAATATTATAAATAAGATTATGATATATAATATAACATAATTACATCAATGAATATATATATAATATTTATATTACTTTTGTTATTTAGTTAATAGAATATATAATTAACTAAATAATACATAATATTATAACATTTATAAAACTAATAAAAACTATAAATTAATAATCATAAATTTTAATTTTTATAAAAACTAAATATAATAATAATTTTTATATAAAATTCGTATTTAATAATTAAACAAATATAGAAATAAAATGTTAAATGTTCTTAGAAATATATTAAACAAATTTTTTTTTAGAATTTTATACAAAAAAAAAATCAAAACTATATCTACTTTTAATAAATAAATACAAAAATACAAACTACTTTTTCTTTTAAGATTTACTTTTAATAAAAATACAAACTACTTTTATTTTAAGATTTACTTTTAATAAAAATACAAACTACTTTTTCTTATTTTAACTTTTAAGATTTACTTTTAATAAAAATACAAACTACTTTTTATTATTTTAACTTTTAAGATTTACTTTTAATAAAAATAAAAACTACTTTTTCTTATTTTAACTTTTAAGATTTACTTTTAATAAAAATACAAAATACTTTTTCTTATTTTAACTTTTAAGATTTACTTTTAATAAAAATACAAAATAATTTTTCTTATTTTAACTTTTAAGATTCACTTATTTTATTTTAATTTTTTTTTACCTAACATTTTCAACTATAAATACCACATACATTTCTCATTTCAAACTTACACCTTAATCTCTCATTTCTCTCTTAAAGAACTACTTCTAGTTGATATCTCGGTCACTTACTTGCTTTACTTTCCTTTCTTGCGTGGAATACTTCAACTGCTATTTAAGGTGAGTTTCATTTGCTCCCTTTTTATATATATTTTTGGGCTGAGAATACATGCGCTGATTTATAAATGTTTTACGAAATAGGCACAAGTACTAAAACTAATTCTATGTGGGTTTAAACCAGAAATATACCCTTAGCTTGGTAACATTAAACTACTTGTCTATGTACGGTAGGCGCGAATCCTAAAGATAGATCTATTGGGTCTGACAAACCCCATCCTGACTATGGGATGCTTTAGTACTTCGAGGTTATTTTAAACACACCTGATCTGGTGTACTTCAGAGGGTAAAACATGAACGTTAAGGCTTGTTACCGGGTGCCTACAACTTATAGAATGCTTTTATACACTTGCTAGTGTACGGATATTTATGAAACTGAAATCTTGTGGCCTATTATTATAACGAAAATGATTGATTTTGATAAACTAATGAACTCACCAACCTTTTTGGTTGACACTTTAAGCATGTTTGTCTCAGGTGACGAATAAGATTATTGCCATGATTGCTACCTGATGAATTGAATGCTGCTACATGGAGTCTTCATTTCATTACATTTACTTTGCATTAAGACTATTATTATTATTTCAGTTTAAATTTGATGTAAAACTTTTAATGCTTCCGCTGTTTTATTAATAAATGTTTTATTCAAAACGTCTCATATAGAGTCGTTCTCGTTTATACAACTGTGATTTGATATAATTAGTCACAAATACCCTAGGCCCTAATTTGGGGGTGTGACAGTTCTGTACTCTGGTAAAATTACATTAAAAAAATGCTGAATTCTGGACTATTCATCTGGAACCCACTGTTGCACGAACCTTAATTTATCCATATACTGCTCAATCATCTCATCTATTGTCATCTGATATTTTCATTGCCAGAAATTCTGTCTTAATTCGTTTGAGGTCATAGGATGAACAATACTGCTCACACACTTTACTATAAAATTGTTCTCAAGTAATCATGCTCACTTGTTCTTTTAGTATACTAGAAATAACTGTATCCCACCAAACCATTGCCCTATGTTTCGGAATACGACTAGCATAAATAACCTGTAATTCCGGTTCGCACTGACAGGCCTCAAAAACCCTTTCTATCTCTCTTAACCAGTTAAGGGTTACCGTTGGGTTAGAACTTCTTGAGTACTCTGGCGGATTACAATTCAGAAACTGTTTGAAGGTACATTTTTTGGTTGTTGAAACATCGGCATCTGATACGGACCCCACATCTGATTTGGGAAGTGTTGATTAAATTGAGGTGGCATATAATACTATTGAGGAAACTGATACTGAGGTGGTAACCATTGCTGTTGTTGGAAAGCACTTCCAGTTTACTGACAAATATTTGACTACACCGGATACCCACTAAACATATGATTTAGTACACTACCACTTGGATTCACTGTTACCCGACGTTGTTCTAATTCTCTTATTCGATCATGTGCTTCCTTTAACTGACTTTTCCAAATCTAGAATTTGTTCGTGCGGATTATCCTCTGACACATACTCATCTTCATCTGGGGCTCTGAATGTTCCGGGGGTTGACGGACCAGTTGCGTTTCCTGTATTATGTATTATCTGCCATATCTGCACTATCATAACAACTCACACACACGCTTAGTGGAAAACAGGTTAGTACCTATCAACTAATGCATGTAATCCCTACATTTACTTAACCCGTCCCCTCAGATATGTTTGACACAACATAAGGTTTGGGAACATGACATTCAACACAATGTACATGCGGCCAAACCTAGGCTCTGATACCAAGTTGTAACACCCTGATTTTTTTTATACAGCGGAAGACTGAATTTACATAAATACCCTTAGTTAATTTCAAATATGATTATCATAGATGCTTAGTTAATTACTTCATTACAAACCATAGTTGTTACGTTAAACGACTAGTTATATCTTTACAAAAGTTAAGACATCAGAGTTCGTCTTGTCAAACACATCTTCAACCCGACTCCCGTCCCTACCAGCACTAAGATTCAAAACCTGCAAGGGAGGGGGTGAGGGGTTAGCACAAGGTTAAGTGAATGGAACTATCAAAAGGTCTAGCATACAGTACCAACTTGACTCCTATAACAACTTATACAATCACATACAACAAACAAAAACTGGCAAATATGCTCCAACTAGAGGACCAAAGGCTTGTTCGGGCACACGACCACTAGTGCGTCATTCGGCACTATACTTAACACACAGTAGCCAACTGGACCTAACCACAACTTGGTTGACCTCTCTGAGCTGAACCTAACAAATCAAGGTTCTAACAACAACAACAAATGCACAAACAACCAACCGACAATAACTACAGTCGGCAACTAATACTACTAAAAGCATAGCAACCCTAAATTGCGATCAATGGTACAACATGACTACTAAACATGGCAACTAACAACAATATAAACATAGTAGTGCAACTAGCTACTCTATACTACACCGGGAGATAATCGTACTCACCGATTACCAGCAACGGCTCAGTTGTCTAACTCTGAGAACAACACAAACAAAGTGAATATACATATCCAAATCAATATTATAGCCAAATCATATTATAAACTAGGTCATATCATCATATATTCATCATTCTATAAGTCCACAGCATAACTCCATTTAATATCGACATACAAGTGAGTGAAAAATGGGACATACACGCTAAAACCTATTTTCCCGCCCCAAAAATAGTTTAATCTAGCTTCTTAAAAGTTTACCGTTCAAAAGTGCTCTTCAATAAGGTTCCAACGATATTTGATTTATCAAAACGGAGTTACAGTTTGAAAGTTAAGACCAAAACAAATTTCTCAAAATGCTGAAAAGTCACACTACCCAACTTGGTAGTGTGTGTCATAGACACTCGGTCGAGTGTGTAGACACACGGCCGAATGAGTAGAGACACTCGACCGAATGTCTTTTCAAAAGACACACTATTTAGTGTGTAGACACACGGCCCAATTCAAAAGACACACAACCGAGTGTGTAGACACACGGCCCACTTCCAAAAGACACACTACCGAGTGTGTTTCTTGAGCTGCTGAAATTGAAAAAGTGACGGGTTTGAGCCACACCAAATCTCTATCATGGACTCGTTTTCGACCTCAAAACTTACCACATCTTGTTCATAAAACCTTTTGGGACATAAACCCACAAGTACTACATCAAAACAACAATAAATTGCACCAATTTGACATCAAAACCCATTTTGACAAAAACTAACTTCTAACCCAATTTGACACAAATTTAGGTAATGAAAATGGGTAATTCTTACCTTGCTTGAATCAGTGAAATACAAGGAATCAATTTCTAACACAAATCAGACTTCAAATCGAGATTTAGAGATGATTAAGGTTTGAGATGGTGAAGAAGTTAGGTACAGTGTGTGTTGGTGAATATTTCAGAGAAAGAAAGAAATGAGAAAAAGATGGCAGATACAAAACACTTATTTGGGTTAGAACCCATACCCCACAATACACGGGTATTTATCAGTTATCTGAAATCTTTCATACATCAATAGGCGACCCTAACGAGGTCCAAATTAAATAAACAAACCTGTTCAGTGACCCTTGTCACAAACTGGTCTCAACTAAAACATCAAATAATTATAAACATATAATTACTAAAATCACTAATTACGCCATACCCAAGGATAAAATGGTCATTTCACATAGTCCCGATCATAGGATGTCACATTATTCAACAATCGTTCCTTATAGCTACATCTTTGAGAGTCTTGACATGGTAAAACCACACCTAAATTAAATGTACTAAAGTAAACGGGTTTTATCACACGAATCAGACAATTATCCTGATCAATGTTGTAAAGTATTTAGCAAGTACGGGCTCGTCCACAGATAGCGGTTGATTAAGATTTAAAAACTAATAATTATTCTAAAGTAAAAACTATAAAAGTGGGAGTTTGATTAATCTAATTTTGAAATAAAAATAACAAAATTTAGATTTTAAAGAGCAATGTTCACTTGGATGCTTCACAATTATGTTGGATTGTCTCTAACAGTTAAAGCTGATTAAATGTCCAATAATTATAACTCAAGTTCTTGAAGGTGATAACTCACATTAATCTTGTTAAGAAGATCAATTATATAATGATTAAGTCACTAAGATATCACCTAGATTAAAATCACTTAATATTCTAATCACAAAGATCACTCGATGCAATTATCACGATTATGAAGTTAGATTACTATTCAATCACCAATTACACTCACATGCAATTGTCTAGATCACGTAAGTGTTGAAGTACCACCTATTTATCACAAATTATCTCACAACAACTAGTTAACAAGTTATATAATTGAATTTAAGCAATAAACTTTAATAACAATGGATCAATGATAGAACTTAATAAAAAAATTATCAATTAAACATCATAATCCATAATATAAGACAATCCAACTTATAATACTTTCACAACCAAGCAAACATTAAAGGTTTAGCTAGACATATTCATAAAAGAAACAATCAAAATCATAAATACAAAAGAATTCATAATAATCTCACAAAAATTGACGAAAACTTGAGTACCAGTCTTGATAGATGATTGAATCTTCAATCCTAGATGAAAAGCTCCTTAGATTTGGTGAAGAATGACTTTTGAATGGCCAAAATTACCCAACTCTAGATCTTGTTCCCTAAAAATTAGGGTATATCTCAAACTGAATCGCAAAGCTGAAATTTATAGCTGTGGTTTGGCCGAGGCAGGCTCGCTATTGTGACGCCTCGTACAAAACCATCGTGTACAGATCATCAACAACAGGTCCATTACACGGTATAATACTATATGCTGTTTAAAAACAAGTTTTGCATTCATGAAAGTGTAACGTCTTTACCAACGTCAAATGTTTTACAAAAGATGACGTCTTTACCAACGTCAAATGTTTTACAAAAGATGACGTCTTTACCAACGTCAAATGTTTTACAAGGATAACATGCTTCTACGAATAGAAAGCATTAACATAAGTACGTGACACAAAAGTCATTACAAAACCATTGTTCAAATGTAACATAAGTTGTGAATGCAAAGTAAAAGTTCCATGATTGAGACATCTCTAAACAATGCAGCGGAAGTCTAACACAGCGAGTCTGTAACAGCAAGTCTATAACACCATGACTATAACAGCAAGTCTAACAGTGGAAGCAACAACGTCTAAGCACCTGAGAAATACATGCTTTAAAAAGTCAACACGAATGTTGGTAAGCTATAGTTTGATTGTAAACAACAATGTAATGTAGACTACGAGATTTCATATTCAAAACAGTATCTCAAATCCGTATGATAAAGTATATGCTTATTCGTGGGCACCCGGTAACTAACTTAACAAGTAATATATCACCCCCTAAAAGTACACTTGGCGAGTGCGTATGTTTACGAAGTATTAAACACCCGTTGACTGCTAGCGCGATTATCCCGAGTGGGGATGTCAAACCTTATGGATCCATATCTAAGATTCGCGTCTACCGGTTTATAAACCAATAGTTAAACGTTACCGAGCTAAGGAGAATCTTTGTGCCGTTACGTCACCCACACATATATAAAGTTTAAGTACTCGTGTCTAGTATGTAAAACATAAAAAGCGCATGTATTCTCAGTCCCAAAAATAATTGAAGTAAAAAGGGAACTATAACTCGCAGTGAATGTGCGGTAAATCGATACAAAAATGTAAGCAAGTAGTAAGTCGGTCCAAACAAGTAAGTTGGTCGATCCAAAAGGTCCTCAACCTAAGTCGATGGTTACTAAGTCAGTAAATTGTTCCCCAAAAGTTTAAAAGTAAATAAGTTAAGTCTTAAGTATCATCATCATCATCATCATTCGTATGTAAAAGATAAAGTAAGTTTTCAACAAGAATAGAGATCGAAACAAAGGGCTGACTTCGGACAGCTGCAACGACCTCTATACAAACTGAAATGATGTGCAGCCAGTGGCCTAGGCTCCGTTTGTGAGTCCTCTTACCGCTGTCCAATTTTCAGATCCTAACTCGATGTCGTTTGACCGTGGTGACGGTTCAAGCGCGAGTAGGTTAGAAATTTCAGCACGTCGTTACGAAGACGTAGTGATTTTCGGAAGGCTATATATCCTAAACCGTAGATCAGATTTAGGTGAGTCTTAAATGAAAAGTCATCTACTCAAACCGAACTATCTGGAAATTAACTTTCCAGAAGTCCCAGGAGTCTGATCAGACCCTGAAAAACAAAAACAAGTGCTCTGGTGGGTTTCTTGGTGTGTGATGCTTATCACAGTTCTCATCCTTGATGCGTATAAGCCTCAAGTGTACAACTCTTTGATGTTTTAGCATCATTATGACCAATTTTTAACCATTAACACACAACTAAAAGTAAAAGCTAACTTTCTATAAGTTTTGAACATCAAAGTTGTCTCTTTATTGTATAAACATAATAAAGCTTCAACCTTTGTCCTTTTGACACAAGTTTATGCATCTTCATCATATGAGATGATGAAGACTTGTTTTTTATCACCATAAAAATCATAAAAAGGCTTCAAGTAAGTGAGATCTACAATAATAACTTAGATCTTAAGTATTAAGAAATCCTAAGCTAGAAAGCTTGGATTTTTACAAGTTTAATGAGGCCATAAGCTAGAAAGCTAAAATCTAGTAAAAGTAATGAGACCATAAGCTTAAAAGCTTAGATCTTAAACAAATTAATGAAACCCTAAGCTAGAAAGCTTGGATCTTTAATGTTCTTGAAGATCCTTAAAGCAAAAAGCTAGATCTACAAGTTACATGAAGATCATAAACACAAGTTTTGATCTTTTAATAAAATAAAGTGATCTTAAGCTTTAAAACTTAGATCCAATAAAGAAATGAAGATTCAAAGCTAAAAAGCTAGAATCTTTCATGTTCTTAAAGATTTTCAAATAAAAGTTTGAATCTACAAGATGTAACAAGATCAAAAAGCTAAAAAGCTTGATTCTTTGATGATGATAATGATGATGTCGTGTTTAAGAAGAAAAAGATAAGAAGAAGAAAATTCAAGAACTTACAATTTTAGTATGAGAAAGACTAGAGAGAAAATTAGAGAGCAAGTGTGTGTAAAATGAGAATGAAATGAAGTGTGAAATGGAGGATGAGGCTTGCATTTTATAGTGGTGGTGGTGGGTGTAGGCCGCAGGTCTTGGGGGGGACAAGGGGGGATAACTTTTTGCTTTTTGCATGGTGGTGGTCTAAAGGTGGTGCTTGTTGTTGGGATCCCATGCAACATGTGTAGTAATGGTTAACAAAAATACTAGCATGTTGGCTCAAATTAATGGGTTTTTGTCCTACATCTTAATGGATCATAAATCCATTAAAGTTGGGCTAATTTAATGGTCCATTAACTAGAGTAGGGTGGGCCTAAGTCCATTAAGGTAAAAAGTCCATTAAGACTAACTAGTGTGCATTAGTAAATTACTAAGCGTAATTAAGTAACCAATAAGCCAAGTAATTGTCATTAGAAAATAACAATTAGTATTACGTAGTCATAATATTTCAATTATGACAAAAGTTTAACGTGTACAAAGTACATAGCTCGTTCTAAACGTTAAGTGACACTAACGGTCATAAAAACATTCGGGGATCAAGTTAAGTGATTAAGCACTTAATAACACGCTGTAAGGTATTAACGAAAGTAATTATCATGAAATAAGATCCCAGAGCATAAACTAGCTCAGTACGCACATATACGCAGATTCGTGAAAGTATAGAGCACAAAAATATAAGTCGAAAAAGTCGGGTCGTTACAGCTATCGCAAGCCATCTTGTGCTTCCCTCCTCGTAATCACGAGAGCTGGTAAATCTGGTTTTCGCTGTCAATTTTCTCATTCTCGATTCGCGAACTTTCCTTCGACCTACACCTCGAGATAGCGAGCCTGAATCTTGCGATAGCGAGGCCCGGAACAACATTTTAAGCTGGAAAATCACTTTATCTTTTGGCGATATTTTGGGTTCGAACCTGGAACTTTATACTCGATATTTTGACCCTGAAACACTTAAAAATCACCAAAAACAATCAAATAACATCACGATGCAAAAAAGGCGTTAATCTTCAACTTTAGTCATCATAAAATCTTCAATCCTTAATATAAAACCAACAAAATGGAACCCGATATTGCGAGATAATATGGTGTAAACCGAGCAATATCAAGTCTCAAGCATATAAAGCCCTACAAAAAGGTTGCAAAGTTTGTCTTCACCAATCTAAAGCTCGTGCCAAAATGAACTTGAACCACCATCTCCGATTGTTTTGACAAATGAAGTTCTAAAGGGTATTTGCAAGTCTTTGATTAATGTAACTGTTGAAACAATATTATGCCAAGTACTTAATGTCGAAGAGTGAGTATATTCACTTTCCGACATTAAGCCACCACAAGGTCCATGGATACTACGAATAACATTTACCCAAAGTGAGTTGGTTTCGATTTTGAACCTCCACCACCATTTCCCCAATAAAGTAAGGTTATACTTCTTAGAGACCCGATATTTAGCCCCCCATTCTCGTAAGTGTTTATAACATTTGCTCATTTGACCCATGAATTTTTAGATCCCGAGCTCGATCCGCCCTAATAAATGATCTCTTTATACTCTCGAGTTTTTAATCACACAAGGCAGACCACGAAAGAGCAAAAAAATAATACAATGAGAGACTAGTAAGAACTGCTTTAATAAGGACTAATATTCCTCCAAAGGACAACGATCGCATTTTCCACCCCGAAAGTAGGTTGTTGAATTTGTTTATGACCGGATTTCAATCCCTTAGCTTATTAATTTTCGATCCAATGGGCAACCCGAGATAGGTGAAAGGGAATTTGACGACTTAACAACCGATGTGATTAGCTAAGGCATTAACTTCCACTTGTTCAACCCCTACCCCAAAAATGTAACTTTTTTGAATGTTGACTTTTAACCCCGAAACTAGTTCAAAACATTTTAGTAGCTTTCTCAAGTTTAGGGCATTTGAACGGATCCATTCCCTGAACAAAATTTTGTCATCCGCATATTGGAGGTGCGAAACCACCATTTTATCTCTCCCGACTTCAATACCTTTGAAGATACCTTTCTCCAATGCCGCTTTCGCAAGAATGTTTAGCCCCCGGCCGCTAAAATGAATAAGAAAGTCGAAAGTGGATCACCTTGTCTTACTCCTGCACCGAGCGAGAACTCATTAGTAGGAGACCCGTTTACTAGAATAAAGATGGATGCCGATTTGAGGCATACCGAAGTCCAATTCCTCCACTTATAACCGAAACCCATACTTTTCATCAAATTTGAGAGAAAGCCCCAATTAAGGCTATCAAATGCCTTTTCAAAATCAAATTTGAAGATAATACCCTTTTTGCGGGAACTTTTGAGGTAGTCAATGGTTTCATTAGCAATTAGAGCCCCGTCTAAAATAAAACGTCCTTTAATGAAGGCGCTTTTTTCCATACCAACAAGATATGGTAGTACCTTTCGAAGTCGATTTGAGAGTATTTTGGCGACTATTTTGTAATAGTACGAATTAGGCTAATTGGTCTATAGTCACTAAGTCCCAGCGGGTCTGTCTTTTTTTTTTGTATGAGCGTGACGAATGAGGCATTTGACCCTTTTGATATTTCTTCCTTTTCCAAAATCCAATTAATAGCCACAATGTGATCACTTTTTATGACGTTCCAATACTTTTTGAAGAATCTCATGTTAAATCCATCGGGACCGGGTGCTTTTGTACTACCACAATCGTTGATAGCGTCATGAATTTCGGACTCGAATAATGAATTTTCTAAAGCGTTTGCTTCATCAGTAGTTATCAAAGGATTATTAAGTTCCTCCAAGGAAGGTCTCAAAAGGTCAGAATCTTCAAAAAGTTTCTTAAAATGGCTGAAAGCTTCAGCTTTGAAGTCTTGAGGATCCTCATTCTAGCAGCCATCGATGGTAATCCCTTGAATGTTGCACCAATTGTACTTGTTCCGCATGATCGAATGGAAAATCCTTGTGTTTTCATCACCCTTGAGGTTCCATTTAAGACGTGCTTTCTGTATTAACATACTCGATTTTACTTTTTATTTTTCTAACCACTTCTTTCTAGCGTCTTTCCATGATTCTATCTTCGTAGGTTTTAAAAGACTTGTTTATGCTTTAATATCTAACTTTAGAGCTTTATCTTTAAGTATATCAATATCCTTATCCAATTGACCGAACTTTTTATTGCTCCATATCCTGAGTGCTGATTTGACCTTTTTTAGTTTGTTTAAGAAGTTGCAGTCCCTTCGATGTACAGTGCTGACAGGATCGCCCCAAGCATTTGTTATAATCTGATCAACCGCGTCTTCATCTAACCATACGTCAAATATTTTAAAAGGTTTTGGTCCGAAATTTTTTCTTTCATCTTTTAGAGATATAGGGCAATGATCAGAGCTTGTCCTTTCCAAAGCTATTGCTTATAAGTTTCCCCACGAAGAATGAAACTTTTTCGTAATAAGAAATCGATCAAGTTTACTATACTTTGTACCATTGTCACTTACACGAGTAAAGAACCTACCACCAAACGGTATGTCGATCAGATTAATTTCAAGATTAATTTGTTGAAACATCTTGGCCTACTTTCAACATAGGCACAATTGAAACGCTCTGATTAATCCCTAACCTCGTTAAAATCCCCACATAATACCCATGCCTCATCACTGTCTTCAGTTAGCTTTGCTAACGAATCTCATAACCTTTGTTTCTTTGTATCCTCATGTGGACCATATACATTTATGACGTTTAGGTTGATACCATTGCTTTTCCATTTACCACGAATGCATCACACAATCAAAGCTTACTACATCAAATGCCTAGAAAACATTGGTGTTCCATATTAGTAATTGACCCCCTGATTTACCAATCATCTCCCTTTGAATGAATTCACATTCGCTAGATCCCCAAAGGGATTGAATCCAAGTATTGTTGACCGTATGCAATTTTATTTCTTGAAGCGCGAGAAAAATTATTTGAAATGTTTTATATCTAGAACGGATTGGGTTTGGGGGTCTAGAGAGGATTGGTTGATTTGATGTCATAGGTTTGGTTGATTTCTCTGCTCATGATGTACATCTAGAGCGGATTGGTTGATTTGCTGCCATAGGTTTCCTCGAAACGTTTTACATGTTCATTATACGGGATGAAGATTTCCATCTCCTTGTGTTCGACCATCATCATTCTCGTTTATCCCTCTTGAGTTTTGTACTACCCAAGTCATCACTAGTTTGCTTTTGGACCTCTTATTTTTAAGCATTGAACTAGGCCCAACATCGTTCACATTTTTGACTGAACTAGGCCCGAGATCATTCAAATTTTGGCCCTTTAATGGTGTATAAGCAGGCCCAATCATTTCTTCTCCAGCTTCCTTATTATTTTGGCCTATTTATGGTGATAATCCATTACCAGTGTGTTTCTCCTCATTATCTTGGCTCAATAAATTTCTTCATTGATAATCGGACCATTATCATGGCCCAATAAGACTTCATTAGGGTCCGCATAATTTTCATTGACTAACCCCTTGCCCCCACTCCATTATTTTGACCTTTATATAGTGTACCGTTATTGTTCGCCATCGTACCTAGGGAATTGACCTCATGATTATTCTGTGCACTGAACCTAGCAAATCCGTTCTTCTCACCTCATGCGTCATTAATGCCATCTTGGAAAAGGTTTCTAGTTTCCCAACACACTGATTCTTCATCTTTCAACGCTTGATTTTTTCCGATTTCGTTTAACAATGCTGGAATTTTGAATCCTATCACCTGAGATGTCATCCTTTACATTTCCCATCTTTTCCTTCTCTTGTTTGACATTTGAGTTAAGATTGAAGACATTTTCATCGTCATCAGATTTTTGGAAGGTGTCATCTATGAATTCATCGTCGGAATTTGATTTATCAGAGGTGAACCCATCTCGATTCTCAAGTGTTCCGAATTCGAGTTGTATCACACTTTTATCATCTTCATTGATTCTTACGTAACACATATTACTACCATCAAATAATTTAACCTTACCATCGAATTGGACTGTATGCTACGAACACGAATTAGTACACTTCCATAGTTAAGGTTTTGATTGCCATCCACAATATAGCAGTTTTCCATCTCTAATATCCTTCCCCACCAGCCTTCTATTTTCCTGAAAGTGTCAGTGTTCCCGCAAATGACCGAGACACCATGAATATTGACCCATACTAATCTCCTAGGAGATCTGTGTGAATCATCCAAAATTCCTACATGATTGCACCATTTGTATACCACATTATTTTTGTTCCTGATGAATCTCTCGCTATTAATGAAGAGTCACATATTATTAGCAACTCTAAATCACCTAGGTACTTTAGATAGAAGTTAATCAACCCATCCGTCTTGCACAATTCGTAGATCTGTAGTAGTTCTACAGTTTTTAATTCACAAATGATAGCTCTCCCACACAGATTGTGCAATGTGTTCTTTAGCTGTAATCGTTCTTTCATCCTTATACTACATATTTTCAGTTTGGAAATTCTCATGACCATTCACCTCCTTTTCTTTCATACTAGTGAGTTTGGCTCTCAAATCTTCCATTCTTTGATTGTTGAGTTTATCCCTTAGGTCTTTCTGGTGGTAACTTGCAACATTAGAAAATCTTCGATCGTCCATGTAAGTATTACCATGATGTTGTTGTTTGCCGTTATACATTCTCTTGATAGGCTGATACCTCCTGCCATCATCCTCTCTATCCTTGGCTTTGAATATTCTGATAGGTTGGCCACTATATGTAATCTTTTCAAGCTCAGCAAGAAAGAGATCAACACTTCTAACATTCCCAAACCTAGCGAAAGGAAAACGTCCACCATTCTTCAATCTTTTACTCGCCATATGAATATCTCTTATCTCTCCAAACGGTTTGAAGGTCCTCCATAGATCTTCAACGTTCCAACTATCCGGGAAGTTGAAAAACACGAAGGAAGTCAATTGGATTTCAAATAGTAGCCTTGTTAGTCGATCTTGAAGTCACCCGTTGTATCGTTTTTGTGTCCTTAATGCTCCACCGTCCTCACCATTTGTCTCTCCTCTCCTCTCTCTCTCTCTCTCTCTCTCTCCCCTCACACTCTCTCTCACACACCCCATTAGTTCTATTGCAGCGAACATTATATTATATGCACGATTTAAAAAGCATAGAATATTCAAATATTATTTGTAGGACTTTTGCTTTTCTATTGAATTGAATCGAGTGTTTAACATAACTCAAAAGGATGATTAAGGTAAAATGTACTTTTTGTGCTTTTAAAAAGAAAACAGAATGTTACCTTTGTTATAGTTACGCCATAATATTCTAGCTTGAAACATAAGATTAAAATTGCACACACGTAATCAAAATGTGATAGTGCACAACATAAACAATAATACCTATGTAATAAGTCAATGTAAAATTACTCCGTATTATTTTAGTGCGTGTAGATACTAGTCACCAATGATGTAATTGATGTTATTCAAACATTATAAACTTTTAAGAATTTGTCCGTCTTAACCACAAGCATTTGGTCAACTTAAAATCACATATTCGTGGTTGGTGACCAAATATAAAGCTACAACAATATATAAATAATCTCGTGTGAATAGAATATCATAGAAATAAAATGTAAGCGGTCATTCTTTATCATATGAAAAAACATGTTCTTTTTTTTTCTTTCATAAAGTCATCTCTCAATCTAAATATAAAAATTAAGAGAAACTAAGAGACATTTTGTTTTTTTCTTACGTTCTATATGAATATAGATGCCGGTATGAGTAAGAATGACTAAATGCACTAATCACAGAGAATGAATCGTATTGTTTATTTTTTTTTTACTGAAGAAACAGTATGAATATCAAAATTGACTATTTTATCCCTAAATGTAAATATCATTGAAATCCCAAATTAACAGTTTTAATCAAAATACATCAACATTCAATCCATCCATTCATATATCGAAATGTTGGTTTAGACAATATATAGCCTTATCAGACAACTTTTTTGTAAGACCCTTTGTAACGTTATGGATCTCACGACGTGGGATACTAGTCACCACCAAAGCAACACCCATTTCATCCGTAATAAAGCGTGGGTTTTTCGAATTTTTGTGGTGTTGGTTGCTTTCCAGTGGGTGAAGCAACGGGTGTTGCTCTTCCAAGTGGCAAACTCTTATTCGTTTAAGTTTCTTGACCGTTTGAGAGTTACTAAAAAATAATAATTTAAAACCCAATATTAACTCACCTATATATACCTTCATATATTTACCATTTTTTACACAAACAATTTATAAAACACTACCATTTCAAACATTTTTATACCATTTCTCTCTAAACAAAAGAAAAATGTCTCATTGCAACCACAATATCATAGCAATCGACGTTTATATTGAGGGTTATTTTGACTCCAAGAAAAAAACGTACGCGAATAGTTCCGGTGAAGATACTATACTATTTAATAATTAATGTTTTCGTTATTAAGGTATGAAACGTTTAGTATTTTAGTAGTTTATTGTACTTTGTACTCATTTTTTTAACGGTGGAGATTTTATTAAAAACTAGCAAAGAGCTAGAAAATTACACGGGCTAAGAAGTCATGAGCTCCAATTAGAAACCATTTTGCTTCCATTTTCTTAACTAATTAAAAGAATACAATTTAATAAAATCAAATAAATTACTCCTTTTAACTGAAGTGTCGTTGAAGACCACATAGTTACGAAAATGTTGAATCGTCTAAAGTAGAGTAACCCCCGAGACCATCACCTTTGTTTTGGAATCTGTATCTGCAAACCAAACATTGAACCAAGATTCAAAGTTGCCCCAAGCACTGAAATATGACATATTGCATTTTACCAAATCCGGAGCATGCGCCATAACTCCGCTGAGATATAACACTCGAAGAATATATGCTCTAGATCTTTGCCACTTTGATCACAAATGGGACAAACTGCAAAACCAATCCTAATACCTCTTATAGCTAAAATGATCCTATGTGTTAATCTATCTAGCCGAAGACGCCACAGAAAAATACTCCGTATTTAATTTTCGTGGTAACACTTTTAACCAAATTGTTCCAGGAAATAGATGACAACAACATTATGTCAACATATTCATGCATCGAATGTAGTGAAAAAACTCTATTCGAGTCTACAAACCATTGCCAACAATCAGGTTGATCTCGTAGCTGTAAGTTTTGATTTTCCGAAACCATAACAGCAAGATAAGACCCATTTCTGCTACCTATATCGTCACGTGTCCAATCCCATTTCCACTCATTATTGAAAAATCTATCAGCAACCAACACCTCTTTGTTCGACTCTAATTGAAATAATCTATTGTATCAGGAAGCCAAAGTAGCACATCCGATCCAATGATCGAGCCAAAAATGCACCTTACGACCATTACCCACAATTAATTTTAATACATCAGGAGGAATAAAGCCATCACTGATTTACACACTGACACAATGTCATGCCAAGTACCATTTGAGTTACACGAATCAAAACACGAGCCATGAATACCTCTAATCACTTGTAACCAAAGAGAATCAACCAAATTATGATATCTCTAACGCCACTTATGAGAAAGTGCCAAGTTAAAAGCCTTAATACTTCCTATATTGCAGCGGCGAAGCCAGGATTTTAGATGAATGGGGTCATATATATACAATACAAAATGATAAATAAGAATAGAATGATAGTTACTGCAACTGAATTATAAGAAATTCACAGGGGGTGCATTGGGTCTCTGCTGCCATATTGAACTAGACGATTTATATTTTCTATTTAGTGAAGTAGACAATTCATGTGGAATAAGGTAAGACAATATTGTCAAATAGATTAAATAATATTTAATAGATTGTTTTTATGTAAAAAAAAATACATATATAACGTATATACTATAAAATATATGCGATTACAAAGCCAATTCAGTCGTTGAAATATCAGTGAATTAGATATGAGTATATGAATTTTAATGGGTCGGTGTCTTTTCTTAACAAACTCAAAAAAGCTGGTGTCATTACTTAACAATTAATAATTTATAGCATGAATTTCAATGTAACAAGTCCATATATTATCATTTGAGTGGTGTCATTCGACACCACTATTAAACACATAGCTCCGCCACTACTATATTGAGACCACCCTTGTCGTGTGATGAAAGAACACACTCCCACTTAATCTAGGGTAATTTCTTATATCACTTGTTAGGAAATTACGGCCTCTTGTTAGGGTAATCAGGGAGCTCTAATACCACTTGTTAGGAATTATGGACCAAACAAGACCGGTGATTTATAACCAAGTCACCCACCTCCAACTTCTTCCTCCCACCGATGTAGGACAACTTCATTTTATATTGAAGAGGTTACTCCTCTTTTCTTCCATCCACCAATGTGGGACAAGTAACCATGTCAATTTCTATAAAAAAAAAAAATAAACCATCAAATCTTCACCTTTTTGATAGAAAAAGATAACCATAGTTCCACATTGCAAAGATAACTGACGCAAATGCTTCCTCGACGACAACTTCAAGATCCTCATCTCCATGCCGTTGACATTATCTCCCAGGAGACAAAAATTTGCATCCTCATCGAACATTGTCAAAACTCGACAATCATTGTCTTCACATACAATCATAATTCTTAACCAGAATTATCATACTCTACCGTAAGAGTATAACCACATAGAAGATATCATTCTAAGAATTTCACCTTGGCACATGTTGAATAACCAGCTGAACATTTACGGTGAAACTTCCCTGTTTGGCTTTCCCGAAAGTTTCATCAGCTTCAACATCAGTTTCCACCACACAACCTGCACCAATGCCAAACCAGTGCCCATTTGCAACTGTGAAACCGCTAACGAACATCCCTTTTCATGGTGGTGCAGACACACCATGAGGATGACATGACTTCAGAGGAATTCGTCACTCTCCGTAACAATGGAGATATCATTAACGTCTTTGGAGCCATTTCCCGAATTAGCTTCACCTGGACAATTAACCCTTACATGCCCAGTCTTCCAGCACTTCCATCATACTAGATTCTTCCTGGAGTTTCTCTTCCGCCTATCCGAACACAACAGTACCGTACTTTCTGATGACGAGACCCCGTTACCTTCCAGTCTTTTCTCCTCGGATACGAGCTTGCTAGTAACGTCTTCAAACTTTAAAGTTTCCTTCCCATACATCAAAATAGGTTTCATGTGCTCATAGGACGATGACAAAGATAATATCAGCCTCAAAGTTTTATCTTCATCTTCCACTTTAATTCCAATAGCCTCCAGTTCCGAAACAATACCATTAAGAATACTCAGATGATCAGAAATCTTTGAACCCCCATCCATACGCAAAGTATGGAATTGTTCTTTAAGACACAACCGATTCGAGATGCCCTTGCCCTGGTACAACTGCTCCAACTTATCTCAAAATTCCTTAGCCGTTGATAACCCGTGCACATTTGCAAGCACGTTCTTTGTAAGACACAAACGAATCGCACTTGCCGTCCTCAAATTCATATCATCCCATTCTTATTCATCGAACTTACAGCTAGAATCACTTCCAGAAACAAAGGTGAGTTTACCTTTCAATGCCTTGTGTAAACCGTACTGAATCAACACATCCTTGACTTGAACCTGTCACAAGCCAAAAATGATCCTCCCATCAAATTTCTCTACATCAAACCTCATTGGACTGAACTTCGACATCGTATCTGTATCTTATGAACAACACTTTCTCTGATTTTGGCCACGTTTCGACTGGCTGATAGATGTAGTGGAGTGGCGCACAGGATCCGTTAAATTGGAAAATCCAACACCCGGTCCACTACAAATTCTTGACACCACTTACTCCGAATCAGAAAAAATTGTCTAACCAGATACCCTATGCGATCAATAGAACTCGTTTCTAATATGGACGATCCACTCCCGTGGCAACCACATAGCATACTCCGACTCCTATAACCGAGACCCTCCCGGTTATGACCCAACACATTGCCACCCAAAAAAATTGTGAGTGAAGAGATTCAAGCAAAATAATAATGGTTTTCGGACATTTGAAAATGGACATTGGATATATAACAAGACTTTCCAAACCCAGCTTTATACAAGGTCAATCTTCTACCAGATGAAAGAAGATTGACCTTCCATTTAGAAAGCTTGGCACGATATCGATTAACAAGCGATACCAATTATTTGTTAATTTCATGTTGGCACCAATCGTTCCTCCAAGGTACGTCAAAGGAAAAGCTCCAGCTTGACATCCTGTGAGTGATGCAAAAGAAGCCACATTTTCATTAGAAACACCTACTACAAAAATATTAGATTTTGCCACGTTGATTTTTAAACCCGAAGTCAAATAGGACACTTTCAAAACTCGCAAAATATACTTCAAATCTTCAACACACCATTTTGACATAATGATCACGTCATCTCCATATATGAGATGAGATAAAGAATTACCGCCAACATTGATCCCATGTATGATATTAGACTCAATCGCTTTTTTGAACGTGAGTGCAATCCTTCCATGACTATGATAAAAAGATAAGGACTCAACGAGTCGCCTTGTCTAAGACATCTCTTAATCGGGTACTCTTTGGTCAGACTCCCGTTAATAAGAATTGAAGCCTTTGCTGACTTTAAACATCCTTTTATCCACCCGCACCACTTACTACCAATTCAAGAGAAGAAAGCGTAAAATTCAAATACTTCCAACTAACGAAATCATAAGCCTTTTCAAAATTTACCTTAAACAACAACATTTGTTTATTTCTTTTCTTGAACCATGAGATCACCTCACTAAGAATAATTTTTTAGAGGGTCGTCTATAATTTATCAACCAGAAATAAAAGCGGATTGAAGTGTACTTATTAATTTGATAATTATACCAGCCATCCGGTTATTTAAAATTTTGGCAATAATTTTATAAACCACTCCAATCAATGATATAGGTCTAAATCATCAATAATAACCGGTTACTAACCTTCGGTATAAGGGAAATAAACGCAGAACTCGCACATTAGGTAAAGATACCGATACAAAGAATTCACGAACTGTAGAACAAACATCCGCATTTACTTAATCCCAATAAGTCTTGATAAATAAAAAAGAAAATTCATCCGGTCCCGGAGCCTTGAAACTCCTACAATCCCAGACTGCATGTTTAATCCCCTCATCCAAAACATCTTGTTCTATAAAGTCTGCATCTTCCAAAGACAGAATCGTTTCAGGGGCAATAGAACCAAACTGAGTCCCCTGATTGACCTTATCAAATTTCATTCTATAACTGATCCTTGATGGCATTAGGTTCCGATATCCAGACTCTGTTAACCAAAACCCCCTGAATCGCTTATTGAACTCGTATGCGTTTCAATGAAATGGAAATAATTAGAATTTTTTTCACCCTCAGTATCCCATTTAATCCTCGCTTTTTGAAAAAGATCTTGAACTTTTATATCATTTAGTTCATCACCTTCCTTTAGAAGATTAACTCTTTCCTCGAGTTCGCTGTTAGTAGCATAACCACCATCCACTTTGGCATGAAGATCTATAATTCTCAACTTAATCTCATGTAGCCTTGACTCATCAGTTGCCATATTAGCTTTATTCCACAACTTAAGTTTTGACTTAAAAAAAATCAGCTTAGCCATAGTCGATACATCATTACCTTCTGGAATGAAATTGGCCCATGCATCTTTAACAAGGTTATCAAAACCGGGACGAGTAAGCTAAGTTGAAAACAACTTAAAAGGAATAGCGCAAAGGCGATAGGATCCCACATGGAAATCGAACCACGCGATCGACCTCTCGCTAAACTCACCGCGTAAACAACATTATAATTACCCCAAATCGATCTTAAATGAAAAAGTTCAAGACGTGTCGTTTTAGACTCTTGAAGACCCAAAAATAAAACATTATTATGAGAACAAACCTCCCTGATCCAGTTTCTCTTTTTAAATTTTTTTCGGCCCGCAACTATTAAGAGACATTATCTCCATTTGGAAACCACAACTTCTTCAACCCCTTTCACCACTTTATTAAGATTGCACCCACTGATGTGGTAACCCAATTTGGATTCCACGTCAATCAATTTATTCACTTCTCTTTCTTTCGACCCACCACGTAGTTCCTTATTAACATATTGATCATAAGAAACCAAATCTGATTGCTCCCTATTTGCTTTGGTACCTTCTTCATCCTTATGTATAAAGCCAGGAAGAAAGGGAATACCAGAATTTCCAGTTTCCTTATATTCCTCTTCATCAAAATAAATAGATTTATTATCATCTTGTTTAGCGGATTCATTAGTGCTAAAATGGTCCAATTTGACACCCTCAGATTCAGCCAAAGGATTTGAGCCCTGGATATCCTTAATACCTTATCAGCCACAGAAGCATTGTCATCAACACTCAATGAGTCATCACCATCTTTCCTTCTGTTATATATCGGGGGTAAGTAATGCTTTCGTGCCTGAAATGGTAATGACTCTGGATTAATCTTTGAATCGTGTGTTCACTTTCCTAATCGAATATTTCGACCCACTTAGCCACGGGTTGCACGAAGTTTCGATTGGGATAAGACAAAGATGAAATTGTTGTCTTGGCTAAAAGAAAACAATCTAACAATTGCAGAAAATATCTTTTAATTGTTGTGAGTTGAAAGTGTGTAAAAAGGTTGAAAAATCTAGAACCTTTTATCAATACATGAAGAATGTATTTATAATGGGTCAAAAGGTTTCATGAAGAGTCATGATATCGGGCAAAAAGTCACGTTTTTACCCCCTAAATTGAGCCCCAAAACAATAAAGATTAAAACTTTGTCGGCAAAATTATCGCTTTTTCGGTTAATTTTATAGATCAAGTAATTACAAAGGCGATGCAAAAATAATCAAGCAAAACGGAGCTAAAACGAAGATTCTAGAGCGAAAACGGTGAAAGACAAGAAATCAAGTTACGATCCAGTGAATCAGACTGACCAGGCACCAAAAACGGCCTGCCAAACGGCCTGCCATATGGCCTGCTAGTATGTAAACGGCCTGCCAAATACGGCTCACCAAACGGTCTGCCAAACGGCTTACCATGAAAACGGCCTGCCAAATACGGGCCACCAAACGGGCTGCCATACGGCCAGCCAGCCGTATTTTGGCAAAAACCTGGTCTATTTAAAGGGCCTTCTCCATCCATTCCAACATACACTCAACTTGCAATTCAATTTATATTTTCAATCTTTTAGTTAGTTTTAGTAGTAGTTAGCTTAGCTTTTGTTTTCCGGAGAATATCCCGGCGAGTCCCTGCGATTCCCTGCGATCTCGGGCAGATTTGTTCGGCCTTTTTCAGGTTTTTATCTGAAACTCTTGTCTTTTGTATTAAACATGTATGCTTACCTTTTATGTTTAATAATGCGTTCCGATATTGCCATGATAGCTTAATTTATCTGTATGTTGCCATGATAGAAGTTTGGGTTAGCGTAATTATGTTAATTTAGTACGATTACTGTTATAATACTGAACTAGGAAGTCTGATAGATTTGTATGCTAGCATCTTAAGGATTGAACAACTTAGGTTGTGATCAGGACTTGTCCACCTATATGAAATTAGCTACTTCATAGGATTAAGACCCCTGGTTATACTGTATCTGAAGATTCTATGAACTCGGTATGGCCGGAGTTCCCGAGAGGCATCTAATGCACTTTTAGGACACGGAACCTAGGAATTGAGACATGAATGACCTAGTATGCCTATTGACTATTTTGAAGAGACCTCTTAGGAGCTGTTAAGATCTAGTTAGTGCCTTTACTGTATGACCCAAGCCTATTGCATGTTCTTGTCTGATTGTCGCCCTAGGTCTTAGTCATATCAACTGTTTAGGTATTCATTAGGTTTCTATCTGCTTTACTATCAGTATGTTAACTGTAATGCTGTATAATGTTTGATTTGTTGTGATCTCATTAGTATGATGGAATGGTTGTTAGTTTTCATTTAAGGTTTTGCCAACTTAACCCGACGGACTCCTTCCGTTTGTGATCAGTGTTCAATCAACACGGCACGTTGTTATTCAGTTACCTAAACTGATAACGAGGTTTAGGATTAGAGCTTAACTCACTAATAAACCTAGTACTCTACTGACGATAACCTCCGAGGTATTGTTACACTTCATTTATACGACCAAGTGACATACTTCTCACTGCTCAAAGAGAACTCCGAGAGTTCAGAGTTAAGTAGGTCTGTGTAATTGGCTCATCCAACCAGATCTACATCATTCCAAGCATAGTCTTAACATAAGCATGATTACCTTTCCTTAACCCAACTCTGATATCTTGGTCAACATTTCCCAGATCTGCATACTCCGGATATCCTTCCACTTTATTTACTTTTCTACATTTAGGACCTTTAGCTAAAATCAACTACTATCTTTTATCTAGGTAATTTAACTAAAAGACAGTTATCCACTTGATCTTCAATTTGTTAATCAGCATAAAATTCGACACTAGGTTAACTTACACCTTCTACACTTTAGAAAGTAAAAGTAAATTTAGGCCCCGCAAAATATAAATTAAACGAAAATCTCTGCATGCTATACCAAATCTTACGCCCTGCGACCTAATGACACCGCACGAATAAAACCGTCTGTTTTGGCAATATCGAGTCACAACCTTTGATTCATATCCATATATGACTTGGAAGTTAGAACTCATGTATTTGTGTCTAAAATTGAAAGGACCCGTTCATATACATTATAAACGATTCACAATAGTTGATTACATCGCGAGGTATTTGACCTCTATATGATACGTTTTACAAACATTGCATTCGTTTTTAAAAGACAAACTTTCTTTACATCTAAAATTGACGGCATGCATACCATTTCACATTACATCCAACTATAATTGACTTAATATTAATCTTGATGAACTCAACGACTCGAATGCAACGTCTTTCAAAGTATGTCATGAATGACTCCAAATAATATCCTTAAAATGAGCTAATGCACAGCGGAAGATTTCTTTAATACCTGAGAATAAACATGCTTTAAAGTGTCAACCAAAAGGTTGGAGAGTTCATTAGTTTATCATAATCAATCATTTCCGTAATAGTAATAGACCACAAGATTTTTGTTTATAAATATATGTACACTCGCAAGTGTATAAAAGTATTCTATAAGTTGTAGGCACCCGGTAACAAGCCTTAACGCTCATGTTTTACCCTCTGAAGTACACCAGATCAGGTGTGTTTAATATAACCTCGAAGTACTAAAGCATCCCATAGTCAGGATGGGGTTTGTCAGGCCCAATAGATCTATCTTTAGGATTCGCGCCTACCGTACATAGACAAGTAGCTTAATGTTACCAAGCTAAGGGTATATTTCTGGTTTAAACCCACGTAAAATTAGTTTTAGTACTTGTGTCTATTTCGTAAAACATTTATAAAAACAGCGCATGTATTCTCAGTCCCAAAAATATATATTGCAAAAGCAATTAAAAAGGGAGCAAATGAAACTCACAATACTGTATTTCGTAGCAATTATGTATATGACGGCACTGAACAAGTGCAGGGTTTGTCTCGGATTCACGAACCTATATTAAGTATATATATTTATATGTTGGTCAATATCTGTCTAACAATTTAGGTCAATTCGTAGTGTATCACAATCCTAATGCTCGAGACCGACTTGTAAAAGTCAACAAAAGTCAACTTGACCCAAAATGACTTCCAAAATCTATACATGTTTATTATATAACTTATATATAGTCGTTTTATATATTTAAATATATTTATCAGATCTTATTATACTAAATAATACAAGTCATTTATTAATAAATAAAAATTTATATTTAAATTCATATATGATAAAAATATACTTTTATATATCTCAAGTAATAAAATTTATAAAATTCACTTAATATCATAAAAATATAGTGGTATGTATTATTAATGTAATTATATTACGTGTGGTAAAAATATCTTTATACGCATATTTTTTTGATTAAATAATATTGATAATAATAATAATGATAAAAATAATAAAATGATAGTTTCAATAAAAATATTAATTTTTAGTAATAAATATTAAAATTGACCATATCTTTTAATCCGTTCATTGAACCCACATGATTTCTAAATGAAAAGTTATTAATTTTTCTTTAGCTTTTCAACGACATGCATATCATATACCTTATCTCAGTAGCATATGTATCAAATTTATGATTTATCATAAACTATTTAACGATGAAACTAAGCATACAAACATGCATAATCATATATACTCGAGCACTAGTCAGGGATACACTATTAATATATAAAAGATAAGATATGAATGCTCACGTATCAATATTGTGATTCAATATTGCAGGAAAGTACGTAGACGTAATGAAAATGATAAACGTTAGGTTGACCTCACGAGAAATACCCTCGATCAACATCCATAACCTCCATAGCTATAACCCATAATTTCCTTAGCTCTATCCCGTTTGAAAACTTATTTTGAAATCGTCTGAGTATAACTCCGTCGTAGTATTTTATGTATACTAATAATATCTTGAAATAATACAAATAAAATATATATATGTAATTCGATTGAGAGAGTTTAGAGAAATATATTTTCAAGTTTCTATGAAATAATGAAACCTATTCAATTCTATTTATAATAGATTTTTGAATTATTAAAGTGAATTATTAAAGTATGAATTATTAAAGTGAATTATTAAAGTATGAATTATTAAAGTGAATTATTAAAGTATGAATTATTAAAGTGAATTATTAAAGTATGAATTATTAAAGTTAAAGTAAAGTAAAAGTAAAGTAAAAGTAAAGTAAAGGTAAAGTTAAAGTATAGTAAAAGTATAAAACTATGTACGTATAATACGCGTATAAATATATTTAATATTAATTTAAATCGTTATATCATAAAATATTTTAGAAAAGTAGAATTATATATATTCATAATAGGTTTCAAGTTTTTAAATTACAGTCTGTTGGTGAAGCATGGGATAAAGTCCAAAGGTTAAATAAACGTATGAAATCATCTTAATGAAAAATGTCGAGTTACTTAACTTGTCGATATCCAACATCTAAGTTATTTACACTCCACGTTCTTATTTTCATATTAAATAAAATGAAAGTTAACATAGTTATCTTATCAAGGTCACGAGAAAAATATTATAAAACATGCCTTGGAAATTAAACAGGAATTTCCACTAACCCTTGTCTAGTTTCCATTAATTGACACATTTGTTCTTATTTATAAATCACTTTACCATTTTCCGAATGTTGTCAAAAAGAATAGATTTCTTAAATCACAGTGGACCTCATAACATAGGCCCGTAATCATATCATAATGTATCTGATAATTCAATCATTTGATATTATCTCTTAATTCTGTCGATAAATATATCGAAACAAATACGTTCATGTAAAGTATCATATATCTAATACTTTGTTAATGTTTTCAGTTAATATTATATATTATATATACATATCTATATACTCATAATTGTTCGTGAATCGTCGAACACGGTCAAAGGGTAATTGATTACATGAATGTAGTTCCTAACTTTTTGAGATTCAACATTACAAATTCTGCTTATTATGTCGGATACATATAAAGGTTAAGTTTAAATTTGGTTGGAAATTTTCGGGTCGTCACAGTACCTACCCGTTAAAGAAATTCCGTCCCGAAATTTGATCGAGGTCGTCATGGCTAACTTTAAAAATGTTTTCATGACGAATATGAGTTTATAAATAGAGTTTTATCATCATTGAGTAATATAGATAAAACGATTTGATTACGCGAAGAGTATAAGTGAAGCTATCGCAAGAGAGTGAAATGAGTAAACGTATATTCGTTTTAACCGATGACGTAGTTATGATTGATTTCTGGAATTCATGGAATTTAAAGAAAATCTTTGCAATAAGATTTGGTTCTTGGGCGATTAAGGAAATCAGGATCTTATTTGATTAAATGCGATAATCTGTCTCGATTTCTCTGTCTGATATTTTACTATAAAGCCACCCCCTTCGTTTCTTTATTTCCACAGCTCACACCTTCCAAGTCTTTCTCCCCAATTCATACTTTAAAGCATTCATTAATATGCTTCATCCAGTATTGATTCTTGATATACTCTTAACTTTCATATCTGTCATTCTTCTTTTTCATCTACCACCGGAGGAAGTTATTTTCTTCTACCATTACCTTGGGGTTATTGTGTTTTTCATTCTCCCGTGTCTTTATATTGCTATACGCATTGATATACTAGGTTTGTAATTTCGGGGTTGTTATCGGGCTTTATATTCTCCATTATATTTCGGAGCTTCATGCTTTCGTTTTCTCTTCCCGACCTTAAGTCAAGCGGATAATGGTCCAGAATTTGTAGATATGAATTTTTGGATGAACATAGTTAATGTTCCAAGAAGAAAATCGTAATGGCACGATCTTGATTTGGCAAATTACCAGAATATCCGAAAATATAGAGCTATCAAGATGATATGTTCTTAATATGTTTGGAAATTGGGTAGAATGTAATAGTCGTGTAAATAGTACATGATGACGGTATGTTCTGTGAATCATCACGTTCCATTAGAAACTCAGTATGACTTACTGTAATATAATCACATTGATCAAGTGTCATTATATTATACTAACTCATGCTTCAGTTCCCAACACTACTTCAAAAACATTCCTATTTTAAATTTGAATTTTTTTCTTCTTCAGAATTTAGAAACTAACACAGTTTCTTTTTATGTTGTAACGCAGATATTGCGAATAGATAGAAGATTTCGGATAAGAATAGTTGTGAAAATATCTTCAGGAATATCGAAGATATTTATAATAAAAGATACGACGATATCTTAGAATTCTTAACATAGATGGATGATGAAGAAGATTTGTCTGTGAAGGTTTAGAATAAGAAGTAAGGTGTTTGCTAACGATTTCAGTAGACACTGAATCATTTGGATCCTTTGAAGGCAGGTTTAGTCTTTATGATTTGTCCACAGCCTCCTTCATGGTCTGCTCAATCCGTTTTCCAGTTTCAAACCTTCTCTTTTTCTCAGCTTTACCACCATACTATTCTTTATCATCAAACTTTTGACTGTTAAAGTCGTTTACAGTTTTTGCTGCTTCATCAGCATTTTTCCAATTTCGGAGAACTAGTTCATAGTTTGGGATGTTTTTCAGAAAATTCACATTCGAAGTATGTAAGTCTAGGAGATAGACGTTATATGTATACATATAACTTTTGACGTAAAATTATTGCGAAATTCAAAATACTGATTGCTAATTCCCAGTAGTTGGTGTGACAATTATTGTTGCAGGATGTAGGTGAGTACATGATGGGGTTTTAATGAATAAGTATAGTGGCTTTTCGGAGAGGCTTAAGTCGAAGGTTAATGAAGTTGTTGATAAGTTTACTGCTAATGTGGCGAGATATGAAAGGTTCCCGGTAACAATGATGAAGGGGTAATTGTTATAATAAGGTTTATTCATATAAACAAATGAAGGTGATTTGTTGAAGCTATGACAAAACTGTCTATTTTGGAAAGAGATTGAAACATTATATTTGGTAATAAATATCAAAGGATCTGACACGGATACGTGTTAAACTATAACTTTTGTTTCGAGAGCTTTTCAGGTGCATGACAGTGGGTAATGTGTGGTTGGATCATCATCTCGTATGTCTTTAAGAATTTCGAAGTGTTTGAACACATATTGTAATTGTTAATATACATATGATCTTCTAAGATTTTGAATGATACAAATATTTTTGTGAGTTCCATGAATAGAAATGAGGTTCTAGGACAGTTTTGAAGTCAAAGTATAGTTTTGAAAGATGTAAGAATCTAAGAGTGATGATACCGGTTATAACTTGAATTGAATTCGGCGATTTCAAAATCAGAATATGTAATTAGATTTTTGAATGAGTATGGTTGTTTTGATTTCTATAAAAGAATATATATTGTTGTGAAAGTAGGGAGTATAATGGATGATTTGCTGAATCAGATTCGAAGAATGTAACATATTAATTGTGAATTTATATATCTCTCGGGTATTACCTACCCGTTAAAAAAAATGTCACAATTAATATTTTGTACAAAAGAATTTTATTACAGTCTTTATGGAAATATATGTGTATATTTCTTCAGATGTAATATAGATTTAATGAGTTAATATTAAATTAAACTCACTTGATTTATGGTTAAGGCTAGGATAGATAATTTCTAAACTTTAGAAATTACATAATCGTCGTAGAATGTTTTCCCAATGAAGTTATGAATCAATACTTCATCGTTGTGGTATTCCTTAGTATCTACAGGGCGTATGACGTCGATGTTCATGGGACAGATTGTGAAGTTGAGGTTTGCGATGCGGTTGTTGTTGGTGGTGGTAATGGTACTGTTGATGTTGTTGATGGTGGTACTGGTTATGTTGCTGGTGCTGCTGCTGGTGTTTGTAACCTTTGCACCATATTCTCCAAAGCCACTACCCGAGCGCGAAGCTCGTTGACTTCTTCTATTACACCGGGGTGATTGTCGGTTTGAACGAGCGGATAAATAAGATCTAGAATTTGGTGTAGTATATAATCATGACGAGATACTCTGGAAATAAGAGAGAAAATGGTGTTTCGGACATGTTCGCCGGTAAGTGCTTCAGGTTCATTGCCAAGAGGGCAATGTGGTGGATGGAAAGGATCGCCTTCTTCTTGTCTCCAATGATTAAGGAGGCTACAAACCCATCCCTAATTCATCCAGAATAGATGATGGCTGATTGGTTGATCCATTCCAGTCACACTGCTTTCGGAGCTTGAGTGGGATTCCATTTCGGAATCCGAGGAACTTGAACTGATGACGAATTCCATTTCGTACGATTTGATAAAGGATTTTTCGATACGAAATGATTTTCCGGCTATCGGGTGGTATTCTAACTACATAGAATATCTATATATATAGATCAAAAGATTTCATAGATTACGGAGGAATTTACGGAATATGTCAGGCAAAGTTTACGGTAATAGATACGATAAGATATGATTTAGCAGATACGCTAAGATATAAATTTTGTCTATACACTATTCATGCAATCAATGCAGCAAAACGTGTCTAGACTAAGAATGATAAGCAGGTAATTTCCTAAGGATGGTAAGTAGATGATTTCTGACTAAAAATGATAAACAAAACTTTTGACATGCAGACACGGTCGAAGTCCAGACTCACTAATGTATCTTAACAACTATCAGTTAGACACACTAATGCAAGACCTGGTTCGCTAAGACCACCGCTCTGATACCAACTGAAAGGACCCGTTCATATACATTATAAACGATTCACAATAGTTGATTACATCACGAGGTATTTGACCTCTATATGATACGTTTTACAAACATTGCATTCGTTTTTAAAAGACAAACTTTCTTTACATCTAAAATTGACGGCATGCATACCATTTCATATTACATCCAACTATAATTGACTTAATATTAATCTTGATGAACTCAACGACTCGAATGCAACGTCTTTCAAAGTATGTCATGAATGACTCCAAATAATATCCTTAAAATGAGCTAATGTACAGCGGAAGATTTCTTTAATACCTGAGAATAAACATGCTTTAAAGTGTCAACCAAAAGGTTGGTGAGTTCATTAGTTTATCATAATCAATCATTTCCGTAATAGTAATAGACCACAAGATTTCTGTTTATAAATATATGTACACTCGCAAGTGTATAAAAGTATTCTATAAGTTGTAGGCACCCGGTAACAAGCCTTAACGCTCATGTTTTACCCTCTGAAGTACACCAGATCAGGTGTGTTTAATATAACCTCGAAGTACTAAAGCATCCCATAGTCAGGATGGGGTTTGTCAGGCCCAATAGATCTATCTTTAGGATTCGCGCCTACCGTACATAGACAAGTAGCTTAATGTTACCAAGCTAAGGGTATATTTCTGGTTTAAACCCACGTAAAATTAGTTTTAGTACTTGTGTCTATTTCGTAAAACATTTATAAAAACAGCGCATGTATTCTCAGTCCCAAAAATATATATTGCAAAAGCAATTAAAAAGGGAGCAAATAAAACTCACAATACTGTATTTCGTAGCAATTATGTATATGACGGCACTGAACAAGTGCAGGGTTTGTCTCGGATTCACGAACCTATATTAAGTATATATATTTATATGTTGGTCAATATCTGTCTAACAATTTAGGTCAAGTCGTAGTGTATCACAATCCTAATGCTCGAGACCGACTTGCAAAAGTCAACAAAAGTCAACTTGACCCAAAATGACTTCCAAAATCTATACATGTTTATTATATAACTTATATATAGTCGTTTTATATATTTAAATATATTTATCAGATCTTATTATACTAAATAATACAAGTCATTTATTAATAAATAAAAATTTATATTTAAATTCATATATGATAAAAATATACTTTTATATATCTCAAGTAATAAAATTTATAAAATTCACTTAATATCATAAAAATATAGTGGTATGTATTATTAATGTAATTATATTACGTGTGGTAAAAATATCTTTATACGCATATTTATTTGATTAAATAATATTGATAATAATAATAATGATAAAAATAATAAAATGATAGTTTCAATAAAAATATTAATTTTTAGTAATAAATATTAAAATTGACCATATCTTTTAATCCTTTCATTGAACCCACATGATTTCTAAATGAAAAGTTATTAATTTTTCTTTAGCTTTTCAACGACATGCATATCATATACCTTATCTCAGTAGCATATGTATCAAATTTGTGATTTATCATAAACTATTTAACGACGAAACTAAGCATACAAACATGCATAATCATATATACTCGAGCACTAGTCAGGGATACACTATTAATATATAAAAGATAAGATATGAATGCTCACGTATCAATATTGTGATTCAATATTGCAGGAAAGTACGTAGACGTAATGAAAATGATAAACGTTAGGTTGACCTCACGAGAAATACCCTCGATCAACACCCATAACCTCCATAGCTATAACCCATAATTTCCATAGCTCTATCCCGTTTGAAAACTTATTTTGAAATCGTCTGAGTATAACTCCGTCGTAGTATTTTATGTATACTAATAATATCTTGAAATAATACAAAGAAAATATATATATGTAATTCGATTGAGAGAGTTTAGAGAAATATATTTTCAAGTTTCTATGAAATAATGAAACCTATTCAATTCTATTTATAATAGATTTTTGAATTATTAAAGTGAATTATTAAAGTATGAATTATTAAAGTGAATTATTAAAGTATGAATTATTAAAGTGAATTATTAAAGTATGAATTATTAAAGTGAATTATTAAAATATGAATTATTAAAGTGAATTATTAAAGTATGAATTATTAAAGTTAAAGTAAAGTAAAAGTAAAGTAAAAGTAAAGTAAAGGTAAAGTTAAAGTATAGTAAAAGTATAAAACTATGTACGTATAATACGCGTATAAATATATTTAATATTAATTTAAATCGCTATATCATAAAACATTTTAGAAAAGTAGAATTATATATATTCATAATAGGTTTCAAGTTTTTAAATTACAGTCTGTTGGTGAAGCATGGGATAAAGTCCAAAGGTTAAATAAACGTATGAAATCATCTTAATGAAAAATGTCGAGTTACTTAACTTGTCGATATCCAACATCTAAGTTATTTACACTCCACGTTCTTATTTTCATATTAAATAAAATGAAAGTTAACATAGTTATCTTATCAAGGTCACGAGAAAAATATTATAAAACATGCCTTGGAAATTAAACAGGAATTTCCACTAACCCTTGTCTAGTTCCCATTAATTGACACATTTGTTCTTATTTATAAATCACTTTACCATTTTCCGAATGTTGTCAAAAAGAATAGATTTCTTAAATCACAGTGGACCTCATAACATAGGCCCGTAATCATATCATAATGTATCTGATAATTCAATCATTTGATATTATCTCTTAATTCTGTCGATAAATATATCGAAACAAATACGTTCATGTAAAGTATCATATATCTAATACTTTGTTAATGTTTTCAGTTAATATTATATATTATATATACATATCTATATACTCATAATTGTTCGTGAATCGTCGAACACGGTCAAACGGTAATTGATTACATGAATGTAGTTCCTAACTTTTTGAGATTCAACATTACAAATTCTGCTTATCATGTCGGATACATATAAAGGTTAAGTTTAAATTTGGTTGGAAATTTCCGGGTCGTCACAAAAATGGTCCAAATACATGAAAAAAAGGGTATAGGAATGCCCTGCAACAACCCCAAAACATTTGGGGATCAAATGCACCTTTTGGGTTGAAAAGACACCTTTTCAGCGTCCATGTGTTAAGCCACGCAGCGGCCGAAATACCCGCGCCATGGCTTAACAAAGAACCAAACACCCAAAATAAGCAAAACTCTCGGCCATAATTTCACCCTTTAAGCCGCGCCGCGGGCCCAAGAGCCGCGCCGCGGCTTAAAGCTATTGCACACCAATAATTAATTTTAAGCTTATTTCCAAGCGTGTTTAGCCTTCAAGTCGCGTTTCGCATTTCTAATGTTCCAAACATTATTTCCAAGCTCACTAACATAACCTCAAACCATTTTACACTTTACGAACGTGTACTCCACACTCCCCAAATCCGTGTAGCGTTTAAATGGTTTAATCACTTTCAACTTAGCAATCCAATCAACTAAAATAACGTTGGATCATGCTAAAATCACCAACAATTCCCCCCCCCCCCCCCCATTTTAGTACGATCCTTGATTACTAAAATACCAACAAACAGAAAACTAATGCATAAGTGTAAATGTCACATGGATTGAATTTACACATAGTATATTACACGTGTAAGAATTCGAAAATCAGGGTGCTCTAATAGTTTGAACCCATCAATTCATTTGAAAACCTGTCGATAATATACGCATCAGTTTCATACTTTCTACAATTAACCCGACACGTTAAAAGCCATGTGTCCCAATCCTCTCATGAACATTTCAAAAGCTAAGTCCAAGCTTTCTTGAGGCGGCTTAACCTCATGTTCACATAGGTAGTTTTCCTTTAATCTTGCTCTCGCTATGCAATTTTTCAAGAAAACTATTAAGAAGTATAAAACTTCAACCTTCTTTATCTCACGGGTCCGAACACATACTTTGGGATCATATATTAAATGTGTTCCAATCTTCAGATAGTAGGCTTTCCTTATTGAATTCAGATCCTAGCGTTGTACTAGAAGGAAATTGGGTATCGCACTATGGAAGATCTAAATGGACTTCAATCCCACAAAGTAGCCATCTTTTTTCGGCTTCCGGCTAATGCTTTTAATCAAGTAATTTGGTCAAACTTTTGTTGTAACCCAACAAAATCCACATACATCACTTCATTTGTGATAAACCTCACGAAACATAATTTGTCTAAGGCATAAGTGTCTAGGCTTTCACTTGTTAAAATACATGCCTTAGTCATATCAAATCTCATGTTAAGGATCACCATGAACTTTAATTTCATTCATTACAACTTCAATCAATATTTTTTTTTACAATCCTATTAACCAAGGATTTACCAAGTTCTTATTATTCCATAAGAAACCCATACGTACCCAAATTAATTGATTGATTAGTCATTGTACATGTCCAACTTTCCACAAGTCACCAATGTAAACTTATAATTTGTACACCTTGATAATGTATTCCCATTATCCTTATGTACATAATTGTCACCATCACATTAGATGGTAAGATCATAATTATAAACATCCCTTAGTCAATTCACTTCTAAAACCAAGAAGTAATGACAACAAGTTTATTATATCCATAATCTTAACATCAACCTTTTGATCCAAGATGCCTCATCTATACCAAGTGTTAACTCGGACAACTTGTAGATTTATCATCCTCTTGATCAATAGTAAACTCAATATTATTTAATATGCCTTAAGGATTTCCATTGTTAATTAAACCATAATTCATGGTTGGCTTTTACAAGTACTAAAGTACTTAAGCTCCATCACAATGAATTTCACTAGACGATGCTTAATCTTTCTAACACATATGTTATATTGGTCACTTGATGTAATCACATACATCACACTACAAATTTCCAAAGCATAAACAATGTTCAATACCATACCAATATTTGTTATCTATTAAGCAACTTGTAATCCTCATTTCATATTAACCATATTTGTTTCACTAACTTGTATCATTTGATATACCATCAAATGATTTTGGACATAATCAACATGAGAACCCAAGTACATTAAGCAATCATTTTAATGTGAGGACACATCAAAACACACTTATCACTCTTCTAAACATAAAATAAAGGGATATGTAAAACACCCTTTTAATTTTATCATTGTAACTCACATGATCAAAGTTAGTTACATACAAGTTTTAAATTAACCCATGCATCTTATGTAATTACTTACAGCCTCATGTATAATTAACTTACATTTTCAAAGTTAGTTACATACAAGTTTCAAAGTTAGTTACATACATTTTCAAAGTTAGTTACATACAAGTTTTAAAATATATATACATTTTCAACCATCGTGACTTTCCAACGGATATGTTTTTCCCACTAACCGCCATAACCCATTGTAACTTACATTAGATTGTATTAACTTCAATTCCAGCGTGAATTTATTTGATCAACTAATGCAACTGATTGTAATGCTTGTACAATCATTAGTACACTCATTGCAACCATTCCAATTTTTATATGTAGTTAAGTTAAAGAAGTGTGAATCTATATTATCCTTTAAACATTCTTCACTATACATTGTTTTCTACTTTATATTTATTCTACATATTCAATAACTATTATCACTAGCTTAACTACAAGATGAGAGGTTATCCCGTAATTGGATTGCAACTATTTTTAGAATTTGTACCCCTTCAAGTGGACGCGTTCATCTTAAATGTCTACGCTCCTCAAGCCAAATCGGGTAAGCACGAAGTTTGGAATCAAAGTGTTTTGCTGTGTCAAGTTGGAATGGCTCGTTATGCATTCTCGGAGACTTTATCTCAACATACTCACGAAAAGAAAGATTAAGAGAAAATAGCATACATACAGCCAAAGATAAATATAAGAAGGATTGTAATTGTGAAAATCATCATCACATAGATTCCCTCAAAAGCATCATGTGGAAAATACACAAGTTGAAGGGAATACAAGAAGAGCATTTTCAAAGAAGAAGGTCAAGCTGAATGTTTTCATGAAAGTTAATCGAACGCGGAAGATGTCATCTACATCCGCGCACAGCGCAATCCCATCAAATGTAAAGGCTTTTCAACCTCTACTGACATATGCACTGTAATACTCCTCAAACCAACAGTGGCTCTATTGATCAGACCATAGAATTAATATTGGAAAAATTTCAAGTCATACTCCTGTATTTGCAATGGGTTTGCTGTCCTTCCTTTTCCACATGTAGATTATCAAGTTCAAGGCTCTTTGATGGGCTGCTCAAAGGGTGCGATTCATTTCAATTCTATATATGGTCGTCGCATCCCTGGCTACTGGTTTAGCATGGTCTTCGATATGCTGTTTCTTTTGTTTCATGGGATGTTAATGTTGTGGTGACTTTGTTGTATGTTAGTCCCATATTATGTATTGATTTAGTGTTGGTCGTTTTAGTCGGTGATTGGGCCATTGGATTGTACGCCCCTTCGTAGTCTTGTAACTCTTGGGGTTTCTTCACCATTTCGTGAAGAGCTTTTTCCGTTTAATTTAATTTCTTGTTTTTTCTCTAAAGAAAAAAAAAAAAAATGAGAGGTTGAAAGAAAATTAAGGTCGTTGAAAATCTTTTTGTAAATACATCTAAACATAGACAATTTTGAAGATTAGATATTTTGTAATTATATATGATTAACATAACCTGTAACTAGTTATGGTTTGTGAATGCTTTGTAAATTCATTTATACACTTGTTTTTACCGCAGAGTGTGTTTTTCTTAAGATATACTCATTCCATACCATATTGAGTACAATATTTTATTTTAGGGTGTTACAAACTAATAGTCTGCTTCAATAAATAGATAAAAATAATAAGGTAAAGTTCATTTATACCCTTTAACTTTTTCATACTCGTATAAAACAAAAGAATATGTAAAAAAATAAGGGTAAAACTTTAAAGTAAAGAAAAAGTACATTGAAATGATGAGATTTCTTAAACCGTGTGTATTTTATATGTGGACTATGAGACATATTGAGTAAGATAAAAGAATGTCTTCTTTTGTTTGCAAGTTTGCAGACTTAAAAATAAATTTTTGCTGCTTTGACACAAAAACAAACAATCTTTGATGTTCAGTCTACAGATCTTCAGACTACATCTTCTCTACAGATGTGATTTTACAGATTTTCAAACAAAAACATCATAAAAACAAACAGTACATAGTCTAAAGGTTTGTATGTTGAATAGTGAAAATTATTTGTTTTCATATCTACAAAATAACTTAATCATGTCTGTAACACTAAGTAAATTTCTAAGTCTGCGAGTTTGTAGACAGCAGACATTATTTTATCTTATGTCTTCGGAAAAATAAACAATCTTTACTAAAAATATCTGTGAGAATACATACATAAAACATTAAGATTTGTAGACTGAAAATTTAAAAAAACACCTTAATGTAAAATTCTGACGAATTTATCAAATTAGAATATCAATACCTCAGATAATACCTACTCACAAGTACTGTAGTACTAATATCTACTATATCATTTTGGTTTTCAACTAGTCCGGATCAGCCTGCGCGATACCGCGGGAATTTTCGGCCTGCATATTCGTATTTAATGCAGCGTTGTGTATGTATAGAGAGGGAAACGTCTCATGTGTTAAGACACGTTTAGATATCAGTGTGGTTAACGTTTTTAAAAAGTGTCTGTTTCAAACGTAGTTAGTCTCATTTTGTTTGTAAAATTATTTTGAGTTTAATGGTGTTGTCGGTGGACAATAACGCCCGGCGAACAGAAAGATACGGCCGATTAGAAATCGTGGTGGATGTTGTAGGGTATTTTTGAATTTAATATTAAAGTTACGTTTTATACCCCTGAAATTTATAGTTTTAGTCCCTACAGAATTTAACGACATTTTTTTTTAGGGGAAACGACATATCTTTTAGTGTATAAGGGATAATTGCGAGTAATATAGTATCACATATTAGAAATATTTTTAATTTTTAATTACATACGCGTGTGTAAATTAATCAAATACCATTAATCTAACTGTAACATATTAACTTTAAGGCTATGTTTGACGCGTAGCTTTTTGAAGCTTTTAGCTTTTATGAAAAACTCCTATTTAATAAAAAGCTCTGTTTGGTAAAGGAGCTTAAAGCTAATGCTAAAAGCTAAAAGCTACTCGAAGTGTTTAGCTCTTAGCTTTTTGTCATTTTAATTTTTATTTTAACAGAATCAGCTCCTCTACCAAACACCAAAATATATTTAAAAAGCTAACAGTTAAAAGTTACCCGCTAAAAGCTAAAAGCTATCAGCTACCAGCTATCAGCTAGGTTTGCCAAACATACCCTAAGACTGTGGTTTCAAATCTTAAAATGGACTATTAATTAATATTCACAGATATAGATATATTTGTGATATAAGTGTATTTACCTTTAAATACATGTAGATTAAATAATAATTCTGTCTAATTACAAGTGTTCACTTATTTTTTGTACATAGTTATAGGAAATTTTCTTAACTTCACCATCACAAATCACAAATCTTCTTTCTTCAAATAAAATTTTTTGATTGATTGGAATACAATGTGGACAATTGAAATGAAACAGTTCAAAATAGTAATGTTGACACTTATGGTGAGACGTAGGGAGTAATGTACTTCATTCACCCCAATCTAGTAGTTCAATTTTATTTTTCAAGATGTATCAAATTAATAATCTACTTTTATACGTAAATTATAAAATTAAAATAATGATGTAATGTTCGTTTATATTCTTACTTTATGCAGATAAAACAAAAAATAGTTAAATGGTAAAGCGTTCAAACTATTAAGTGAATAAAAATATGTATGATAATGATAATTTTTAAAATTGTGTGTTAACGAGTATACTGTATTAATTTAGACTACCACAGTAAATTGGAACGGCAAAAGTATAAAGTATTTTTATTTTTATTTTTATATAAAAGTGTATATATCCACGTAGGACTCACCAACCCCCAATCTGAATCATCCCTTACCAACTTTTTCTGTATATATAATTCCATATTCAACACCCAATATCCACAAAACTCAATACAACTTTTGTTGGTTTTGAGTTCTTATGCACAAATAAAAAATAATAAAAATGGGTAGTGTTGGTGTATTAACAAAAACAACAATGGTGTGTGCACCATTGTTGAGGCATTCCGTCGAACAGATGGTGAGTGATATGTATGAAGCCAAGATTGAAGGTGCAGACTTGATCGAACTCAGGCTTGATTCCTTGATGAATTTCGACCCCAATCGTGATCTTCCCACACTTCTTTCCAATAAACCGCTTCCCGTTGTCGTCGTTTATCGGTACGTAACGTACATTTACAAATGCATATTGTACAACTCTTGATTGCGTTGTTCGTTCTTCTTCTTTTGTTTTACGTACTGGTCTATAAAGTCTAATAATGATAACACAATAATACGAGTAATATAATTATTATTATATATATAATATATAATTATTATATAATTATTATATATATAATTATTATTATATTATATTATATATATATGGGAGATGATTCTAAAACACTTTTTTATCCTCACACACCTATTTTAACCTTTTACTCCTCTAATAATACTCCATTTCTTTAAATTGGTGTGTGAATATATATATATATATATATATATATATATATATATATATATATATATATATATATAATAATAATAATATTTTATTATTATTATTTTGGGAAATGTTTACTTTGATGTTAGTCGGAAACGTGCGTCCAACAATTTAAAAATAAATAAGCCGTCCGAGTTTAAAATTCAGTAGCATTAGGGAAAGAGTAAGAAAATGTCACATGATAAATACACTTTAATTCATCCGTAACAATAAGAAGTTGGCATAGCGGTGATGATCTGACTTTTAATACGGGAGATTAGTGGTTTGCTTCTCACCAGCTGTAAAATTTCCACACACAATGCCTGTATGAATTTGTGGTGGAGTTTCCTCCTGAAGAGCGATAGGACTGTAATAATTCATATTAAGGAAATGATCGAATAAGTGGATTCCAATATCGCGTTCGTTCTCCGCTGGTGACTCTGCTGTTAAAAAATTACACTTTAATCCGTATATTATGAGTAAAACTATTGGTACTCTCTTGGATAATTTGATTAAAAATCTTTATATGTTTATGTTTATTTGATATATATATATATATATATATATATATATATATATATATATATATATATATATCCGATTATTTTGGTCCAATAAATTTAGCTTGTGACTTGGCTGCACCTTCACCAAATAATAACTTTTGGTAGATGTCATCTCCTCTGTACCAACTATCTTTTTATATATTACTCGTATCATATTTTGGGTTTAACTATGATCGGTAACTACTGTATAATTAAAATATCTCTAACGCGTATTTTAAGAAAAATGTGTTTCAACCAAACAAATTTGTATGTAGGTCCCTTTAAATATACAAAGACTACGTATTATACTTCCTCATATTTATTGTCTTTATGATAAAAATTAAATAATTAAAAAAAAGCAAATGTTTTTCATGTACTTTTTTTCTACCTTTTTATTTTATTTTATACAAGTATATATAAAACAAAAGTATGAAACAACTTTACCTTATTATCATTTACATTTATCTATAAAAATGGACAATCTCGATAAGGAATATTGGATAATAAATATGGGATCGAAGGAGTATATACAGTTTCAGGCTAACAATTTTGACTTTTAAATCATACGGAGTACTACAGTATATATATGATACGGAGTAGTTGTTTATTTCTTATAGCTTGATGTTGTTTACCTTCAAATGCATGCGCCTATTTTTCAGATGTCAAATTGATTGATTGATTGTATATTTTATTATTATCTGTGATAAAAAGTGACAACTAGCAAATTAGATCCATCTGCATATTCATACTGTGACACATATATCTAACTCACTCAGTGTTTGTGATCGTGGGTGATAAGGTTCGAACCCTTAATTTTATCTTATTTGTTGTAGAATCTTTTTGGATCTTCGGATCGATGTTCTAGAAAATTCGTGACGTTCGGGTGTCGATTTAGTCAAACCAATCAAGAATGATTGATTAGATCGAAGTCTAGAGTCGTTAATTCGACTTGGTGGATTTTTGGGACTGTTGTTTTAGAGAGAAAACGACTAGGGTTTATGGAACCATCAGTCTACAAATGAAGCATTCAACCTCCTTATATACTCCGTGGGCTGACAGTCGGTCAACGGGCCCATCTTGTTTGGTTGATCCGAACTCGGGCCTTTTATGCACCAACATTTGTAACAACAATGTATTTACGTAAAGTGATCATTTTTAAAAAAAAAATACACCATTAGCTATGTTTTAAAAATTTATAGTATACGACATTTTAAGGTACAAATAGTGATGCACTGATGTATGACTATAAATAGTATTGTAAGGGTTATATCTCATTCACGTGTTGCTAAATGAATTATACGCCTTTAATAGCCCATTTTTATTGATTTATGAATATGAACATACCCCACATACACTATTAGAAAGTTTGTTCAATTAGATCGTTAAATCTTCTCAAACAGACCAATTAAGGTTTGCGTCACGTGTAACTCATGTGATCTTAGATCACATTTATTTAGTTTTATGTTTTTTTTCCTAAAAAAAAACACAGATACTTTATAATGTATAATGATGAAAAAAGGATATACGGAGTAATATCCAACAGGCAATAAGATAATGCTACTGCCGCCTACTGGACTTCAAACCACAAAGAAATAAGCATCATATAGGAAACACTAAAATCTAAAACAGGACAAAATAAAATACAAAATACAACTGTACATAATCTGCAGATGTGTGTGTCAGCATATCACTTGGAGTATTATTTTATGCCAACTTGCTAAAATAAGATTTCCACTTTATATTTGTTGCTGATGTTATTATTTTATTCATTTATTTTTTTGAGCTAAAATTAACGATTAATAAGATACTGTTATAATTCAGTAGGCTTATAACTACCTTTAGTGGTTTGATTCTTGATGTTATAATTCAGTAGGCTTATAACTACCTTTAGTGGTTTGATTTTTGATGTTATAATTCAGTAGGCTTATAACTACTTTTAGTGATTTGATTCTTGATTTAGAATACTAATAATGAAGTGTAAGAACAAAGATGATAATGGAGAGAAAGAAAGAAACACTTTGTAAGTGTGAGAAATGGTGCAAGTTTAATGCTTGCATTCATGAGTATTTATAGCCTAAAATCTCAATATAAAAATACATACTTTGTGTACCAAAATTGACTATATGTATACACCAAAATTGACTATCCATATCTATATTATTATTATTATTATAACACTCCCCCTTGGATAGCAATTTTATTTTGTTGAAGATCAACTATAAATTACTGCCTCGTTAAAAACCTTGCTAAAGAAAACCCAGTGGGAAAAAACTTTAGCTAAGGGAAAAAGAGTGCAGCATGGAGTTGACTCCCCCTCAAGTAGACATCGCTTCAGCTGTTACATCTTTTGAACATGTCTCATGCCAATGTTATGAACGTGTGTTCTGAAAATAGCAGTTGGAAGTGCTTTCGTGAAAAGATCAGCAGAGTTTTTGCTAGATTGCACATATCTCATTTCAATCTGGTTGTCCTTAATGAGATTTTGAGTGTATGAGAAGAATCTAGGTGGTATGTGTTTTGTTCGGTCACTTTTGATATACCCTTCTTTCATCTGTGCTATGCAAGCTGCATTATCTTCATAGATAGTTGTTGGACTTTTATCGCGTTCTAGTCCACAAGAATCAGTAATGAGTTGTGTCATTGATCTCAACCAAAAACATTCTCGAGTAGCTTCATGTAATGCAATCACTTCGGCATGATTTGACGATGTAGCAACAAGTGTTTGTTTTTGAGAACGCCATGATATTGCAGTACCTCCATTTAGGAATACATATCCAGTTTGAGATTTAGCTTTATGTGGATCAGATAAATAACCTGCATCTGCATAACCAACCAAATCTTGTTTTGATTCGTTAGAATAAAATAATCCTAAATCAGTAGTTCCTCGAAGGTATCGAAATATGTGTTTGATCCCATTCCAGTGTCTTTTGGTAGGAGCAGAGCTGAACCTTGCCAACAAATTAACTGCAAAAGAAATGTCAGGTCTTGTACAATTTGTAAGATACATAAGAGCTCCAATTGCACTAAGATATGGTACTTCTGGTCCAAGAATGTCTTCTTGATCTTCACATGGACGAAATGGATCAGCTTCAACATTGAGTGATCTAACAACCATAGGAGTACTTAATGGTTTTGCCTTGTCCATATTGAAACGTTTCAAAATCTTTTCAGTATATGTTGTTTGATGTACAAGTAAACCATTAGGCATATGCTCAATTTGTAAACCAAGGCAATACTTGGTTTTTCCGAGATCTTTCATTTCAAATTCTTTCTTTAGAAGTTGAATGGCTTCATGGATCTCTTTATTTGTACCTATGATGTTAAGATCATCAACATAAACAGCTATGATCACATATCCGGATGTTGTTTTCTTAATGAAAACACAAGGGCAAGTAAGATTATTTGTATACCCTTTGCTTATCAAGTAATCACTTAATCGGTTATACCACATACGTCCCGATTGTTTTAACCCATATAAAGATCTTTGTAATTTAATCGAATACATTTCTTTGGGTTTTGCATTTGATGCTTCTGGTACCTTAAATCCTTCAGGTAACTTCATATATATATCACTATCAAGTGATCCATATAGATAAGCAGTCACAACATCCATGAGATGCATTTCTAAATTTTTAGAAACTGCCAGACTGATTAAGTACCTAAAAGTAATTGCATCCATAACAGGAGAATAAGTTTCTTCATAATCAATTCCCGGTCTTTGAGAAAAACCTTGAGCTACAAGTCTAGCTTTATACCTTGTAACTTCATTTTTCTCATTTCTTTTTCGGACAAAAATCCATCTGTATCCTACAGGTTTCACATCTTTAGGAGTGAGAATGATGGATCCGAAAACTTTTCTTTTATTGAGTGATTCTAATTCAGCTCGTATTGCTTCTTTCCATTGAGCCCAATCATGTCTATTTTGACATTCAACCATAGATGTTGGTTCTGGATCATCATCATTATTCATGATGTCATATGCAACATTAAATGAAAATTTCTCATCAAGATTTTTCATTTCATTTCGGTTCCATAATATTTTTGAATATGCATAATTGATTGCAATTTCTGTATTGACATCATCAATCTCCTCTGCAGTAGGAGTACTGATTTGTGGTTCTTCTTGAACACTTTCTTTTACTTCATTATCAGCTGATTTTCTTTTTCGAGGATTTTTATCCTTTGAACCGATTGGTCTTCCACGTTTCTGACGTGGCAAAGATTCATGAGTGACGTTATTGCCAGCTTTTGGAATTTCAATTCGAGCTGGAGTATTTACTGCTGGTATATATGATTTTGTCACCGTTTTTGTATCTGTAAATGCATCAGGCAATTGATTTGCAAGTTCTTGTATATGCATTATCTTTTGAACTTCTGTCTCGCATTCTTTTGTGCGAGGATCAAGATACTTTAATTGAGGTTCACACCATGAAACATCATTTTCTTTATTTTTCATTTCTCCCCCTAATCTAGGGAACAATGTTTCATTAAAATGACAATCAGCAAAACGTGCTGTAAAAACGTCACCTGTCATAGGTTCAATATACCTTAATATTGAAGATGTTTCATATCCAACATATATTCCCAACCTCCTTTGAGGACCCATTTTTGTACGTTGTGGTGTCGCAATTGGAACATACACTGCACAACCAAATGTTCTAAGATGGGAAATATTTGGCTCTTGACCAAAAGCAAGTTGTAGGGGGGAATATTTATGACTTGCACTTGGTCTGATGCGAATCAATGCAGCAGCATGTAAAATTGCATGACCCCATATAGATACAGGGAGTTTTGTTCTCATTATCAATGGTCTAGCGATTAACTGTAAACGTTTAATCAATGACTCGGCTAAACCATTTTGTGTATGCACATGAGCAACAGAATGTTCAACAACAATTCCTATAGACATGCAATAGTCATTAAATGCTTGAGATGTAAATTCACCAGCATTATCAAGTCTCACCCTTTTAATGGTGTAATCAGGAAAATGAGCTCTCAATTTAATAATTTGGGCAAGAAATTTTGCAAATGCCACATTACGGCTTGATAACAGACAAACATGAGACCATCTGCTAGATGCGTCTATTAGAACCATGAAATATCTAAATGGTCCACATGGTGGATGAATTGGTCCACATATATCACCTTGAATTCTTTCAAGAAACATTGGTGATTCTTTCTCAACCTTAAGTGGTGAGGGTCTAGTTATCAATTTTCCAAGAGAGCAAGATGTACATGGAACCATTGTATCATGATGGATTTTTCTATCCTTTAGTGGATGTCCATGAGTACATTCAATAATCCTTTTCATCATTGTTGATCCTGGATGGCCTAATCTGTTATGCCATAAACTGAATACACCAGGATCAATATATTTTTCGTTAACTACCATATGTATTTCTGGTACATTTATATGTGTATAATGTAATCCAGAACTAAGTCTTGGCAGTTTTTCAACCACATGACTCTTGTCAGTGATACTTAAATATTTCTCATTTTCTGTTGTCACTGACTGATAATCATACCCGTTAAGGTATATGTCGGAGAAACTCAATAAATTTCTGCTTGACTTGGGAGAAAATAAGGCATCATTTATTAAAAATTTTGTACCATTTGGTAGTATGAAATTTGCCTTTCCTATCCCTTTTATCAAGTTAGCAGGTCCTGATATTGTATGTATAGTTCCTTCCGTTGGTTTTAGGTCAATAAAATATTTCTCGGATTTAAGTATAGTGTGTGTAGTTCCACTGTCTGCTATACAGAGATCTCCACCACTTGATTGATGTTGTATTCCAGCAAAATTCATATTGAACTTCATATATAAGAAATAAATAGTGAGTACATTAATATTACACAATATTTTAAACGCAAATAGATAGTACTGAAACATTTAGCAAACATAATGACAAAGACAGACGATATTAAATCGTTTATTTTTCAAAAGACACACAACTTAAACATTCAAGAAATCTTCATATAAATCAGATGGTTTCTCAGTGACTGTTGGATCAATATTATCCACAAAATTTACTTCCTTTTCTTTACCTTTCAGCGAATCCTGATACATCTTAACAAGATGTTTAGATGTTCGGCAAGTATTAGTCCAGTGGCCCATTCTACCACATCTGTAGCAAGATTCTTCAGAATTTTTAGAAGAATTTTCTTCAACATCTTGTTTAATGGGCTTGTTTTGTGGTTGATATTTATATTTTCGTGGATTACTATTTCTTTGACCACCACGGCCACGACCACGACCACGTCCACGCCCATTACCATTACCATAAGGATGGTTTCTACCATAGTTATGGCTTTTGGCATGATGATGGTGATGGTTATTATAACCACGACCTTGCCCGCGTCCTTGTCCCTGTTTATAATTATTTGCAGTATTTGCTTCAGGGATTGCAAGTGTACCAGTAGGACGGGATTGCTGATTTTTCATTAATAGCTCATCATTTTGCTCTGCAACTAAGAGATATGAATTAAGTTCAGGATATGTTTTGAACTTTAGCATTCTCAAATTTCTTTGCACTGTGATGTTTGCAGCATTCATTGTGGAGAAAGTTTTCTCCATCATGTCTGCATCACTAATTTCATGTCCACAGAATTTAAGTTGTGAACATGTATTATACAGAGCTGAGCTGTATTCATTTACTTTCTTAAAGTCTTGGAACCTTAATGTTCTCCATTGTTCCATTGCAGCTGGAAGTAAAATTTCTCTTTGATTATTGAATCTGCTTTTGAGACCTTCCCATAAAACATGGGGATCTTCTACAGTCACATAATTATTTTGTAAGCATTCATCAATATGTTGATGAATAAAGCAACATGCCGTAGCTTGTTCTTTTTCAGAACAAGTGTTGTTTTCATTTATGGTTTCAAGAATGCCCATTGATTTAAGATGCATTTTTACTTTTATAACCCATGGCATGTAGTTGTTTCCAGTTGATTCTAAAGGAGTAAATTTAAGCTTTTCCAGATTCGACATTTTCTATTATCAAAAATTAAAACAAACATCATGATAAATTAGAGTCAATTTATATTCATAAGTATATAAACATTAAACATAAATTTAATATAACATAAATGATAAGTAGGTGACAGTGTCGACCATGTGTAAGCAATCATAAATAAATGTTATATAACAAAAATATAAATATTAGTAAACATAAATGAAAATTTGGCGACAGTGTCGACCATATATTTTTTCAGGTGGTATAACCAACCTATATCATTCTGGTGGTATAACCGACCATATATCATTTTGGTGGTATAACCGACCATATATCATTTTGGTGGTATAACCGACCATATATCATTTTGGTGGCAGAGCCAACCATATTTAGTATTAAGATTATCGTGCTGATAACGTGTTATAATTCAGTAGGCTTATAACTACCTTTAGTGGTTTGATTCTTGATGTTATAATTCAGTAGGCTTATAACTACCTTTAGTGGTTTGATTTTTGATGTTATAATTCAGTAGGCTTATAACTACCTTTAGTGATTTGATTCTTGATTTAGAATACTAATAATGAAGTGTAAGAACAAAGATGATAATGGAGAGAAAGAAAGAAACACTTTGTAAGTGTGAGAAATGGTGCAAGTTTAATGCTTGCATTCATGAGTATTTATAGCCTAAAATCTCAATATAAAAATACATACTTTGTGTACCAAAATTGACTATATGTATACACCAAAATTGACTATCCATATCTATATTATTATTATTATTATAACAGATACCACAATATTATATCTCTGTGAGTCTGTGAAGGGTTATGGACCCCTAAAAGTTAAGCACAAGTGGATTATTTGCGTATCAAGTGATAATTTGTAGGACCTTTGATACACCACAACTCCACATAACCAGCTGCTACCAATTGCCACATCACCATTGTATGGTCCACCATATGTATCATCAGCTGCTATTTATTTTTACATTTCTAAAGGGAAAAAAAGAAAAAGAAATGTAACATGGGTGCTAGTCAGGTGGTTTGGGTAATTGGTCAAATTGTGTTCTAGTTGAGATGGGTTGGATTGAGTTGCTATTGATTTAACATTATATCCATTTGACCTTTGGTGAACTGTATCCTAGAATTTAACATATGTGCTCTACTTTTATTTCGTATTGTTGTATAGGCCAAAATGGGATGGAGGTTTATATGATGGTGACGAAAACTCAAGGGTAGAAGCACTTTTACTTGCTAAAGACTTGGGAGCCGAATACATTGACTTGGAGCTTCAGGTAGTTGTTAAAGTCACCATCATATAATAAGTTTTCCGATACTTTTTAACAAACCAGATTTGAAAAATATTAATAATATCATGATCCGAATTACTCAGGTAGCTTCTGATATCATGGAAAAACAAAAACTTAATCAGCAAAGCAGTTGCAAGATAATAGTATCATGTTTCGTCGATGGAGTCACGTCTTTTAAAGAAGATCTAAGCCACCTTGTTACTAGAATGCAATCTACTGGAGCAGATATTATCAAACTTGTTACAAGTGCAACTGATATAACAGAATTATCAAGAATTTTTCATCTGCTTTCACATTGTCAGGTACAAGCTTTTTATAATTTTCCTAAATAAATATAAGTGGAAGTTACATTCTTTTAACGTGTCGGTTCTCCTTTTACTTACTTCCATATAAGGGAAAGTGATGTTTTCAAAGACTGATAAGTTTGACTATCTGCAGGTACCTTTAATTGCATACTCAACGGGGGAGCGAGGGCTTATTAGTCAATTACTAGGTCCAAAATTTGGCGGTGTTTTGGTGTACGGATCAATAGCAGGAAATTTAGTACCTGGTCTTCCAACTTTATCTAGCCTTAGAGAAGCTTATGGAGTTGACAATATAGATGCAGACACAAAAGTATTTGGGCTAATTTCAAAGCCAGTAAGCCATAGCAAAGGCCCTATTTTGCATAATCCTACTTTTAGACACGTGGGCTACAACGGTGTTTATGTTCCAATGTTCGTCGATGATCTTAAACAGTTCTTTAATGTTTATGAAAGTCCTGACTTTGCTGGTTACAGGTATGTATATGTATGTATACATTTTCTTCACTGCAATTTATTAATTTTAAACCGACATAATTTCAAGGACAGTCCCTGTTGTTCCTACCAAATTTCAGGTTCATTCTCTGAACTTTTTTCGACAAGGAGAGTCATCGCCGTTTGCAATAATTGCATAGACAGTCCCTATGTCTAACGGACGTTAAAAAAATTGTCGGATTTATCACGATCTTTTTAACGTCTGTTGGTTTTCATTTAGTTGTGTGGTTTCGGGGATGTCTACCGTAAAGGTGCATGAGTGGTGGTGCTTGGTTTGTTTCGGATGGTGGCTCTTTGCTTGCGCAACAACTTCCACCTGACATGCCTTTCGAGTTATGTTTCAATGTCTTTTGGCTCTATTAAGTGAGGCAACGACAAGCGTTGACTTATTGGCGTCTTGACTGCCTCGTAGAGCCTAAATTGACTTTCAGGCTGGTTTTAATACCCATGGAAATTTGATTATACCATTTTCATGGCGTCTCTTCCTGTGGGTGGAGAATTTTTTCTCGACTCGTGGGTAGGAAAATGACTTATCATTCTAGGGTAAAGGAAGGATTGTCTACATCTCACCTCCCCCATACCTCGCTTATGCGGGATTGGGTATTGTTGTTGTTGTTGTTGTTGTGTCATTTTTAACATCTGTTAGATAGAAGGACTGTCTATGCAATTTGCAAACCACACTGTCCTTGTCGGAAAAAAGTTCAGTGACTGGACCTCAATTTGGTACAAACCGCAAGGACCGTCCTTGTAATTATGTCACGTTCATTTGTTAAACCATGTTTGCATGATGATTACTTGCAGTGTTGGGATACCATACAAAGAAGCAGTAATGGAATTTTGTGATGAAGTTCATCCTCTAGCTAAGGTAGACATCATCATCTTGAACATATCTAAGTTAATTATTACATTTTTCGTAATAATTTTGAAAAATTCGTTAATGAATTTTGTATTCTTAACCAGTCTATAGGTGCTGTTAATACTATCATAAAAAGACTTGGTGACGGGAAGCTCGTTGGATATAATACTGATTGCGAAGCTTCTATAACTGCAATTGAGGATGCTTTAAAAGGTACCAAATTCGTACTTCGATTTTAGTAGAGTTACGTTTATCTGCATGATACGTTCTTTTTTTTTATTTAGCTAATTGTGATTGTGTATTTTTCAGCTCGAGGTCTTGTAAATGGAGAAGCAACGTTTCATTCACCTCTTACCGGAAAACAATTTGTGCTTGTTGGTGCTGGAGGTGCAGGGAGAGCTTTGTCATTTGGTGCTAACTTTAGGGGAGCACGAGTTATCATTTTCGATATTGATTTTGGTATGTACATTAACATCTCTATATATTATACGAACTATAGGTATCAAAATGGACGGGTCATGTTGGGTAACCAGTCAACAGGGTTTCTGGATGGTCAGGCAGGTTGGGTTACCTAACATACCTTCCATCCGAAACTTTGCAATCGATGTTTTGGTGTCACTAAATATTAAAAAAAAAAACTTATATAATTTGAACAGTAACATACGTTCCGAATGAAATGATTTCGAAGTATTATTCATTATTCGAATAAACAGCGATAACTGACACTTAGTTGTTTGTTTGTAAAGAAAGAGCAAAGGCATTAGCCCAAGCAGTGTCGGGTAAAGCTCTGCCATTTGACCAGTTAACTACCTTTCGACCCGAAAAAGGTGCAGTCCTTGCAAATGCAACACCCATCGGAATGCACCCAAATAAAGATCGAATACCCGTTTCTGAGGTTTGTTTATCTTGTTTTTTTCATATGAAAGTTGTAAGCTTTTGTGGATAGAGTACTGTTATTGACAATGTTTACGTGTTTGCCAATTTAGGAAACCTTAAGAGATTATTCTGTAGTGTTTGATGCTGTTTACACACCAAGAAAAACTACACTTCTAAAAGACGCTGAAGATGCAGGCGTCGTCATTGTTAGTGGGGTCGAGATGTTCCTTCGACAGGCGGTTGGACAGTTCAATCTTTTCACAGGTGGCAAAGGTACTTATAAAACCGCGAAAGTTTCAATCTTTTTAATTTTTTTATTACAGTTTTCACATTACATATAATGGGCTAAACTAGTTCTTTTAAATAGTTAATGCACTGGTTACTTTTAAATTTTTGTTAAACATGGTTAACACTTGGTGTTCATTTAGCTGAAATCAATTTAAAAATGTAATCCTTGGGAAAAAAAAGTACATGGGTAAGTGACTTGCATTCAATAATAGACGGACCAAAGTGATATAGATGGCTGTCATTATCAAAACTGTAACTAACTAATATTACATTTTAATCTCACTTTTTGAATAGAAGGTTTCAATAAATTGAAAGCTTAAGAAAAACACTTTGAGACTGCTTTTAACCATATAACTTCTTACCCATTTAACCCGTTGGAAATAAAACAATACCCACATCTGCACAATTTTCATATATTTTAACAAGAGAAATGGTAAAATATACGAGTAATTCTTTTTTTTGCTGTAAGATAAGTAGGTATATTTTTTATTTGACATTGCAATTGCATCTGTTTTATAAAACTGCAGCACCTGAAGAATTCATGCGAGAGATTGTTTTATCAAAGTTTTGATTGATTTATACCAACACCGATTGATTTACGATTACTTGGTGATTAATAATAATAAAAGACCCTGGACAAAATCAGACGAAGAGTTTCTGATATGAACATGGGTTGCTGTTATTCATTGTTTCGATTTCTTCTGATGTATATTTGTAGACAGACATTATGTTGTACAAACAATTGTTGATCATCTCTTGATTTTTTATTGAATAGACTTGTAAAAGCCAAATTCTACATTTACATAACTTTTACAAAATTTATTATGTTGGAACAGTTATCATGTGATTCAAACTAAAGAGGACTCTTCTTAAGTATTTGATAATAACAATGTTAAATTTGCCAACTTTTGAAACACACAACCTCCCAAAAAAAATCAATTTAAAGATCTGACTTACACTGTTGTAATAAAACTGATTTTGTGTTTAATAATTGATGCATTACCTATTTGATACATGATCGATTAAAGTTCAATCCAAACAAACCAGTCTGTGGTTACAACCAGAACCCATGTTGACCTTTTACTCAGCCAGCACATTCAACCTGTCACCTGACCCTATATAAGTTTTCATGCTTTATAATACTACTAAAAGGAACAAGGGAGTTAAAGTGAGCATTCAGTAATTTATTAATGTACCTTATGTAATGGTACTAGTGAGCCTTTGGCTGTGCATAATGCACAGCCCAGTTTTCATATCGATCTTATATAGACAGTAACAAACATCGGAAATTTTCACAGAGGCGTATTAATAATTAGTAAAAGCCACTTGGATGATTTGTCTAAAAGGAAAGTAGCGTGCAAAAACTAAGCTTTTAGAACCATCTTTTTGACCCATTTGTTGTTTTCTTCCAAGAAAATTTTGTCTTTTATATTGACACAATTAAATACTCGTATAAACAAAACCCCACTTGACACATCCATGAGTATAATAAGTTGAAATTGCCACCCTTATATGACTATAATAGCTCAATTGCCACACTTTATTTGAAGCTCTTAAAATTATTTACAAAATCAGTAGTAAGCAACCTATATATATTCAAGATGAATGTTCATAAACCTGAGTGTTCTCTTCGATTTGATAGAGCCATTACTGAATTCATCTTGTTCCACATATATGGATCCGAAGAACTATATCTTCGTCTGCCAAAGAAAAATAAAAGTATTTCCTGGCCTATTGTCAATCGTAAAAGATTAAAACTTCTGAAATAAGTATACAAAATATCCAGAAACCTAACTACAATCGTGTTCCTTGTAAAACTGGTACTTGTAAAACATCCATTATCCATTAATAGCACTTCTGAAAAACTATAAAAAATATCCATTACAGTGATATGAGTATTATTCCGCCGATTGTTGTTGTCGTCTAAGTAACACGGTATCGTAGGATCTTGTACCAATTAGAACAAATCGTAACAGAAGCTGATCTTTATAGCTTAAAGAAAGTGTCACCCACAATCAGAATGACGGAACCAAAAGCTGCTAAGAGCATCACAATTAGGATTGCAGTTGTACCTGAGTGGTAGTGGCCTGCCTCTAACACACTTGAGGTCAGGAGTCCGACTCCACTCCAGGGCAACAATTAATGCAATTCTATTCCTGCCATGTAAGGATCCACCCATGGCACCTTTCCCACATTGTGTTGGGGGTAAAGGGGAGGGGGGTTTTACTTGGCCGTGCCCTTGGATCAGTTCAAGGTTTCCTCCCGGGCAGCGATAGGGGGCGGGTTAATATCACTGCATCGGCATAGTCGAAACGGGAGATGATCGCAACGGGTGGTTAAGTCCCCCTCGGGTGATCCCAAATTCGCTGTTCTAAAAAAAAAAAAAAAAAAAAAAAAACTACTAAGAGCATCACCAGAAGCTAGAGCTATTGACAACAAAAATGTAAACGGATATAAATATTACCCCGTACATCACAAATACTCCCCAATAATCTATTTATGATAGAATCATTCATCAACTCAAAGCACAACAGGTTAATAAAAGAATAACGACAACATAAGGAAGGTAAAAATACATATCATCAGTTACAGGAGTAGTTGATCAATCAATCAATCAATTAGCGTAAAAAAAAAAATACCTCAACAAAAAGCTTCATTCGGTCCTTCAAAATCACAAAACAAAATAACATCAAGAATCGACGAAGTAATACTTGAATCACTTATCACTTAAATTTATTAATTGGTAATCATAAACCCTAAAAATCAATTGATGCTTACCTGGAGTTGATGAGAGGGTGTTCAAGGATTTAAAAGAGAAAAGGAGACAACTTATCAGTGCTATAGTAGTGGTTAAGCAAACGCAATAAAAAGAATACCTCGAAAGGGTTATAGTGAATCCTGGGAAAAAAAGATAGAACATAAAGGGTATTAGAGAATACAAATGAATAATCATTTTTGAAATTAAAAATATAAAATACCGAATCAACTTTAGACCTTTAAAAGCAATAGCCAACAAAATTAATTAAGTACACATACATATACAACGTCAGGAAAATGCCAACAACCCTAATTTTTTTTAAAAAGACGACTAACCTGTACGAACACTGGAATTAGAGAAGCAAAGAAGCCTTTTGTTGTTTCACCCCTATGTTAGAATACAGCAACAAAACCTTTTTGGGTAACTTTGACTTTTAGGATCACAAGTCAAACTTCATCATTTTCCTTTTAAGAAGATCACATGCTGCCTTTCAACGGATACATACTCTGCACAACAGCAACTTTTCCATAAATGTAAAAGATGGTTCTAAAGCTTAATTGGATCCTAACATCAAATAGAAATAGCAGTTAGAAGTGTGTTATATTTAAACAACACTTGCCATTGTAAAAATTAAGTAACAATTGTATCAATCCAAGTTCATATCAAACTGATCAATACAAATCAAATTTACAACCCTCGATTATCTTTAAAAACATGGTATCAGAGCTTACGGTTGTCTGATCTGAAATCTATGCAACCGATTATAAGCTTCAATCATTTACCAGAATCTTAAACTGCCATGTCTATGTTTGACGACAACTCAAATTTAAAGAAGCAAGAGAGCTTCTTAAACAGAATTACCATGTCAAAACTTGACGGCAGTTCTGTTAATCAAAGTTTGAAATCTGTTCAATTAAATGTCATGAAGAACAGTTACCTGGAGGCTCTTTGTCACCGGAAACCACCAACTGTTGCCAGCACAGAAAACATCATAACCAACCACCATCAACCACTTCAAGAACTCAGTTGTGTTTATTGTGGAAAGCAACGACACACAATAATCCAGTGCTTCGAGCTTATCGGTTATCTCAAGTGGTGGAATAAACAAGAACAAGATGGAATGGTGGCAGACGTGACCGGCAACAGCATAATGAGATCCAACCCCCAAATAAGACGATCAACAAGAGGTAATCCGAATTTCCTGCTTCAACCACATAAATCGACCAAATGGGTGAGGGTCAAACCCTCAAACCCTAATTTAGTTAATCCCTGTGTTAAATCGAAAAAGAACCCAAATCTTCTCCTTAAATCAGTTTATTTTCGTTCCCAAAATCGGTTTAATTGTTTACAAACGATCGAAGAAGAGGGATTAAACCCCAACCTTCGATCAGATTCATCCCAAATAACCAAAGATAACAAGAACACCAGAGTAAAAGGGATGAATCCCATTACTCATCAAACGACTATAAAGAGAGGGTTGAAAAACCCTAACCCCAATCAAAAATTAAACTTAATTTCAGAAAGATTCAGGGAGAAAGAAGAGGTGACAGAGAAAAATATGAACCCTAATTTTGGAGTTAGAGACAGAACAATGGATACCTGTGGTTTTAAAGGGATACGGGTTAAGGGTAAAAAGGAAATGGGCTCTTTTAAAAATTTGGCCCAACATAAGACCCAAAGTTCTAATCTTTTTAGTATAAAGGCCCAAACCCAAAATCACATGGACTATTCTTTTAATTCAGCCCAAACCTAAAATCATTTTATGAATAAAAAGTTTAAACAGGCCCAACACTCTATTTTTTCGGAAAATAAACAGTTAAATAATGATCGTTTTATAGGAAAAGCTAATATCGTTTCAAATAATACAAAAAATAACGAATGAATTTTTGACTGCGGTGCTGCTCACACCATGACCTTTGATAAATCCTACTTTTATTCCAAATCTAAACCTCGGGTTAATAAAATTCAAACGGCCAATGGAAATGTTGTTCAAGTAGAAGGGGGTGGTAGAATTGAAATTACTCCGAGTATGAAATTGTCTAATTGTTTATATATTCCAACCTTATCTCATAAACTATTGTCTGTTAGTCACGTGACAAAAGAACTGAATTGTTCTGTTTTATTACACCCCACCTTTTGTATCCTTCAAGGCGTTAGGACTGAGGTAATTATTGGGCGTGATACCGAACGGGGTGGGTTGTACTATGTGGACGAAGTAACCCAACAAGGTAACGTGATGCTTGCTCACGGAACACCTATGAGGGAAGCTTGGCTATGGCATAGGATATTGGGTCACCCGTCTGCCGGATACTTACATGCTTTATTTCCTAGCCTTTTTCCGTCCAATGTGAAGTTAAACTGTGAGACTTGTATTTTGGCCAAAAGCCACCAAAGTTCATTCAAACCTAGTAATACTCGAAAAGATATTCCTTTTGCTTTAATCCATTCTGATGTGTGGGGTCCTACACCAGTTGTTGGGGGGAGAAATTTCTGGTACTTTATCTTATTTATTGATGACCATTCACGCATGACTTGGATTTATTTTTTGACTCACAAATCTGAAGTGTTTGAAAAGTTTTCACATTTTTATAAAATGATACAAACCCAATTTAACAAAAATATACAAATTTTGAGATCCGATAATGGGAGTGAATTTGTCAATACTTCAATGAAACAATTTTGCGAACAAAACGGGATTATTCACAAACTTCTTGCGCTCACACCCCCGAACAAAATGGAGTAGCCGAACGAAAAAATCTACTACTCTTAGAAATGACAAAAGCTTTATTAATTGAATCTAAGGTTCCGAAGAGTTTTTGGACCGAAGCTCTTTGATATCGGTTAAATAGTCACGTTTTTACCCCCGATATTAGCCCCATTTATGATAAAGTAATTGACTTTATCATCTAAATAAGCATTTATTTGCTTCATTTGGTAGATTATGTCATTACGAATGCTATGTTTCAAGAATCACTAAAAACGGATGAAAACGAGGAAAAACGAGCAAAACCGGCTAAGTCGATTAACTCACGTTTAAATAACTTATTTTATAATTTTTGTAAAAGTTTATTTACTTAATCTCGTGTTGTAGGATATTTAATTACGAACGCGTGGGCGTAAGAATCGTCAGAAACGAAACTAAAATGAAGATTCTATAGCGAAAACGGTGAAAGACAAGGAATCGATACAGTTACCATGCTTACCAGCTCTTACCATTGCCGCCTATATATTATATATATATATATATATATATATATATATATATATATATATATATATATATATATATATATATATATATATATATATAAGGCCTGCCACATGCCCAAGGCAAACGGTCATGGTAAACGGGCTGACTGGTCAAACGGGCCCTACAAACGCCTTGCCAAACGGCCTGTCAGCCGTTTGCCAGCCATTTTTCAATGAAAATCCTACTTGTCGTCCCACCTGCTGTCCTACTTTCCAGGGGTTTAGACATACCCCCTATGCAAACCACCTTCCGTCCTACTTGCCAGGGGTTTAGACATACCCCCTATGCAAACCACCTGCCATACCACTTGCCTGAAATGTCCCGTTCTTATTGATTAAAAACGTTCCATATTAATTGATTTTGTTGCGAGGTTTTGACCTCTATATGAGACGTTTTTCAAAGACTGCATTCATTTTTAAAACAAACCATAACCTTTATTTCATAAATAAAGGTTTAAAAAGCTTTACGTAGATTATCAAATAATGATAATATAAAATATCCTGTTTACACACGACCATTACATAATGGTTTACAATACAAATATGTTACATCGAAATCAGTTTCTTGAATGCAGTTTTTACACAATATCATACAAACATGGACTCCAAATCTTGTCCTTATTTTAGTATGCAACAGCGGAAGCTCTTAATATTCACCTGAGAATAAACATGCTTTAAACGTCAACAAAAATGTTGGTGAGTTATAGGTTTAACCTATATATATCAAATCGTAACAATAGACCACAAGATTTCATATTTCAATACACATCCCATACATAGAGATAAAAATCATTCATATGGTGAACACCTGGTAACCGACATTAACAAGATGCATATATAAGAATATCCCCATCATTCCAGGACACCCTTCGGATATGATATAAATTTCGAAGTACTAAAGCATCCGGTACTTTGGATGGGGTTTGTTAGGCCCAATAGATCTATCTTTAGGATTCGCGTCAATTAGGGTGTCTGTTCCCTAATTCTTAGATTACCAGACTTAATAAAAAGGGGCATATTCGATTTCGATAATTCAACCATAGAATGTAGTTTCACGTACTTGTGTCTATTTTGTAAATCATTTATAAAACCTGCATGTATTCTCATCCCAAAAATATTAGATTTTAAAAGTGGGACTATAACTCACTTTCACAGATTTTTACTTCGTCGGGAAGTAAGACTTGGCCACTGGTTGATTCACGAACCTATAACAATATATACATATATATCAAAGTATGTTCAAAATATATTTACAACACTTTTAATATATTTTGATGTTTTAAGTTTATTAAGTCAGCTGTCCTCGTTAGTAACCTACAACTAGTTGTCCATAGTTAGATGTACAGGAATAAATCGATAAATTTTATCTTGAATCAATCCACGACCCAGTGTATACGTATCTCAGTATTGATCACAACTCAAACTATATATATTTTGGAATCAACCTCAACCCTGTATAGCTAACTCCAACATTCACATATAGAGTGTCTATGGTTGTTCCGAAATATATGTAGATGTGTCGACATGATAGGTCGAAACATTGTATACGTGTCTATGGTATCTCAAGATTACATAATATACAATACAAGTTGATTAAGTTATGGTTGGAATAGATTTGTTACCAATTTTCACGTAGCTAAAATGAGAAAAATTATCCAATCTTGTTTTACCCATAACTTCTTCATTTTAAATCCGTTTTGAGTGAATCAAATTGCTATGGTTTCATATTGAACTCTATTTTATGAATCTAAACAGAAAAAGTATAGGTTTATAGTTGGAAAAATAAGTTACAAGTCGTTTTTGTAAAGGTAGTCATTTCAGTCGAAAGAACGACGTCTAGATGACCATTTTAGAAAACATACTTCCACTTTGAGTTTAACCATAATTTTTGGATATAGTTTCATGTTCATAATAAAAATCATTTTCTCAGAATAACAACTTTTAAATCAAAGTTTATCATAGTTTTTAATTAACTAACCCAAAACAGCCCGCGGTGTTACTACGACGGCGTAAATTCGGTTTTACGGTGTTTTTCGTGTTTCCAGGTTTTAAATAATTAAGTTAGCATATCATATAGATATAGAACATGTGTGTAGTTAATTTTAAAAGTCAAGTTAGAAGGATTAACTTTTGTTTGCGAACAAGTTTAGAATTAACTAAACTATGTTCTAGTGATTACGAGTTTAAACCTTCGAATAAGATAGTTTTATATATATGAATCGAATGATGTTATGAACATCATTACTACCTCAAGTTTAGTAGGTAAACCTACTGGAAGTGACAAGAAATGATCTAGCATCAAAGGATCTTGGATGGCTTGAAAGTTCCTTAAGTAGGATCATGACACAAAAACAAGTTCAAGTAAGATTTTTACTCGAATTAAGATAGTTTATAGTTATAGAAATTGAATCAAAGTTTGAATATGAATATTACCTTGAATAAGAAAGATAACCTACTATATATAACAAAGGTTTCTTGATCTTAGATGATTAGTTGGAATGGATTAGAAAGCTTGGAAGTAAATTAGTAAATTTGAAGGGATTTTTGAAGTGTTCTTGAAGTGTTCTTCCTATGATGATTATAGCTTGATTCTTGAAGTGATTTTTGATGAAGAAGATGATTAACTACTGGAAAAATACGTTCATAATAGTGTGTGTGTGTTGAGAGAGAATTAGAAAGAGAATTGGAAGTGAAATGGAGTGAATGATGAGTGGTAATTGGTGAGTGGTGAGTGGGGTTAAAAGGAGTTCTAGTTAGTTGACTAGCTCATGGTAGAAGTTAAAATTGATTAGTCATACATGACATAATCAAGAGTGGGATCCCATGCTAGTTCCTATTGGTATATACCTATAGTAAGTACGTTTTGAAGCTGTGTATAATACGGGTAAGAATACGACTAGAATTCTTGATGAAAGAAAAGAATGGGAAAGTAACTGTAACCATTTTCGTTAAGTATGAGTGTTTTGATATATGTCTTGAAGTCTTCCGAAAGTATTTTAATACATCTAAATACACTACATGTATATACATTTTAACTGAGTCGTTAAGTCATCGTTAGTCGTTACATGTAAGTGTTGTTTTGAAACCTTTAAGTTAACGATCTCAATTAATGTTGTTAACCCATTGTTTATTATATCTAATGAGATGTTAAATTATTATATTATCATGATATTATGATATATTAATATATCTTAATATGATATATATACATTTAAATGTCGTTACAACGATAATCGTTACATATATGTCTCGTTTCGAAATCCTTAAGTTAGTAGTCTTGTTTATATGTATATAGCTCATTGTTAATATACTTATGGAGATACTTACTTATCATAATCTCATGTTAACCATATGTATATCCATATATATATCGTCATGTCGTTTTTACAAGTTTTAACGTTCGTGAATCGCCGGTCAACTTGGGTGGTCAATTGTCTATATGAAACATATTTCAATTAATCAAGTCTTAACAAGTTTGATTGCTTAACATGTTGGAAACATTTAATCATGTAAATATCAATCTCAATTAATATATATAAACATGGAAAAGTTCGGGTCACTACAGTACCTACCCGTTAAATAAATTTCGTCCCGAAATTTTAAGCTGTTGAAGGTGTTGACGAATCTTCTGGAAATAGATGCGGGTATTTCTTCTTCATCTGATCTTCACGCTCCCAGGTGAACTCGGGTCCTCTACGAGCATTCCATCGAACCTTAACAATTGGTATCTTGTTTTGCTTAAGTCTTTTAACCTCACGATCCATTATTTCGACGGGTTCTTCGATGAATTGGAGTTTTTCGTTGATTTAGATTTCATCTAACGGAATAGTGAGATCTTCTTTAGCAAAACATTTCTTCAAATTCGAGACGTGGAAAGTGTTATGTACAGCCGCGAGTTGTTGAGGTAACTCAAGTCGGTAGGCTACTGGTCCGACACTATCAATAATCTTGAATGGTCCAATATACCTTGGATTTAATTTCCCTCGTTTACCAAATCGAACAACGCCTTTCCAAGGTGTAACTTTAAGCATGACCATCTCTCCAATTTCAAATTCTATATCTTTTCTTTTAATGTCAGCGTAGCTCTTTTGTCGACTTTGGGCGGTTTTCAACCGTTGTTGAATTTGGATAATCTTCTCGGTAGTTTCTTGTATAATCTCCGGACCCGTAATCTGTCTATCCCCCACTTCACTCCAACAAATCGGAGACCTGCACTTTCTACCATAAAGTGCTTCAAACGGCGCCATCTCAATGCTTGAATGGTAGCTGTTGTTGTAGGAAAATTCTGCTAACGGTAGATGTCGATCCCAACTGTTTCCGAAATCAATAACACATGCTCGTAGCATGTCTTCAAGCGTTTGTATCGTCCTTTCGCTCTGCCCATCAGTTTGTGGATGATAGGCAGTACTCATGTCTAGACGGGTTCCTAATGCTTGCTGTAATGTCTGCCAGAATCTTGAAATAAATCTGCCATCCCTATCAGAGATAATAGAGATTGGTATTCCATGTCTGGAGACGACTTCCTTCAAATACAGTCATGCTAACTTCTCCATCTTGTCATCTTCTCTTATTGGCAGGAAGTGTGCTGATTTGGTGAGACGATCAACTATTACCCAAATAGTATCAAAACCACTTGCAGTCCTTGGCAATTTAGTGATGAAATCCATGGTAATGTTTTCCCATTTCCATTCTGGGATTTCGGGTTGTTGAAGTAGACCTGATGGTTTCTGATGCTCAGCTTTGACCTTAGAACACGTCAAACATTCTCCTACGTATTTAGCAACATCGACTTTCATACCCGGCCACCAAAAATGTTTCTTGAGATCCTTGTACATCTTCCCCGTTCCAGGATGTATTGAGTATCTGGTTTTATGAGCTTCTCTAAGTACCATTTCTCTCATATCTCCAAATTTTGGTACCCAAATCCTTTCAGCCCTATACCGAATTCCGTCTTCCCGAATATTAAGATGCTGCTCCGATCCTTTGGGTATTTCATCCTTTAAATTTCCTTCTTTTAAAACTCCTTGTTGCGCCTCCTTTATTTGAGTAGTAAGGTTATTATGAATCATTATATTCATAGATTTTACTCGAATGGGTTCTCTGTCCTTCCTGCTCAAGGCATCTGCTACCACATTTGCCTTCCCCGGGTGGTAACGAATCTCAAAGTCGTAATCATTCAACAATTCAATCCACCTACGCTGCCTCATATTCAGTTGTTTCTGATTAAATATGTGTTGAAGACTTTTGTGGTCGGTATATATAATACTTTTGACCCCATATAAGTAGTGCCTCCAAGTCTTTAATGCAAAAACAACCGCGCCTAATTCCAAATCATGCGTCGTATAATTTTGCTCGTGAATCTTCAATTGTCTAGACGCATAAGCAATCAACTTCGTTCGTTGCATTAATACACAACCGAGACCTTGCTTTGATGCGTCACAATAAATCACAAAATCATCATTCCCTTCAGGTAATGACAATATAGGTGCCGTAGTTAGCTTTTTCTTCAATAACTGAAACGCTTTCTCTTGTTCATCCTTCCATTCAAATTTCTTCCCTTTATGCGTTAATGCAGTCAAGGGTTTTGCTATTCTGGAAAAGTCTTGGATGAACCTTCTGTAGTAACCAGCTAGTCCTAAAAATTGGCGTATGTGTTTCGGAGTTTTCGGGGTTTCCCACTTTTCAACAGTTTCTATCTTTGCCGGATCCACCTTAATACCTTCTTTGTTCACTATGTGACCGAGGAATTGAAATTCTTCCAACCAAAATGCACACTTTGAAAACTTAGCGTACAATTCTTCCTTCCTCAATACTTCTAACACCTTTCTCAAATGTTCACCGTGTTCTTGGTCATTCTTTGAGTAAATAAGTATGTCATCAATGAAAACAATGACAAACCTGTCAAGGTATGGTCCACACACTCGGTTCATGAGGTCCATGAACACAGCTGGTGCATTAGTTAAACCAAACGGCATGACCATAAACTCGTAATGACCGTAACGTGTTCTGAAAGCAGTCTTTGGAATATCATCTTCTTTCACCCGCATTTGATGATACCCGGAACGTAAGTCAATCTTTGAATAAACAGACGAGCCTTGTAGTTGATCAAATAAGTCGTTGATTCTCGGTAGTGGGTAGCGGTTCTTGATGGTAAGTTTGTTCAACTCTCGGTAGTCGATACACAACCTGAATGTACCATCTTTCTTCTTGACAAACAAAACAGGAGCTCCCCACGGTGATGTGCTTGGTCGAATGAAACCACGCTCTAAAAGTTCTTGTAATTAGCTTTGCAGTTCTTTCATCTCGCTGGGTGCGAGTCTGTAAGGAGCACGAGCTATTGGTGCAGCTCCTGGTACAAGATCTATTTGAAATTCAACGGATCGATGTGGGGGTAATCCCGGTAATTCTTTCGAAAATACATCGGGAAATTCTTTTGCAATGGGAACATCATTGATGCTCTTTTCTTTAGTTTGTACTTTCTCGACGTGTGCTAGAACAGCATAGCAACCTTTTCTTATTAGTTTTTGTGTCTTCAAATTACTAATAAGATGTAGCTTTGTGTTGCCCTTTTCTCCGTACACCATTAAGGGTTTTCCATTTTCTCGTATAATGCGAATTGCATTTTTGTAACAAACGATCTCTGCTTTCACTTCTTTCAACCAGTCCATACCGATTATCACATCAAAACTCCCTAACTCTACTGGTATCAAATCAATCTTAAATGTTTCGCTAACCAGTTTAATTTCTCGATTCCGACATATATTATCTGCTGAAATTAATTTACCATTTGCTAATTCGAGTAAAAATTTACTATCCAAAGGCGTCAATGGACAACTTAATTTAGCACAAAAATCTCTACTCATATAGCTTCTATCCGCACCCGAATCAAATAAAACGTAAGCAGATTTATTGTCAATAAGAAACGTACCCGTAACAAGCTCCGGGTCTTCCTGTGCCTCTACCGCATTAATATTGAAAACTCTTTCGCGGCCTTGTCCATTCGTGTTCTCCTGGTTCGGGCAATTTCTAATAATGTGGCCCGGTTTTCCACATTTATAACAAACTACATTGGCATAACTTGCTCCGACACTACTTGCTCCGCCATTACTCGTTCCGACACCATTTGTTCCTTTCGTTCTATTAACCCCTGGTCCGTAGACCTCACACTTCACCGCGCTATGACCATTTCTTTTACACTTGTTGCAAAATTTAGTGCAGAACCCCGAGTGATACTTTTCACACCTTTGGCATAGCTGCTTCTGATTGTTGTTGTTGCAGTTATTATTGTTGTTGGGATGATTGTTGTAGTTGCTGTTGTTGTTGTTGTTGTTGTTGTTGGGCCGTTTGTTGTAGTTGCGATTGATGTTGCGATTGTTGGGATAATTGTTGCGATTATTGTTGTAATTGGTGTTATTGTTGTATTGGTGATTCTTATCACCGTTTTCCTCCCACTTTCTTTTGACTTGCTTCACATTGGCCTCTTCAGTAGTCTGTTCTTTAATTCTTTCTTCAATCTGGTTCACTAGTTTGTGAGCCATTCTACATGCCTGTTGTATGGAGGCGGGCTCGTGTGAACTTATATCTTCTTGGATTCTTTCCGGTAATCCTTTCACAAACGCGTCGATCTTCTCTTCCTCATCTTCGAATGCTCCCGGACACAATAGGCACAATTCTGTGAATCGTCTTTCGTACGTGGTAATATCAAATCCTTGGGTTCGTAACCTTCTAAGTTCTGTCTTGAGCTTATTGACCTCGGTTCTGGGATGGTACTTCTCGTTCATCAAGTGCTTGAATGCTGACCACGGTAGTGCGTACGCATCGTCTTGTCCCACTTGCTCTAGATAGGTATTCCACCATGTTAACGCAGAACCTGTGAAGATATGCGTAGCGTACTTTACTTTGTCCTCTTCAGTACACTTACTTATGGTAAACACCGATTCGACCTTCTCGGTCCACCGTTTCAATCCGATCGGTCCTTCGGTTCCATCAAATTCCAAAGGTTTGCAGGCAGTGAATTCTTTGTAGGTGCATCCTACACGATTTCCTGTACTGCTAGATCCAAGGTTATTGTTGGTATGTAGCGCAGCCTGTACTGCGGCTATGTTTGAAGCTAGAAAAGTACGGAATTCCTCTTCATTCATATTCACGGTGTGTCGAGTAGTCGGTGCCATTTCCTTCAAAATAGTCAAATGGAACAAGTTAATCATACAGAATATTAAGAGTAGTTAATAGTATTTCGTAGCATAATATGAACTCATTTATAAAAGCTTTTTCTTCATATTAGCGTTTTATAAGTTTAAATTCGAGTAGTACCTACCCGTTAAAAATATACAATTCAACTACTACAATTCTATATGAAAAACCGATTATAATAATATTTCGCGTTCAAACTTTTACACAATATTTTACAAACTTACAATACCGCTTATTTTACATAAAGCATGAAATATAGCACACAATAAATTTGATACAAGATGGTTGTGAAGATAATTCTAGCTAGTACACAAGTCGTTCAGCAAAGGCAATAAAGACACGTAATTCATACGTCCAGAAACAAGTCATGCATTCTGGTTTTACTAGGATTACTTCCCATCCTTGGTCTTGTGGAACATAACCGTTATGGCCGTTGATAAGACAGCGTGTTGTAACGTCGTCAAAGGGACGAGGGTTACGTAATGTCCAACAGTCCCGTAACAATCTAAAAACCTCATTTCTTACCCCAATTACCGACTCCGTCACTTGTGGGAACGTTTTGTTTAATAGTTGTAGCCCGATGTTCTTGTTCTCACTTTGGTGAGAAGCGAACATTACTAATCCGTAAGCATAACATGCTTCTTTATGTTGCATGTTAGCCGCTTTTTCTAAATCACGAAGTCCAATATTCGGATATATTGAGTCAAAATAATTTCTTAACCCATTGCGTAAAATAGCATTTGGGTTCCCCGCAATATATGCGTCAAAGTAAACACATCGTAACTTATGGATTTCCCAATGTGATATCCCCCATCTTTCGAACGAAAGCCTTTTATAAACCAAGGCATTCTTGGAACGTTCTTCGAATGTCTTACAAACTGATCTCGCCTTAAATAGTTATGCCGAAGAATTCTGACCGACTCTAGACAAGATTTCATCAATCATGTCTCCGGGTAGGTCTCTTAAAATATTGGGTTGTCTATCCATTTTGTGTTTTTATACTGTAAAATAGACAAGAGTTAGATTCATAAAAAAAATACTTATTAATACAAGCAATTTTTACATATATCATAAAGCATAAGCACACTATATTACTTATATTACACCACACGAATACAACTATCTTATTCCGACTCGCTTGTTTCTTCTTCTTCGGTTTTGGTTCGTTTTGCCAAGTTTCTAGGGATATATGATGTTCCCCTAATACGAGCCGTCGTTATCCACATTGGTTTAGAAAAACCTGGTGATTTAGAGGTTCCCGGGTCATTGTTACAACTTAAGGACTTCGGGGGTTGACGATACATATAAAGTTCATCGGGGTTGGAATTAGATTTCTCTATTTTTATGCCCTTTCCCTTATTATTTTCTTTTGCCTTTTTAAATTCAGTTGGGGTAATTTCTATAACATCATCGGAATTCTCGTCGGAATCCGATTCATCGGAGAATTGGTAATCCTCCCAATATTTTGCTTCCTTGGCGGAAACACCATTGACCATAATTAACCTTGGTCGGTTGGTTGAGGATTTTCTTTTACTTAACCGTTTTATTATTTCCCCCACCGGTTCTATTTCTTCATCCGGTTCCGATTCTTCTTCCGGTTCCGATTCTTCTTCCGGTTCCGACTCTTCTTCCGGTTCCTCTTCGGGAACTTGTGAATCAGTCCACGAATCATTCCAATTTACATTTGACTCTTCATTATTATTAGGTGAGTCAATGGGACTTGTTCTAGAGGTAGACATCTATCACATAATATCAAATGCGTTAAGAGATTAATATATCACATAATATTCACATGTTAAAAATATGTAGTTTCCAACAAAATTTGTTAAGCAATCATTTTTCAAGTAAACACGGTCGAAGTCCAGACTCACTAATGCATCCTAACAAACTAGATAAGACACACTAATGCAAAATTCTGGTTCTCTAAGAACAACGCTCTGATACCAACTGAAATGTCCCGTTCTTATTGATTAAAAACGTTCCATATTAATTGATTTCGTTGCGAGGTTTTGACCTCTATATGAGACGTTTTTCAAAGACTGCATTCATTTTTAAAACAAACCATAACCTTTATTTCATAAATAAAGGTTTAAAAAGCTTTACGTAGATTATCAAATAATGATAATATAAAATATCCTGTTTACACACGACCATTACATAATGGTTTACAATACAAATATGTTACATCGAAATCAGTTTCTTGAATGCAGTTTTTACACAATATCATACAAACATGGACTCCAAATCTTGTCCTTATTTTAGTATGCAACAGCGGAAGCTCTTAATATTCACCTGAGAATAAACATGCTTTAAACGTCAACAAAAATGTTGGTGAATTATAGGTTTAACCTATATATATCAAATCGTAACAATAGACCACAAGATTTCATATTTCAATACACATCCCATACATAGAGATAAAAATCATTAATATGGTGAACACCTGGTAACCGACATTAACAAGATGCATATATAAGAATATCCCCATCATTCCGGGACACCCTTCGGATATGATATAAATTTCGAAGTACTAAAGCATCCGGTACTTTGGATGGGGTTTGTTAGGCCCAATAGATCTATCTTTAGGATTCGCGTCAATTAGGGTGTCTGTTCCCTAATTCTTAGATTACCAGACTTAATAAAAAGGGGCATATTCGATTTCGATAATTCAACCATAGAATGTAGTTTCACGTACTTGTGTCTATTTTGTAAATCATTTATAAAACCTGCATGTATTCTCATCCCAAAAATATTAGATTTTAAAAGTGGGACTATAACTCACTTTCACAGATTTTTACTTCGTCGGAAAGTAAGACTTGGCCACTGGTTGATTCACGAACCTATAACAATATATACATATATATCAAAGTATGTTCAAAATATATTTACAACACTTTTAATATATTTTGATGTTTTAAGTTTATTAAGTCAGCTGTCCTCGTTAGTAACCTACAACTAGTTGTCCACAGTTAGATGTACAGAAATAAATCGATAAATATTATCTTGAATCAATCCACGACCCAGTGTATACGTATCTCAGTATTGATCACAACTCAAACTATATATATTTTGGAATCAACCTCAACCCTGTATAGCTAACTCCAACATTCACATATAGAGTGTCTATGGTTGTTCCGAAATATATGTAGATGTGTCGACATGATAGGTCGAAACATTGTATACGTGTCTATGGTATCTCAAGATTACATAATATACAATACAAGTTGATTAAGTTATGGTTGGAATAGATTTGTTACCAATTTTCACGTAGCTAAAATGAAAAAAATTATCCAATCTTGTTTTACCCATAACTTCTTCATTTTAAATCCGTTTTGAGTGAATCAAATTGCTATGGTTTCATATTGAACTCTATTTTATGAATCTAAATAGAAAAAGTATAGGTTTATAGTTGGAAAAATAAGTTACAAGTCGTTTTTGTAAAGGTAGTCATTTCAGTCGAAAGAACGACGTCTAGATGACCATTTTAGAAAACATACTTCCACTTTGAGTTTAACCATAATTTTTGGATATAGTTTCATGTTCATAATAAAAATCATTTTCTCAGAATAACAACTTTTAAATCAAAGTTTATCATAGTTTTTAATTAACTAACCCAAAACAGCCCGCGGTGTTACTACGACGGCGTAAATTCGGTTTTACGGTATTTTTCGTGTTTCCAGGTTTTAAATCATTAAGTTAGCATATCATATATATATAGAACATGTGTGTAGTTAATTTTAATAGTCAAGTTAGAAGGATTAACTTTTGTTTGCGAACAAGTTTAGAATTAACTAAACTATGTTCTAGTGATTACGAGTTTAAACCTTCGAATAAGATAGTTTTATATATATGAATCGAATGATGTTATGAACATCATTACTACCTCAAGTTTAGTAGGTAAACCTACTAGAAGTGACAAGAAATGATCTAGCTTCAAAGGATCTTGGATGGCTTGAAAGTTCTTGAAGTAGGATCATGACATAAAAGCAAGTTCAAGTAAGATTTTTACTCGAATTAAGATAGTTTATAGTTATAGAAATTGAATCAAAGTTTGAATATGAATATTACCTTGAATAAGAAAGATAACCTACTGTATATAACAAAGGTTTCTTGATCTTAGATGATTACTTGGAATGGATTAGAAAGCTTGGAAGTAAATTAGTAAACTTGAAGGGATTTTTGAAGTGTTCTTGAAGTGTTCTTCCTATGATGATTATAGCTTGATTCTTGAAGTGATTTTTAATGAAGATGATGATTAACTACTGGAAAAATACGTTCATAATAGTGTGTGTGTGTTGAGAGAGAATTAGAAAGAGAATTGGAAGTGAAATGGAGTGAATGATGAGTGGTAATTGGTGAGTGGTGAGTGGGGTTAAAAGGAGTTCTAGTTAGTTGACTAGCTCATGGTAGAAGTTAAAATTGATTAGTCATACATGACATAATCAAGAGTGGAATCCCATGCTAGTTCCTATTGGTATATACCCATAGTAAGTACGTTTTGAAGCTGTGTATAATACGGGTAAAAATACGACTAGAATTCTTGATGAAAGAAAAGAATGGGAAAGTAACTGTAACCATTTTCGTTAAGTATGAGTGTTTTGATATATGTCTTGAAGTCTTCCGAAAGTATTTTAATACATCTAAATACACTACATGTATATACATTTTAACTGAGTCGTTAAGTCATCGTTAGTCGTTACATGTAAGTGTTGTTTTGAAACCTTTAAGTTAACGATCTCAATTAATGTTGTTAACCCATTGTTTATTATATCTAATGAGATGTTAAATTATTATATTATCATGATATTATGATATATTAATATATCTTAATATGATATATATACATTTAAATGTCGTTACAACGATAATCGTTACATATATGTCTCGTTTCGAAATCCTTAAGTTAGTAGTCTTGTTTATATGTATATAACTCATTGTTAATATACTTATGGAGATACTTACTTATCATAATCTCATGTTAACCATATGTATATCCATATATATATCGTCATGTCGTTTTTACAAGTTTTAACGTTCGTGAATCGCCGGTCAACTTGGGTGGTCAATTGTCTATATGAAACATATTTCAATTAATCAAGTCTTAACAAGTTTGATTGCTTAACATGTTGGAAACATTTAATTATGTAAATATCAATCTCAATTAATATATATAAACATGGAAAAGTTCGGGTCACTACATTGCCAGGGATTTTTCAGCCATTTATTTACAACTTGCCATCAAGCTTTCCTATAAATAGGTGGCTTATCCCACCATTTTAGCACACACCTTTCTCACTTCTCTCTCAAAATATTCTCTATAGTCGCTCTCTAGTGATCTATAGGAGATTAGTTCTCTCTCTACTTTCTCTCTCTAGATTTTAGAGAGAGAAAAGTACATAGATTAGGAAAATAATTTTCTCTCTATTGTCGCTCTCTAGTGATCAATAGGAGATTAGTATGTAGTTAGTAGTAGAAGCTATCAAGCATTGTAACGCTAGGGATATTATGAAGAAATACAAGTGTTATTCTGTCGACATTATTCGGTAACATCTATCCTTTCTTTTATTAATTTATTATAATATTCTTATTTGATGTTTGTGATTTATTAATATTAGAAATGCTTGTTGCCATGATGTATGAGTAATTACTTGATTGTTTGCCATGATTTAATAATGTTAGTTAGAGATGATTATCGTTTCGTACTCACTTTCTATCTATGATATTAAACCTCGTTATTATCGTCCTTCCACCAATAAACGTGATTAAAACCTTTTATAAAGTCGACAATTATTGTTCAAGGTATGAACCCATCGAAAATATATAAAGTACATGGGGAATTACCGTAGGACCAGATCAAGACATTGGTCAAGAGTATAAGACTCGAGGAAATACTGTTGCAACAGTAGAGTACAGTGTTGATGTCCTATAGGACCACTTGAGCATGGTCAATTTTAGAAGCTATGGAACCACTATAAGTCTAGTACATGGTGGATAACTAAGGGATTTATTGGGTAGATTTAAGTAAGGGCTGGTTTAAATCATAAATGGGAGTTTAATGCACTACAATACAAACTAAGCTTATAAATCTTTAAGAATGATTGAGAACTATCAGAGGTTCTAATTTGTCTACAAACCCTTAGATTTTACCAAACCATTGACAGAAAGGAATTCGAAACACAACCATAATCACCCATTTGGATGATGCACTAAGGTGTTAAGAAAGGTTGAATATTATATGTATATAGCTATGCTACTTTATTCGTGCAGGGTGGGCCGCTTATCCTTAAACCGGATAAAGCGTCGGGAGTTGAGCATAGTCCATCCGATCAGATGCTTCAAAGCCTAGTTCCTCGTGACATGCTAATCGAGAAACCGCTTAGTAGGGAATCTAGTGTTCACACCAAGGTATATATATCCAAGGAGTGTCTCATAATCATCCCGACACTACGTTATCTTAAATTACGGTGAACCACGTCTTCTCTATCCTTAGCAGTTGCATGCTAGCTAGCTTATTTTAATTATATTACTTTAATATTTTAATCACAATTATAAATCAAATCAACCCAACTATTGCCTTTACATAATTTGATAATCCGGATAAAGTGGTGTATAGAATAAACCGGTTGGACTTGGTTGTTGGATTTTTTTCGAACAGTCGCCAATTTATTGGGACCAAAAGGATCCTGCCTCTCCACACTAGGTGTACCTGGCCACTAGTCTTGGATACTAAATTGTGTACAAACCCAAGCTTAATTACTAAATTATCTAAATAAGCTCCACTTCAAATTCGACCGCTCAAGGAACGACTCTAGATCATATTTGTCCTTGCTAACCCATAGGAAGGAATAATAGATTTAGGCCCAGCATATATAAATTAAACAATCAACTTCTTCCGTTAATATCTTGAATTGACATGTTGCGACCTAACGACACCGCATAAATAAACCGTCTGTTTCGGGCATATAACTCTTGCTTCCGCTACCTATCTTATCAACCGTTTACCGACTAAAGTTTTGGGCACAAAAACCCCTAAAGATACCCCTTTCCTAATTCCATAACCTTCCGGCTTCATTTAGCATTGAACCTCGAATATTTGGGTGCTCGGTCTTTGTCCATATCCCAAAACATGAGCGTACCAAAATAGATCCATGTGCGGAAAAATATATCATGGTTGGCTATGAAATAAATCAAAAAGGATATCGGTGTTACAGTCCCAAAAGACGTCATGCTGTGATTTTGTTGAAATTGAATATTTTTACAATAATACCCAACTCACGAGTGAGGGGGAGAATGAAAGTAATGACACTCTCAGTTGGATGACATGGGTTCCACATTAAATACCTCAAACACAAAACCCTGAACCACCTCAAACACAAGACCCCGATCCAACACAAACCTCGAACCTATACAAACTCCAACACTAAACCCCGAGCCAACACAAGACCATGAACCCACATAAACTATCCCACCAAACCATGAGACTACTGAAACCTCCTCGAACAATGAACATCAAACTCATGAGGAACAAAATGATACAGATTCCGATGAAATGAAAGGACCCGTTCATATACATTATAAACGATTCACAATAGTTGATTACATCGCAAGGTATTTGACCTCTATATGATACATTTTACAAACATTGCATTCGTTTTTAAAAGACAAACTTTCTTTACAACGAAAGTTGACGGCATGCACACCATTTCATAATACATCCAACTATAATTGGCTTAATAATAATCTTGATGAACTCAATGACTCAAATGCAACGTCTTTCAAAATATGCCATGAATGACTCCAAGTAATATCCTTAAAATAAGCTAATGCACAGCAGAAGATTTCTTTAATACATGAGAATAAACATGCTTTAAAGTGTCAACCAAAAGGTTGGTGAGTTCATAGGTTTATCATAACAATCATTTCAATATATTAATAGACCACAAGATTTCCGTTTATAAATATATGTACACTCGCAAGTGTATAAAAGTATTCTATAAGTTGTAGGCACCCGGTAACAAGCCTTAACGTTCATGTTTTACCCTCTGAAGTACACCAGATCAGGTGTGTTTAAAATAACCTCGAAGTACTAAAGCATCCCATAGTCAGGATGGGGTTTGTCAGGCCCAATAGATCTATCTTTAGGATTCGCGCCTACCGTACATAGACAAGTAGTTTAATGTTACCAAGCTAAGGGTATATTTCTGGTTTAAACCCACGTAGAATTAGTTTTAGTACTTGTGCCTATTTCGTAAAACATTTATAAAACAGCGCATGTATTCTCAGCCCAAAAATATATATTGCAAAAGAAATTAAAAAGGGAGCAAATGAAACTCACAGTACTGTATTTCGTAGTAAAAATACATATAACGTCATTTAATAAGTGCAAGGTTGGACTCGGATTCACGAACGTATCAATATTGAGATTCAATATTGCAGGAAAGTACGTAGATGCAACGGAGATGATAAACACTAGATTGACCTCACGAGCATACCCATGAACCATATCCATCACCTCCATAGCTATAACCCATAATTTCCTTAGCTTCGACTCATTCAAAAAAACTATTTTGAAATCACTCGGACAGCACTCCGTCGTAATATTTTATGTATACTAATAATATCTTGAAATAATACAAAGAAAATATATATATGTAATTCGATTGAGAGAGTTTAGAGAAATATATTTTCAAGTTTCTATGAAATAATGAAACCTATTGAATTCTATTTATAACAGATTTTTGAATTATTAAAGTGAATTATTAAAATATGAATTATTAAAGTGAATTATTAAAGTATGAATTACTAAAGTATGAATTATTAAAGTGAATTATTAAAGTGAATTATTAAAGTATGAATTATTAAAGTGAATTATTAAAGTGAATTATTAAAGTATGAATTATTAAAGTGAATTATTAAAGCATGAATTATTAAAGTGAATTATTAAAGTATGAATTATTAAATTGAATTATTAAAGTATGAATTATTAAAGTTAAAGTAAAATAAAAGTAAAGTAAAGGTAAAGTTAAAGTATAGTAAAAGTATAAAACTATATACGTATAATACGCGTATAAGTATATATAATATTAATTTAAATCGTTATATATATTTAATAAAATAAAATATAAATATCGTTATCTTTATCATACTGGTTAAGTAATGAGTTATCAAAAGTGGTTCTAGATATTTATAAAAGATATATACGTTTTAATAATAAAGTTCTTTTTAAACTGAAAACGTTTTTTGTACTTTTGAAACTAAATTAATAGAATATTATGGAAACCAATTCTCCACTAACTTTTGTCTAACTTTCGTAAATGACACTTTTTGTTTTTATTTATAAATAGCTTTACAAATTATTCTGAATATCGTTAAGAGGAATAAATTTTCTCAAATCATAGTGGACCTCTCAACAGAGACTTGTAATCATAATTCAATGTTTCTGATAATTCAATCATTTAATATATTTTTTTAATTTCATCGAAAATCATATTGAAACAAATACGTTCGTGTAAGGTATTATACGTTTAATACTTTATTAATATTCTCAAGTTATAATATATATATACATATACATATCTATTTATATATAACGGTTCATGAATCGTCGGAATTTGGTCGAGGTTATAATGAATGTATGAACACAGTTTAAAATTCTTGAGATTTAACTTAACAAACTTTGCTTATCGTGTCGGAATAATATAAAGATTAAAGTTTAAATTTGGTCGGAAATTTCCGGGTCGTCACATGAAACCACCCAACGATATGTCCTAACTCAAAGAGTAAATAGAGGTGTCCCACCTAAACGGTACTCACCAGAAAAAGAAGCGCAAAGATCCAGATATCCTATGGCTAATATAGCATAGGGAAATCTGTCAAAAGAAGCTCATAAATTTAACTCCGCAATCTACTCCGAAAATATTCCCCGTTGAACAAGCTCTAAAATCAAAAAAACTGGAAAGAAGCAATGGAGGTTGAAATGAAAGCTTTGAATAATAATGACACATGGGAAAAATGTGTCATGCCTCAAAGAAAGAAACCAGTGGGATGTCGATGGGTATTTACGTTAAAATATAAACCATATGGAACTATTAAAAGATACAAAACTCGACTGGTTGCAAAAGGGTACACTCAGACATACGGGATTGATTACTCCGAAACTTTCTCACCAGTTGCAAAGATTGATACCATTATAGTTCTCTTCTCTATCGCTGCAAATGAAGATTGGCCACTTCATCAATTTGATGTGAAGAATGCCTTTCTCCATGGCGAATTAAAAGAAGAAGTCTATATGGAAGCACCACCGGGATTCATCGATAACTTTAAAAACAGGGAAGTTTGTCGACTTAAAAAGGTGTTATATGGGCTAAAACAATCGCCACGGGCTTGGTTTGGGGGATTTACCTTATTTATGAAAAAATATGATTTTAAACAAAGCAACTCATATCATACTCTCTTTTTAAACGAAAAGGAAATTTAATTACGTGCTTAATCATTTATGTTGATGATATGATAATAACAGGAAATGATAAAGAGGAAATTTCTAACTTGAAAATGAACTTATTTAAAGAATTTGAAATGAAAGACTTGGTCAGACTTAAGTATTTTTTGGGGATTGAGGTATTACGATCCCAACAGGGAATATTTATCTGTCAAAAGAAGTATGTTCTTGATTTTCTTGCAGAAACAGATATGATTGATTGCAAACCAGTTGATACTCCAATGATTCCAAACCAGAAGCTATATATGGAAGATGAAGCTGATCTTACTGATAAAGGGCTATACCAAAGGATGGTGGGAAAACTCATCTATCTTGCTTACACTCGACTCGATATAGCACATGCAGTTGGAGTTGTGAGTCAATTCATGCATCAACCACATGTTCACAATATGGAAGTTGTAATGAGAATCATCAGATATTTGAAGATAACAGCGGATCATAGAGTTGTATTAAAAAAGAATGAGCACCTTGAAGCACGAATTTATACGGATGCAAGTTGGGCTGGAGAAAAAGGAGATAGACGGTCAACTTCAGGTTTCTTCACAATAATTGGAGGAAACTTAGTTGCGTGAAAAAGTAAGAAACAAAAGATCGTGTCCCTATCAAGTGCTGAATCAGAATTTAGAGGTATCGCAAAGGGAGTAGTGGAGGCATTATGGATTCGAAAACTCTTGACAGAAATATGATTCCCTCTAAAAGAAGCTATTCAAATCTTATGCGACAATGAAGCAGCCATTGCCATTTCAAAGAAGCCGGTTCAACATGATCGAACCAAACATGTTGAAATCGATCGACACTTTATCAGAGAGAAGCTAGATGCTGAAATCATTTCTCTTCCTTCAATTAGATCCAAAGATCAGCTAGCCGACATCCTCACAAAATCGGTCAATGGAAGAATCTTCAGCGAAGTTCTTGGCAAGTTGAATATTGGAACCCCACCATTCAACTTGAGGGGTAGTATTAGAATACAGCAACAAAACCTTTTTGGGTAACTTTGACTTTTGGGATCAGAAGTCAAACTTCATCATTTCCCTTTTAAGAAGATCGCATGCTGCCTTTCAACAGATACATACTCTGCACAACAACAACTTTTCCATAAATGTAAAAGGTGGTTCAAAAGCTTAATTGGATCCTAACCTCAAATAGAAATAGCTGTTAGAAGTGTGTTATATTTAAACAACACATTGTAAAAATTAAGTAACAATTGTATCAATCCAAGTTCATATCAAACTGATCAATACAAATCAAATTTACAGCCCTCGATTATCTTTAAAAACACCCTACCTACTGGAAGATGCTAAATGAAAATGAAACGTTTTGTATTATGAATATGTCTTTGGTGGAAGATGTTAAAGGTAGGGCAATTTTGATTGAGTCATCCCTTGTAAAGTGTGAATGAGTCATCCCTTTTACAGCCATGTGTCGTCTTCAAAATTTACACACATCTGAATGCAAGTAAGTGATGTCAAATTTGTGTTTTATCCTTATCTGCATCGTTCCAACTTCCGAGTTTGAGTTTTGTAGTGTTCTTCTGGTATGAGTTTTTGTCATTTCGTTAGCCCCAACTTGTTTAGTTTTAAGCTCAGTTTTCTCAAGATGAGGCTCGGTTTAGATAGTTAGTATGTTAGTCGCTCTCTAGGTACGAGGTTCATCGAGGTTCTTTTTTGTATCTCTTGTTGAAGACGTTTTCTTTTCGAAAACGTTTTCCATTTTATATAAGTTTTCCTTATTTTGCCAAAAAAATAAATAAATAAGTATGTGGGTCAACATAAATGTGGGCTTTGGCGTATTAAGCAAATATATGGGCATGCCTCTTTGGGATTATGGATTCAGCCAACAAGAAATGGATATAGTCAACCAATAAAAGTAGGCCATATGTCAGCAAGGGAACAAGCTAAAGAAAAAAAATGCTTCTTTCTATATAGTAGTAAGATATGATAACTTTGCTACACGTCAGCAGCAACTAATGATTCGTTAGTGTAACGAAGCTTATGATGGATTTCATATCGCTCATAAGCTTGTGCGGATCCTTTTCAAATGCTTGCGGTATTCATCGAGTGTTGTTAGTGGCAATTCTTGAACATACTTACTGGAGGGACCAATAATATATGTCGTGAAATGTAATTTTAGTTGTTTGACTATGCGTAAAAGTTCACACTTGACATATAGTATTTCATAGGGAATTAGGTCATCGGTTATTTATTGTAATATTTCAATCGATAGATGGTTTAAAATTCATGACTAATACTATAAATTCGTCATTACCTAAACCCACAATAATCGAGTTTACGTACACTAACAATACTCAAAACCCTCAAATTTCACAAGAAATGGGGTTTATAACCCTAACTAATACAAACCCTTACATACTTCAAATTAAACAATGAAACTCGAAGTTAGGACTTACCATCACTACCCCAATGTAGCAAAGAGCAAGAGCAACCACTTTAATTCTTGCACTTTGTGAAGATTCCAACTCTTTCCTTTGATCTAGCATTTTCTCACTCTAGTTCTTCTTCTCTCTCTCTCTCTCTAAAATTGAAGATGAGTGATTGAGGTGGGTGATGAATGAGGATAGGATAAGCACTGGATCAGTTTTGAGGCTCCAAAACCGTCCCACAAGTGAAAAGACCACTATACCCTTAATTACCTAAAAACGAGTCAAAAATGAAGTTCCAGGCCAAACCTCGCGACCGCGAGGCTGCCTTTCGCGACCACGATCTAGGGAAGACAGAATAGCTGTTCGAAACCATGCATTTTGCGACCGCAATCCGGTCTGTTGCGACCGCGAAACCCTCATTTCGTGTACTGATTTTGTGATGCAAATTCTGAAAATGCATAAGTATAAGTAGACTTTTCCTGACACTTTTGAGAACACTTTCTGATGCATAAAATTCAGGGTCTTTCACAACTAGAGAAATTAAGAACAAGTTCCAAAATGGAAAGAAAATTACAAACTAAAGAATGGATGATGGAAATCTATTACTAATCTTCAACAATATTGAGCTAGGACTATGAAATTAAGCTTCATCTTGATGTAATCATGGGTGGAAATCAATTTGAGGGTTCCAAAACATCCCTAAGGTGCAGCTCTCCCCACCAAAAACCCTTAAAAGTCTATTTATAGTCGAGCTGAAAAAGTGGGCTGGTACCTGTTGTGGAACGCCGTTCCTTAAAGTTGGAACGACGTTTTCAAGGTTGAAACGACGTTCTTAAGGGTGGAACGTCATTCCTGTAATGCATGGACAGCTTCTGACTTCGTTTTCTCATTTTCGAGTGTTATGGAACGTCGTTCTTGGCTTTTGGAACGCCGTTCTTGGATTTGAATTGACTTTTTGACCCCAAAACTTCACTTGGTTCATTCCTTAAGCCTAATGGTTGATTCTTAACTCACAAATAGATTCAGTTTTACCCAAGAAAATATAGTGCATTTTTTCAATTTTACACCAAGTGAGGTTTTTTTTGGGGGAAATGAGCAAATGCTACTAATAGTGTGGAAAATTTTAAATTATTTATAAAAATAAGAGTACATTATTTCAACGTGGTCTATATGAAATTATATCAGTTGTTTTTATCTTTTGAAAATCACATCAGTAGTTCATGTGGTCTTCATGAAATCACACATCGTCCATATCTTTTAAAAATTACACCGACAGTCCCTAAGTTATCTAAAAATGTATATTGATGATAGTCAATTTACTTAAAATGTGTGTTGATCGTCCCTCCCATTATCGTGCAATTTAAATAATTCGGTGACCATCAACGTGCACTTTTATGTAACTTATTGACTAACATTGCAAATTTAAAAGATAAAGACAATTGATGTAATTTAATTAAAATTACATGGACGACTATCATGCACTACCAAATTAACTCAGGACTGTCACTGTAATTTGCAAAAGATAAGAATAGTTGATATAATTTCATGTTAACTATAAGGATTTCTATAATTTACTATGTCTACGAAGAATTATTATTATTATTATTATTATTATTATTATTATTATTATTATTATTATTATTATTATATTGAAATTATTATTTCGTACTATACTAGGATAATATTAATTTATAATTTAGTATTTTGAAAGAGTCAATGGCTTGGCGGTATTGAGCTTACCCTTACAACCTTGAAGTTAAGGGTTCGACACCTGCTTAGGACATTTCGTGATGTATATATTCGTATTAGTATTAGCTAGATGTGTGAGTTTGCCTTAAAAAATTATAATTTAATATTAATATTTAATAATTTTTAGTTTATATTAGTTTAATATAATTTAATTAATATTAATATAATGTTAATATTTAATTTAACGTTAACTTACTCCATCAGTTCTCTCTCATACGCTCCCTTGAAAACCTCCCCATCCCTTTTGTTTTGATTTCTCGCCGAAAAACTTCAACTATTACCATTTCAACTCCTTTTTCTCCTTTAATCCTCACAAATTATCATAATCCCTTAACTTCTTTTTATCTTTTAATTCTCTTTTATTACAACAACTTGCTAGAAAACCTTGATATCTTTCTAGTATTATTTTCTTCTTTATCAATTCTTGTAGCAACACTTTCTAATTATAAATAACAACCAGCGTCCTTCGATTCCTTCTTCACGTTTGACGCCGTTTTGCATCTCCGGTGTTGAGGTGAGTTCCGGCCACCAGAATCTTGCCGATGGCTCGGCTTTTTCTTCTCTTTTCTAGATATTTTCTTCTGGTAGGTGGTTCCAGCCGATGCTGTCCATTTTTTGCCGCCGTTTTCGCGGTTGGGTGGAGGGTTTGTCGGCTCCTTCCTGCCTTTTTCTCCGGCGGGCGCGATCCCTTTGTAGTGGCCGGTGATGGATTCTAGCGACTATAGCCACCTTCTACCACCGTTCTTGTGGTAGTTGTGGCTATGGTTGCTTGGTCCTTTTTCGCCTCTTTTTTTTTTGTTCTTCGTCGGCGATGGTGCTCTGGCCGATTTCCTCTCTGACAGCTGTTGGCCGACAACCACCCTGTAGGTGGTGACCACCAGCCATTTAGGTGTAGTGTTATTTGTTCAATTGCCTGTATATTCCTTGTTGCCCTCGTTGGATGATGGATCTAGTGGTGTTCGGTGATGCTCGGCGGTCCACCCCCGTTGATGGTGCCCGTCAGTGGGAGCCGGAGATTATTCTGTGGGTTGGTGTTGCGGTGGTCTACTACGTTGTTGGTGGTGGGCATCGCTATTGCTCGGTTTATTGGTGGCTGGGGGTGGCTTCTGAAGAGTTTCAAGGGTCGGTTGTGGTTTTAGGCTCTGTCGTAACTCGTGGTGTTAGGTAGTGTTAACCGTGGGTTCGAGTGTGATATTCTTCTTGCTCGGCGACACTTACGGGTTTGGTCTAGGCGACGATCTCCGTGTTGGAGATCTAGGTCATATCTGGGGGCGGAAGCGGCTTTTTGTGGATTAGACTATTCTTTAGACGGTTGGGGCATCACTGCTTGCTGGGTTATTTGTTTGTTGTGGTGACGGTCGGCGTTCTCCTTATCGTCACCGTTGGTTTTTGTTCTTATTTTAATTGTCTATTTGTAGTATAATCAGTATTTTAGATTCTTGTTATTATAGCTTTAGTTTGTTTTGTTTCCTTGTAAAACGCGATTTCTTTCCATGTTAGTGAGCCGTTTGATTAGGTCTATTTAGTATTAACTAAAGCTTGTTTTGGACTCTATTGTGCCGATTGTACGAGTTGATCTTCGGATCCATTATTAACGTTATCGTTTAAAGCCTTAATCCATTACTAATGTTGTACTCACTGTTGTAAAAAACCCGATTACTCGCCGATTAATCCCCGATTACTCAATTTTAAGAACAATCCGTTCCGATTTTCCAAAATCTGTTTAGTTAATCGGTCAACGTTGATTGATGGGTCTAAATCAAATTTGCTAATCAAAGTCGGTTAAAGTCAAAATTGATCAACATTTTTACATCAAATTAAACTAGAATCTTAGAGTTTTTGAACAAAATGAAGAATTTTAGACAATTTCGTTAAAGTTTATCTTTATGTTTATGGTTTTCTTCTAGATTTACACATATAATTTTTGAAATTTAATATTTAAATGTATAAAGTACAATCAGATTAATCTCGGAATAATTTTCGAATTGTCGATTAATCCTTCTTCTAAAATCTCGACCGATTAATCCCAGAATAACGAATTTTGAAACCTTAGACTGTACTGATACTAATCTATTGGAAAGAGGAAAAAGTAAACTGACCACCTCTAATAATACTCCTCGTATCGTCGTTCAACGAATCTCATCGCACTTCCCCACCCAACGCCACCGCGATTAACTCACCGCCACCATGAACCCCAACGCCACCTCCACCGCCGCCGACGCAGCCACCGACGACGGGCTTCATCATTCGCTCGCCAACCTCTCAAACGTCCGATCACGAATGGACAACGTCCATCGCTTCCTAGTCGACTCACTCAATTCAAACACAATCATTTCACAAGCTCAGATGGATATCGTCTCCAATGAAATCTCCGCCGCCATAAACCAAGTCATCGTTAACGGCGCCGCCATCATTTCCTTCACCGGACTCCCAAATTCAACAGGTTTGACTTTTGATTCTAGAAATTTGACTCAACCAGATCTAAAATTGAACAATTTGAAGAATGATGTTCACTTAGGGTTTCCGAAAACGGAATTTTTAGATGATGAAATTGGGGGTGATTGTGATATTGTAGAGCTAGATGCTGTTGAATTGTTAGCTGAACACTTGCATTTTTGTGAATTTTGTGGTAAGGGTTTTAAACGTGATGCCAATTTACGAATGCATATGAGAGCTCATGGTAATAAATATAAAACCCTAGAAGCACTATCGAAACCGGAGAAATCGGGTGTTGGTACCGATATTTCTCGTGGTGGGAGGACACGGTTTTCGTGTCCGTTTACTGGTTGTAGTAGGAATAAATTGCATAAGAAGTTTAGACCTTTGAAATCTGTGATTTGTGTGAAGAATCATTTTAAGAGGAGTCATTGTCCGAAAATGTATTCTTGTAACCGATGCCATAAGAAGAATTTTTCGGTGTTGGCGGATTTGAAAAGTCATTTGAAGCACTGTGGAGAGACGAAATGGAAGTGTTCGTGTGGGACCAGTTTTTCGAGGAAGGATAAGTTGTTTGGGCATATTGCACTTTTTGAAGGTCACATGCCTGCAATGCCTGCGGAGGATGTGGCGGTGGCAGTGGCGGTGGAGGATGAAGAGAAGGTGAAAGCGGTGGTGCCGTCACCATTGGTGGCAGAGAATCGGAATAACAAAATGGATGATGTGTATTTCGATGGATTGTTTGATGGATTAGGTTCGATTGATGATGAATTTTGTATGCAGGATCTTTATGGTGCTGGTTCTAATGGCGGTATGGATTGGAATCTGTAGATCCTTGATGATCAGGTATATGTGGTGCTAGATTGCGATCCATATATGTATGTATTGTTACTGTAATAACTATATGTTTTGTTCTGCTTTGAATTCTAGTGTAGTTGTTACTACAAGATTTTCCTTGGTATATAATGGAATGATAAAGTTATGTTTTTTATGATAGTGTCTTGTTAATTGTAATCATTCTACTATGTTTTATTGATATCCATCTAATGGTTAATCTATTCTGTTTAATGATAAAACTATGATCCTGCTGCTGATGTTAGATTATTGAATTTTATATGAAGTACAGATTAGAACTATGATTTACTACATTTGTATAATTGCATATACGAATAGTAGAGGATAAGATATTAGAAAGTTATACTTGTATGTATTTTTTGAAGGTATCTTTATATGTTACTTGTGTTTCTACAACTATAATCCTTGGACGAAGGGTTACTTTCTGTTAAACTCACTAAATACTGGATTACGTCAAAAATATTACAATAAAACTTATGTTTGGAGTAATGTTTAGGAGATTTAGAAAGAAATGTATTAAAAAAGGCACTCTCTGTTAGCACTTAGCACTCATGAATGTGGTTACAATATTCCAATAAAGTACTCGTCTGATGGTAAATATTTCAAAGATTCATCATGATCCGAATATTTGGTCAAATCCTTGGGGATTCCAGCTACAAAGATTCTTGACGAGTCATGAGGATGTTGATGTTAAGAGAAAACGTTTCGAACTGCTTCCATTTGGTAGCGGTAGAAGAATGTGCCGAAGAAGGTTTTTTGGCACTGCAAGAACTCTGTTTTATGTTACCTAGCGCCGATACAGTTTGTTCTTGGAAAGCATCAGAGGAACCGAATGATATGAATGGATGTGGCGAAATGATTTGTAGGAGTAAGCAGTTATGTTGTAGTTACTTGAATAAATATAGCTATTATTTTCTTTAGTGGGAAATGAGAGAAGATTGAACTGTTACCATTAAATGATTTATCATTTAATGAAAACAGGGACTTATTGTACCCGACAACGAAGATCATATGAAGGATGCAAGACACGGACGTAGAAGCTGAAAATATAGATATCTTTATTGACAGTTTGTGTGAGTTTAATGGAACGTGTCACTTAGAAAGAAGATAAATTATCGCTTGCTAGTAATCTCCATAATGAACAAAGAAGAACGGGTGGCTGTAAAGAGATGGTAAAATAATTAATTCTCAACGACAATAGTACATTAGACTACTCCTTATTAAAATAAAAGGTTTAACCAACCAAGAAAAAAAATATCAACCAAAAGCTTTTTCCAAACTCAATCGTTACAGGCATAACTAAGGTAGCTATGGCGGAGCCATCACTATCTTCATGCTTATGGTATGGCAGAGCTATAACGCTTGCCATAGTAGTGCTTTTAGTAGTCCCGTCCCCACCATATGAGACATACTAGTACTCTTAGTCACTAACATAGTAACATGTGTTATCGATCATGTCAATGCGCTACTTTCAACATTGGTTTTACATGTTTAAATAAATCAAGAGATTTGAGTTTCCATTAACCAAATAAATACGAAAATGTATAATAACTAAGAGTAGAGTTCAATCCATGTAAGTCGACAACAACTCTTACGTCTCTCTAGGGAAAAATCATTGCAATTATAAATTTAACATTCAAAACTTAATTACTATTCCTTTGCAGTTAAAACATTGCATGTAGCAAAGTTACAGAATGAAATACCATAATTACCCTCATCTGTCAAGGTTGTGCATTTTTCAAGCATTCGACTTTAATTGAGATTTCAAGTACTTGAAGGCTACCTTGCAAAACTGGGTAATTGAGAAAAACATTTGCATAAATGCTCGGCTTTTTACAATGCTTTCCCGTATGCCCCTGGCTGTTCTAGCAACCACTGGCCCTGCTTCTTCGTGTTTCAATTGGACCACCACCTGCATCGATTCTATGCAAGTAAAGATTATGTACACCTCAGGCTCCGGTGCAACTTAGTAAAGCTAGTAGGGGGGTACTGTCTCGGGTTTAAAGCCTAAAATTGGTAAAATTTTGAATGGGCCAAAATGAAGCAGGGTGGACCGGGCCCAACCCATTGTGCTTATGTTCTTTTTTTGAGTTGCATAAACAATGAGTGTGTTAAATTTGAGCTGTTTTTTATACTCATAATCCGATTTAATGATAAGATTACTAGTGTTCCACATCTTTAGACTCTTTCAGTGACCTATTTAACCGGTTACCTTAGGTCGAAGTTGCCATGTCTTCAAAAAACCATGCGAGGGTTGAGTATTTACTACTAACCTGATGAATTCATATTTGTTAGTCTGCGCAATCTTTCCTCAGCTAAACGTACAGCACGGGTAGAGCTTTTGACACCTCGGGTTATGTCCTGGCTGCAAACAAAGTTAAGCCAAGTAAGTATCATAGTTGACTAAAACCAGTGAGTAAATGCAGTCGAGAGAATTTGCTAACCCTAAATCACTGAGCTCCATTGTTAGGTCACTGATCTCCATTCCTGATAATCGAACAGCAGCCATTGTATCAGGGAGCTCCTCACGAGTAACGTCAAGCAGTTTTTCAAGAGATTCTGCTGCCCTTTTAAAAGCCTCCAGTCAAATAATAAACCAAAATAAGGATTATTAAAATTCACACCAAAGTAAGGAACTAAATTTAGGCAATATTAACCAATGGGTGAAGATGAAAAACTATAATGGTATAGTGAATTACAAATGAGAAATATGAATTTTAGGTTTCAAATAACTAACCAGAAGGGTAGGAATTGCGGAGAAGAACAGCAAAGCAGCTGAAATCGCTGTCTGCAGAAGAGGACACTAGATTAGTGACATCAAGATCTGCATGACTGCATCAGCATTGAAAAATAAACAAGAACCAAAGAATTTGATTCAATTACTACAACAAACACATGGTGAAATTGTCGACATATCAGATGAAACTAATAATGGAAAGAGGAAAAAACATGAACCAAAGAATTTGATTCGGTGACTTCAACAAACCCGCTGAGAAATTGTTGACGTGTTATACGCAACTGAAAATGACAAAAAAATTACTTTACAGTATACGGTGTATCAGATATCCTTGTTTTTTTTTTTTATTCGACAACTTCCATCAATACCTTTCTTAGATACACAAATTCAGACTATACTTATGACCATAACCCATGACATAGTCGTTATGACATATATACAAGGGAACCTATACATATGATCTGGTCCTTACTTTGGTACAATCTTAAACCTACTTAGAAAATATATGCAAGTGCAATAAATTTAACTAACGGAGTAGTCAATAAATCGCACTGCTCTCGGTTTACTCAACCTAGTTATCCAAAAGAAGCTCACAAGTATAAATACATTTCAATTTTGCTTGCAAACATTGACTTGTCTACTAGTATAACATAAATGATAACCAATTTACTTCTCATCTCATAACATAAGCTTTTCAAAACACCCTATGCCAAACAACACTTTAAGACATGACCCTGTGCGCGCACACTATATAGTATTGTCTACAATCACCCTCATGCAATTTAATTTCCTTGGTTCCACACATACATTGTGCTTCTCAAAAATTCGTCCGAAAAGTTGCAAATGTCAATAGTGAGTGAAGGTACTTTCATGAACAAAGTTATATGAAAACCTTCCTGCATATTGGCTACATTACATTTCGTTACATTTGTTATTAACCGGCATTTGTTGGTGACATAAAACTTACCGAGTATATTACCAGCTAAAATCATATACTCCATACATTGTTATAACTTATAAGTACAGAAATATGTGACTTCCACTCGTGCTTTAGGGCGCAGACTTATTTTAGGCATACATTGTTATTAGCCTGGTTAACATCAACATTAACAAATATAGTTCTACCTCAAACCACAATGTGACAACCGATTAGTACAGTCATTAACTCGTGAGTCGTTACTACTTATAAATGTATAATCACCAAAACGAGCATACAGTTAATAGTCAATCCGTACCATTAGCCCTAAAATGAAAGCTATCAAGTTACAGGAAATTTAATTTCACAAATAAAACAAATATACCGTGCAAGCGATGAAATTGAGGACGGTGACGTGGCGTTGGTTGAGGTTCCATTGAGACAGCGTCGGTACCGAAGATGACGGAGATCCTACGGAGGAATTGAGAGTAGATGAAATTGAAGACGAATCAACGGAAGGCTGAAACGACGACGTATTGGTTGAATTTGTAGACAGAGAAATAAGAGAGCGATTATGCAGTGACAGACGACGGAAGTTGGAATGACGGAGAGCGACAGCGTTGCCGGAAAGTTGCTGGCTGTTATTGAAATTGACGTTTGGGTACGAAACGCGATGCAGGTTCAGTAAAGTGATCATTGTAGGAATCACCGGAAATAGATACACGAGGGTTGTATCTATCATACAGATGGACCTTCACTATTCAGTAGAAATATGAGGTATTTGCAGTTTTGACCCTTTGTTAGTGACAAAATTTGTTAACAGTTCTTATAAATGTTACTCATACAGTACAAAAATTAAGATTTTAAAAGTCTGTTATAGTAGTATATAACAAAAATTAATATTAATAATGTAATGCATGATTGATCTATGAGTATTATTGTAATCTAATTCATACAGTACAAAAATTAAGCATACCCTAATTATGTTTAAGCGTTAGTGAGTTATATATAACAAAAAATAATAATGTAATGCATGATTGAGGTGTACATTTAGATTTTAATAGTGTAGTAATCAGCCCTCCTTCTCAAGAGATCAATTGGAACAACATTATAGAATTTTGCTGAAGCAGGATATGAAGAGTTAATATGTAAATGGTCATATTACTGAAGAGAGAATTAGGAAAGACGAAACGACCCGTAAATTGCTCCCAAGAGCTGCACGAGCCGGGTGTCTGTCACAACTCGAGAGACAATCGTCCCTCATAAGCTAAATGTAACAACCCAACTTCGATTTACCAAAAACACGCTAAAAAAAAAAAAAATTTCTGCTGTAGCATAACTGGACGACGTCCAGCACTTAAGACCGGGACGGCGTCCAGCATATCTGGACGGCGTCCAGATTGCCTGGAGACTGCTGTCCACCGGGTCCAACTCACGTGAGCGGAAATCCCGCTTCCCGACACTTTTAAACGAAAACCTTTTTACAATGTATTACAATATAATAAAATAAGAGGTTTCCATCATCAAAACAAGTTTTACAACATCGGGCCCACAACGACCCGTCTTACGCGTTTCGATCAAAAATACAAGTTTCGACCAATACAAGTTTAATTTCCAAACGACACTAGAGCATGGTGTTTGGGGTTAAACTACCCAAATCTTGGCCGAACTTCCAAAAGCTAACCAAAAAGCATCCCCTATCAAAATAAGCGGGAGACCACTAATCCAACCGAATACCTTTGCCTTTGTCCACGCCGGAGCCTAAAAAGGTAAACAACGAGAGGGTAAGCTAACGCTTAGTGAATGCAATAGTTATACACGTACATATATAAAATACCTACTTGCACACTTACACAATACCGCATACATGCTAGCAACACAAAAGGGCTTAACATCTCAAGTACAAGGCTATCAACCTCCTATATCACAAGCTAGCATAACAAGGCATATATATATGTATATAACTCGAACCATATAATATGCTTACAACTCAACACAATAACCATGGTTAACCAATCGTACAAGGGAATGGCGCCCGCGAAAGGCCATCGGAGTTCACAACATCCATTAGTGTACTTAGCATCTCGTATCACTAACCCCCGGGTGGCATCTTAACACCTCGATACTTCATCCTCGGGTGGCGTCTTAACACCTCGACACTTCACCCTTTATTACGGAGTGACGTCTTAACACCTCGACACTTCACTCCTAGGTGGCATCTTAACACCTCGATGCTTCACCTCGAGTGGCATCTTAACACCTCGATGCTTCACTCATCACGTGAAACGTGGTGTCTTAGCACCTCGACACTTCACATTTCACGCTACAACAAATAGATACATTATATACCTACGCATATAATTATTCCACTCACCTTAGAGTCTTTCGCGAAAGATAACCGAGCTTGCAACTTCAATGTAACGTACCTATTACATTTAGCACAAAATCAATCACAACTCAAGTTGGTCAACCAACTTACTCCCCATTCTAGTGCCATTTTGACCCAAGATGCAATTCCGACCCATTTGCACCCCTAACCCTAATATTTGGGTCAACACCAACAAAACCCTAATACTAGCCAAAATATGGTCTTAAACACTTTATAATCACAAGTTTAGTGTGTTCTCATACACATTTAATAACCTAGGTCGCCCGAGACCCATTTGACCCATTTCGAGGTCAACACTCCCATTTGGGTCACCCACAACCCAAATGACACCCACTAACATTAATTACAAAAGTGCTAGCGATTTACTAAGCCTTTAAGACCCATTTACACACTTTAACTTTTCAAAACCCTAGGTTAGTCATCTTTTGGGTCTTCATGACCCAAACTTACCCAAAACTCCCAAATCACTAACAAATGGGTTTTAAGTGCAACACTAACCCAACCCTAACCCTTAACACAATTTAAATAAAGAAATTAGGTTTTATAACTTACCAACACAATCACCACGTAGCTAGCGACTAGATCAACAACTTTAGAACTCGCACTAAGTCCCGATTCAACCTCTTTCTTCCTTTAATGGAGCTCTCTCACTCTAGAACCTCCTCTCTCTCTAGGATTTAATGGAAGATGATAAGGTAGATGGAAAAGGAGTAATGAGGCTCACCAAAACTGATCTAGGGCCTTAAAGTCATCTACAAAGTGAAATTACCATAATACCCCTTTTTAATATCTAAAACACTTAATGCTGGCTCGTCAGAACATCTGGACGGCGTCCAACCCTTCAAAACTGGACGTCGTCCCACCATTTTGGACGGCGTCCAACTCAACTGATAAAAACAGGATCTTACAACTCTCCCCCACTTGAACCGGATTGCGCCCTCGCAATCCACGCCACATGACAAGCAGGAAGATAGACCAAAACAAACTCTTCGGGCTCCCAAGTGAACTCGGAACCTATACTTCGACGCCATTGAACCTTATAAGTTTCACCTCTTTATTTCTCAATCTTTTCACGTTTTCGTCTAGTATTGCAACCGGCTCCTCAACATACTCTAACTTATTGTTTAGCTCAATTTCGTCTAATGACACCCATGAAGAATCATCCGCAAGACACTTACGGAGATGGGAAACATGAAATGTATTATGGATCCCCGCAAGTTCCTCGGGTAATTCCAAACGATATGCGACTTCGCCCACACGAGCTAAAACTTTAAATGGCCCAATAAACCGAGGAGCTAACTTTTCCCATTTTCTAAACCGAATAATGCCTTTCCATGGTGAAACCTTAAGCATCACCATGTCGCCCTCTTGGAATTCGATCATTCGCCTACGTTTATCGGCATACGACTTTTGTCTATCTTGCGCCCTTTTCAAATGATCCCGAATCACATCAATCTTGCTATTCGTCTCTAAAACCAAATCGGTACTCCCGATTTCCTTTTGTCCCACTTCACCCCAACAAATTGGAGTTCGACATTTTCGCCCATAAAGCATCTCATACGGTGGCATCCCGATACTAGTATGATAACTATTATTGTACGAGAATTCCACCAAAGGTAAGTGCTCGTCCCAACTACCACCGAAATCAATAATACACGCCCGTAACATATCCTCTAATGTTTGATTCGTACGTTCGGTTTGACCTTCCGTTTGAGGATGATACGCCGTGCTTAATTTTAATTGTGTACCCATATCGTCATGAAACTTTTCCCAAAACCGAGATGTAAAACGGGTATCTCGATCCGAAATAATAGATATAGGAACCCCATGTCGAGCGACTACCTCTTTGATAAACAATTTAGCCAAGGTCTCTGACGATATCGCTTCCCGAATGGGAAGAAACAAAGCACTTTTTGTCAATCGGTCAACAATCAACCAAATTGAATCAAATTGGGTTCTCGCCGTTTTAGGTAACTTTGTGATGAAATCCATGGTAATGTGCTCCCATTTCCACTTTGGGATTTCTAACGGTTGCAACTTACCATACGGCTTTTGGTGCTCGGCTTTAACTTGCAAACACGTGACGCATTGCTCAACATACTTTACAACATCACGTTTCATGCCCGGCCACCAATACTCTTTTCTTAAATCAAGATACATTTTCGTCGCGCCCGGATGAATGGAATACTTTGACTTATGTGCTTCATCAAGTAGCACTTGTCGATAATCACCCATCTTAGGCACCCACACCCTTCCTTGAAAAGACAACAAACCACGCGAGCCCATAGTAATGAACTCCGATTGACCCACTATTCGTTCCGCATGCTTGTTGTGAACGTAAGCCTCTATTTGAATCACACCAAGTTTTTCAAGAAAATCGTTAGTAATAATCATACGTAACAATCCCAATCGTAACGCCGGGTGATGACTCTTTCGACTTAACGCATCCGCGACCACATTCGCCTTGCCCGGATGATAAAGTATTTCACAATCATAATCTTTTACTACATCCATCCACCTACGTTGACGATAATTCAAATCTCTTTGGTTAAAGAGATGTTTCAAACTCTTATGATCCGAATAAATCGTACTCTTGACACCATACAAGTAATGGCACCAAATTTTCAATGCATGCTCAACCGCCGCCAACTCAAGATCATGAGTCGGATATCTTGTCTCGTGTTCCTTTAATTGTTGAGAGGCGTAAGCGATGACTTTACCTCTTTGCATTAGAACACACCCGAGCCCATTTAGCGAAGCATCACATTAAACCGTCATGTCTTCCTCACCTTCCGGCAACACCAATACCGGAGCTTGACACAACTTTTCTTTTAACAATTGAAAAGCAATTTCTTGCTCGTTCTCCCAAATAAACCTCGCGTTCTTCCTTGTCAATTTTGTCAACGAAGAAGCGATCTTAGAAAAGTCTTGGATAAACCGACGATAATAACCGGCCAATCCGAGAAAACTTCGGATTTCCGTAGGCGTAGTCGGTCGTCTCCAACTCTTCACCGTCTCTATCTTCCCCGGATCTACATGAATACCATTTTTTCGTTCACAATATGGCCAAGGAATCGAACTTCCCTTAGCCAAAATTCACATTTGGAGAATTTAGCATACAACTTCTCCTTCCGCAACGTCTTTAACGCACACCGCAAATGAAGTTCATGTTCTTTCATACTCTTCGAATAGACAAGTATGTCGTCAATGAACACAATTACCGACTTGTCCAACATAGGTTGGCACACTCGGTTCATAAGATCCATGAATGCCGCCGGTGCATTCGTAAAACCAAAAGGCATAACTACAAACTCATAATGCCCATAACACGTTCGAAAAGCCGTTTTCTCAATATCTTCCTCACGGACCCGCATTTGGTGATAGCCGGACCGTAGGTCAATCTTAGAGAAATACGTAGCACCTTGGAGTTGGTCAAACAAATCGTCAATCCGAGGCAATGGATAACGATTTTTGATCGTCACTTTATTCAACTCCCGGTAATCGATGCACATCTGCATACTACCATCCTTCTTTTTCACAAACAAAACCTGAGCGCCCCAAGGCGAAGCACTTGGTCGGATAAAACCCTTTTCAAGTAGCTCTTGGGTTTGATTTAACAACTCTTGCATTTCCGTCGACGCTAAACGATAAGGAGTTTTAGCAATGGGAGTAGCTCCCGGAACCAACTCAATGCGAAATTCAACTTATCTTTCCGCCGGAACACCCGGTAACTCATCCGAAAAAACGTCTTCAAACTCATTTACCACCGGAATTTCACGAATGGGTGGTGGCTCATCACGAGTATCAACAACATGGGCAAGAAAAGCCATGCCACCACTAACAAGGAAACGACGTGCCCGTGCAAAAGTGCATAGCGGCACAAGTCTTCTCCGTTTATCACCGTGAATAATTAATTCTCCCCCACTTGGGGTCTTCACCAGAATAAATTTCTCATGGCATGCAATATTGGCTCTATTATGATCGAGTCAATCCATACCAACAACGATATCAAAATCGCCCAAAGTCATCGGGATGAGGTCGATTTTAAAGTTTTCGGCACCAAACACAACATCACAATTCTTACACACATCAACCACTAGCACCGTCTTACCGTCCGCTATTTCGACTTCTACCGGACGACTTAACTTAGCTAACGGTCTACTAAGTTTAGGCACGAATTTTGGAGACACAAACGACAAATTGGCACCACTATCAAAAAGTATCCGTGCCGGATTAGAGTTAACCATAAAAGTACCTGAGACAACTTCGTTGGATTGCTTGGCTTCATCATTCGTCATCAAATAGTTGCGACCCCTAGCCGTACCCGCCGCCTTCTCTAGACGCTTAACATTATCGTTTCGCAAATCGGGACACTCCGGCTTCTTATGCCCTTCTTTACCGCAATTAAAACAAGTGAGCTTTTGTCCAGAAGATGGTTTCGGACAATCACGAGCCATATGACCCGCTTGTAGCACGAAAAAGAAAAACCACCGGAAGCGCCCTTCTTCACGCTATTGACACTTTCGGAACCCTTCTTGTTCTTGTTCTTCTTGTTTGAAAAGTTAGAATAACTAGAACCTTCAAACTTTCTCTTAGAAAAAGTGAAATCACTTCTCCTTGGAACCTCCGGCTCAAAACCCAGAGCCAATTCAAATAACTCTTCAAAAGACTTAGCCGCTCCTCGACTAATCTTACCCTTATACTCATCATTCATGGTAAGGTAGAAATCTTTCATTAGCTTGTGATCGTCACTAACATATTCCGGATAAAAACGAGTCTTTGCCAAGAAGGTAGACTTGAGAGTAACCAAGTCCATTGAACCTTGTTGCAAATTGTGCAACTCGTCCCGGATTCTATCAAGATCGGAAGAGGTTCGGTATTCTTTGAAAAATTCCTTCTTAAACTCTTCCCACGTCAAACTCATACATTATTCCTCACCATATAAGTTGATTTTATCATCCCACCACAACTTAGCTTCTTCCCGCAACATACTAGAACCATACCTCGCCTTCTTCTCGGGAGGACATTCCGCGGTACGAAAAGCTCCCTCGATATCGGAAATCCAACATGTACTTTTTAACGGATCTCGCACCCCATTAAACATCGGGGGTTGAGCATCGTTGAAATTCTTGTAATGGAAGTCCCGCCTTCCATTCCCACCGTCACCATCACCATCACCCCTTTCACCACGAGGATGAATGTTTCTAGCTTCTAATGCCTCCTCGATCGCGGCACTCATTCGCTCGTTTATCATTTCAGTTACTTGCCCATCAACCGACTCTTGGAAAACCTTTCGAACATCGTCGAGAAAATCCTTTTTTAGCCTTTTAAAGATGGCCTCAACCTTGGCCGTGAGTTCAACGTCCTCACTCGTACTTCCGTCATTGGTGTCGTGTCCATTTCTCATCTTCATTCTATAAAACGAAGTAAATTAAACAACGAAACGAAAGGACTTAACACATATGTATATACATATACACCACACTACCCCATCTTGCTCAACAATCGTCGTACATCGCTTGTTTGACACGATTTGAACCCGTAACAACGGTAGCTAATCATTGTTACGCGAGCACGTTGCATTAACTTGCTAGTACAATGTCTATCTCGCTTGATGATTGCTAACACAACACAAAACAACTAGCGCAAGGTTAGTTCACATAAACACTAGCACTAGCAATTTCCGTTCCGACCCAAAGTCCTACAAGTCCCGCATAAAGCGCACACACATTAAAGTCTAAGTCTAGGCACCTATCTCAAGTCGCCTAAATCCGTTAGACGATGCTCTGATACCACTTGTAACAACCCAACTTCGATTTACCAAAAACACGCTAAAAAAAAAAAATTCTGCTGTAGCACAACTGGACGGCGTCCAGATTTCTGGACGGCGTCCAGCACTTAAGACCGGGACGGCATCCAGCATATAGGGACAGCGTTCAGATTGCCTGGAGACTGCTGTCCCCCGGGTCCAACTCACGTGAGCGGAAATCCCGCTTCCCGACACTTTTAAACGAAAACCTTTTTACAACGTATTACAATATAATAAAATAAGAGGTTTCCATCATCAAAACAAGTTTTACAACATCGGGCCCACAACGACCCGTCTTACGTTTTTCGATCAAAAATACAAGTTTCGATCAATACAAGTTTAATTTCCAAACGACACTAGAGCATGGTGTTTGGGGTTAAACTACCCAAATCTTGGCCGAACTTCCAAAAGCTAACCAAAAAGCATCCCCTATCAAAATAAGCGGGAGACCACTAATCCAACCGAATACCTTTGCCTTTGTCCACGCCGGAGCCTAAAATGGTAAACAACGAGAGGGTAAGCTAACGCTTAGTGAATGCAATAGTTATACACGTACATATATAAAAAACCTACTTGCACACTTACACAATACCGCATACATGCTAGCAACACAAAAGGGCTTAACATCTCAAGTACAAGGCTATCAACCTCCTATATCACAAGCTAGCATAACAAGGCATATATATATGTATATAACTCGAACCATATAATATGCTTACAACTTAACACAATAACCATGGTTAACCAATCGTACAAGGGAATGGCGCCCGCGAAAGGCCATCGGAGTTCACAACATCCATTAGTGTACTTAGCACCTCGTATCACTAACCCCCAGGTGACATCTTAACACCTCGATACTTCACCCTCGGGTGGCGTCTTAACACCTCGACACTTCACCCTTTATTACAGAGTGGCGTCTTAACACCTCGACACTTCACTCCTAGGTGGCATCTTAACACCTCGATGCTTCACCTCGAGTGGCATCTTAACACCTCGATGCTTCACTCATCACATGAAACGTGGTATCTTAGCACCTCAATAGTTCACATTTCACGCTACAACAAATAGATACATTATATACCTACGCATATAATTATTCCACTCACCTTAGAGTCTTTCGCGAAAGATAACCGAGCTTGCAACTTCAATGTAACGTACCTATTACATTTAGCACAAAATCAATCACAACTCAAGTTGGTCAACCAACTTACTCCCCATTCTAGTGCCATTTTGACCCAAGATGCAATTCCGACCCATTTGCACCCCTAACCCTAATATTTGGGTCAACACCAACAAAACCCTAATACTAGCCAAAATATGGTCTTAAACACTTTATAATCACAAGTTTAGTGTGTTCTCATACACATTTAATAACCTAGGTCGCCCGAGACCCATTTGACCCATTTCGAGGTCAACACTCCCATTTGGGTCACCCACAACCCAAATGACACCCACTAACATTAACTACAAAAGTGCTAGCGATTTACTAAGCCTTTAAGACCCATTTACACACTTTAACTTTTCAAAACCCTAGGTTAGTCATCTTTTGGGTCTTCATGACCCAAACTTACCCAAAACCCCCAAATCACTAACAAATGGGTTTTAAGTGCAACACTAACCCAACCCTAACCCTTAACACAATTTAAATAAAGAAATTAGGTTTTATAACTTACCAACACAATCACCACGTAGCTAGCGACTAGATCAACAACTTTAGAACTCGCACTAAGACCCGATTCAACCTCTTTCTTCCTTTAATGGAGCTCTCTCACTCTAGAACCTCCTCTGTAACGACCCTACTTTTTTCGTTATCTTTTGCAGTTAATTATTTAATGACCGTCAACTATTATTCGTGCCACATCATTTCTATGACCTATATTATTATTTTTGTAATAATATATATATTTATTTATTATGAGTTATGTGAATATTTGTATTCATATTTTAAGTTACACGTTTCTACGTGTCGCGAATTTCTATCCGGCGAATCTTTTCGGTTTTCAAACCAACGGTCGAGCTTTTGGGATTTTTAAGTCCTAATTATTTTAAATATGATATTTTAATGTCATATGATTATATATAGTGTTTATATATATTTTTCGTCGCGTATTTGTTATCTCTCCGAATTTTCAATCGTGTAGTCGTGTTTTCGCGTTTCGGGTTTCGTTCGGGCGTTCGGGCCACTAGGATTTTATCATTTATCAAATTGGGCCACTATGGGGCCCACCCCATTCAGTTTTTGGCCGAAAATGGGAGGGGGTATAGCCTCCTTGTTTTTCATTTTTGAGATTTCACTTTCATTTACATGTTATCACATAACCTAGCCTTTATAATTTTTCTCCCATCTTCTCCCTTTCTCCTTTTTGGCCGTCACCTACACATCCACCATCATCATCATTTCAACATCAAATCAAGCTTGGAATTTGGGGCTTTTAGCATCAACGGATTGCTCTCGTTCTTCTCTACGCGTCTATATTAATCAATTCTTGATTAGGGTATAAACCCTAACCCTAGCTTTTCAATTTTTCTTATATTTTCTGTATTTTGATGTTATATGGATAGTATGATGCTTATATGTTATTGTAATGTTGATTGTATGCGTAGAAATGCTCGATTACATATGTTTTCGGTTTGATTAATTTGGGACAGCAGCATATTCGTTCATTTCTGATTATGTAACAGATATAAAAGTGAAATTAAAGTGTTTATATGAGTTCCTCTCATCAAGACATTAATTTTAGACTCCGGATTCATGTCGTTTCGATTCCCGGAGCTTAAGATATGCTTAAATTGGTGTTTTGTTAAGATTAAATCATGAAAACGAATTGGTTCAGTTATGGTCCGACTTTGTGGTCATTTTTAGAGTCCTTAGGGTGTACTAGTGTGTTAGGATTGATGATGGGATGAACTTTCATGTTCGGGTCATCGAAATCCGAGCCACGGATCACCCGTTATGACTAAAACACGTTTTTGAGCGGATTAAAGGTCCAAACTGATTAAGAGCTGTAAGTCACGACTTGGTGACTATTCTTGGGATGTTCTTGAGCACACTAGCGTGTCGGTTGGGTTGGTTAGGCGTAGATATATATAAGGCTCGCCGAAAACTGATTTCCGGGGCTCAAGTTATGACCCGATGAACTTTTAATTAAAACTTATGGTTATTAAATATGACTTATGATAAAAATAATGATTTTCATTATTAATAAATTACTTATGATATAAAAAGTAATTAATTTAATTTAAGACTTATGATATATTTATTATATCATTTATTAATTACTTATGATTTAATTAAACTTATGATTAATAATACTTTTATTATTAATGGGAAAATACTTATGATAAGTATTAAACTTATATTGTGAGATTATTATTATTAGACTTATAATAAGGATTAATTAATTATTTAATTATTATAAGGCTTAGTTATTATTTAATTATTAAATACTTATGATTTAATAATTATAATTAGAAACTTATGATATGATTAATAATTCATTATTAATTAATAATACTTATGAGGTGATTTAAAATCTATTATTAATTAATAATACTTATATTATGATTAATATTTAATTAATTAATTAAATACTTATGTTATATTAATTATATCATTTAAACTTATGTTAACTTTAATAAATCATTTTAATTTAATTAAACTTATGTTATGACATAATTGTTCATATTTAACTTTAATAAACATTATAACCTATGTTATTATTATAACTTACACTTTTAAAATTAATGTTGACTATGTTTGACCAAGGTTGACTTTTGAGTTGACTTTCGGTTGATTTTGACTTTCAGTTGACTTCTGTTGACTTTCTAAATAAGGAAACTTTCCTAACTTCAAAACTTTCTAAAAATAGAACTTTCTAAATTTGGAAACTTTCCAAAAATAGAAACTTTCCAAAAATAGAAACTTTCCAAAAATAGAAACCTTCCTAAAATAGAAAACTTTCCAAAAATGGAAACCTGCTAAAAATAGAAACTTTCTAAAAATAGAAAGTGTGTGTCCTTATGCTGTTCCAATCAAACCGATGCTTGCTGAGTAATGTTCTATGCCTACTTGCAACATGTACAATAGCTATCATACTAAGACTTGGCCTAAGTTAGTTATTTATTTCGACCTGCTTTATTTATAGGTCGGCGTTGTGATCTTTCTTGATCACTTTACTTTACTTGCTGTTCGCTTGTTTGTGTGGTTTCTTCAGTTGCTTTTAAGGTGAGTTATAGTCCCATTTTTCTATTTTAAAGCTTTTGGGATGAGAATACATGAAATTTATTTTATATTTTGGACATAAGTGGAAGTTGGTTTAAATTATTCATTGTGGGTTGAACAAAAATATTCCCTAGTCTGGTAACTGTAATCACTGGTTTCTACTGGTGAACGCGAATCCTACGGATAGATCTATCGGGTTTGACAACCCCATTTCGAGCTAGTCGCGCTAGCAATTTATAATCGAAATGTTTAGTACTTCGTATTTTGTTGTAGATACACTTGTTCGGTGCATATTATTTATTGTGTTTGGCAAGGGTAAATAAAGGGTTAAGTGGTTACCAGGTGACTCACGGAAAATGGAATAATGTTTTATTATATGTTTTCTAGCATATAATTTTATGGTCCAAAAACGAGATTTTATGTTTCAAACATAAATTTTTATTGTTTAAATTAAATATTGTTTGCAATATTAAACCTATAATTCACTCAACATTTTTGTTGACGGTTACTCGCATGTTTTATTCTCAGGTTCATGATTGATTGCTTCCGCTGTGCTTAGAGGGTCTGCATATTTATGATGGCAGCTTTTGTTAAACATTAACTTGCATTCTATTTTGATACATTTAATAGTGGATATTGTTGACATTGTTTTGGTCAACTTTTGGTTAAAATATTTATGTATAGTTTTTTTTTTTTTTTTTAACTTATACATTTTGGTAGGTTTCCTTTATAGGAAATCATTTTTAAATAAAGAATGCAAGGTTGTTTTATTAAATTCATATAGAGTTTCGATCAAGCTGTGGGTCCAAGATAACGATGGTCGTCAAGTGTACTTTGACGGGTCGTTAAAGTTGGTATCAGAGCGTTGGTTGTAGGGAATTAGGCTGCATTGATGTCGTTACCCGAGTCAATAGGGTGCATTAGTGAGTCTAGTCTACAGCCCGACCTATAATATATTATTATATGTGATTATTTGTATCGTATTGGTATGTATATTGTTATCACACATACACCTTTGTTATGTTCTGAATCCGGGAGGAACTCCCATTCCGATTTAAACGTATTTTCCGACGCATGCGAGTTTATCTTTACAAGAACACCTCAGATAGTGAAACCGAGGGGGTGTCATTCTTAACTTCTGAAATTCTCGACATTTCTATGTCATAAATTGTGTTTATTGATATAACGTTTGAGTTACATTATGTGTTCTAGAATTCTCGGCATTTCTATGTCATCTATTATGGTTATGTATATAACATTTGAGTTATATTATGCGAGATGTCATTCTTGACTTCTAAAGGCTCGACATTTCAATGTCAGCTATTATGTTTAGGTATATAACATTCTTGTTATATTACGTGCCCTTGTGCCTTTGTGCGCTGGTGCTTTGGTTTTCGAATCGAAAAAAAAGTCATTCTTGACTTTTAGAGATTTTTGGTACTTCGAAGACATTTCTATGTCATCGTTACTCCTATTCGTTACTTATGATGTTTTGTCTCCTGTGCTATCCTTAGCACATTGTTTAAGAAATTGTTTTAGGGAAATTGTGTTGAAATTCGAGGTTGACCATCTTTCCTGACCTTATGTAGTGATATTGGAATGGAACTATGAGTTAGTGAAATATAATGGCGTCAGGCCAATGTGATTATATTACGTTAATTCATAAAAAGTCCCAATATTGTGACATGAGGAATAGAAAGCGAGTCAAAGAATATTTGTACACCACTCATTCGGAAATTCTAACGTTATTACATGAGTAAGGAAGATACTCATTATCTTATTTGTTGATATACGAGAGACTCGTCTTAACCGAACTACCTACCCCATGTTTTATTATTTATAACTCGCTTGTTAGTGACAGCTTCGCACGTGAATAGTTTTGACCCAATGACTTATGTTCTGATAAAAGTCAAAACAACATTTAACTCATTGGCTTTCATGACCTCGTAGCATTTATTGATTAGATGTCGCAAGATGATTCAAGTACTTCACCCGAGCTTTAACGATCTTACTTCAACTCGTAACCTCTGAAATGTGGATACCCTGCTTTTCATTAAAATTTTTACACATTTGTGTAATTGGGCGGTTCTCACGAGATTTATGGGCGAATAGAAGTAATGAAATATTTTGTCATGTATACAATTTATAAAATCATATATGTACGTATGGATTCAAATGGATAAATTTATCCTTACCTATTTTGGCTAGTATACACTAAATTATACCTTCAAAATTATTTTAAAACCACTCTTATTGAGTTGTCTAGCTAACTCAAATTGTTTTACGTAAAATGGTACACGTTGTACATATTTCTAAATTTACTAAGAGATTCGTTCCGTTTATGGGCTTACATCAGACGTTTAAAGCTTTTTCAAAAACTTCTTTGATTGATTACATTAGAATTTTCACATTACTCTACAGAGTGTTTGGATCCCAGTTCTTCTCATCCTCCGTTTAAGGATGAAATTTACCATTAACTTCATTGATAGAAATTCTTACACCAGTTTGGATGCCGGTTTTATAAAATTGTTGGAAAGTCTTTGCGCCCATAAAATTTTCCCTCTTATGGTTGGACATGGCTGAAACGCAGACCGATAAATCAATTTTTTTGGGGGTACACTCGGTGTTCACCCTATTGTAGAAAAGACGCTAGGTGGGTTTCTACCCCAACTGTTGTTATAGTGGGTATCATGTATATATATTACACTAGACCGTTTGAGGAGTTTCTACTCTCATTATTCGCTGTCAACCGCAACATGAACCCTATGATTCAGTACTTTGAGGTGCACGAAATCATTTTTGAGATTCATCTCACCTGGAGTCGACTATTTTTTTTATATAGTCCACGATTCACGTTTCCTTTTATCCGCATATAAATTGAAGAATAAGGATGAATCCTAGATTGACTCGCTCATTGTGCGAGAAAGTTCAGTGTCGTTGAAAGATCACACCTTTTGCACGTCTTCCTTTCGGAAATATAATGAAAATTTACTTTGAAGTTCATGATCCTCGTTATTCCCTTTGAAGGAATTGTCTTAAACATCATTACCACCGATTGGTTACTCTCTATATTTCTTCCTTTGTTGGCTGCAACTATACCTCATTCGTCCTTATACATTCCTCTTGGGAAGCTTCTGTTTTGTTTGTTAAGAAGAAAGATGGTTCGTTTCGTTTGTGCATTGATTATCGTGAATTGAACAAGCTTACGGTTAAGAATCGTTACCCTCTTCTGAGAATTTATGATTTGTTCGATCAGCTTCAAGGTTCGTCCATTTATTCTAAAATTGATCTCTGTTCTGGTATCACCAATTGCGCGTTAAAGAAACCGATATTTCGAAAACCGCTTTTTGTACCCGTTATGGTCACTACAAATTTCTTGTTATGCCGTTCGGATTGACAAATGCACCTGCTGTGTTCATGGACCTCATGAACCGTGTGTGTAGACCCTATCTGGACAAATTCGTTATTGTTTTCATAGACGACATCCTTATTTGTTCTAAGAATGATGAAGAGCACGAAGAACATTTGAGGTTAGTGCTTGATCTATTGAGAAAAGAAGAGTTGTACGCTAAGTTCTCTAAGTATGCTTCCTGGTTAAGAGAAGTTCAATTCCTTGGACATATTGTTAGTAACCAGGGAATTCAAGTTGATCCCGCCAAGATTGAGGTAATTGAGAAGTGAGAAATTCCGAAAACTCCTACTCAGATTCGTCAGTTCCTAGGTTTGGCAGGCTATTATAGAAGGTTCATTCAAGATTTTTCACGAGTAGGGAAACCTCTAACTGCTTTAACGCATAAGGGGGAGAAGTACGAGTGGAAGAGTGAACAAGAGTCTGCTTTCCAAACTCTGAAGAAGAAGTTAACTTCTGCACCGATATTATCACTACCTGAGGGTAATGATGATTTTGTTATCTATTGTGATGCTTCGTGTCAAGACTTTGGTTGTGTTTTGATGCAACGAAAGAAAGCCATTGCTTACGCGTCATGTCAGTTGAAGATTGATAAACAGAATTATACAACTCATGATGTAGAATTGGGAGCTGTTGTGTTCGCACTCAAGAATTGGAGACATTACTTATATGGGGTCAAATGTACAGTGTACGCGGATCACAAAAGTCTTCAACATATCTTTGATCAAAGACGGTGGAATATGAAGTAGTGAAGATGGGTTGAATGGTTGAACGATTATGATTGTGAACACCTTTAGCCATTCCGGGGAAAAAGCCAATGTCGTGGCTGATGCTTTGAGTCAAAAAGATAAATTTGAACCTCGTAGGTTTAGAGCCTTAAATATGACCATTCGAACATACCTCGCATGGCAGATTCTTGCAGCTCAACAAGAAGCCTTGAAGGAGAAGAATTTTGTAACGGGAAGGTGCGAGGCTTGAGTAAACAGTTAGAGGTACGAACCGATGGTACTCGGTATTTTGCGGGACGCCTTTAGGTTCCGAAGTTTGGTGATCTGCGATAACTTTTTTTCTAGAGGAGGCTCATAAGTCTAGGTACACTATTTATCCTGGTTCAGGAAAGATGTATCATGATCTTAAGGAGCTGAATTGGTGGCCTAATTTGAAAGCTGATGTGGCTACTTATGTGGCTAAGTGTTTGACATGTGCTAAGGTTGAAGCCGAACATCAGAAACCATCCGGACCTTTGGTGCAACCTGAAATTCCCGAGTGGAAGTGGGAAGGTATTACGATGGACTTTATTACGAAATTACTGAGAGTTGTGGGTAGTTATGATACTATTTGGGTGATTGTAGATCGACTCACTAAGTCAACTCATTTCTTGCCAATTAAGGAAACTGATTCAATGAATAAGCTTACTCGTTTGTAAGTGAGGGAGATTGTTTTGAGACATGGTGTTCCCGTATTGATTATTTTGGACCGAGACAGTCGATTTACTTCGAGGTTTTGGCAGTCCTTACAAGATGCTTTGGGAACTAAATTGGATATGAGCACCGCTTATCATTCACAGTCGAATGGTCAGAATGAAAGGACCATCCAAACGTTGGAAGGCATGTTGAGGGCATGCGTAATTGATTTGGTAATGGTTGGGATAGATACTTGCCATTGGCTTAAAATATCTCATGATAACAGCTATCCTGCAAGTATTAAGCCTCACCTTTTGAAGCGCTGTATGGTAGAAAGAGTAGGTCTCTTGTCTGCTGGAATGAGGTTAGGGATGCTCAACTCATAGGTCCAGGAAAATTCATTAGACTACTGAGAAGATCATACAGATTAAGGAAGGATTGAGAACCGCCAGAAGTCGGCAAAAGAGTTATGCCGATAAGAGAAGGAAAATTTAGGTCGGTGATCGTGTTATGTTGAAAGTATCACCTTGGAAGGGTGTGGTATGATTTGGTAAGAGAGGAAAGTTGAATCCTCGTTTTGTTGGACCTTTTTGAGATTATTGAGAGAGTTGGACTCGTGGCTTATCGTTTGAAATTACCATAATAACTCAGTACTGCTCATGACGTTTTTCATGTATCGAATTTGAAGAAGTGTTTGGCCGAGGCCGATGAGACTATTCCTTTGGAGGAACTTCAAGTTGATAAGCAACTTCATTTTACTGAGGAACCTGTTGAAATTATGGGTCGAAAGGTTAAGACTCTTAAGCAGAGTAGAATTCCTATTGTTCGAGTTAGATGGAACACCAGATGCGGTCCCGAGTTCACTTGGGAGCGTGAAGTTCAGATGAGGCAGAAGTACCCACATTTGTTCTCAGATGCCGAGTCAACCCATGCACCTGCTTAAATTTCGGGACGAAATTTCCGTAACAGGAAGGTACCGTAACGACCCTACTTTTTTCGTTATCTTTTGCCGTTAATTATTTAATGACCGTCAACTATTATTCGTGCCACGTCATTTCTATGACCTATATTATTATTTTTGTAATAATATATATATTTATTTATTATGAGTTATGTGAATATTTGTATTCATATTTTAAGTTACACGTTTCTACGTGTCGCGAATTTCTATCCGGCGAATCTTTTCGGTTTTCAAACCAACGGTCGAGCTTTTGGGATTTTTAAGTCCTAATTATTTTAAATATGATATTTTAATGTCATATGATTATATATAGTGTTTATATATATTTTTCGTCGCGTATTTGTTATCTCTCCGAATTTTCAATCGTGTAGTCGTGTTTTCGCGTTTCGGGTTTCGTTCGGGCGTTCGGGCCACTAGGATTTTATCATTTATCAAATTGGGCCACTATGGGGCCCACCCCATTCAGTTTTTGGCCGAAAATGGGAGGGGGTATAGCCTCCTTGTTTTTCATTTTTGAGATTTCACTTTCATTTACATGTTATCACATAACCTAGCCTTTATAATTTTTCTCCCATCTTCTCCCTTTCTCCTTTTTGGCCGTCACCCACACATCCACCATCATCATCATTTCAACATCAAATCAAGCTTGGAATTTGGGGCTTTTAGCATCAACGGATTGCTCTCGTTATTCTCTACGCGTCTATATTAATCAATTCTTGATTAGGGTATAAACCCTAACCCTAGCTTTTCAATTTTTCTTATATTTTCTGTATTTTGATGTTATATGGATAGTATGATGCTTATATGTTATTGTAATGTTGATTGTATGCGTAGAAATGCTCGATTACATATGTTTTCGGTTTGATTAATTTGGGACAGCAGCATATTCGTTCATTTCTGATTATGTAACAGATATAAAAGTGAAATTAAAGTGTTTATATGAGTTCCTCTCATCAAGACATTAATTTTAGACTCCGGATTCATGTCGTTTCGATTCCCGGAGCTTAAGATATGCTTAAATTGGTGTTTTGTTAAGATTAAATCATGAAAACGAATTGGTTCAGTTATGGTCCGACTTTGTGGTCATTTTTAGAGTCCTTAGGGTGTACTAGTGTGTTAGGATTGATGATGGGATGAACTTTCATGTTCGGGTCATCGAAATCCGAGCCACGGATCACCCGTTATGACTAAAACACGTTTTTGAGCGGATTAAAGGTCCAAACTGATTAAGAGCTGTAAGTCACGACTTGGTGATATTCTTGGGATGTTCTTGAGCACACTAGTGTATCGGGTGGGTTGGTTAGGCGTAGATATATATAAGGCTCGCCGAAAACTGATTTCCGGGGCTCAAGTTATGACCCGATGAACTTTTAATTAAAACTTATGGTTATTAAATATGACTTATGATAAAAATAATGATTTTCATTATTAATAAATTACTTATGATATAAAAAGTAATTAATTTAATTTAAGACTTATGATATATTTATTATATCATTTATTAATTACTTATGATTTAATTAAACTTATGATTAATAATACTTTTATTATTAATGGGAAAATACTTATGATAAGTATTAAACTTATATTGTGAGATTATTATTATTAGACTTATAATAAGGATTAATTAATTATTTAATTATTATAAGGCTTAGTTATTATTTAATTATAATTTAATTATTAAATACTTATGATTTAATAATTATAATTAGAAACTTATGATATGATTAATAATTCATTATTAATTAATAATACTTACGAGGTGATTTAAAATCTATTATTAATTAATAATACTTATATTATGATTAATATTTAATTAATTAATTAAATACTTATGTTATATTAATTATATCATTTAAACTTATGTTAACTTTAATAAATCATTTTAATTTAATTAAACTTATGTTATGACATAATTGTTCATATTTAACTTTAATAAACATTATAACCTATGTTATTATTATAACTTACACTTTTAAAATTAATGTTGACTATGTTTGACCAAGGTTGACTTTTGAGTTGACTTTCGGTTGACTTTGACTTTCAGTTGACTTCTGTTGACTTTCTAAATAAGGAAACTTTCCTAACTTCAAAACTTTCTAAAAATAGAACTTTCTAAATTTGGAAACTTTCCAAAAATAGAAACTTTCCAAAAATAGAAACTTTCCAAAAATAGAAACCTTCCTAAAATAGAAAACTTTCCAAAAATGGAAACCTGCTAAAAATAGAAACTTTCTAAAAATAGAAAGTGTGTGTCCTTATGCTGTTCCAATCAAACCGATGCTTGCTGAGTAATGTTCTATGCCTACTTGCAACATGTACAATAGCTATCATACTAAGACTTGGCCTAAGTTAGTTATTTATTTCGACCTGCTTTATTTATAGGTCGGCGTTGTGATCTTTCTTGATCACTTTACTTTACTTGCTGTTCGCTTGTTTGTGTAGTTTCTTCAGTTGGTTTTAAGGTGAGTTATAGTCCCATTTTTCTATTTTAAAGCTTTTGGGATGAGAATACATGAAATTTATTTTATATTTTGGACATAAGTGGAAGTTGGTTTAAATTATTCATTGTGGGTTGAACAAAAATATTCCCTAGTCTGGTAACTGTAATCACTGGTTTCTACTGGTGAACGCGAATCCTACGGATAGATCTATCGGGTTTGACAACCCCATTTCGAGCTAGTCGCGCTAGCAATTTATAATCGGAATGTTTAGTACTTCGTATTTTGTTGTAGATACACTTGTTCGGTGTATATTATTTATTGTGTTTGGCAAGGGTAAATAAAGGGTTAAGTGGTTACCAGGTGACTCACGGAAAATGGAATAATGTTTTATTATATGTTTTCTAGCATATAATTTTATGGTCCAAAAAGGAGATTTTATGTTTCAAACATAAATTTTTATTGTTTAAATTAAATATTGTTTGCAATATTAAACCTATAATTCACTCAAAATTTTTGTTGACGGTTACTCGCATGTTTTATTCTCAGGTTCATGATTGATTGCTTCCGCTGTGCTTAGAGGGTCTGCATATTTATGATGGCAGCTTTTGTTAAACATTAACTTGCATTCTATTTTGATACATTTAATAGTGGATATTGTTGACATTGTTTTGGTCAACTTTTGGTTAAAATATTTATGTATAGTTTTTTTTTTTTTTAACTTATACATTTTGGTAGGTTTCCTTTATAGGAAATCATTTTTAAATAAAGAATGCAAGGTTGTTTTATTAAATTCATATAGAGTTTCGATCAAGCTGTGGGACCAAGATAACGATGGTCGTCAAGTGTACTTTGACGGGTCGTTAAATCCTCTCTCTCTAGGATTTAATGGAAGATGATAAGGTAGATGGAAAAGGAGTAATGAGGCTCACCAAAACTGATCTAGGGCCTTAAAGTCGTCCACAAAGTGAAATTAACATAATACCCCTTTTTAATATCTAAAACACTTAATGCTGGCTCGTCAGAACATCTGGACGACATCCAGATTTCTGGACGGCGTCCAGCCCTTCAAAACTGGACGGCGTCCCACCATTTTGGACGGCGTCCAACTCAACTGATAAAAACAGGATCTTACACTAAAGAAGTGGACTAATAGGGTATCTACAGGTTACAACTAAAAACCATGGCGAGAGATACTAATTGGCCACAACTTTGAGCTTATAAGGGACTCACAATATATTTCTCTAACCGATGTGGGATGGGGTATTACAAACTCCCCCACTTAAATTCCTGACGCCCTTGTCAGGCTGAAACATTGTCCCAAGATCACTCATGTCCACAACCCAAGTGGGATTCGCCTAAACTCATCTTCATCGATAAGGTTTGCCCCACCATCCCGAACGACACATGAGCAGCTATGATACCAGATGAAACGACCCACAAATTGGTCCCAAGAGTTGCACGAGTTGGGTGCACGTCACAACTCGAGAGATAATCGCCCCTGATAAGCTAAAGCAGTGGATTAACCGGTTATCTCTAGGTTATAACTAAAAACCATGGTGAGAGATACTAATTAGCCACAACTTTAAGCTTATAATGGACTCACAATATCTTTCTCTAACCGATGTGGGATGGGGTATTACACCGACAATATGTTTTGCTGGTGAATAATGGAGCTCCTACCATCTTGTCGTTACTTCATGCTCTGGAACAACGGCAGCTAGATTTCAAGATTTGGAAGTTCGACGGCTCGATTTCAAAATCTGGAATTTCCGCGCTGCCACTTCAAGATCTGGCCAGAATGATTTGGAAGAAAGCACCACATTAGACATCGTTTTCAGTGATGAAGAGATCGGCTTTTTTATTTTTTATTTTTTGTTTGAAAAGAAAAGGAATTAAACCTCTGAACCTCTGAGCATTTTTATTTTTATTTTTTGTTTGAACAAGAAAGGAGGTTCTTTGGAGAATGTTATCCCCCTGAACCTCTGAGCTTATTTTCCAAACAAGAACTAAGTTTCGAATTTAGTTTCGAAATGTGTGTTTCGTAAATAATTTTTATTTTTTGTTAGGAATTAAGGAAGAGGGCGATCCGTCCAAATCCCTTTTGGACGAATACATCTTCCATCGATTTCACAGTGAGGTACTGACCTCTACATGATACGTTTTGTAAACATTGCATTCTTTTGAAAAGGCACACCATAAATGAATATTTAAATCCAAGGTTTTCGACATTTGATGATTTCTACATATAGACAATCACCGTAAATAATAGTTTACAATACTACATCCGTTGACAATGCAGTTAAAATAAGATACATGGTGATGATTTTGTGAATGAAACGTTTTCTCGAATAAAGCATGTATGACTCCATGCACATAGCTTGTATCACATATAAGCAAACAGCGAAAGACTTCTAGGAACCTGAGAATAAACATGCTTGAAAGTGTCAACACAAAAGTTGGTGAGTTCATAGTTTTAATGGTACGCATAATCTGTATATAAAGGTGGATCACAAGATTTCAGTTGTTTCATCTGAAACTTTTATCAAAAGATTCTACAAAATTGAGCACCCTGGTAACTAAACTTTAACGTTATAATAAGTACCCCTATTTTAACATACATGCAACTAACATGTACAATACACGCAATCTAACGTGTACTAAACTCAAATACCATACGTCTGTTTTATAGTTTAGGCTAGGGTTTCTATACCTGGAACAGACGGGGATGTCAAGCCCTATGGATCCATATATAACTACTCGCGCCCACCAGTTCTTATAACCGGCAGTTACTAGTTACCAAAGCTAAGGGATTTTTGGTTCAAACTCGGTGTAGAATTTAGTATGTACTTGTATCCATTGCGTTTAAAATAAAGTGCATGTATTCTCAGCCCAAAAATATATATTGCAAAAGCATTTAAAAAGGGAGCAAATGAAACTCACCTTAGCAGCACATAAATTCATTCATCGAAATGTGACCGAAACTCGGAATGCAAAGTAACCATAGATCTCAACCTAGAGAATATATGTTGGTCAATAGATGTTTAACAAGCTAGGCCAGGTTATAGTGTATCACAATCCTAATGCTCGATACCGTCATACAAAAGTTAACAAAAGTCATCTCATAAGTCAACCTGACCCAATATGATCTTTAAATCTATACATGTTTATTAATATAGTATAAGTCTTGGTAATTAAACGAATTTATAGTTTATCAAACTCAAAATATTATTTATTTCAGGAGCTATATTATATTTGAATTATCATGGTAATCGAAAGTATTTTATTATTTCACATAGTTTTCCAATACTTGTAAAATCAGATTATAGTGTTTTATAAAGCTTTAAAACATAATAAGACAGTCAACTTTGACAATTGTTCAACAAGACGAGACGTGCCTTATATAGAAATTCCTTTACTCGATTAGTAATATTTGAAAATCCTATTTATCAATCTTATATACAAGTTGTTTAAATATCAATTACAGATTCAAAAGCAATTTCAATTAATGTTAATCATAATTCAGTTGATTATAACTTCTAATCTGTTCATCGAAACCATTCGATATCTAAATGAAAAGTTATTGATTTTTCGTCAGCTTTCCAATGACATGCATATCATATACCTTATCCTAGCAGCATATGTATTAAATTCAGAATTCATCATAAACTATCTATCGACAAAATTAAAGCATACTAGCATGCATAAACATATTTACTCGAGCACTAGACAGGGATACACTATTAATATATAAAAGATAAAATATGAGTGCTCACGTATCAATATTGAGATTCAATATTGTAGGAAAGTACGTAGACGCAATGGAGATGATAAACGCTAGGTTGACCTTTGACTCATGCTCATAACCCCCAAGCAATACCCATAATCTCTATAGCAATAACCCATAACTTCTTTAGCTTTGACTCACTCGAAAACCATTTTTGAAATCGTTTGGACATAACCTCGTTGTAGTATTTTATGTATAATACTAATAATAATACAAATACTACTAATAATAATAAGATTAATAATAATAATAATAATAATAATAATAATAATAATAATAATAATAATAATAATAATAATAATAATAAATAATATATATATAGAGAGATTAGAGAAGATGAGTGAATTGAAAATGAATTCAGACGAACCGAATTGCTCGAGCTTTATAGCATCTAACCTTCTCCCTCTTGCCATGCGATTGCATGGGTCTAGAGGGCAATGGCCATGCGATCGCATGGCCTAGCTGTCCAGCACTCCAAGTTTGTCGACGTATTATTATATAATATATATAATTTATATTAATTAATTATATATTATATTATATTCTTGTGCCTAGTTAACTTGTAATTTTTATTCCGATGTCTTGTACGTTTACGTTCGACTTATGTCCCGGTTCCGGTTTTTTGAAAACGTTTCGTATGCTTAGAAAACTAGCATTTTACATTACGCGACGTGTACCATTATCAATAATTAGACTTAAATTAATGAAAAACAATCTCACTCAATGTGTAACTTATTCATTTGAGTGTTTTGGTCATTTGCTTCTTTAAATCATTTTCTCGTTATTTATCAAAGTATATTTAATAATATTGTTAAAATCTAAACATTTTATGACCAAGTTAATATTATATTTTATCACTTTGTAAAATATATATTTAAATTACGTTACTTAATTATGAAACAATAAACGAGTGCTATAAACCTTTTTTTAAAAAAAAATATTTCGAACCCATATATTTCTATATATATACAATATAAACACGTTGCAAGTTATATTATATATCTAATTCCAAATACAATCAAAAGGGAATGATTTTCTAAATCGAAGTGGACCTTACAACAGAGACCCGTAACAATTGTAATAGCTATGTGATTGTTAGATGCTATCAAAATATCTTCTACTTCGATCATTTGATAATATCCTTTAATTCCGTCGATAAACATATAAAACATATATTGAGACAAATACGTTTAATGTAAAGTATTATACACTTAATACTTTGTTAATGTTTTCAAGTTATAATATACATATATATATATATATATATATATATATATATATATATATATATATATATATATACATATCTTATGTTTATAATCGTTCGTGACTCGTCGAAATTTGGTCGAGGTTAAATGAATACATGAACAAAGTTCAAAATGTTTGAGATTTAACTTATCAGACTTTTCTTGTCGTGTCGGAAACATTAAATCATTTAAGGATTAAGTTTAAATTTGGTCGAAAATTTCCGGGTCATCACAGTACCTACCCGTTAAAGAAATTTCGTCCCGAAATTTGATTAGAATGGTCATGGCTGACAATAAGTATGTTTTCATGACGCATACAAGCTGAAAATTAGAGTTTTATCATCATTGAGTAATATAGATAAAACAATTCGATTTTGTGAAGAGTACGAGTGAAGTTATCACAAGAGAGTGAAGTGAATAAATGTAGATTCGTCATATCTTTTGACGTAGATAGGATTGATTTTCGGAGTTCAAGGGATTTAGATAAAATCTTCGTAATAAGATTTGATTCTTCGGTAATTAAGGAAATTAGGTTCTTCTTTGATTAAATGCAATAACCTGTCATGATTTCTCTATCAGATTTTTCGCTATAAATTCACTCCCTTCGTTTCTTTATTTCCACAGCTCACCTTCTATTCTTCCTCCCTCAACTCATACTTTAAAGTATTCATCAATATGCTTCATCCAATTCTGATTCTTGATATACTCCTAACTTTCATATCTATCATTCTTCTTTTTCATCTGCCGCCAGAGGAATCTATTCACTTTTACTATACTCTTGGCTTTATAGTGTTTTTAGTTCTCGTGTCTTTACGTTGCAATACTTATTGATATACACGGTTTGTAATTTATGTGTTGTCGTCGGGCTTTATATCTTTCCTTATTTTTCAGAGTCCCTGCTTCTGTCTTTCTATAATCATCGACATCCACAGTTAATGCTCTCTCCTTTTTGCTGCGATTTATACCCCCTTTTCTATTTCGGAGCTTCATGCTCTGTTTTCTCTTCTACTCATTAAGCACAACAAGTAATGGTCCAGAATTCGCAGATATGAATTTCGGAATGAACATAGTTAATGTTCTAAGAAGGAAATTGTAATGACACGATCTTGATTTGTCAAATTACCAGAATACCTCGGAAAAGGCCGAATCATCAAGAAAATATTTTCTTGATATGTTTAGAGTTTAAGTAGAATACAAGAGTCGTGTAACATGGCACATGATGACGTTATGATCTGTGAATCATTACGTTCCATTTAAAAAAAACTCAGCATGACTTACTGTAATATAATCACATTGATCAAGTGTCATTATATTATACTACACCGTGCTTCAGTTCCCAACACTACTTCAATAACATTCATAATTTGAGTTTAAAATTTTCAGAATTTAGAAATTAAAAAAGTTTCCTTTCTGATGTAATACTGATATCGCGAAAAGATAAATGATTTCAGATAAGAACAGTTATGAAAATGTCTTCAGAAATATTGAGGATATTTATAATGAAAGATACGATGATATCTTAGAATTTCTAATATCGAAAGATGATGAAGAAGATTTGTCCGTAAAGTTTTAGAGTCAGGAGCAAGGTATTCGTTAATGACTTCAGCAGACACTGAATCATTTGGATTCTTTGAAGGTAGGTTTATTCTTTGTGATTTGTCCACAGCCTCCTTCATAGTTTGCTCAATCCGTTTTCCAGTACCAAACCTTCTCTTTTTCTGAGCTTTGCCAACACACTATTCTTTATCATCAAACTTTTGACTGTTACGGTTGTCTACAGTTTCTGCTGCTTCATTCAGCTTTTTCAAAGTTCTAATAACTAGTTCGCAATTTAGGGTGTTTTTCAGAAACTTCACATTCGAAGTATGTAAGTCTTGGAAATAGACGTTATATGTATATATGTATATATGTATATATGTATATATGTATATATGTATATATATATAACTGTTGGCGTAGAATTGCTGCGAAATTCGAGAATAATGATTCAAGCTTTTTGGTATGGCAACTATTATTACAAGATGTAGATAAGTATATGATAGGGTTTCAATGAATAAGTATAGTGATTTTTCGGAGAGGCATAAAGATCAATGAAGTTGTTGGTAAGTTTACTTATAATGTGGCGAGATATAAAAGGTTTCCCGGTAACGATGACGAAGGGCAAACTTATATATCAAAGTTATAATAAGGCCTATGAAAGGTCGATGTTGATTTGCTGGAGATATAACAAAATTGACTACTTTGGAGAGGGATTGTAAAGTTATTTTCGGTAATAACAAAGCCAATAGATTATAGATGTGTTTTAAACTTCTACTTAGGTTCCGAGAGTTTTCTAGGTGCATAACTGTGGATAACATGTGGTTGGATCATCATCTCGATTGTTTCTTAATTGAGATGTTTTCAAGAATTATGCATGTGAAGACCCGTCCTAATCCATCCGAACGAAGTCCATATCGATTATAAACGATTCACAACAGTTGATTACATCGCGAGGTATTTGACCTCTATATGATACATTTTACAAACATTGCATTCGTTTTTGAAGATACAATCTTTCATTACATCGAAAGTTGACGGCATGCATACCATTTCATAATATATCTAACTATAATTGACTTAATAATAATTCTGATGAACTTGACGACTCGAATGCAACGTCTTTTGAAATATGACATGAATGACTCCAAGTAATATCTCTAAAATGAGCAAATGCACAGCGGAAGATTTCTTTCGTACCTGAGAATAAACATGCTTTCAAGTGTCAACCAAAAGGTTGGTGAGTTCATTAGTTTAACATAAATAATCATTTCATAATTTTAATAGACCACAAGATTTCATATTTCCATTTCTCATAAACATACGTCCCATGCATAGAGACAAAAATATCATTCATATGGATTGAACACCTGGTAACCGACATTCACAATATGTATATAAGAATATCCCCATCATTCCGGGATCATCCTTCGGACATGATATAAATTTCGAAGTACTAAAGCATCCGGTACTTTGGATGGGGCTCGTTGGGCCCGATAGATCTATCTTTAGAGTTCGCGTCAATTAGGGTGTCTGTTCCCTAATTCTTAGATTACCAGACTTAATAAAAAGGGGCATATTCGATTTCGATAATTCAACCATATAATGTAGTTTCGATTACTTGTGTCTATTTCGTAAAACATTTATAAAAATTGCGCATGTATTCTCAGCCCAAAAATATAAAGGGTAAAAAGGCAAATGAAACTCACCGTACTGTATTTTGTAGTAAAAATACATATGACGATATTTAACAACTGAACAATGCAGGGTTGGCCTCGGATTCACGAACCTATATCATCCATATATATATATATATATATATATATATATATATATATATATATATTAAAACTTATAATCATAATCTAACAATTATATATATTTTTATTAGTGATTTTTATATCAATATCTTATATATCTTATTATATTTTCATTTTATATATTTTAGATAAATAAAAGTATTAATAATTTTAAATTATGTATATTAAATATAATCTGTGTTTGCAAATTAATAGTTATAATAATATTAGAATAAGTATAATAATAGTAATAATAGTTTTAATACTAATAATAATAATAATAATAATATTAATATTAATAATAATTATAATAATAATTATAATAATAATAATAATAATAATAATAATAATAATAATATTAATTCTGTTAATAATAATTACAATGATAAGTAAGATGCTAAATCTTATAATAATATTGATAATGATAAAAAAATAATAATAATTCTAATGATAGTAATAATTTTAATTATAATGTTAAATTTTAATGTTAATGATAATAACAATAATAATAATAATAATAATAATAATAATAATAATAATAATAATAATAATAATAATAATAATAATAAGATGATAATATTAATAAATGAATAGATAAGTAACTACCTCAAAGGAGTAGTCCTAAAAATGCCCAAGTCCGGGTTTGAACCCGCGACGTTCCGCTAACCCGATAACAATCTAAACTATTATCATTATCAATATCGTGGACATTATCATCTTTACATCCTTATGTCATCATCTCTACCATCATACATCACCATAATCTTCATCTATCATCATAATAACGAAATTATTATCATAATCATATATATAATCATCATCTTCTCGTTATATATCATGTCATAATCCTTTTCATTATCAATATCACAATCATGATACGCATCATCATCGTTCACATATCATCTATCATCTCATCATTATCCTATATCACACATCATCATCATTATGATTTCTATTAACATAAAACCATCTTAATCATCATCATTATATCCGCCCATTCATTATCCTCATCGTGTATCACATAATCATCTCAATCATCATCTCATCAATATTACTTACAGGTTCATCATGATCATATCATCTTATTGTCATCAATATAATCATAAACCTAATCATAAATCATGAATCATGAATCATGAATCATGACTATAGTTATAAATCATAATCATAACTCATAATTATTATCATCATCGCCGTATATCATCATACATCTAAGCTTACCATCATCATCATCTTTCTCATTATTGTTTCATGTATATCATTACTTTAATTATCATCATCATACATCTAAGCTTGCGGTTTAAACAGATAACAAAATGCAGTAACAGCCCAACAAGAAACAAGCAATTGGATCATGACCCAACAAAAAAAAATAGAACACGGTTCACGCTAAAGGATTCGAAGGACCACTAGCTTGTATCAATTTAACTCGTTAGCTTGTTTCAATGTAAACCCACCAGGTGTATTCCATTTAATTAGCCGTTTTGTATTTCGCTGTAAAGGAGGAAATATTGGATCTTGCAAAAGGTGACTTATTCCTTTTCCCTACCCACATGGAAATCCACTAATCGTTTTCAATAACAATAATTGTGTTGGTGTTGGTGGAGAAAGCAAATGGATTGAAAAAAAAGATAAAATACAAGTGGTTTAACTCTTTCCTTGTTATTATATTCCTCCCCTACTTTATTTGTTGAGTAACAACCAATTCCAAGAACCACTTGGTCTGCCACTATCTCAACCAAAAGGATAAACAATTCAAAGTGGCTTTACATTCATTAAATCGAAATAGAAAAGAAGAATAAAGAAAAACGCTGTAGTAGGTATCGAATGAAACACTAGCACATTGATCATTGTTTGTTTTGAGTTTGTTGAGAAAAAAAAAATAGAAAACATAATAGTTGTTGTAGCAGCCTGTGTTAATCGTTGGTTGAAATAGAAACAAAGTTGCAGCAAATTTTCGAACACTAATGGGTTTTTAAAGGTGATGGTATTGAGTTGGGTTTGACGTAAATGATAAAGGTGATGGTTTCATCGTTTAAAATAGAAAGAAAGAAAGTATAGCAATTATTGTAGCAGTAACATTTGAGTTTGTTGATCACAATCAGAAACATCGATCAGAATTACAAGTAAAGCATTGAGTAGCGGTAATGGTTCAAAAGTGGTTGTGGGTTTCGTATTTGCAGTGAGAGAAAGAGAGATATAGAAAGAGAGAGGTGGTCGATGATTTGTTTGGGGTGTTCTTGATAGAAAATGAAAGTAGCGAGTAGTAGTTACCTGTAACGTGGGTGTTGTGTTCAACTTTAAACAGAAAACGTTGATGGTTTGCAAGTGATGGATCGTGGTTGCCAATGGCGATGGACAAGAAAACATTAAGTATTATATAATTTACAAATTAGAGTGTTCGTGAAGTTGATTGGAGGTGATCATGAAAACTTTGATATATTAAAGAGAAGAAGAGAGGAGAAAAAGAATTTAGTTAGTGTAGGTGTGTATTCTATATGCATTATTTTGTATATGTAAAGATATTTACTCGGTAGGATATTAGAAGGAAGAAGAGACAAACACACACGGTATCAAATATCAAATGTCATAATATCACGGTTCACGGATGTAATATAAGATTTAGATTTGATAGCTAGTTAAGTGAATTAGAAAGGTGCCAAGTTAAAATATTAAAATAATTTAAGCAGTCTAAATTTTTGGATTACTAGTAACACTAGTTCACGGGAAAACAGGAATCTATACAACATGATTATGATATCTAACTGTACTCTTTCTTTTTAAAGATATAAATATATATATATATATATATATTTTATTTATATTTATAATTAAATTTAATATTTTAGTATCACATATTATTGATTATGTAATATAACTATATACATTTCATAATAATTTATATTGAGTAGTAAATTTTAATATACTTAACATATATTACAATATATATGATTATATGGAATCATATATAAATACATTTTATTTACAACCTAATAGTTTTATATCTTATTTTACATATTAAATTTTTAATGTTTAAATTATATTTTATTATTTCTAATTATTATTATATGTGTACTTACATTTATACTTATATATATAATAATCTATTTATTTACAAACAATTGTTCGTGAATCGTCGGAAATAATCAAAGGTTAATTGAATATATGAATATCGTTTCAAAATTTTCTAGACTCAACATTACATACGTTGCTTATCGTGTCGGAAACATATAAAGATTAAGTTTAAATTTAGTTGGAAATTTCCGGGTCATCACAGTACCTACCCGTTAAAGAAATTTCGTCCCGAAATTTGAGTGAGGTCGTCATGGTTAACAATAAGAATGTTTTCGTGATGAATATGAGTTGATAGATAGAGTTTTATCATTATTGAGTAATATAGATAAAATGATTTGATTATGTAAAACGTACGAGTGAAGCTGTTACAAAGATTGAGATAGAGCTTTAACTTTTTGACGTAGTCACGGTGGATTTCTGAAATTCCAGGGATTTAAAGAAAATCTTCGAAATCTAAAAGATCTGATTCTTCGTTGAATAAGGTAATTAAGATCTTTTAAATTAAATGCGGATATCTGCCTCGATTGTTATGTCGGATAATCTTATTATAAATTTACCTCTACCATCCCATTATTTTCACCACTTCTATATTTTCTTTCCTTGATTTACATTTCCAAGGATTTTGAAAATGCTTAATCCAGTTCTAATCATTGTTCTTATTCTGACTATCGTAACATTCATTCTCCTCTTCCAACTACCACCGGAGGAATCTGTGTTCTTCTACTTCACTCTTGGGGTTATAGTGTTTTTAATTCTCCCATGTCTTTATGTTGCGATAAACATTGACATACACGGTTTTTAATTTACGGGTTGTTATCGGGCTTTATATTTTCCCTTATATTTCAAAGCTCTATGCTTTTGTTTTCTCTTCCCGACTTCAAGTCAAGCGAATAATAGTCCAGAATTTGTAGGTATAGAGTTCTAAATGATTATAATGTTCTAAGCAGGGTGGAACGTGATAGCACGATTTGATTTTCAAATTTATCAAAAATACAGACGATAGAACTATCAAGAATATATTCTTCTTGATATGTTCGGAGGTTATGTAGAATGAAAGAGTTATGTACATGACACATGATGATGGTATAATCTACCGTGAACCATCATCAGGTTTCATTAGAAACTCAGCATGACTTACTGTAATATAATCATGTTGATCAAGTGTCATTATATTATACTAACTCATGCATCAGTTCCCAACACTACTTCAAAAACATTCATATTTTAAGCTCAAAAGTTTATAGAATATAGAAACTAACAGTTTCTATATGATGTAACATTGATAGCACGAATAGATTAATAATTTCGGTCAAGGATATTTATGAAAATATCTTCAGAAATATCGAAGATATTTATGATGATATTTTGGAATTTCTAAGTTCGATGGTTGATGAAGAAAGATTTTCCGCAAGATTTTAACATGAGTACGGAGCTAGATATTCGTTGAAGGTTTCACCGGATCCAGAATTACATGGTTTCTTTGAATATATGGTATGGGCCTTGTATTTGGCCTTGGTATCCTTCATGGTTTGCTCAATCTGTTTTTCAGTACCAAATTTTCTATTGAGCGTTCCTAACACTCCTTTCTTTATCATCAAACTTTTGACCGTTTAAACCATCTATAATTTTTCTGTTTCCTCTGCATTTAATGCTACGATATCTGAATCTTCGATTATTAATCCGAGGTGGTTTCAGGAGAATTATGTTTTTAAATGATTAAACGCTGATGATAATATGGTGAAATATAAAAGGTTCCCCGGTAACAATAAAAGAGCACACATATATATCAAAGTTATAATAAGGCTGTTTCGAACGAAAAGTCGAAGTTGACTTGTTGGAGTTGTGACAAAATTGGCTAATTTGGAAAGGGATTGCAAAGTTGTTTTCGGTAATAACAACGCCAATGGAGCTAGCTCAGATACGTGTTAAACGTTTACTCAGGTTCCGAGTGTTTTCAGGTGCATAACTATATGCGTAAATCTTTTCTTCCGTAGATGAAGTACGGTTGATTCATCCTCTCGATTGAGGTATTTTCATGCATTATGAATGGTTTGAACGCAGATCGTAATCGTCAATATACAAATGAGGTTTAAGATGAAATCAAGTGGCAACTTGAGGAATTATTTAATTGTAGAAGATGAAATTTATTTACAATCTTTTAAGTCGAAATGCGTTGTATTTAATATTTTCTACTCTTTTAATAATTTTTAATTGTCCATAAAAGTAGTCTAATAGTCCAATAGTTCAATAGCTCCACCTAAACTAGTATATTTTAAGGAAATAGTCATATAGTAACAGTTAGCTAGGAACAGTTAGCTAGGATCTTGTTAGCGTGGTTTCTTAACAAAATTTCATATTGTTTAATTAGTCTGTTTCTAATCAATTTTTATTGTGTTCATTATTTATTCATTATGCCACTTGTTGGATTATGGTAAGTCAAAATCCAAATATGAAATTGAATTTGAATGAAAATGGTTATTCTGTGGTGAACGGATTCGTATATCGGTAGATGTAAATATGATAGTAAATGATTGTTGAATCAGATTCGAAGAATGTACAATGTAACTTATTAATGTGAAATTTAAATAGTCCTCGGGTATTACCTACCCGTTAAAATATTTTCACCATTAACAGTTTGTACAAGAGAATTTTTAATTACAATCTTTATGAAAACATATTTACATATATATTTTCTTCGGATGTATTCATGGATTTAATGAGTTAATATGATATTAAACTCATTTGCTTTTTGGTTGGAACTAGAATAAATAATCTCTAAAACTTTAGAGATTACATATTTGCCATGTCGAACGAAGATAAATGAGGTAGAACGATACGTAGAACGAAGATCATACTCAAAGTACATATGATGATATTGAAGCATGGATTGTTGATGGTACTGGTGCTGTTATTGATTGTACTGTTGGTGCCGGTGATGTTGCTGAAGCTGGTACATTTTGCACCATATTCTCCGAATTGATTATTCGAGCGCGAAGTTCATTAACTTATTACTCCAGGATGATTGCCGGTCTGAACGAGCGGATGAATAAGGTTCAGAATTGTGGATAGAATATGATCTTGTCGAGTTACCCTGGAAATGAGACTAAAAATGGTGTCTCGAGCAGGTTCGCAGGTAAACGCTTCAGGTTCATTGTCAAGAGGTGAATTCGGTTGGTGGAAGGAATTGCCTTCTGCGCGTTTCCATTAATTAAGTCAACTACGAACCCATCAGATGAATTGATAATGGCTGATTGGTTGATTCATGCCGATGACACTGTTTTCGGAGCTTAGGTGGACATCTATGTCGGAATAGCTGTCGGAATAACTATCGGAATAGTTATCGGAATCTGAGGGACCCGAACTGGTTGCAGGATCCATCTCGTACGATCAGATGAAAGATTTTCGACAAGAAATAGATTATAGGATGTAGATTAGTACCCTGCAATACATAATTTACATATGCATATATAATACTAAAATCTCATAAATTACGGAGGAATCTACGGAAGTTGTCAGGCAAAGTTACAGTAACAGATACGCTAAGATATGAAGTAGCAGATACGCTAAGATATGAATTTTGTCTATACACTATTCATGCAGTCAATACAGTAAAACGTGTCTAGACTAAGAGTGATAAGCAAGTGATTCTCTAAGAATGATAAGCAGGTAATTTTTGACACAAAATGATAAGCAAAACTTTTGACATGCAGACACGGTCGAAGTCCAGACTCACTAATGCATCCTAACAACTATCAGTTAGACATACTAATGCAAGACCTGGTTCACTAAGACCACTGCTCTGATACCAACTGTGAAGACCCGTCCTAATCCATCCGGACGAAGTCCATATCGATTATAAACGATTCACAACAGTTGATTACATCGCGAGGTATTTGACCTCTATATGATACATTTTACAAACATTGCATTCGTTTTTGAATATACAATCTTTCATTACATCGAAAGTTGACGGCATGCATACCATTTCATAATATATCTAACTATAATTGACTTAATAATAATTCTGATGAACTTGACGACTCGAATGCAACGTCTTTTGAAATATGACATGAATGACTCCAAGTAATTTCTCTAAAATGAGCAAATGCACAGCGGAAGATTTCTTTCGTACCTGAGAATAAACATGCTTTCAAGTGTCAACCAAAAGGTTGGTGAGTTCATTAGTTTAACATAAATAATCATTTCATAATTTTAATAGACCACAAAATTTCATATTTCCATTTCTCATAAACATACGTCCCATGCATAGAGACAAAAATATCATTCATATGGATTGAACACCTGGTAACCGACATTCACAATATGTATATAAGAATATCGACATCATTCCGGGATCCTCCTTTGGACATGATATAAATTTCGAAGTACTAAAGCATCCGGTACTTTGGATGGGGCTCGTTGGGCCCGATAGATCTATCTTTAGAGTTCGCGTCAATTAGGGTGTCTGTTCCCTAATTCTTAGATTATCAGACTTAATAAAAAGGGGCATATTCGATTTCGATAATTCAACCATATAATGTAGTTTCGATTACTTGTGTCTATTTCGTAAAACATTTATAAAAATTGCGCATGTATTCTCAACCCAAAAATATAAAGGGTAAAAAGGCAAATGAAACTCACCGTACTGTATTTTGTAGTAAAAATACATATGACGATATTTAACAACTGAACAATGCAGGGTTTGCCTCGGATTCACGAACCTATATCATCCATATATATATATATATTAAAACTTATAATCATAATCTAACAATTATATATATTTTTATTAGTGATTTTTATATCAATATCTTATATATCTTATTATATTTTCATTTTATATATTTTAGATAAATAAAAGTATTAATAATTTTAAATTATGTATATTAAATATAATCTGTGTTTGCAAATTAATAGTTATAATAATATTAGAATAAGTATAATAATAGTAATAATAGTTTTAATACTAATAATAATAATAATAATAATAATATTAATATTAATAATAATTATAATAATAATTATAATAATAATAATAATAATAATAATATTAATTCTGTTAATAATAATTACAATGATAAGTAAGATGCTAAATCTTATAATAATATTGATAATGATAAAAAAAATAATAATAATTCTAATGATAGTAATAATTTTAATTATAATGTTAAATTTTAATGTTAATGATAATAACAATAATAATAATAATAATAATAATAATAATAATAATAATAATAATAATAATAATAATAATAATAATAATAATAATAATAATAAGATGATAATATTAATAAATGAATAGATAAGTAACTACCTCAAAGGAGTAGTCCTAAAAATGCCCAAGTCCGGGTTTGAACCCGCGACGTCCCGCTAACCCGATAACAATCTAAACTATTATCATTATCAATATCGTGGACATTATCATCTTTACATCCTTATGTCATCATCTCTACCATCATACATCACCATAATCTTCATCTATCATCATAATAACGAAATTATTATCATAATCATATATATAATCATCATCTTCTCGTTATATATCATGTCATAATCCTTTTCATTATCAATATCACAATCATGATACGCATCATCATCGTTCACATATCATCTATCATCTCATCATTATCCTATATCACACATCATCATCATTATGATTTCTATTAACATAAAACCATCTTAATCATCATCATTATATCCGCCCATTCATTATCCTCATCGTGTATCACATAATCATCTCAATCATCATCTCATCAATATTACTTACAGGTTCATCATGATCATATCATCTTATTGTCATCAATATAATCATAAACCTAATCATAAATCATGAATCATGAATCATGAATCATGACTATAGTTATAAATCATAATCATAACTCATAATTATTATCATCATCGCCGTATATCATCATACATCTAAGCTTACCATCATTATCATCTTTCTCATTATTGTTTCATGTATATCATTACTTTAATTATCATCATCATACATCTAAGCTTGCGGTTTAAACAGATAACAAAATGCAGTAACAGCCCAACAAGAAACAAGCAATTGGATCATGACCCAACAAAAAAAATAGAACACGGTTCACGCTAAAGGATTCGAAGGACCACTAGCTTGTATCAATTTAACCCGTTAGCTTGTTTCAATGTAAACCCACCAGGTGTATTCCATTTAATTAGCCTTTTTGTATTTCGCTGTAAAGGAGGAAATATTGGATCTTGCAAAAGGTGACTTATTCCTTTTCCCTACCCACATGGAAATCCACTAATCGTTTTCAATAACAATAATTGTGTTGGTGTTGGTGGAGAAAGCAAATGGATTGAAAAAAAAAATACAAGTGGTTTAACTCTTTCCTCATTATTATATTCCTCCCCTACTTTATTTGTTGAGTAACAACCAATTCCAAGAACCACTTGGTCTGCCACTATCTCAACCAAAAGGATAAACAATTCAAAGTGGCTTTACATTCATTAAATCGAAATAGAAAAGAAGAATAAAGAAAAACGCTGTAGTAGGTATCGAATGAAACACTAGCACATTGATCGTTGTTTGTTTTGAGTTTGTTGAGAAAAAAAAAAATAGAAAACATAATAGCTGTTGTAGCAGCCTGTGTTAATCGTTGGTTGAAATAGAAACAAAGTTGCAGCAAATTTTCGAACACTAATGGGTTTTTAAAGGTGATGGTATTGAGTTGGGTTTGATGTAAATGATAAAGGTGATGGTTTCATCGTTTAAAATAGAAAGAAAGAAAGTATAGCAATTATTGTAGCAGTAACATTTGAGTTTGTTGATCACAATCAGAAACATCGATCAAAATTACAAGTAAAGCATTGAGTAGCGGTAATGGTTCAAAAGTGGTTGTGGGTTTCGTATTTGCAGTGAGAGAAAGAGAGATATAGAAAGAGAGAGGTGGTCGATGATTTGTTTGGGGTGTTCTTGATAGAAAATGAAAGTAGCGAGTAGTCGTTACCTGTAACGTGGGTGTTGTGTTCAACTTTAAACAGAAAACGTTGATGGTTTGCAAGTGATGGATCGTGGTTGCCAATGGCGATGGACAAGAAAACATTAAGTATTATATAATTTACAAATTAGAGTGTTCGTGAAGTTGATTGGAGGTGATCATGAAAACTTTGATATATTAAAGAGAAGAAGAGAGGAGAAAAAGAATTTAGTTAGTGTAGGTGTGTATTCTATATGCATTATTTTGTATATGTAAAGATATTTACTCGGTAGGATATTAGAAGGAAGAAGAGACAAACACACACGGTATCAAATATCAAATGTCATAATATCATGGTTCACGGATGTAATATAAGATTTAGATTTGATAGCTAGTTAAGTGAATTAGAAAGGTGCCAAGTTAAAATATTAAAATAATTTAAGCAGTCTAAATTTTTGGATTACTAGTAACACTAGTTCACGGGAAAACAGGAATCTATACAACATGATTATGATATCTAACTGTACTCTTTCTTTTTAAAGATATATATATATATATATATATATATATATATATATATATATATATATATATATATATATATATATATATATATATATATATATATTATTTATATTTATAATTAAATTTAATATTTTAGTATCACATATTATTGATTATGTAATATAACTATATACATTTCATAATAATTTATATTGAGTAGTAAATTTTAATATACTTAACATATATTACAATATATATGATTATATAGAATCATATATAAATACATTTTATTTACAACCTAATAGTTTTATATCTTATTTTACATATTAAATTTTTAATGTTTAAATTATATTTTATTATTTCTAATTATTATTATATGTGTACTTACATTTATACTTATATATATAATAATCTATTTATTTACAAACAATTGTTCGTGAATCGTCGGAAATAATCAAAGGTCAATTGAATATATGAATATCGTTTCAAAATTTTCTAGACTCAACATTACATACATTGCTTATCGTGTCGGAAACATATAAAGATTAAGTTTAAATTTAGTTGGAAATTTCCGGGTCATCACAATGCAGAGTTTGAACGCAGATTGTAATCGTCATTATTTTTCTGGGTTTTATGAATAGGAGTGATGTTCTAGCATAGTTTTGAAATCAAAGTACTGATTTGAAAGATGTAGGGATCTAAGAGTGATGATATCGGTTATATCTCGACTTAGATTCTGATATGTTAAAATCAGAATATGTAATTGAATTTGAATGAGTATGGTTGTTTTGATTTCTGTGAAAGAATATATCTCGTTATGAAAGTAGTGAGTATACTTGATGATTTGTTGAATCAGAATCGAAGAATGTAACATATTAATTGTGAATTTATATATCTCTCGGGTATTACCTACCCGTTAAAATACTCTCACCATTAACAGTTTGTATAAAAGAATTTTCTTAATTACAATCCTTATGAAAATATACCTACATATATATTTTCTTTAGATGTAATCTTGAATTTAATGAGTTAATCATAATATTAATCTCATCTGGTTTTCGACTAGAACTAGAATATATAATATCTAAAACTTTTAGAAACTACATATTCTCTGTAGAATATTTCTTCGATGAGGTTATGAATCAATACTTCATCGTTTGTTGTTGTTGGTATTCCTTGGTATCTATAGGGCGTATGACATTGGTGTTCGTGGGACGGATTGTAAAGTTGAGGTTTACGATGCAGTTGTGGTTGGTGGTGGTAATGGTACTGTTGGTGTTGGTGGTACTGTTGATGCCGGTGATGCCGCTGGTGCTTGTAACCTTTTCACCATATTCTCTAAAGTCACTACCCGAGCGCGAAACTCGTTAACTTCTTCTATTACACTGGGGTGGTTGTTGGTTCGGACGAGTGGATGAATAAGATCTAGAATATGAGATAGTATATAATCATGACGAGATACTCTGGAAATGAGAGAGAAAATGGTATTACGAACAGGTTCACCGGTAAGTGCTTCAGGTTCTTCGCCAAGAGGGCAATGTAGTAGATGGAAGGGATCACCTTCTTCTTGTCTCCAATGATTAAGTAGACTACGAACCCATACCCAATTCATCTAGAATAGATGATGGCTAATTGGTTGATCCATTCCGGTCACACTGCTTTCGGAGCTCGAGTGGAAATCCATATCGGAATAGTTGTCGGAATCTAAGGAATTTGAACTAGATACGTGATCCATCTTGTATAATCAGGGAATTGATTTTTGATATGAAATAGATTATAGAATTTAGTTTGGTATTCTCCGATACATAATTTACATATTTATATATAATACAAAAATCCCATAAATTACGGAGAAATTTTCGGAAGATGTCAGGAAAATTTTACAGTAACCGATACGCTAAGATATGTATTAGCAGATACGCTAAGATATAAATTTTGTCTATATACTATTCATTCAATAGTTACAGGTAAATGTGTCTAGAATTAAGAATGATAAGCATGTAATTTCTGACAAGAAATGGTAAGCAAAACTCGATAAAAACAGATACGATCATAGTCTAGACTCACTAATGCATCCTAACAATTATCAGTTAAACACACTAATGCAAATTCTGGTTCCCTATAACCTCAAGTTCTGATACCAACTATGATGATCTGTCCAAATCCCTTTTGGACGAATACATCATCCATCAATTTCACAGTGAGGTACTGACCTCTACATGATACGTTTTGTAAACATTGCATTCTTTTGAAAAGGCACACCATAAATGAATATTTAAATCCAAGGTTTTCGACTTTTGATGATTTCTACATATAGACAATCACCGTAAATAATAGTTTACAATACTACATCCGTTGACAATGCAGTCAAAATAAGATACATGGTGATGATTTTGTGAATGCAACGTTTTCTCGAATAAAGCATGTATGACTCCATGCACATAGCTTGTATCACATATAAGCAAACAGCGGAAGACTTCTAGGAACCTGAGAATAAATATGCTTGAAAGTGTCAACACAAAGGTTGGTGAGTTCATAGTTTTAATGGTTCGCATAATCTGTATATAAAGGTGGATCACAAGATTTCAGTTGTTTCATCCGAAACGTTTATCAAAAGATTCTACAAAATTGAGCACCCTGGTAACTAAACTTTAACGTTATAATAAGTACCCCTGTTTTAACATACATGCAACCAACATGTACAATACACGCAATCTAACGTGTTCATAACTCAAATAGCATACGTCTGTTTTATAGTTCAGGCTAGGGTTTCTATACCTGGAACAGACGGGGATGTCAAGCCCTATGGATCCATATATAACTACTCGCGCCCACCAGTTCTTATAACCGGCAGTTACTAGTTACCAAAGCTAAGGGATTTTCGGTTCAAACTCGGTGTAGAATTTAGTATGTACTTGTATCCATTGCGTTTAAAATAAAGTGCATGTATTCTCAGCCCAAAAATATATATTGCAAAAGCATTTAAAAGGGGAGCAAATGAAACTCACCTTAGCAGCACATAAATTCATTCATCGAAATGTGACCGAAACTCGAAATGCAAAGTAACCATAGATCTCAACCTAGAGAATATATGTTGGTCAATAGATGTTTAACAAGCTAGGTCAGGTCATAGTGTATCACAATCCTAATGCTCGATACCGTCATACAAAAGTTAACAAAAGTCATCTCACAAGTTAACCTGACCCAATATGATCTTTAAATCTATACATGTTTATTAATATAGTATAAGTCTTGGTAATTGAACGAATTTATAGTTTATCAAACTCAAAATATTATTTATTTCAGGAGCTATATTATATTTGAATTATCATGGCAATCGAAAGTATTTTATCATTTCACATAGTTTTTCAATACTTGTAAAATCAGATTATAGTGTTTTATATAGCTTTAAAACATGATAAGACAGTCAACTTTGACAATTGTTCAACAAGACGAGACGTGCCTTATATAGAAATTCCTTTACTCGATTAGTAATATTTGAAAATCCTATTTATCAATCTTATATACAAGTTGTTTAAATATCAATTGCAGATTCAAAAACAATTTCAATTAATGTTAATAATAATTCAGTTGATTATAACTTCTAATCTGTTCATCGAAACCATTCGATATCTAAATGAAAAGTTATTGATTTTTCGTCAGCTTTCCAACGACATGCATATCATATACCTTATCCTAGCAGCATATGTATTAAATTAAGGATTCATCATAAACTATCTATCGACAAAATTAAAGCATACTAGCATGCATAAACATATTTACTCGAGCACTAGACAGGGATACACTATTAATATATAAAAGATAAAATATGAGTGCTCACGTATCAATATTGAGATTCAATATTGTGACGACCCGGAAATGTTCGACCAAATTTAACCTTAATCTTTATTTGATTTCGACACGATAAGCAAAGCCTATTAAATTGAATCTCAAAAACTTTTGAACTTTATTCATGTAATTATTTAAACCTTTGACTATTCTCGACGTTTCACGAACAAGTGTTTGTAAATAAATGTGTGTATATGTATATATAAAATAAATATAAGTATATATAATGATTTGAAATTACAGAATACAGTTAAAGCATATGAATTAAATATGTAAAATATTATATAAAATAATAAAGTTGTTCTTAAAATGAATCTATATATAAATATATATGATTTCTGTAAATAATTATTATTATTATATGTATAAAGTATATATATTAAAATGTATAAGAATTTAATACTCAAAATAGGTTATTATATAATAATTATTAAATATTACTTAATCAATAACATTAGATATTAATATAATTAAATTACAAGTTAAAATATAATTGTTATATTATTATTACATTAATTATTATTATTAGTATTATTAGAATCATTAAAATTATAATATGAAATTTGTTACATGTAATTTGTTATATTATTATTAGTATTATTATGATTATTGTCATCATTATTGTTATTATTAATATTATCATATTATTATTATTATCTTTATTCTTAAAAATTATTATTATTATTATTATTATTATTATTATTATTATTATTATTATTATTATTATTATTATTATTATTATTTATATTATTATTATTATTATTATTATTATTATTATTATTATTATTATTATTATTATTATTATTATTATTATTATTATCATTATGATTACTAATGTAAGTATTATTAATATTATCATTATGATTATTATTATTAATATTACTATAAACATTATTATTAATAATCAATATTATCAGTATTATTATCATATATTATTATTAATATTAATAGAATTATTATTATTAAATTATTTTCATTATTTATTAAAAATAAATAAATCAAACGAATTCTGAAGTAGAGTCAATTGCCTATCTCTATCTTACTATGCTAATTTTTGTTTAGTGTCTCTAAAATCGAATCAAATCCCCATGTACAACCAAATTCGGTTAAAGGTCTAAATCTGTTTAATTTTTTTTTATTTTTTTTCCTTCTTTTCTCTGATTGAATTGGCCGAACACTATCTTCCTATAAATCAAACAATCATTCACATGTAATTAACAACAACCAGTCAACTTCTTACCATTTATAACAATTACAACAGTTTTAAACAAATTCAAATTGTGAATTTAGACAGAAAAAGGAAGAAACTAGCAGGTACCTCTGTTATGTCAATTTTTTTATCAAATGCCTGAATTCGAATCAATTTAAAATGTAGCTTTGTTAAGAATCTTTTACTAAAACTATCTGGAAAGTTTCACGATCCAATTTCTCAAATTGATGTTGAATTTCGATGTCAAAGTAAAAAAAAAATAAAAGTCAACCGGTTTGTTCTTGGTAAAATTGGAATTCATTTTTATGTTTTATGTTAAATTGATGATTTAATAAGTTTCTGGGAAGGATTTGAGTCCTGTTTCATGTTATAATCGTAAGTCAAAACAGCCTTGAATTCAAAATCACCATTGAAGTTTTGTTGTGTTCTTCGTGAGTTATCCAGCTGTTACTGCCATTTTGTTTTTTAAATTTCTGTTCTAATATAATTCAAACACTCTTATGGGTCGTGCCTGTTGTTAGTACATGTCATAAAACAAACAATTAAATTGAGGTTGGAAAAGTGTTAGATTGATTGATTTGATAAAGAAGAAGGAGAGAAGCAGATAGATATGTATTTTATTACGGGGTATAATCACAGAAAAACAAAGTTAGAGGAGTGGTGTTGGGTGTTTGCGGGTGAGCGAGTGGTCACGGGTTCGAGCCCGGTCAAGGACAATTCTTTTTACACAAAGCTTTAAAGGGTATACACAATTATTTTTATTTTTATTATTGTTATTATTAATTATTATGATTATTATTATTATTATTATTATTATTATTATTATTATTATTATTATTATTATTATTATTATTATTATTATTATTATTATTATTATTATTATTATGATTGTTATTACCCCTAATATATTAGAAGTATCATTGATCATATTAAAAGTATTATCATTATCGATATTATTAGTATAAGTATTATAATTACAATTAGAACTATTATTATTATTATTATTATTATTGTATTACTAATAATATTATCCTTACCAGTAATATCACTAAGTAGTAATATTATTAAAAATTAACATTTGTAATAAGATAGTTATTATTGTTATTATCATTACTATTATTAAGTATTAGACATTATTATCAAAAATATTATTTTCATTATCATTATTATTAAACTTTACATTTTATTTAAAAATTACTGTTATTATCATTATTATTATTATAAGTATTATTATTATTATTATTAATTTCATTATTATTATTACTGTTATTAAAAATTATTATTATTATTATTATTATTATTATTATTATTATTATTATTATCAATTCTTTTAGAAGTGTCGTTATAACAAAAAATTATCAAAGTATCATTTTGTTAAAACTATCACTTTTTAACATTATTAGTAAAGATATTATCTTATTCTTTATTAAAATTTACATTATATATATTATTATCATTGATAAAATGATTAGTAATATCATTATTATTAGAACAAATCAATATTACAATAACATAAAGTTTTAATAAATAATATTATATACTAAACATCAATATATAGTATTTACAGCAAATAACATATCATATACTTCAAATCTGATATATACATAAAATTATAAGTAATTAAAATATTTAAGTGAATATAGTTAATAAATTATTAATATAAGATGTACATTAATAAAATAAATACAAAAACTGGTTAGTTGTCATCATGTGTTTTAATATATATATATATATATATATATATATATATATATATATATATATATATATATATATATATATATATATATATATATATATATATATATATAAATTATATAGGTTCGTGAATCCGAGGCCAACCTTGCACTTGTTCAATGCCATCATATGCATAATTACTACGAAATACAGTATTGTGAGTTTCATTTGCTCCCTTTTTACTCATTACTTTTGGGACTGAGAATACATGCGCTGTTTTTATAACTGTTTTATTAAATACTCTTGAGATATATTTTTGAACTAAGAATACATGAACTGCATTTGATAAACGTTTGACAAAATAGACACAAATATTCAAAACTACATTCTATGATAGAATTATTTGGATTCAGAGGTTCGATTTCTATAAAGATTGTATTATCGACCATCGGTGAGATGATTTCGTCATTGCACTACGCGTTAGCTATCGATATGCTTTGATTTTTTAGTTAGTAACGGTGAGATGATTTTGCATTGCACTACGCACTAGCTACCGTTTTAGCTACCCTCAGTGAGATGATTTTACATTGCACTACGCACTAGCTACCGTTGTAAAATTATATTGTATTAACTACCACGGTGAGATGATTTTGTCATTGCACTATGCATTAGTTACCGTTGGTGTGACGACCCGGAAATTTCCGACCAAATTTAAACTTAATCTTTATATGAATTCGACACGATAAGCAAAGTCTGTAATGTTGAGTCTCAAAATTTTTGAACTGTTTCAAATATTCAATTACCCTTCGACTGTTCTCGACGATTCATGAACAATTAATTGTAAATAGATATGTGTGTATGTATATATAAATAATAATTCGAAATATAATTTGAAGTATTATATGTTGTTGTTATTAAAAACTAATAAAATAAATATAGGATATTATAATAATTATTATTTAAAATATATCTCTATATATAAATAAAGTATATTAAAAATAAATATTAAATGATTGTAATACTCGTTTGATGTTTCAATTGATATTAAGCAAGTTAAATTCAAACTTATGTAATTTTAAAATAAACGGTGATACGAAAATGAGTTCTATAAATTTTAGGCTTATTAAAAATGTATTTAGGAACTATTTGTTAAGTTTTAACACTTTTTATATTTTACCCATAAATGAGAGGGACAGTTGATGTAATTTTTATTGAACAAATTAATGATCGAATTTTATACCATAATGACCAAAATAAATAAATAAAGTTAATCTAAAAATTTAGGATTTTTTCGAAGACTTTTATCCGCCACTGATTTAACAACGGAGTACGATTTAGCAGTCCGTGAAAAACTGACGGTAGAGAAAGACAATTCAATGATGGCTACACTGTTTAATTTTGGATTCATTGTATAATTGATTGGGTTTACTGTGGTTGATTGAACGATTTCACTTTCTTTATATCTATATAATATACATACCGAATCTATCTCAATATATGTACTGCACATCTAGCTTTCATCTCCATCTCACAACAACAATTATATAAATCACATATCCTATTATGAGATTATTTCATCTCCTGATCAGATTTTCATTCATTATCATAAAATCAAGATAACAACAAAATTCATTTTTATCTTCATTCAGCTACTGTGTACTTCAAAGTTCAAGTTCATCATGAACTCAAATCTTGCAATTCAACAAAAGTATTTCTCAAAACCATGTAAGTGAAGATTTGTGATTCTACATCCATTCCTAACTCTCGTCCATAAATAATTCAAGTTTACAACAATAGTTCATAATTCATATTCATATTTTTCTTTAATCGCTACACTTACACCGGTTTAGATGTTCATCACTTCAAGGTTAAAAATCCAAAACGAACCCAGATTCGTGATCTACTATCACAACCACCACACCATCTTCGAAGTTTATGTTGATGTTTCATTTGAAGACAACCGCCACCATGAATAACTGTCACTTTTGATTCCAACCAAAACGTAAACCCTCACCTCTCATCTTTTCTCTCTCTCATGTTTCTTCTTCTTCTTCTTTTCGTAAACCACCACATCAACCAATTACTTGATTTCTTTCTATTTTAAAATAATCACACATCACCATAGTTGTTAACCATTTGCTACTATTGCTGCCACTTCTTTTCTGTTTCAAATAGCTGCAGCCCATCATCATTAAATTAATGTTACTACTGTTGCGTGTTCCACTGTTCAAACCAAACACCATAATCATCACTCTAATCATCAACTTCTCAACCTTTGAACACCCACAACCACAATAACCGACACTTTCATCTCAATATCATCACTGCAAATACACGACCACTACACCATGAACTGTTATTTTTCTCTCCCTCTCCCTACTATTTATATTCGAGAAAAAAAAACTCCTGCAACCATCACCATTCCAAAACAATTCACAATTACTACTACAGGCTGCTACAGCTACTTTTCTATTGCAACCCATCGAGAACCACCCTAAAACTCCAAGACCACCATTTAAGTTACCTGCCATCCGATACTGTGTCTGTCGGTTGAACTACAGCTGCAACTACAGCTGCTATTGCTTCTATTTTTCTGTCATCATCGAACACAATCCACCAATAGTCGTAAACCCTACTATTGCTAATTCATTCGTGTCTATTTCATTTAGACATCACCACACTCATCTACTTGTATCTGCTGCAACTATGAACACCTAGAATTCATGACGTTTGATCAAGACCCAATCACACCACACCCACTGTTCCAGGCCACAACAACCTTAATTATTTTGTTAAAATTATAATATGGATAATACCATAAAGATATAATGATTTGACGATAAGGAATTATGATGATTGCTATATAATAATGATAATGGTATTGTGACTAGGATGAGAATGAAAACAATTAAAGTAATTATGTTGGCTTGTTTCCCACGATGTCTTCTATGGTACTATTTTAAACGCAAACACCAATTGGGCTTATAGATCTATTTGTCTATTGGGTCAATTTAATCATAGGCTGAATTCTTTTTAGTTTAGGTATTGGGCTGTACAGTTTATTTGGGCTGTGACCCAAGGTTAATGATGATTAGATGATAAGTAATGAGGATGATGATAAGTATGCTGATGTTTAACAAACTGCTGTTGCTTCGTTCCTTTTACTGTTTTCTGATTCGTTCAAACACCACAGACTCATTGAAGGGCTGCTGTTATTGATGTTTCTGTTTTAAGAACAATGAAGTACGATGATGATGTATTAATGAAGAGGACGATTATGAGCAGTAGTTAATGATACATAATGATGGTAAACGAAAGATAAAGGTGATAACAATTATGATAATCAGTATATGATAATGGTTATAAATTTATGATTAAGATTTTATGTGAAGATTTTTTTTTCTGATGATTCGAATGACGATAATGACGAATTTGATGATGCTCATTGATGATGACGGTTATGGTTATGGTTACGAGTTATGTTTGTTAGATGATGATTATAGTTTAAGATAGGTGGTGATGATTAAGAAGAAGAAGAAAATGGAATCAGGAAATAACTGTTTAGATAAAATTATACAGGATTATATTCTGAAAAAATAGAAACGGATCATTGGATAAGGGGTGATTCGGGTTAGCGAGAGGTCACGGGTTCTAGCCTGGGCAAGGGCAGTTATTTTTATTGGAACTTATTCTTTTGAGGTAGTTACTATATTTATTATTATTATTGTTATTATTATTATTATTATTATTATTATTATTATTATTATTATTATTATTATTATTATTATTATTATTATTAGTATTATTATTATTATTATTGTTATCACTAAGTATTAACATTAAGTATTATTATTACTATTATAATACAATTTATTATATTTATCATTACTATTAGTATTATTATCATAATTATAATTATTGTTATCATTATTATTATTATTATAAGTATTATTATTAATATTATCAGTAGTAATATTATTATTACTATTATTATTATTACTAAAAGTATCATTATTTTTCTAAAAGTATAATTTTATTAAAATTTGTATCATTATTGAAATTAATATTTTTACAAAAATTATCATTTTATTATCAACAAAAACTATCATTATTAGCAATTAAATACTTTGTATATAAAAATATACTTACTACATATACTATAATTATATTAAAGTTTATATAACTATATATCAAAAATATTATCATATTTTTTTATACTTATGTATAACAAACTACTGATTTTAAAAATAATACTAATCATATAGAAATACATATAGATATATTAAAATAACCAAATGTATAGATATTAATTATTTTATAATATATATATATATATATATATATATATATATATATATATATATATATATATATATATATAATTAAATATATATATAACATATAATTTAAGATGTAAAATAAGTATACGTTTTTAAATAAAATTTAGTATAAATTCTATATAACTACAAATATATAAGTAAAATATATTAATAAATGAAATTATATAATTTCCATTATATGTGTTAATAAATATACAATTGATATAGGTTCGTGAATCCGAGACAACCCTGCATTGTTCAGTATCGTCGTATGAATATTTTTACTACAAAATATTGTAGAGTGAGTTTCATTTACTCCCTTTTTAAATGCTTTTGCAATATATATTTTTGGGACTGAGAATACATGCGCTGCTTTTATAAATGTTTTACGAAATAGACACAAGTAATCAAAACTATATTATATGGTTGAATGATCGAAGCCGAATATGCCCCTTTTTGCTTGGTAGTCTAAGAATTAGTAAACCAATCTACTAATTGACGCGAATCCTAAAGATAGATCTATTGGGCCTAACAAACCCCATCCAAAGTACCGGATGCTTTAGTACTTCGAATTCATTTTTATCATGTCCGATGGATGTCCCGAAATGATAGGGGATATTCTTATATGCATCTTGTTAATGTCGGTTACCAGGTGTTCAATCCATATGAATGATTATTTTTGTCTCTATACATGGGACGTATATTTATGAGAAATGGAAATGAAAATCTTGTGGTCTATTAAAATGATGAAAATGATCGATTATGATAAACTAATGAACTCACCAACCTTTTGGTTGACACTTTAAAGCATGTTTATTCTCAGGATTGAAAGAAATCTTCCGCTGTGCATTTGCTCATTTTAAAGATATTACTTGGAATCATTCATGGCATTTTTCAAAAGACGTTGCATTTAAGTCGTTGAGTTCAGTAAAGATTATGATTAAGTAAATGACAGATTAGATCATTTATAGTTGGATATTATGAAATGGTATGCATGCCTGTTAACTTTCGATGTAATGAAAGTTTGCCTTTTAAACGAATGCAATGTTTGTAAAATGTATCATATAGAGGTCAAATACCTCGCAATGTAATCATATGATATTGTATTCGTTCTTATGGATTAGGACGGGTCATTACATGTGGTATCAGAGCAGTGGTCTTAGCGAACCAGGTCTTGCATTAGTGTGTCTAACTGATAGTTGTTTAGATGCATTAGTGGGTCTGGACTTCGACCGTGTCTGTATGTCAAAAGTTTTGCTTATCATTTAGTGTCGAAAATTATTTGCTTATCATCCTTAAAGTCTAGACATGTCTTACTGCCTCTATTGCATAGACAGTGTATAGATAAATTCATATCTTAGCATATCTGTTATTGTTACCTTTGCCTGGCAGCTTCCGTAGATTCCTCCGTAACTTATGGGATTTTAATATTATATATGCATATGTAAATTATATATTGCAGGGTACTAATCTACATCCTATAATCTATTTCTTATCGAAAATCCTTCATCTGATCGTACGAGATGAATCCCTCAACCAGTTCGAATTCCTCGGATTCCGACAGCTATTCCGATATGGAGTTTCACTCGAGCTCCGAAAAGCAGCGTCACCAGAATGAATCAACCAAATCAGCCATCCCCAATTCATCTGATGGCTTCATAGTCGACTTAATCAATGGAGACGCGAAGAAGGTGATCCCTTCCATCCACCACATTCCCCTCTTGACAAAGAACCTGAAGCACTTACTGGCGAACCTGTTCGTAATACTATTTTCTCCCTCATTTCCCGAATATCTCGCCATGATTATATACTATTTCAAATTCAAAACCTTAGTCACTCACTCGTTCCTACCGACAATCATCCCGGAGTAATAAGTCAACGAGCTTCGCACCCGAGTTGTAGCCTTGGAAAATATGGTGCAAAACATACCAGCTTCAGCAACATCACCGGCACCAACAGTACCATCAGTAACAGCACCCGTACCATCAACAACACACGTCTCAACATCTCATTATGTACCTCGAGTATAATCATCGTTCTACGTATCGTTCTACATCAATTATCTTCATTCTTTATGGCGATTGTGTAATCTCTAATGTTTTAGAGATTATGTATTCTAGTTTTGACGGTAAACCAAGTGAGTTTAATACTATATTAACTCATCGAATCCATGATTACATCTGAAGAAAATATATATGTATATATGTTTTCATAAAGATTGTAATTAAAAATTCTTTTGTACAAACTGTTAATGGTGAAAATATTTTTACGGGTAGGTAATACCCGAGGAATATTTAGATTTTACATTAATAAGTTACACTGTACATTCTTTCAAATCTAATTCAACAGTCATTTACTATCCTATTTACAACCACCGATATACGTATCCGTTCACCGCAAAATAACCATTTTCATTCAATTTCATATTTGGATTTTGATCTATCAGAATCCAACAAGTGGCATAATGAAGAAAACATTAGACAAAATAAAATTTGTTAGAAACAAACGAATTAACTATTAGAAATTCTATTAAGAATCCACGCTAACAAAATCCTAGCTAACTGTTCCTAGCTAACTGTTAATTCCTTATTAAATTTATTTATCGCAATTTATTTATCGCAATTTTAATTCTCGCAATTTTATTTATCATCATTTAATTTCTGTTATTTATTTTACGCACTTTAAATATCGGGACACGTATACAATGTTATGACATATCATATCGACGCATCTATATATATTATTTAGAATAACCATAGACACTCTATATGCGGTAATGATCGAGTTAGCTATACAGGGTTGAGGTTAATTCTATAATAATATATATACTTTGAGTTGTGATCGAGTCTGAGACATGTATATAATGGGTCACGCCACGTAATAATTAATTCGAATATTATATATTAAACTATATATGAATTGTTGAACTACAAATTGTGGACTGCTAACTGTGGACTGTCAACATTGGACAATTAAAATAAATTAAAATATTGATTATAACAAATGAAACTAAACAATTCTTCAAGTTTGCCACTTGATTTCATCTTAAACTTCATTTGTATCTTGACGAATACAATCTGCATTCAAACCTTTCACGATTCTTGAAAACACCTCAATCGAGAGGATAAACCAACCGCACTTCATCTACGAAAGGAAAGATTTATGCATATAGTTATGCACCTGAAAAACTCTCGGAACCTGAGTAAATTTTCAACACATATCTGTGTTAACTCCTTTGGCATTGTTATTACCGAAAATAACATTGCAATGCTTTTTCAAATTAGCAAATTTTGTCACAGCTCCAGCAAATCAACTTCAATTTTTCATTCGAATAAACCTTATTATAAAGATTACCCCTTCATCATCGTTACGGGAGAACCGTTTATAGTCCACCACATTAGCAGTAAACTTACCAGCAACTTCATTACTCATTGGCTTGAGTCTCTCCGAAAAACCATTATATCTGTCCATTAAAACTTTATCATACACTTATCTGCATCTTGTAATGATAATTGCCATATCAATTACCAAGAATCAGCAATCAGTATTTCAAATCTTGCAGCGTTTCTACATCAACAGTTATATGTATACATTTAACATTTATCTCCTAGAATTATGATCTTCAATTATGAAATTCTGAAAAGCACCCAGTCTACGATTCGGTACCTGGCGAAATCTCTAGCGAATATCTTGCTCCTTAATTATTCTAAATCCTTGCGGAAGAATTTTCTTCAGTAACCTTCGATCTTAGAAATTCCAAAATATCATTATAAATATCCTCGATATTTCTTAAGATATTTTCATAACTATTCTTATCTGAAATCATTTATCTCTTCATGTTATCTGTATTGTGTCATATAAGAAACTGTTTTAGTTTCTAAATTCTGAAACCTTCGAGTTTAAAATATGAATGTTTTTAAAGTAGTGTTGGGAACTGAAGCATAAGTTAGTATAATATAATGACACTTGATCAACGTGATTATATTACAGTAAGTCATGCTGAGTTTCTAAATGAAACGTGATGATTCACAGATCATAACGTCATCAGGTGCCATGTTACACGACTCTTACATTCTATCTAATCTATAAACATATCAAGAACGTATCTTCTTAATAATTCTATCTTTTCTCGTGACTTCTGGTAATTTGACAAGTCAGGTCGAACTATCACAATTTCTTTCTTAGAACATTAGTTATGTTCATTCGAAACTCTATACCTACGAATTCTGGATAATTATTTGCTTGGCTTGAAGTCGGGAAGAGAAAACAAAAGGGATGGAACTCCAAAATATAAAGGAAACGAAGAGGATGGATTTATAGTGAAATATCAGACAAAGCAATCGAGACAGATCATCGCATTTAATCAAAGAGGATCCTAATTTCCTTAATTTCTGAAGAATCAAATCTTATTACAAAGATTTTCTCTAAATCCCTTGAATTCCGGAAATCAACCCTGTCTACGACAACAGATATGACAAAACTTTACTTTACTCATTTCACTCTTTTGTGATAGCTCCACTCGTACTCTTCACATAAATAAATTGTTTATTCCATATCACTTAATGATGATAAAACTCTAATTTTCAACTCATATGAGTCATGAAAACATACTTATTGTCAGCCATGATCATCCCAATCAAATTTCGGGATGAAATTTCTTTAACGGGTAGGTACTGTGACGACCCGAAAATTTTCGACCAAATTTAAACTTAATCTTTATATGAATTTGACACGATAAGCAAAGTCTGTAATGTTGAGTCTCAAAATGTTTGAACTGTTTCAAATATTCAATTACCCTTCGACTGTTCTCGACGATTCACGAACAATTAATTGTAAATAGATATGTGTGTATGTATATATAAATAATAATTCGAAATATAATTTGAAGTATTATATGTTGCTGTTATTAAAAACTAATAAAATAAATATAGGATATTATAATAATTATTATTTAAAATATATCTCTATATATAAATAAAGTATATTAAAAATAAATATTAAATGATTGTAATACTCGTTTGATGTTTCAATTGATATTAAGCAAGTTAAATTCAAACTTATGTAATTTTAAAATAAACGGTGATATGAAAATGAGTTCTATAAATTTTAGGCTTATTAAAAATGTATTTAGGAACTATTTGTTAAGTTTTAACACTTTTTATATTTTACCCATAAATGAGAGGGACAGTTGATGTAATTTTTATTTAACAAATTAATGATCGAATTTTATACCATAATGACCAAAATAAATAAATATAGTTAATCTAAAAATTTGGGATTTTTCCGAAGACTTTTATCCGCCACTGATTTAACAACGGAGTACGATTTAGCAGTCTGTGAAAAACTGTCGGTAGAGAAAGACAATTCAATGATGGCTAGACTGTTTAATTCTGGATTCATTGTATAACTGATTGGGTTTACTGTGGTTGATTGAAGGATTTCACTTTCTTTATATCTATATAATATACATACCGAATCTATCTCAATATATGTATTGCACATCTAGCTTTCATCTCCATCTCACAACAACAATTATATAAATCACATATCCTATTATGAGATTATTTCATCTCCTGATCAGATTTTCATTCATTATCATAAAATCAAGATAACAACAAAATTCATTTTTATCTTCATTCAGCTACTGTGTACTTCAAAGTTCAAGTTCATCATGAACTCAAATCTTGCAATTCAACAAAAGTATTTCTTAAAACCATGTAAGTGAAGATTTGTGATTCTACATCCATTCCTAACTCTCGCCCATAAATAATTCAAGTTTACAACAATAGTTCATAGTTCATAATTCATATTCATATTTTTCTTTAACCGCTACACTTACACCGGTTTAGATGTTCATCACTTCAAGGTTAAAAATCCAAAACGAACCCAGATTCGTGATCTATTATCACAACCACCACACCATCTTCGAAGTTTATGTTGATGTTTCATTTGAAGACAACCGCCACCATGAATAACTGTCACTTTTGATTCCAACCAAAACGTAAAACCTCACCTCTCATCTTTTCTCTCTCTCTCGTGTTTCTTCTTCTTCTTTTCGTAAACCACCACATCAACCAATTACTTGATTTATTTCTATTTTAAAATAATCACACATCACCATAGTTGTTAACCGTTTGATACTATTGCTGCCACTTCTTTTCTGTTTCAAATAGCTGCAGCCCGTCATCATTAAATTAATGTTACTGCTGTTGCGTGTTCCACTGTTCAAACCAAACACCATAATCATCACTCTAATCATCAACTTCTCAACCCTTGAACACCCACAACCATAATAACCGACACTTTCATCTCAATATCATCACTACAAATACACGACCACTACACCATGAACTGTTATTTTTCTCTCCCTCTCCCTACTATTTATATTCAAGAAAAAAAAAACTCCTGCAACCATCACCATTCCAAAACAATTCATAATTACTACTACAGGCTGCAACAGCTACTTTTCTATTGCAACCCATCGAGAACCACCCTAAAACTCCAAGACCACCATTCAAGTTACCTGCCATCCGATACTGTGTCTGTCGGTTGAACTACAGCTGCAACTACAGCTGCTATTGCTTCTATTTTTCTGTCATCATCGAACACAATCCACCAATAGTCGTAAACCCTCCTGTTGCTAATTCATTCGTTTCTATTTCATTAAGACATCACCACACTCATCTACTTGTATCTGCTGCAACTATGAACACCTAGAATTCATGACGTTTGATCAAGACCCAATCACACCACACCCACTGTTCCAGGCCACAACAACCTTAATTATTTTGTTAAAATTATAATATGGATAATACCATAAAGATATAATGATTTGACGATAAGGAATTATGATGATTGCTATAAAATAATGATAATGGTATTGTGACTAGGATGAGAATGAAAACAATTAAAGTAATTATGTTGGCTTGTTTCCCACGATGTCTTCTCTGGTACTATTTTGAACGCAAACACCAATTGGGCTTGTAGATCTATTTGTCTGTTGGGCCAATTCAATCATGGGCCGAATTCTTTTTAGTTTAGGTATTGGGCTGTACAGTTTATTTGGGCTGTGACCCAAGGTTAATGATGATTAGATGATAAGTAACGAGGATGATGATAAGTATGCTGATGTTTAACAAACTGTTATTGTTTCGTTCCTTTTTCTGTTTTCTGATTCGTTCAAACACTACAGACTCATTGAAGGGCTGATGTTATTGTTGTTTCTATTTTAAGAACAATGAAGTACGATGATGATGTATAAATGAAGAGGATGATGATGAGCAGCAGTTAATGATACATAATGATGGTAAACGAAAGATAAAGGTGATAACAATTATGATAATCAGTATATGATAATGGTTATGAATTTATGATTAGGATTTTATGATTTTATGTGAAGATTTTTTTCTGATGATTCGAATGACGATAATGATGAATTTGATGATGCTCATTGATGATGATGGTTATGGTTATGTTTACGAGTTATGTTTGTTAGATGATGATGATAGTTTAAGATAGGTGGTGATGATTAAGAAGAAGAAGAAAATGGAATCAGGAAATAACTATTTAGATAAAATTATACAGGATTATATTCTGAAAAAACAGAAACGGATCATTGGTTAAGGGGTGATTCGAGTTAGCGAGAGGTCACGGGTTCGAGCCTGGGCAAGGGCAGTTATTTTTATTGGAACTTATTCTTTTGAGGTAGTTACTATATTTAATATTATTATTATTATTATTATTATTATTATTATTATTATTATTATTATTATTAGTATTATTATTATTATTATTGTTATCACTAAGTATTAACATTAAGTATTATTATTACTATTATAATACAATTTATTATATTTATTTTAGTGACCCGAACTTTTCCATGTTTATATATATTAATTGAGATTGATATTTACATGACTAAATATTTCCAACGTGTTAAGTAATCAAACTTATTAAGACTTGATTAAATGAAATAAGTTTCATATAGACAATTGATCACCCATGTTGACCGGCGATTCACGAACGTTACAAAATTGTAAAAACTACATGTTGTGGTATATATAGACATATATATATGGTTGACATAAGATTATGATGAGTAAGTATTGCACTAAGTATATTAACAATGTGTGATATACATAAGAAATGAGATTACTAAGTTAAGAAACTCGAAATGATATATATAACGATTATCGTTATGATAACATCTACTAAATACATATGTATCATATTAAGATATTGATACACTATATTTAACATGATAAAATGATATTTAAATATATTATTAAGTGTGTTAACAATGAACTACATATGTAAAAACAAGACTACTAACCCAAGAATTACGAAACGAGACTTATATGTAACGATTATCGTTGTAACGATATTTTAATGTATATATCATATTAAGAGATATTCATACATCATAATATCATGATAATATAATAATTTAACATCTCATTTGATATAATAAACATTGAGTTAACAACATTAATTGAGATCGTTAACTTAAAGGTTTCAAAACAACACTTACATGTAACGACTAACGAAGACTTAACGACTCCATTAGAATATATATACATATTGTGTTTTGATATTTATTCTTAAACTTTTGAAAGACTTCAAGACACATATCAAAGTACTTCTACTTAACAAAAATGCATACAATTACATCCTCGTTCAGTTTCATCAACAATTCTACTCGTATGCACCTGTATATGTACTCGTACAATACACAGCTTTTAGATGTATGTACTATTAGTATATACACTCCAATTATCAGCTCTTAGAAGCCCATGTGAGTCACCTAACACATGTGGGAACCATCATTTGGCAACTAGCATGAAATATCTCATAAAATTACAAAAATATTAGTAATCATTCATGACTTATTTACATGAAAACAAAATTACATATCCTTTATATCTAATCCATATACCAACGACCAAAAATACCTACAAACACTTTCATTCTTCAATTTTCTTCATCTAATTGATCTCTCTCAAGTTTCATCTTCAAGTTCTAAGTGTTCTTCATAAATTCCATAAGTATAGTTTCATAAAAATCAAGAATACTTCCAAATTTGCAAGTCTACTTCCAAGCTTTCTAATCCATTCTAAGTAATCATATAAGATCAAGGAACCTTTGTTATTTAGAGTAGGTTATATTTCTAATTCAAGGTAATATTCATATTCAAACTTTGATTCAATTTCTACAACTATAACAATCTTATTTCGAGTAAAAATCTTACTTGAACTGTTTTCGTGTCATGATTCTGTTTCAAGAAATTTCAAGCCATCCAAGGATCCTTTGAAGCTAGATCCATTTTTCTCATTTCCAGTGGTTTTATACAGAAAACTTGAGGTAGTAATTATGTTCATAACATCATTCGATTCATACATATAAAGCTATCTTATTCGAAGGTTTAAACTTGTAATCACTAGAACATAGTTTAGTTAATTCTAAACTTGTTCGCAAACAAAAGTTAATCCTTCTAACTTGACTTTTAAAATCAACTAAACACATGTTCTATATCTATATGATATGCTAACTTAATGATTTAAAACCTGGAAACACGATGAACACCATAAAATCGGATATACGCCGTCGTAGTGAAACTGGGGGCTGTTTTGGTTTGGATAATTAAAAACTATGATAAACTTTGATTTAAAAGTTGTTCTTCTGGGAAAATGATTTTTCATATGAACATGAAACTATATCCAAAAATCTTGGTTAAACTCAAAGTGAAAGTATGTTTTTCAAAATGGTCATCAAGATGTCGTTCTTTCGACGGAAATGACTACCTCTTTAGTAATTGACATGTAACTTAAATTTCCGACTATAAACCTATACTTTTTCTGTTTGGATTCTTAAATTAGAGTTCAATATGAAACCATAGCAATTTGATTAACTCAAAACGGATTTAAAATGAAGAAGTTATGGGTAAAACAAGATTGGATATTTTTGATCTTTTTAGCTACGGGAAATGTTTAACAAATCTATACAAATCATATCCTAGCTAACTTATATTGTATTATACATGTATTCTAATATATTATGTAATCTTAGGATACCATAGACACGTATGCAAATGTTTTGACATATCGACTCATGTATATATATTATTTGGAACAACCATAGACACTCTATATGCAGTAATGGTGGAGTTAGCTATACAGGGTTGAGGTTGATTCCAAAAATATATATACTTTGAGTTGTGATCTAGCCTGAGACGTGTATACACTGGGTCATGGATTGATTCAAGATAATATATATCAATTTATTTCTGTACATCTAACTGTGGACAACTAGTTGTAGGTTACTAACGAGGACAGCTGACTTAATACACTCAAATCTTTAAAACATAATAAAAATGGTTGTAATTATATTTTGATCATACTTTGATATATATGTACATATTTGTATAGGTTCGTGAATCGATCCGTGGCCAAGTCTTATTTTCGAGGAAGGAAATATCTGTGAAAGTGAGTTATAGTCCCACTTTTAAAATCTAATATTTTTGGGATGAGAATACATGCAGGTTTTATAAATGATTTACAAAATAGACACAAGTACGTGAAACTACATTCTATGGTTGAATTATCGAAATCGAATATGCCCCTTTTTATTAAGTCTGGTAATCTAAGAATTAGGGAATAGACACCCTAATTGACGCGAATCCTAAAGATAGATCTATTGGGCCTAACAAACCCCATCCAAAGTACTGGATGCTTTAGTACTTCGAAATTTATATCATATCCGAAGGGTGTCCCGGAATGATGGGGATATTCTTATATATGCATCTTGTTAATGTCGGTTACCAGGTATTCACCATATGAATGATTTTTATCTCTATGTATGGGATGTGTATTGAAATATGAAATCTTGTGGTCTATTGTTACGATTTGATATATATATATATATATATAGGTTAAACCTATAACTCACCAATATTTTTGTTGACGTTTAAAGCATGTTTATTCTCAGGTGAATACTAAGAGCTTCCGCTGTTGCATACTAAAATAAGGACAAGATTTGGAGTCCATGTTTGTATGATATTGTGTAAAAACTGCATTCAAGAAACTGATTTCGATGTAACATATTTGTATTGTAAACCATTATGTAATGGTCGTGTGTAAACAGGATATTTTAGATTATCATTATTTGATAATCTACGTAAAGCTTTTTAAACCTTTATTTATGAAATAAAGGTTATGGTTTGTTTTAAAAATGAATGCAGTCTTTGAAAAACGTCTCATATAGAGGTCAAAACCTCGCAACGAAATCAATTTCGTCCCGAAATTTTAAGCTGTTGAAGGTGTTGACGAATCTTCTGGAAATAGATGCGGGTATTTCTTCTTCATCTGATCTTCATGCTCCCAGGTGAACTCGGGTCCTCTACGAGCATTCCATCGAACCTTAACAATTGGTATCTTGTTTTGCTTAAGTCTTTTAACCTCACGATCCATTATTTCGACGGGTTCTTCGATGAATTGAAGTTTTTCGTTGATTTGGATTTCATCTAACGGAATAGTGAGATCTTCTTTAGCAAAACATTTCTTTAAATTCGAGACGTGGAAAGTGTTATGTACAGCCGCGAGTTGTTGAGGTAACTCTAGTCGGTAAGCTACTGGTCCGACACGATCAATAATCTTGAATGGTCCAATATACCTTGGATTTAATTTCCCTCGTTTACCAAATCGAACAACGCCTTTCCAAGGTGCAACTTTAAGCATGACCATCTCTCCAATTTCAAATTCTATATCTTTTCTTTTAATGTCAGCGTAGCTCTTTTGTCGACTTTGGGCGGTTTTCAACCGTTGTTGAATTTGGATGATCTTCTCGGTAGTTTCTTGTATAATCTCCGGACCCGTAATCTGTCTATCCCCCACTTCACTCCAACAAATCGGAGACCTGCACTTTCTACCATAAAGTGCTTCAAACGGCGCCATCTCAATGCTTGAATGGTAGCTGTTGTTGTAGGAAAATTCTGCTAACGGTAGATGTCAATCCCAACTGTTTCCGAAATCAATAACACATGCTCGTAGCATGTCTTCAAGCGTTTGTATCGTCCTTTCGCTCTGCCCATCAGTTTGTGGATGATAGGCAGTACTCATGTCTAGACGAGTTCCTAATGCTTGCTGTAATGTCTGCCAGAATCTTGAAATAAATCTGCCATCCCTATCAGAGATAATAGAGATTGGTATTCCATGTCTGGAGACGACTTCCTTCAAATACAGTCGTGCTAACTTCTCCATCTTGTCATCTTCTCTTATTGGTAGGAAGTGTGCTGATTTGGTGAGACGATCAACTATTACCCAAATAGTATCAAAACCACTTGCAGTCCTTGGCAATTTAGTGATGAAATCCATGGTAATGTTTTCCCATTTCCATTCCGGGATTTCGGGTTGTTGAAGTAGACCTGATGGTTTCTGATGCTCAGCTTTGACCTTAGAACACGTCAAACATTCTCCTACGTATTTAGGAACATCGGCTTTCATACCCGGCCACCAAAAATGTTTCTTGAGATCCTTGTACATCTTCCCCGTTCCAGGATGTATTGAGTATCTGGTTTTATGAGCTTCTCTAAGTACCATTTCTCTCATATCTCCAAATTTTGGTACCCAAATCCTTTCAGCCCTATACCGGGTTCCGTCTTCCCGAATATTAAGATGCTTCTCCGATCCTTTGGGTATTTCATCCTTTAAATTTCCCTCTTTTAAAACTCCTTGTTGCGCCTCCTTTATTTGAGTAGTAATGTTATTATGAATCATTATATTCATAGATTTTACTCGAATGGGTTCTCTGTCCTTCCTGCTCAAGGCATCGGCTACCACATTTGCCTTCCCCGGGTGGTAACGAATCTCAAAGTCGTAATCATTCAATAATTCAATCCACCTACGCTGCCTCATATTCAGTTGTTTCTGATTAAATATGTGTTGAAGAATTTTGTGGTCGGTATATATAATACTTTTGACCCCATATAAGTAGTGCCTCCAAGTCTTTAATGCAAAAACAACCGCGCCTAATTCCAAATCATGCGTCGTATAATTTTGTTCGTGAATCTTCAATTGTCTAGACGCATAAGCAATCACCTTCGTTCGTTGCATTAATACACAACCGAGACCTTGCTTTGATGCATCACAATAAATCACAAAATCATCATTCCCTTCAGGCAATGACAATATAGGTGCCGTAGTTAGCTTTTTCTTCAATAACTGAAAAGCTTTCTCTTGTTCATCATTCCATTCAAATTTCTTCCCTTTATGCGTTAATGCAGTCAAGGGTTTTGCTATTCTGGAAAAGTCTTGGATGAACCTTCTGTAGTAACCAGCTAGTCCTAAAAACTGGCGTATGTGTTTCGGAGTTTTCGGGGTTTCCCACTTTTCAACAGTTTTTATCTTTGCCGGATCCACCTTAATACCTTCTTTGTTCACTATGTGACCGAGGAATTGAACTTCTTCCAACCAAAATGCACACTTTGAAAACTTAGCGTACAATTCTTCCTTCCTCAACACTTCTAACACCTTTCTCAAATGTTCACCATGTTCTTGGTCATTCTTTGAGTAAATAAGTATGTCATCAATGAAAACAATGACAAACTTGTCAAGGTATGGTCCACACACTCGGTTCATAAGGTCCATGAACACAGCTGGTGCATTAGTTAAACCAAACGGCATGACCATAAACTCATAATGACCGTAACGTGTTCTGAAAGCAGTCTTTGGAATATCATCTTCTTTCACCCGCATTTGATGATACCCGGAACGTAAGTCAATCTTTGAATAAACAGACGAGCCTTGTAGTTGATCAAATAAGTCGTCGATTCTCGGTAGTGGGTAGCAGTTCTTGATGGTAAGTTTGTTCAACTCTCGGTAGTCGATACACAACCTGAATGTACCATCTTTCTTCTTGACAAACAAAACAGGAGCTCCCCACGGTGATGTGCTTGGTCGAATGAAACCACGCTCTAAAAGTTCTTGTAATTGGCTTTGCAGTTCTTTCATCTCGCTGGGTCCGAGTCTGTAAGGAGCACGAGCTATTGGTGCAGCTCCTGGTACAAGATCTATTTGAAATTCAACGGATCGATGTGGGGGTAATCCCGGTAATTCTTTCGAAAATACATCGGGAAATTCTTTTGCAATGGGAACATCATTGATGCTCTTTTCTTCAGTTTGTACTTTCTCGGCGTGTGCTAGAACAGCATAGCAACCTTTTCTTATTAGTTTTTGTGCCTTCAAATTACTAATAAGATGTAGCTTCGTGTTGCCCTTTTCTCCGTACACCATTAAGGGTTTTCCTTTTTCTCGTATAATGCGAATTGCATTTTTGTAACAAACGATCTCCGCTTTCACTTCTTTCAACCAGTCCATACCGATTATCACATCAAAACTCCCTAACTCTACTGGTATCAAATCAATCTTAAATGTTTCGCTAACCAGTTTAATTTCTCGATTCCGACATATATTATCTGCTGAAATTAATTTACCATTTGCTAATTCGAGTAAAAATTTACTATCCAAAGGCGTCAATGGACAACTTAATTTAGCACAAAAATCTCTACTCATATAGCTTCTATCCGCACCCGAATCAAATAAAACGTAAGCAGATTTATTGTCAATAAGAAACGTACCCGTAACAAGCTCCGGGTCTTCCTGTGCCTCTACCGCATTAATATTGAAAACTCTTCCACGGCCTTGTCCATTCGTGTTCTCCTGGTTCGGGCAATTTCTAATAATGTGGCCTGGTTTTCTACATTTATAACAAACTACATTGGCATAACTTGCTCCGACACTACTTGCTCCGCCATTACTCGTTCCGACACCATTTGTTCCTTTCGTTCTATTAACCCCTGGTCCGTAGACCTCACACTTCGCCGCGCTATGACCATTTCTTTTACACTTGTTGCAAAATTTGGTGCAGAACCCCGAGTGATTCTTTTCACACCTTTGGCATAGCTGCTTCTGATTGTTGTTGTTGTTGCGGTTATTATTGTTGTTGGGATGATTGTTGTAGTTGCTGTTGTTGTTGTTGTTGTTGTTGGGCCGTTTGTTGTAGTTGCGATTGATGTTGCGATTGTTGGGATAATTGTTGCGATTATTGTTGTAATTGCTGTTGTTGTTGTATTGGTGATTCTTATCACCATTTTCCTCCCACTTTCTTTTGACTTGCTTCACATTGGCCTCTTCAGCAGTCTGTTCTTTAATTCTTTCTTCAATCTGGTTCACTAGTTTGTGAGCCATTCTACATGCCTGTTGTATGGAGGCGGGCTCGTGTGAACTTATATCTTCTTGGATTCTTTCCGGTAATCCTTTCACAAACGCGTCGATCTTCTCTTCCTCATCTTCGAATGCTCCCGGACACAATAGGCACAATTCTGTGAATCGTCTTTCGTACGTGGTAATATCAAATCCTTGGGTTCGTAACCCTCTAAGTTCTGTCTTGAGCTTATTGACCTCGGTTCTGGGACGGTACTTCTCGTTCATCAAGTGCTTGAATGCTGACCACGGTAGTGCGTACGCATCATCTTGTCCCACTTGCTCTAGATAGGTATTCCACCATGTTAATGCAGAACCTGTGAAGGTATGCGTAGCGTACTTCACTTTGTCCTCTTCAGTACACTTACTTATGGCAAACACCGATTCAACCTTCTCGGTCCACCGTTTCAATCCGATCGGTCCTTCGGTTCCATCAAATTCCAAAGGTTTGCAGGCAGTGAATTCTTTGTAGGTGCATCCTACACGATTTCCTGTACTGCTAGATCCAAGGTTATTATTGGTATGTAGCGCAGCCTGTACTGCGGCTATGTTTGAAGCTAGAAAAGTACGGAATTCCTCTTCATTCATATTCACGGTGTGTCGAGTAGTCGGTGCCATTTCCTTCAAAATAGTTAAATGGAACAAGTTAATCATACAGAATATTAAGAGTAGTTAATAGTATTTCGTAGCATAATATGAACTCATTTATAAAAGCTTTTTCTTCATATTAGCGTTTTATAAGTTTAAATTCGGGTAGTACCTACCCGTTAAGTTCATACTTAGTAGCTAATATACAATTCAACTACTACAATTCTATATGAAAAACTGATTGTAATAATATTTCGCGTTCAAACTTTTATACAATATTTTACAAACTTACAATACCGCTTATTTTACATAAAGCATGAAATATAGCACACAATAACTTTGATACAAGATAGTTGTGAAGACAATTCTAGCTAGTACACAAGTCGTTCGGCAAAGGCAATAAAGACACGTAATTCATACGTCCAGAAACAAGTCATGCATTCTGGTTTTACTAGGACTACTTCCCATCCTTGGTCTTGTGCAACATAACCGTTATGGCCGTTGATAAGACAGCGTGTTGTAACGTCATCAAAGGGACGAGGGTTACGTAATGTCCAACAGTCCCGTAATAATCTAAAAACCTCATTTCTTACCCCAATTACCGACTCCGTCACTTGTGGAAACGTTTTGTTTAATAGTTGTAGCCCGATGTTCTTGTTCTCACTTTGGTGAGAAGCGAACATTACTAATCCGTAAGCATAACATGCTTCTTTATGTTGCATGTTAGCCGCTTTTTCTAAATCACGAAGTCCAATATTCGGATATATTGAGTCAAAATAATTTCTTAACCCGTTGCGTAAAATAGCATTTGGGTTCCCCGCAATATATGCGTCAAAGTAAACACATCGTAACTTATGGGTTTCCCAATGTGATATCCCCCATCTTTCAAACGAAAGTCTCTTATAAACCAAGACATTCTTGGAACGTTCTTCGAATGTCTTACAAACTGATCTCGCCTTAAATAGTTGTGCCGAAGAATTCTGGCCGACTCTAGACAAGATTTCATCAATCATGTCTCCGGGTAGGTCTCTTAAAATATTGGGTTGTCTATCCATTTTGTGTTTTTAAACTGTAAAATAGACAAGAGTTAGTTTCATAAAAAAATACTTATTAATACAAGCAATTTTTACATATATCATAAAGTATAAGAACACTATATTACATATATTACACCACACGAATACAACTATCTTATTCCGACTCGCTCATTTCTTCTTCTTCGGTTTTGGTTCGTTTTGCCAAGTTTCTAGGGATATATGATGTTCCCCTAATACGAGCCGTCGTTGTCCACATTGGTTTAGAAAAACCTGGTGGTTTAGAGGTTCCCGGGTCATTGTTACAACTTAAGGACTTCGGGGGTTGACGATACATATAAAGTTCATCGGGGTTGGAATTAGATTTCTCTATTTTTATGCCCTTTCCCTTATTATTTTCTTTTGCCTTTTTAAATTCAGTTGGGGTAATTTCTATAACATCATCGGAATTCTCGTCGGAATCCGATTCATCGGAGAATTGGTAATCCTCCCAATATTTTGCTTCCTTGGCGGAAACACCATTGACCATAATTAACTTTGGTCGGTTGGTTGAGGATTTTCTTTTACTTAACCGTTTTATTATTTCCCCCACCGGTTCTATTTCTTCATCCGGTTCCGATTCTTCTTCCGGTTCCGACTCTTCTTCCGGTTCCGACTCTTCTTCCGGTTCCTCTTCGGGAACTTGTGAATCAGTCCACAAATCATTCCAATTTACATTTGACTCTTCATTATTATTAGGTGAGTCAATGGGACTTGTTCTAGAGGTAGACATCTATCACATAATATCAAACACGTTAAGAGATTAATATATCACATAATATTCATATGTTAAAAATATATAGTTTCCAACAAAAATGTTAAGCAATCATTTTTAAAGAAAACACGGTTGAAGTCCAGACTCACTAATGCATCCTAACAAACTCGATAAGACACACTAATGCAAATTTTCTGGTTCTCTAAGACCAACGCTCTGATACCAACTGAAATGTCCCGTTCTTATTGATTAAAAACGTTCCATATTAATTGATTTCGTTGCGAGGTTTTGACCTCTATATGAGACGTTTTTCAAAGACTGCATTCATTTTTAAAACAAACCATAACCTTTATTTCATAAATAAAGGTTTAAAAAGCTTTACGTAGATTATCAAATAATGATAATCTAAAATATCCTGTTTACACACGACCATTACATAATGGTTTACAATACAAATATGTTACATCGAAATCAGTTTCTTGAATGCAGTTTTTACACAATATCATACAAACATGGACTCCAAATCTTGTCCTTATTTTAGTATGCAACAGCGGAAGCTCTTAATATTCACCTGAGAATAAACATGCTTTAAACGTCAACAAAAATGTTGGTGAGTTATAGGTTTAACCTATATATATCAAATCGTAACAATAGACCACAAGATTTCATATTTCAATACACATCCCATACATAGAGATAAAAATCATTCATATGGTGAACACCTGGTAACCGACAATAACAAGATGCATATATAAGAATATCCCCATCATTCCGGGACACCCTTCGGATATGATATAAATTTCGAAGTACTAAAGCATCCGGTACTTTGGATGGGGTTTGTTAGGCCCAATAGATCTATCTTTAGGATTCGCGTCAATTAGGGTGTCTGTTCCCTAATTCTTAGATTACCAGACTTAATAAAAAGGGGCATATTCGATTTCGATAATTCAACCATAGAATGTAGTTTCACGTACTTGTGTCTATTTTGTAAATCATTTATAAAACCTGCATGTATTCTCATCCCAAAAATATTAGATTTTAAAAGTGGGATTATAACTCACTTTCACAGATTTTTACTTCGTCGGGAAGTAAGACTTGGCCACTGTTGATTCACGAACCTATAACAATATATACATATATATTAAAGTATGTTCAAAATATATTTACAACACTTTTAATATATTTTGATGTTTTAAGTTTATTAAGTCAGCTGTCCTCGTTAGTAACCTATAACTAGTTGTCCACAGTTAGATGTACAGAAATAAATCGATAAATATTATCTTGAATCAATCCACAACCCAGTGTATACGTATCTCAGTATTGATCACAACTCAAACTATATATATTTTGGAATCAACCTCAACCCTGTATAGCTAACTCCAACATTCACATATAGAGTGTCTATGGTTGTTCCGAAATATATATAGATGTGTCGACATGATAGGTCGAAATATTGTATACGTGTCTATGGTATCTCAAGATTACATAATATACAATATAAGTTGATTAAGTTATGGTTGGAATAGATTTGTTACCAATTTTCACGTAGCTAAAATGAGAAAAATTATCCAATCTTGTTTTACCCATAACTTCTTCATTTTAAATCCGTTTTGAGTGAATCAAATTGCTATGATTTCATATTGAACTCTATTTTATGAATCTAAACAGAAAAAGTATAGGTTTATAGTCGGAAAAATAAGTTACAATTCGTTTTTGTAAAGGTAGTCATTTCAGTCGAAAGAACGACGTCTAGATGACCATTTTAGAAAACATACTTCCACTTTGAGTTTAACCATAATTTTTGGATATAGTTTCATGTTCATAATAAAAATCATTTTCTCAAAATAACAACTTTTAAATCAAAGTTTATCATAGTTTTTAATTAACTAACCCAAAACAGCCCGCGGTGTTACTACGACGGCGTAAATCCGGTTTTACGGTGTTTTTCGTGTTTCCAGGTTTTAAATCATTAAGTTAGCATATCATATAGATATAGAACATGTGTTTAGTTGATTTTAAAAGTCAAGTTAGAAGGATTAACTTTTGTTTGCGAACAAGTTTAGAATTAACTAAACTATGTTCTAGTGATTACAAGTTTAAACCTTCGAATAAGATAGCTTTATATGTATGAATCGAATGATGTTATGAACATCATTACTACCTTAATTTCCTTGGATAAACCTACTGGAAAAGAGAAAAATGGATCTAGCTTCAATGGATCCTTGGATGGCTCGAAGTTCTTGAAGCAGAATCATGACACGAAAACAAGTTCAAGTAAGATCATCACTTGAAATAAGATTGTTATAGTTATAGAAATTGAACCAAAGTTTGAATATGATTATTACCTTGTATTAGAATGATAACCTACTGTAAGAAACAAAGATTTCTTGAGGTTGGATGATCACCTTACAAGATTGGAAGTGAGCTAGCAAACTTGAAAGTATTCTTGATTTTATGAAACTAGAACTTTTGGAATTTATGAAGAACACTTAGAACTTGAAGATAGAACTTGAGAGAGATTAATTAGATGAAGAAAATTGAAGAATGAAAGTGTTTGTAGGTGTTTTTGGTCGTTGGTGTATGGATTAGATATAAAGGATATGTAATTTTGTTTTCATGTAAATAAGTCATGAATGATTACTCATATTTTTGTAATTTTATGAGATATTTCATGCTAGTTGCCAAATGATGGTTCCCACATGTGTTAGGTGACTCACATGGGCTACTAAGAGCTGATCATTGGAGTGTATATACCAATAGTACATACATCTAAAAGCTGTGTATTGTACGAGTACGAATACGGGTGCATACGAGTAGAATTGTTGATGAAACTGAACGAGGATGTAATTGTAAGCATTTTTGTTAAGTAGAAGTATTTTGATAAGTGTATTGAAGTCTTTCAAAAGTGTATAAATACATATTAAAACACTACATGTATATACATTTTAACTGAGTCGTTAAGTCATCGTTAGTCGTTACATGTAAGTGTTGTTTTGAAACCTTTAGGTTAACGATCTTGTTAAATGTTGTTAACCCAATGTTTATAATATCAAATGAGATTTTAAATTATTATATTATCATGATATTATCATGTATGAATATCTCTTAATATGATATATATACATTAAATGTCTTTACAACGATAATCGTTACATATATGTCTCGTTTAAAAATCATTAAGTTAGTAGTCTTGTTTTTACATATGTAGTTCATTGTTAATATACTTTATGATATGTTTTCTTATCATAGTATCATGTTAACTATATATATATATCCATATATATGTCATCATATAGTTTTTACAAGTTTTAACGTTCGTGAATCACCGATCAACTTGGGTGGTCAATTGTCTATATGAAACATATTTCAATTAATCAAGTCTTAACAAGTTTGATTGCTTAACATGTTGGAAACATTTAATCATGTAAATATCAATCTCAATTAATATATATAAACATGGAAAAGTTCGGGTCACTACATTCTCATCCCAAAAATATTAGATTTTAAAAGTGGGACTATAACTCACTTTCACAGATTTTTACTTCGTCGGGAAGTAAGACTTGGCCACTGGTTGATTCACGAACCTATAACAATATATACATGTATATCAAAGTATGTTCAAAATATATTTACAACACTTTTAATATATTTTGATGTTTTAAGTTTATTAAGTCAGCTGTCCTCGTTAGTAACCTACAACTAGTTGTCCACAGTTAGATGTACAGAAATAAATCGATAAATATTATCTTGAATCAATCCACGACCCAGTGTATACGTATCTCAGTATTGATCACAACTCAAACTATATATATTTTGGAATCAACCTCAACCCTGTATAGCTAACTCCAACATTCACATATAGAGTGTCTATGGTTGTTCCGAAATATATATAGATGTGTCGACATGATAGGCCGAAACATTGTATACGTGTCTATGGTATCTCAAGATTACATAATATACAATACAAGTTGATTAAGTTATGGTTGGAATAGATTTGTTACCAATTTTCACGTAGCTAAAATGAGAAAAATTATCCAATCTTGTTTTACCCATAACTTCTTCATTTTAAATCCGTTTTGAGTGAATCAAATTGCTATGGTTTCATATTGAACTCTATTTTATGAATCTAAACAGAAAAAGTATAGGTTTATAGTCAGAAAAATAAGTTACAAGTTGTTTTTGTAAAGGTAGTCATTTCAGTCGAAAGAACGACGTCTAGATGACCATTTTAGAAAACATACTTCCACTTTGAGTTTAACCATAATTTTTGGATATAGTTTCATGTTCATAATAAAAATCATTTTCCCAGAATAACAACTTTTAAATCAAAGTTTATCATAGTTTTTAATTAACTAACCCAAAACAGCCCGCGGTGTTACTACGACGGCGTAAATCCGGTTTTACGGTGTTTTTCGTGTTTCCAGGTTTTAAATCATTAAGTTAGCATATCATATAGATATAGAACATGTGTTTAGTTGATTTTAAAAGTCAAGTTAGAAGGATTAAATTTTGTTTGCGAACAAGTTTAGAATTAACTAAACTATGTTCTAGTGATTACAAGTTTAAACCTTCAAATAAGATAGATTTATATGTATGAATTGAATGATGTTATGAACATCATTACTACCTTAAGTTCCTTGGATAAACCTACTGGAAAATAGAAAATTGGATCTAGCTTCAATGGATCCTTGGATGGCTCGAAGTTCTTGAAGCAGAATCATGACACGAAAACAAGTTCAAGTAAGATCATCACTTGAAATAAGATTGTTATAGTTATAGAAATTGAACCAAAGTTTGAATATGATTATTACATTGTATTAGAATGATAACCTACTGTAAGAAACAAAGATTTCTTGAGGTTGGATGATCACCTTACAAGATTGGAAGTGAGCTAGCAAACTTGAAAGTATTCTTGATTTTATGAAACTAGAACTTTTGGAATTTATGAAGAACACTTAGAACTTGAAGATAGAACTTGAGAGAGATCAATTAGATGAAGAAAATTGAAGAATGAAAGTGTTTGTAGGTGTTTTTGGTCGTTGGTGTATGGATTAGATATAAAGGATATGTAATTTTGTTTTCATGTAAATAAGTCATGAATGATTACTCATATTTTTGTAATTTTATGAGATATTTCATGCTAGTTGCCAAATGATGGTTCCCACATGTGTTAGGTGACTCACATGGGCTACTAAGAGCTGATCATTGGAGTGTATATACCAATAGTACATACATCTAAAAGCTGTGTATTGTACGAGTACGAATACGGGTGCATACGAGTAGAATTGTTGATGAAACTGAACGAGGATGTAATTGTAAGCATTTTTGTTAAGTAGAAGTATTTTGATAAGTGTATTGAAGTCTTTCAAAAGTGTATAAATACATATTAAAACACTACATGTATACACATTTTAACCGAGTCGTTAAGTCATCGTTAGTCGTTACATGTAAGTGTTGTTTTGAAACCTTTAGGTTAACGATCTTGTTAAATGTTGTTAACCCAATGTTTATAATATGAAATGAGATTTTAAATTATTATATTATCATGATATTATCATGTATGAATATCTCTTAATATGATATATATACATTAAATGTCTTTACAACGATAATCGTTACATATATGTCTCGTTTAAAAATCATTAAGTTAGTAGTCTTGTTTTTACATATGTAGTTCATTGTTAATATACTTAATGATATGTTTACTTATCATAGTATCATGTTAACTATATATATATCCATATATATGTCATCATATAGTTTTTACAAGTTTTAACGTTCGTGAATCACCGGTCAACTTGGGTGGTCAATTGTCTATATGAAACATATTTCAATTAATCAAGTCTTAACAAGTTTGATTGCTTAACATGTTGGAAACATTTAATCATGTAAATATCAATCTCAATTAATATATATAAACATGGAAAAGTTCGGGTCACTACAGTACCTACCCGTTAAATAAATTTCGTCCCGAAATTTTAAGCTGTTGAAGGTGTTGACGAATCTTCTGGAAATAGATGCGGGTATTTCTTCTTCATCTGATCTTCACGCTCCCAGGTGAACTCGGGTCCTCTACGAGCATTCCATCGAACCTTAACAATTGGTATCTTGTTTTGCTTAAGTCTTTTAACCTCACGATCCATTATTTCGACGGGTTCTTCGATGAATTGAAGTTTTTCGTTGATTTGGATTTCATCTAACGGAATAGTGAGATCTTCTTTAGCAAAACATTTCTTCAAATTCGAGACGTGGAAAGTGTTATGTATAGCCGCGAGTTGTTGAGGTAACTCTAGTCGGTAAGCTACTGGTCCGACACGATCAATAATCTTGAATGGTCCAATATACCTTGGATTTAATTTCCCTCATTTACCAAATCGAACAACGCCTTTCCAAGGTGCAACTTTAAGCATGACCATCTCTCCAATTTCAAATTCTATATCTTTTCTTTTAATGTCAGCGTAGCTCTTTTGTCGACTTTGGGCGGTTTTCAACCGTTGTTGAATTTGGATGATCTTCTCGGTAGTTTCTTGTATAATCTCCGGACCCGTAATCTGTCTATCCCCCACTTCACTCCAACAAATTGGAGACCTGCACTTTCTACCATAAAGTGCTTCAAACGGCGCCATCTCAATGCTTGAATGGTAGCTCTTGTTGTAGGAAAATTCTGCTAACGGTAGATGTCGATCCCAACTGTTTCCGAAATCAATAACACATGCTCGTAGCATGTCTTCAAGCGTTTGTATTGTCCTTTCGCTCTGTCCACAAGACCAAGGATGGGAAGTCGTCTTAGTAAAACCAGAATGCATGACTTGTTTCTGGACTTATGAATTACGTGTCTTTATTTCCTTTGCTAAACAACTTGCGTATTAACAAGATTTATCTTCAAAACTGTCCTGTATCATAGTGTACTATATTTCATGTTATATGTAATATAGCGAAGTTGTAAGTTTGAAGAATATTTGTATGTGATATATTATTATAATCAGTTTTTCATATGGAATTGTAGTAGTTGAATTGTATATTAGCTACTAAGTATGAACTTAACGGGTAGGTAGTACCCGAATTTAAAATTATAAAACGCTAATATGAAGAAAAAGCTTTTATAAATGAGTTCATATTATGCTACGAGATACTATTGACTACTCTTAATATTCTGTATGATTGAATTGTTTCACTTGACTATTTTGAAGGAAATGGCACCGACTACTCGACACACCTTAAATATGAGTGAAGAGGAATTTCGTGCCTTTCTTGCTTCAAACATAGTCGTAGTACAGGCTGCGCTACATACCAACAATAACTCTGAATCTAGTAATACAGCTAATGGTGCAAGAAATCGTGTAGGATGCTCCTACAAGGAATTCACTGCCTGCAAACCTTCAGAATTTGATGGGACCGAAGGACCAATCGGATTAAAATGGTGGACCGAGAAAGTTGAATCGGTGTTTGCCATAAGTAAGTGTGCTGAAGGAGACAAAGTGAAGTACGCTACGCATACCTTCACATGTATTGCGTTAACATGGTGGAATACCTATCTAGAGCAAGTGGGACAAGATGCTGCTTACGCGCTACCGTGGTCAGCATTCAAGCACTTGATGAACGAGAAGTACCGTTCCAGAACCGAGGTCAATAAGCTCAAGTCAGAACTTAGAGGGTTACGAACACAGGGATTCGATATTACTTCGTACGAAAGACGATTCACAGAATTGTGCCTATTGTGTCCGAGAGCGTTCGAAGATGAGGAAGTGAAGATCGACGCGTTTGTGAAAGGGTTATCGGAGAGAATCCAAGAAGATATAAGTTCACACGAGCCTGCCTCCATACAAAAGGCATGTAGAATGGCTCACAAACTAGTGAACCAGATTGAGGGAAGAATTAAAGAACAGGTAGCCGAAGAGGCCAACGTGAAGTTAGTTAAAAGAAAGTGGGAGGAAAACGGTGATAAGAGTCACCAAAACAACAACAACTATCCCAACAATCGCAACATCAATCGCAACTACAATAAACGGCACAACAACAACAACAGCAACAATAACAACAACTACAACAATCATCCCAACAACAATAACAACCACAACAACAACAACAATCAGAAGCAGCTATGCCAAAGGTGTGAAAAGTATCACTCGGGGTTTTGCACCAAATTTTGCAACAAGTGTAAAAGAAATGGTCATAGCACGGCGAAGTGTGAGGTCTACGGACCAGGGGTTAACAGAACGACAGGAACAAATGGTGTCGGAACGAGTAATGGTGGAGCAAGTAGTGTCGGAGCAAGTTATGCCAATGTAGTTTGTTATAAATGTGGAAAACCGGGCCACATTATTAGAAATTGCCCGAATCAGGAGAACACAAATGGACAAGGCCGCGGAAGAGTTTTCAATATTAATGAGGCAGAGGCACAGGAAGACCCGGAGCTTGTTACGGGTACGTTTCTTATTAACAATAAATCTGCTTACGTTTTATTTGATTCGGGTGCGGATAGAAGCTATATGAGTAGAGATTTTTGTGCTAAATTAAGTTGTCCATTGACACCGTTGGATAGTAAATTTTTACTCGAATTAGCAAACGGTAAATTAATTTCAGCAGATTATATATGCCGGAATCGAGAAATTAAACTGGGTAGCAAAATATTTAAGATTGATTTGATACCAGTAGAGTTAGGGAGTTTTGATGTAATAGTTGGCATGAACTGGCTGAAAGAGATGAAAGCAGAGATCGTATGTTACAATAATGCAATTCGTATTGTACGAGAAGAAGGAGAACCCTTAATGGTGTACGGAGAAAAGGGCAACACGAAGCTACATCTTATTAGTAATTTGAAGGCATAAAAACTAATAAGAAAAGGTTGCTATGCTGTTCTAGCACACGTCGAGAAAGTACAAACTGAAGAAAAGAGCATCAATGATGTTCCCGTCGCAAAAGAATTTCCCGATGTATTTCCGAAAGAATTACTGGGACTACCTCTACATCGATCTGTTGAATTTCAAATAGATCTTGTACCAGGAGCTGCACCAATAGCTCGTGCTCCTCACAGACTCACACCCAGTGAGATGAAAGAACTGCAAAGCCAACTGCAAGAACTATTAGAACGTGGTTTCATTCGACAAAGCACATCACCATGGGGAGCTCCTGTTTTGTTTGTCAAGAAGAAGGATGGTACATTTAGGTTGTGTATTGACTACAGAGAGTTGAATAAACTTACCATCAAAAACCGTTATCCAATGTCGAGAATTGACGACTTATTTGATCAACTACAAGGCTCGTCGGTTTATTCGAAAATCAATTTACGTTCTGGATATCATCAAATACGAGTAAAGGAGGATGATATTCCAAAAACTGCTTTTAGGACGCGTTATGGTCATTACGAGTTTATGGTTATGCCTTTTGGATTGACTAACGCACCAGCTGTGTTCATAAACCTTATGAACCGAGTGTGTGGGCCATATCTTGACAAGTTTGTCATTGTTTTCATCGATGACATACTTATTTACTCAAAGAATGATCAAGAGCACGAAGAACATTTGAGAAAAGTGCTAGAAGTATTGAGGAAAGAAAAACTGTACGCTAAGTTTTCAAAGTGTTCATTTTGGTTGGAAGAAGTTCAATTCCTCGGTCACATAGTGAACAAAGAAGGTATCCAGGTAGACCCGGCAAAGATCGAAACCGTTGAAAAGTGGAAAACCCCAAAAACTCTGAAGCATATACGTCAATTTTTAGGATTGGCTGGTTACTACAGAAGATTCATCCAAGATTTCTCCAAAATAGCAAAACCCTTGACTGCATTAACGCATAAAGGGAAGAAATTTGAATGGAAGGATGAACAAGAGAAGGCGTTTTAGTTATTGAAGAAAAAGCTAACTACGGCACCTATATTATCATTTCCTGAAGGGAATGATGATTTTGTGATTTATTGTGATGCATCAAAGCAAGGTCTCAGTTGTGTATTAATGCAACGAACGAAGGTGATTGCTTATGCGTCTAGACAATTGAAGATTCACGAGCAAAATTATACAACTCACGATTTGGAATTGGGTGCTGTTGTTTTTGCATTAAAGACTTGGAGGCATTATTTATATGGGGTCAAAAGTATTATATATACCGACCACAAAAGTCTCCAACATATATTTAATCAGAAGCAACTGAATATGAGACAACGCAGGTGGATTGAACTATTGAATGATTATGATTTTGAGATTCGATACCACCTGAGGAAGGCGAATGTGGTAGCCGACGCTTTGAGTAGAAAGGACAGAGAACCTATACGGGTAAAAGCTATGAATATAATTATTCGTACTAACCTTACTACTCAAATAAAGGAGGTGCAACAGGGGGTTGTAAAAGAAGGAAAGTTGAAGAATGAGATACCCAAAGGATCAGAGAAACCTCTTAATATTCGAGAAGACGGAACCCGATATAGGGCTGATAGAATTTGGGTACCAAGGTTTAGAGATGTGAGAGAAATGGTACTCAAAGAAGCACATAAAACCAGATATTCAATACATCCCGGAGCGGGGAAGATGTATAAAGATCTCAAGAAACACTTTTGGTGGCCGGGTATGAATGCCGATATTGCTAAATATGTAGGAGAATGTTTGACGTGTTCTAAGGTCAAAGCTGAACATCAGAAACCATCAGGTCTACTACAACAACCTGAAATCCCGGAATGGAAATGGGAAAACATTACAATGGATTTCATTACTAAATTGCCAAGGACTGCAAGTGGTTATGATACTATTTGGGTAATAGTTGATCGTCTCACCAAGTCAGCACACTTCCTGCCAATGAAAGGAGATGACAAAATGGAGAAGTTGGCGCGATTGTATTTGAAGGAGGTTTTCTCCAGACATGGAATACCCGTCTCTATTATCTCTGATAGGGATGGTAGATTTGTTTCAAGGTTCTGGCAGACGTTGCAACAAGCATTGGGGACTCGTCTAGACATGAGTACTGCCTATCATCCACAAACTGATGGGCAGAGCGAAAGGACGAGCATGTGTTATTGATTTCAGAAACAGTTGGGATCGACACCTACCGTTAGCAGAATTTTCCTACAAAAACAGTTATCATTCTAGTATTGAGATGGCGCCATTTGAGGCACTTTATGGTAGAAAGTGCAGGTCTCCGATTTGTTGGAATGAAGTGGGGGATAGAAAGATTACGGGTCCAGAGATAATACAAGAAACTACCGAGAAAATCATCCAAATTCAACAACGATTGAAAACCGCCCAGAGTCGATAAAAGAGCTACGCGGACAGTAAAAGAAAAGATATAGAGTTTGAAATTGGAGAAATGGTCATGCTTAAGGTTTCACCTTGGAAAGGCGTTGTTCAATTTGGTAAACGGGGGAAACTAAATCGAAGGTACATTGGACCATTCAAGATTATAGATCGTGTCGGACCAGTAGCTTACCAACAGGAGCTACCTCAACAACTCACGGCTGTACATAACAGTTTCCACGTCTCGAATTTGAAGAAATGTTTTGCTAAAGAAGATCTCACTATTCCGTTGGACGAAATCCAAATCAATGAAAAACTTCAATTCATTGAAGAACCCGTTGAAATAATGGATCGTGAGGTTAAGAGACTTAAGCAAAACAAGATACCGATTGTTAAGATTTGATGGAATGCTCGTAGAGGACCCGAGTTCACCTGGGAGTGTGAAGATTAGATGAAGAAGAAATACCCGCATCTATTTCCAGAAGATTCGTCAACACCTTCAACAGCTTAAAATTTCGGGACGAAATTTATTTAACGGGTAGGTACTGTAGTGACCCGAACTTTTCCATGTTTATATATATTAATTGAGATTGATATTTACATGACTAAATATTTCCAACGTGTTAAGCAATCAAACTTGTTAAGACTTTATTAAATGAATTAAGTTTCATATAGACAATTGATCACCCATGTTGACCGGCGATTCACGAACGTTACAAAATTGTAAAAACTACATGTTGTGGTATATATAGACATATATATATGGTTGAAATAAGATTATGATGAGTAAGTATCGCACTAAGTATATTAACAATGTGTGATATACATAAGAAATGAGATTACTAAGTTAAGAAACTCGAAATGATATATATATAACGATTATCGTTATGATAACATCTACTAAATACATATGTATCATATTAAGATATTGATACACTATATTTAACATGATAAAATGATATTTAAATATATCATTAAGTGTGTTAACAATGAACTACATATGTAAAAACAAGACTACTAACCCAAGAATTACGAAACGAGACTTATATGTAACGATTATCGTTGTAACGATATTTTAATGTATATATCATATTAAGAGATATTCATACATCATAATATCATGATAATATAATAATTTAACATCTCATTTGATATACTAAACATTGGGTTAATAACATTAATTGAGATCGTTAACTTAAAGGTTTCAAAACAACACTTACATGTAACGACTAACGAAGACTTAACGACTCCATTAGAATATATATACATATTGTGTTTTGATATGTATTCTTAAACTTTTGAAAGACTTCAAGACACATATCAAAGTACTTCTACTTAACAAAAATGCTTACAATTACATCCTCGTTCAGTTTCATCAACAATTCTACTCGTATGCACCCGTATACGTACTCGTACAATACACAGCTTTTAGATGTATGTACTATTGGTATATACACTCCAATTATCAGCTCTTAGCAGCCCATGTGAGTCACCTAACACATGTGGGAACCATCATTTGGCAACTAGCATGAAATATCTCATAAAATTACAAAAATATTAGTAATCATTCATGACTTATTTACATGAAAACAAAATTACATATCCTTTATATCTAATCCATATACCAACGACCAAAAACACCTACAAACACTTTCATTCTTCAATTTTCTTCATCTAATTGATCTCTCTCAAGTTCCATCTTCAAGTTCTAAGTGTTCTTCATAAATTCCATAAGTATAGTTTCATAAAAATCAAGAATACTTCCAAGTTTGAAAGTCTACTTCCAAGCTTTCTAATCCATTCCAAGTAATCATCTAAGATCAAGGAACCTTTGTTATTTACAGTAGGTTATCTTTCTAATTCAAGGTAATATTCATATTCAAACTTTGATTCAATTTCTACAAATATAACAATCTTATTTCGAGTAAAAATCTTACTTGAACTGTTTTCGTGTCATGATTATGTTTCAAGAACTTTCAAGCCATCCAAGGATTCTTTAAAGCTAGATCCATTTTTCTCATTTCCAGTGGTTTTATCCAGAAAACTTAAGGTAGTAATGATGTTCATAACATCATTCGATTCATACATATAAAGCTATCTTATTCGAAGGTTTAAACTTGTAATCACTAAAACATAGTTTAGTTAATTCTAAACTTGTTTGCAAAAAAAAGTTAATCCTTCTAACTTGACTTTTAAAATCAAATAAACACATGTTCTATATCTATATGATATGCTAACTTAATGATTTAAAACCTGGAAACACGATGAACACCATAAAATCGGATATACGCCGTCGTAGTGAAACCGGGGGCTGTTTTGGTTTGGATAATTAAAAACTATGATAAACTTTGATTTAAAAGTTGTTCTTTTGGGAAAATGATTTTTCATATGAACATGAAACTATATCCAAAAATCAAGGTTAAACTCAAAGTGGAAGTATGTTTTCTAAAATGGTCATCTAGACGTCGTTCTTTCGACTGAAATGACTACCTCTTTAGTAATTGACATGTAACTTAAATTTCCGACTATAAACCTATACTTTTTCTGTTTGGATTCTTAAATTAGAGTTCAATATGAAACCATAGCAATTTGATTCACTCAAAACGGATTTAAAATGAAGAAGTTATGGGTAAAACAAGATTGGATATTTTTGATCTTTTTAGCTACGGGAAATGTTTAACAAATCTATACAAATCATATCCTAGCTAACTTTTATTGTATTATACATGTATTCTAATATATTATGTAATCTTGGGATACCATAGACACGTATGCAAATGTTTTTACATATCGACCCATGTATATATATTATTTGGAACAACCATAGACACTCTATATGCAGTAATGTTGGAGTTAGCTATACAGGGTTGAGGTTGATTCCAAAAATATATATACTTTGAGTTGTGATCTAGCCTGAGACGTGTATACACTGGGTCGTGGATTGATTCAAGATAATATATATCGATTTATTTCTGTACATCTAACTGTGGACAACTAGTTGTAGGTTACTAACAAGGACAGCTGACTTAATACACTCAAATCTTTAAAACATAATAAAAATGGTTGTAATTATATTTTGATCATACTTTGATATATATGTACATATTTGTATAGGTTCGTGAATCGATCCGTGGCCAAGTCTTATTTTCGAGGAAGGAAATATCTGTGAAAGTGAGTTATAGTCCCACTTTTAAAATCTAATATTTTTGGGATGAGAATACATGCAGGTTTTATAAATGATTTACAAAATAGACACAAGTACGTGAAACTACATTCTATGGTTGAATTATCGAAATCGAATATGCCCCTTTTTATTAAGTCTGGTAATCTAAGAATTAGGGAACAGACACCCTTATTGACGTGAATCCTAAAGATAGATCTATTGGGCCTAACAAACCCCATCCAAAGTACCGGATGCTTTAGTACTTCGAAATTTATATCATATCCGAAGGGTGTCCCGGAATGATGGGGATATTCTTATATATGCATCTTGTTAATGTCGGTTACCAGGTGTTTACCATATGAATGATTTTTATCTCTATGTATGGGATGTGTATTGAAATATGAAATCTTGTGGTCTATTATTACGATTTGATATATATAGGTTAAATCTATAAGTCACCAACATTTTTGTTGACGTTTAAAGCATGTTGTGACGATCTTTCCAAATCCCTTTGGACGAATACATCATTCATTGATTTCATAGTGAGGTTTTGACCTCTATATGATACGTTTTGTAAACATTGCATTCTTTTGAAAAGGCACACCATAAATGAATACATAAATCCAAGGTTTTCGACGTCTGATGATTTCTACATATAGACAATCACCGTATATAATAGTTTACAATACTACATCCGTTGATAATGCAGTCAAAATAAGATACATGGTGATGATTTTGTGAATGCGAAGTTGTCTTGAATAAAGCATGTATGACTCCATGCACATAGCTTGTATCACATATAAGCAAACAGCGGAAGACTTCTAGGGAACCTGAGAATAAACATGCTAACAAGTGTCAACACAAAGGTTGGTAAGTTCATAGTTTTAGTGTTTTGCATAATCTGTATATAAAAGTGGATCACAAGATTTCAGTTGTTTCATCCAGAAACGTTTATCAATAGATTCTACATAACAGAGCACCCTGGTAACTAAGCTTTAACGTTATAATGATAAATACCCCATTCGTTTTAATACACGCAAACCAACGTGTCCTAAACTCAAATAACACACGTCCGTTAAAAGGCTAGTGCTCTAGCTCGGACGGGGATGTCAAGCCCTATGGATCCATATACTATTATTCGCGCCCACCAGTCCATATCCTATGTACTGGCAGCTACTAGTTACCAAAGCTAAGGGATTTTTGGTTCAAAATCAGTGTAGAATTAAGTATGTACTTGTATCCATTGCGTTTAAAATAAATTGCATATATTCTCAGCCCAAAAATATATATTGCAAAAGCAATTAAAAAGGGAGCAATGAAACTCACCTTAGCAGCACATAAAGTTATTCATCGAATGTGACCGAAACTCGGAATATCAAATAATCGTAGATCTAAACCTAGAGAACATATGTTGGTCAATAAATATCTATCAGGCTAGGTCAGGTCATAGTGTATCATAATCCTAATGCTCGAGATCGACATACAAAAGTTTATCAAAAGTCGTTTCAAAAAGTCAATTTTGATAATAGTTCAATAAAACGAGATGTGCCTTATATAAGGATTCATTTACTCGATTAGTAATATTTGAAAATCCAATTTATCAATCTTATGAACAAGTTGTTTAAATCTTAATTGTAGATTTGAAAGCAATTTCAATTAACGTTAATCATAATTCAGTTGATCATATCTTTTAATCCGTTCATCGAAACTATTCGATATCTAAATGAAAAGTTATTGATTTTTCGCCAGCTTTCCAAAAACATGCATATCATATACCTTTTATGTAGTGACCCAAACTTTTCCATGTTTATATATATTAATTGAGATTGATATTTACATGATTAAATGTTTCCAACATGTTAAGCAATCAAACTTGTTAAGACTTAATTAATTGAAATAGGTTTCATGTAGACAATTGACCACCCAAGTTGGCCGGTGATTCACGAACGTTAAAACTTGTAAAAACTATATGATGACATATATATGGTTATATATATAGTTAACATGATATTATGATAAGTAAACATATCATTAAGTATATTAACAATGAACTACATATGTAAAAACAAGACTACTAACTTAATGATTTTGAAACGAGACATATATGTAACGATTATCGTTGTAACGACATTTAATGTATATATATCATATTAAGAGATATTCGTACATCATAATATCATGATAATATAATAATTTAAAATCTCTTTTGATATTATAAACATTGGGTTAACAACATTTAACAAGATCGTTAACCTAAAGGTTTCAAAACAACATTTACATGTAACGACTAACGATGACTTAACGACTCAGTTAAAATGTATATACATGTAGTGTTTTAATATGTATTCATACACTTTTGAAAGACTTCAAGACACTTATCAAAATACTTCTACTTAACAAAAATGCTTACAATTACATCCTCGTTCAGTTTCATCAACAATTCTACTCGTATGCACCCGTATTCGTACTCGTACAATACACAGCTTTTAGATGTATATACTATTGGTATATACACTCCAATGATCAGCTCTTAGCAGCCCATGTGAGTCACCTAACACATGTGGGAACCATCATTTGGCAACTAGCATGAAATATCTCATAAAATTACAAAAATATGAGTAATCATTCATGACTTATTTACATGAAAACAAAATTACATATCCTTTATATCTAATCCATACACCAACGACCAAAAACACCTACAAACACTTTCATTCTTCAATTTTCTTCATCTAATTTATCTCTCTCAAGTTCTATCTTCAAGTTCTAAGTGTTCTTCATAAATTCCAAAAGTTCTAGTTTCATAAAATCAAGAATACTTTCAAGTTTGCTAGCTCACTTCCAATCTTGTAAGGTGATCATCCAACCTCAAGAAATCTTTGTTTCTTACAGTAGGTTATCATCCTAATACAAGGTAATAATCATATTCAAACTTTGGTTCAATTTCTATAACTATAACAATCTTATTTCAAGTGATGATCTTACTTGAACTTGTTTTCGTGTCATGATTTTGCTTCAAGAACTTCGAGCCATCCAAGGATCCATTGAAGCTAGATCCATTTTTCTCTTTTCCAGTAGGTTTATCCAAGGAACTTAAGGTAGTAATGATGTTCATAACATCATTCGATTCATACATATAAAGCTATCTTATTCGAAGGTTTAAACTTGTAATCACTAGAACATAGTTTAGTTAATTATAAACTTGTTCGCAAACAAAAGTTAATCCTTCTAACTTGACTTTTAAAATAAACTAAACACATGTTCTATATCTATATGATATGCTAACTTAATGATTTAAAACCTGGAAACACGAAAAACACCGTAAAATCGGATTTACGCCGTCGTAGTAACACCGCGGGCTGTTTTGGGTTAGTTAATTAAAAACTATGATAAACTTTGATTTAAAAGTTGTTATTCTGAGAAAATGATTTTTATTATGAACATGAAACTATATCCAAAAATTATGGTTAAACTCAAAGTGGAAGTATGTTTTCTAAAATGGTCATCTAGACGTCGTTCTTTCGACTGAAATGACTACCTTTACAAAAACGACTTGTAACTTATTTTTCTGACTATAAACCTATACTTTTCTGTTTAGATTCATAAAATAGAGTTCAATATGAAACCATAGCAATTTGATTCACTCAAAACGGATTTAAAATGAAGAAGTTATGGGTAAAACAAGATTGGATAATTTTTCTCATTTTAGCTACGTGAAAATTGGTAACAAATCTATTCCAACCATAACTTAATCAACTTGTATTGTATATTATGTAATCTTGAGATACCATAAACATGTATACAATGTTTCGACCTATCATGTCGACACATCTATATATATTTCGGAACAACCATAGACACTCTATATGTGAATGTTGGAGTTAGCTATACAGGGTTGAGGTTGATTCCAAAATATATATAGTTTGAGTTGTGATCAATACTGAGATACGTATACACTGGGTCGTGGATTGATTCAAGATAATATTTATCGATTTATTTCTGTACATCTAACTGTGGACAACTAGTTGTAGGTTACTAACGAGGACAGCTGACTTAATAAACTTAAAACATCAAAATATATTAAAAGTGTTGTAAATATATTTTGAACATACTTTGATATATATGTATATATTGTTATAGGTTCGTGAATCAACCAGTGGCCAAGTCTTACTTCCCGACGAAGTAAAAATATGTGAAAGTGAGTTATAGTCCCACTTTTAAAATCTAATATTTTTGGGATGAGAATACATGCAGGTTTTATAAATGATTTACAAAATAGACACAAGTACGTGAAACTACATTCTATGGTTGAATTATCGAAATCGAATATGCCCCTTTTTATTAAGTCTGGTAATCTAAGAATTAGGGAACAGACACCCTAATTGACGTGAATCCTAAAGATAGATCTATCGGGCCCAACAAGCCCCATCCAAAGTACCTGATGCTTTAGTACTTCGAAATTTATATCATATCCGAAGGGTGTCCCGGAATGATGGGGATATTCTTATATATGCATCTTGTTAATGTCGGTTACCAGGTGTTCACCATATGAATGATTTTTATCTCTATGTATGGGATGTGTATTGAAATATGAAATCTTGTGGTCTATTATTATGATTTGATATATATAGGTTAAACCTATAACTCACCAACATTTTTGTTGACGTTTTAAGCATGTTTATTCTCAGGTGATTATTAAGAGCTTCCGCTGTCGCATACTTAAATAAGGACGAGATTTGGAGTCCATGCTTGTTTGATATTGTGTAAAAACTGCATTCAAGAAACTTATTTTGTTGTAACATATTTGTATTGTAAACCATTATGTAATGGTCGTGTGTAAACCGGATATTTTAGATTATCATTATTTGATAATCTACGTAAAGCTTTTTAAAACCTTTATCTATGAAATAAAGGTTATGGTTTGTTTTAAAAATGAATGCAGTCTTTGAAAAACGTCTCATATAGAGGTCAAAACCTCGCAACGAAATCAATTAATATGGAACGTTTTTAATCAATAAGAACGGGACATTTCATTTTATTAGTAATATATGTATTTAATTCGTGATTCATCATAAACTGTTTAACGACGAAATTTAGCATACAAGCATGCATAAATATATATACTCTAGCACTAGTTAGGGATAAACTATTAATATATAAAAGATAAAATATGTGTGCTTACGTATCAATATTGAGATTCAATATTGTAGTAAAGTACGCAGACGTAACAGAGATGATAAACACTAGGTTTGACTTGCGAATATTACCCACGAATATTACCCATAACCTCCATAGCTATAACCCATAGTTTCCTTAGCTTTATCCCGCTCGAAAACCATTTTTGAAATCGTTTGGACATGACCTCGTCGTAGTATTTTATGTATAATACTAATAATAATAATAATAAGATTAATAATAATATTAACCTTAATAATAATAATAATAATAATAATAATAATAATAATAATAATAATAATAATAATAATAATAAAAATAATAATAAAAATAATAGTATAAATATATATATCAGAGAGAAAGAAAGAAATAAATATGAAGGTGTAAGGATTCTGGCAGAACTCGTGGCCTTTTATAGACTTGGCCAGATTTTTAGGGCCATGCGATCGCATGGCTGTGATGCCCAATTCCCATGCGATAGCATGGGGTGCTGATCCAGCTCACATTTTTTTGTACACTAGCTTGTCGACATGTTTTTTAATTATAAATATAATATTTTTAATTTATATATTTAATTATATATTCTATTAAATTCACATGCATAATTGACTTGAAATTTTTGTTCCGATAAGTTGTACGTTGTTACTCGACTTATGTCCCGGTTCCGGTTTCTCGAACGCATTTTCGTACACTTAGAAAACTAATACTTTACGTTTCGTGACTCGTACCTTTGTCAAAATATAATATTAAATTATCCATAAACTATACCACTCAAAGTATATCTTAAACTTTTGAGTGTTTTGGTCATTTACTTTTATAAATCATCCTCTCGTTATTTACCAATATAATAGTATTATCAAATATTTTATAACCAAATTAATATTACATTTTATCATATTATTAAATATATATATTTTCAATATAAACATGTTTTAAATATACGTCGCAAGTTATTCATACAATTAATATTCCAACTTATCATATATATTCAAATAAATATTTAAACCAATAAGTTTAATGTACGGTATCAAACAATTAATACATTGTTACGTTTTCAAGTTATAGTATATATATATATATATATATATATATATATATATATATATATATATATATATATATATATATATATATATATATATATATATACATATAATTGTTCACGAATCGTCGAGAACAACCGAAAGGTATTTGAATATATGAAAGTAGTTCAAAAATTTTGAGATTCAGTTTTACAGACTTTGCTTATCGCGTCGGAAATATTAATCAAACAAAGATTAAGTTTAAATTTGGTCAGAAATTTCCGGGTCATCACACATGTTTATTCTCAGGTGAATACTAAGAGCTTCCGCTGTTGCATACTAAAATAAGGACAAGATTTGGAGTCCATGTTTGTATGATATTATGTAAAAACTGCATTCAAGAAACATATGTCGATGTAATATATTTCTATTGTAAATCATTATATAATGGTCGTGTGTAAACAGTATATTTTAGATTATCATTATTTGATAATCTACGTAATATTTTTAAAACCTTTATTGATAAAATAAAGGTTATGGTTGTTTTAAAAATGAATGCAGTCTTTTAAAAACGTCTCATATAGAGGTCAAAACCTCGCAACGAAATCAATTAATATGGAACGTTTATAATCAATATGAACGGGACATTTCATTTATCATTACTATTAGTATTATTATCATAATTATAATTATTGTTATTATTATTATTATTATTATAAGTATTATTATTATTATTAATATTATTAGTAGTAATATTATTATTACTATTATTATTATTACAAAAAGTATCATTATTTTTCTAAAAGTATAATTTTATTAAAATCTGTATCATTATTGAAATTAACATTTTTACAAAAATTATCATTTTATTATCAACAAAAACTATCATTATTAGCAATTAAATACTTTGTATATAAAAATATACTTACTACATATACTATAATTATATTAAAGTTCATATAACTATATATCAAACATATTATCATATTTTTTTTATACTTACGTATAACAAACTACTGATTTTAAAAATAATACTAATCATATAGAAATACATATAGATATTGATAATGCTAAAAACGAACATATATTTCATAGCATTATTCCTCAAGAAAGACAAGCTTTTAGTTGCAATTGTTCTATTTACAAGTGATATTCGTTTAAATAATAAAAGGTGAAGACAAAAGACAGATTCGACGATTTGAAGACGCAAACGACCAAAAAGCTCAAAAGAACAAAAGACAATCAAAAAGGTTCCAATTATTGATAAGAAACGTCTCGAAATCACAAGAGTACAAGATTCAAAACGCAAAGTACAAGATATTAAATTGTACGCGAGGACGTTCGAAAATCCGGAACCGGGACTAGAGTCAACTCTTAACGCTCGACGCAACGGACTAAAAATTACAAGTTAACTATGTATATAAATATAATATAATATATAATTAATTATATTAATTATATATATATTATATATATATTAAAAACTGTCGGCAGCCAGAAACTCCAAGGGTGTGAATTGAAAATACCTCTCCGCGACTCGCGGAGTTTGAAGGGCTTTTTGCCGCGAGTCGCGGAGCCCCAAATTTCACTTCTGGCTATAAAGCCAACCGAATTCTGATCGAATTTATCATCTTTTTTCTCAATCTCTCTCTCAATATATACGTAATATATTTATATTTATAATTTATATTTTAATTTTAATTATAATTCTAATAATAAGGGTATGTTAGCGAATGTTGTAAGGGGGTAAGTCGAAATTCTACGCTATTTTTAATCATTGTAAGTTATGTTCAACCTTTTTATATTAATGTCTCGTAGCTAAGTTATTATTATGCTTATTTAAAACAAAGTAATCATGATGTTGGGCTAATTACTAAAATTGGGTAATTGGGCTTTGTACCATAATTGGGGTTTGGACAAAAGAACGACACTTGTGGAAACTAGACTATGGGCTATTAATGGGCTTTATATTTGTTTAACTAAATGAAAGTTTGTTAATGTTAATATAAAGATTTACAATTGGGCGTCCCTATAAATTACCATATAAACTCGATCGGACACGATGGGCGGGGTATTTATATGTACGAATAATCGTTCATTTAACCGGACACGGGAATGGATTAATAGCCACTAGAATAATTAAAACAGGGGTGAAATTACATTCAAGGGTAATTGGTGTAATTGTTAACAAAGTAGTAAAACCTTGGTTTACACGCAGTCGATAACCTGGTGTATTCATTAAACAAAGTATTAAAACCTTGTTACAATTCGAATCCCCAATTAGTTGGAATATTTATCTTCGGGTATAATAATAATTTGACAAGGACACTTGCAATTTATATTTATGACTGATGGACTGTTATGGACAAAAACCAGACGGACATATTGAATAATCCAGGACAAAGGAAAATTAACCCATGGGCATAAAACTAAAATCAACACGTCAAACATCATGATTACGGAAGTTTAAATAAGCATAATTCTTTTATTTCATATTTTATTTCCTTTATTTTATATTTAATTGCACTTCTAATTATCGCACTTTTATTGTTATTTAAATCGCACTTTTAATTATCGTACTTTTAATTATCGCAATTTTATTTTATCGCATTTTTATTATTCGCAATTTCATTATCATTATTTACTTTACGCTTTAATTTAAAGTCTTGTATTTATTTTATATTTTACATTAGGTTTTAACTGCGACTAAAGTTTTAAAATCGACAAACCGGTCATTAAACGGTAAAAACCCCCTTTATAATAATAATATTACTTATATATATATTTGAATTTTTATAAAAGTAAACTAATATAGCGTTGAGCTTTGTTTAAAGATTTCCCTGTGGAACGAACCGGACTTACTAAAAACTACACTACTGTACGATTAGGTACACTGCCTATAAGTGTTGTAGCAAGGTTTAAGTATATCCATTCTATAAATAAATAAATATCTTGTGTAAAATTGTATCGTATTTAATAGTATTTTCTGCTAAAATTTAATAGTATTTTATACCCCTCTGCTTTAACATCAAGTATTTTTTGGCGCCGCTGCCGGGGAATCTTCTTAAAAACCGGAAGCGCAACGCTAATATAAAAAAAAAAAAAAAAAAGATTTTTAGTTACTTTTATTAAAAATTCGTTTTTGTAAAAATACGTTTTAAATATTCAAAAATATAAAAAGAAAACCAAAATATAAGTATTTTTAGGATTTTGTTAAATATTTAAGTTTTATAAAGTTTCTTTATTTTTATTTTAGTTTATAAAAATATAAGTTTTAATTTTAATATCTTTTATTTAATTAAAAAACAGAAAACAAAATAAAAAAAAAAAAAAAATAAAGAAAAACGCGTAAAAACAAAAGCTGTCAACTGAATTCCTGAATCCCGCGACTTGCGGGGTTTTCTTCTCTTTTTGCCGCGACTCGCGGAGGTCTTCTGACACACGGACAAAACCCTAAAGTTGCATTAATTACGGAGTTTTAATTTATTATTATTATTATTTAACTTAATTATTATTATTATTATTATTATTAATTTTAGTTTTATTTTTACTTTTTACTTTATATATGTATTTTGTTTAATTAGTTTTATTAAAATTGTAAAATTAGTAGTTTTTATTAAATAAATAATATAAAAATAATATTTTTTATAAAAATTGTACTTTTTACAACTTTTTGTATATTTTTATATTTTGTACCTTTTTAATCGTTGTAGCGTAATATTTGTATTTTTTAGCTCATATTTAATTTTAAACTTAGTTTTTGCTATAGTTATTTTTACTCCTATATTTTTAGGCTTTGCCGTAGAATTCCTTAAGTGATTTTTCTTTAGACTAAGATTTAGGTGCTTTAGAATTTTGCTACGCCTTTTTAAGTTTTAGTTTCTTTTTAAGTTATTTCCATTTGGGATTTAGTTTTTCCTGTAAGCTTTAATATTTTTAGACCTTTTACTATGTATCAATTATCATTCCAATTAGTAATTTCAATTTGCGATTATAATTTTAAGTTAGTTGTAGTAATAAGGTTAAATTAGTTAAGTATTTTTAAGTTTTTATAAGTTTCTTTTATTTTTCCGTCACCTTTTATTTTTCAACCATTTTTCTTTTTCGACATTTTTCGACGAACTCTTTTTCTCTCTTATTTCTCGCTATTCTAGTTTTTAGGACTTAGAATTTTTTCTACTTCTTATCTAAATTTCTTAAAATTACGAAAATTTATTTTAAGTGGTTAAATTAATAGACATCAAAATTTTCTGGTTCGTAGTAATAGTTGGATTTGTACGTGGACCGGGTTATTGGAGCCAAACAGTCCTCAATTATATTGAGACCAAACGAATCCTGCCCCTCTCACAATCAGAAAAGTCTATTGATTGGATAACTTATTATAATTTTTCTTTCCTTTTTAAAACTAATAGGATATTCTGTGAATGCACCGAGCAAGACGTTCATCACCTTTTGTACGTTCACCACCTGTAACTCGATCAAGACATCGTTTAACAAATATAACCGCCGTTGATTTTTCTTTAGAATCGTCATCCAGTCGACCAAGTACTTCAATTCAAATTTCCGATAATCCATTTTTTGAACCCAACCTCACAATTGAGAATCCAGAAAATATTCAGGAACGGTTCATAGATCCTAAACCATTAAACTTTCCTCCGGAACCACCAATCATTCAAACAGAGATTGTTGAGGAACGAACTATTAAATCAGAATCATCTAGTGATACCGATTCAACAAATTCAATTATGGAGAATCTGGAACCTTTAAGTATGGAAGACCGAATGAGAGCTAAACGCACTGGCCAAGGTCACGCAATTACTCATCCAGACATTAATGCGCCAGATTATGAAATCAAAGGACAAATTCTACACATGGTGACTAATCAATGCCAATTTAGTGGTGCGCCGAAGGAAGATCCAAATGAACATCTACGTACCTTTAATAGGATCTGCACACTATTTAAAATACGAGAAGTGGAGGATGAACAGATATATCTCATGTTATTTCCCTGGACTTTAAAGGGAGAAGCCAAAGATTGGTTGGAATCGTTACCTGAAGGGGCGATTGATACATGGGATGTTTTAGTTGACAAATTTCTTAAACAATTCTTTCCTGCATCTAAAGCCGTAAGACTTCAAGCAGAAATTGTTACGTTCACACAGAAACCAAATGAAACTTTATATGAGGCGTGGACAAGATATGGAAAGTTGTTAAGAGGATGTCCGCAACATGGTTTAGACACCTGTCAAATAGTACAAATATTTTACCGAGGATGCGACATCACTACAAGAAAAGACATAGATATAGCAGCTGGTGGTTCTATTATGAAGAAAACCGAAATTGATGCTTACAAAATTATTGATAATACTGCTTCCCACTCACATGAGTGGCACCAAGAAAAAGATATCATTAGATCATCTAAAGCAGCTAGAGCCGATTCTAGCCATGACTTAGATTCCATTTCCGCAAAGATAGATGCTGTGGAGAGACGAATGGAAAAGATGACTAAGGATATTCACTCAATACGAATTAGTTGTGAGCAGTGTGGAGGACCACATTTGACAAAAGATTGTCTAAGTATTGAATTAACAATGGAACAAAGAGAGAATATTTCATACATAAACCAAAGGCCTGGAAATAATTATCAGAATAATTATCAACCGCCAAGACCGATTTACAATCAAAACCAGAATTATAACCGAAATATTCCATACAACAACCAACAAGGTCCTAGCAATCAACAAGTATCCAATAATACTTACAATCAGCAAAGACCGAATTTTCAAAACAAACCACCACAACAAACCGATGATAAAAAGCCGAATTTAGAAGATATGATGACGAAGCTAGTTGAAACTCAAACGCAGTTTTTCACATCTCAAAAACAAACCAATGAACAAAATGCTCAAGCATTTAGAAATCAACAAGCTTCTATTCAAAATCTGGAACAAGAAGTAAGTAACCTAGCAAGGTTAATAGGTGAAAGAAAACCGGGAAGTCTACCGAGCGATACAAATGCTAACCCCCGGAATGAAACAGCTAAAGCTATTACCACAAGAAGTGGTACAACACTTAAACCACCTGAAATACCTGTAACTTCTGATGAAACTATTCCTACTCCACAAGAACCACAACCTGATCAAGATAAGGAAAAAGAACCGGTAGTTGAAAAGGTTAATGAAGATAACACAGTTAAGGATAAACCTTATGTTAAACCATATCAACCACCACTTCCTTACCCGAGTAAAATGAAGAAGGAAAAACTTGAAGCCGAGCAATCCAAATTCTTGGATATGTTTAAACAGATAAATGTAAATCTTCCTTTCATTGATGTAATTTCAGGAATGCCAAGATATGCTAAATTCTTGAAAGATCTAATCACGAATAGAAAGAAAATGGAAGAACTCTCGGCTGTTACTATGAATGCTAATTGTTCAGCAGTGCTGTTGAATAAGATACCAGAAAAACTATCTGATCCAGGAAGTTTCACAATTCCATGTTTTCTGGGTAGTCTTAGTTCAATAGAAGCATTGGCTGATTTAGGTGCTAGTATAAATTTAATGCCGTATTCACTATACGCTAAACTAGACCTTGGAGAATTGAAACCAACCAGAATAAGCATACAACTAGCCGATAGATCAATAAAATATCCTAGAGGGATAATGGAGAACATGCTAGTTAAAGTTGGTACTTTAGTATTTCCAGTAGATTTTGTTGTTTTGGACATGGAAGAAGATTCTCAAGTTCCTCTCATATTAGGAAGACCATTCTTAAACACGGCTAAAGCAATGATAGACGTGTTCGGTAAGAAACTGACCCTAAGTATAGAGGATGAGAGTGTTACCTTTTCAGTTGATAGAGCAATGCAACAACCACAATCTGCAGATGATACATGTTATTATATTCAAACTATAGATGCACATGCAGAATTATTAGTAGAATTTCCAGAATTACAAGGAACAGGAGAATGTTCTTTAGGAGAAGGTAATGAACCAATTGATGAAGCTGAAATGTTAGCTACACTTATAGCTAATGGATATGAACCAACAACAGAAGAAATTCAAATGCTAAAAGAAGAAGACAGATATCGATATAAATCATCGATAGAAGAACCTCCGAAATTAGAGTTAAAGCCACTTCCAAACCATTTGGAATACGCTTATTTACATGGTGAATCTGAATTACCTGTAATAATATCGTCTTCTCTTACTGAAAATGAGAAATCACAACTCATTTCTGTGTTGAAAGCTCATAAACCAGCCATTGCATGGAAGATTCATGATATTAAAGGAATAAGTCCTTCGTATTGCACACATAAAATCCTTATGGAAGAAGGTCATAAAACGTATGTGCAACGCCAACGAAGACTAAATCCTAATATGCAAGATGTAGTTAAGAAAGAGATTATTAAACTGCTAGATGCAGGTTTAATTTACCCAATTTCTGATAGTCCATGGGTAAGCCCAGTTCAATGCGTGCCTAAGAAGGGTGGCATGACTGTCATCACAAATGAGAAAAATGAGCTTATTCCTACTAGGACTGTAACAGGATGGCGTGTATGTATTGATTATAGAAAATTAAATGACGCCACCAGAAAAGATCACTTTCCCTTACCTTTCATAGATCAAATGTTGGAAAGATTAGCCGGAAATAGTTACTATTGTTTTCTAGATGGATTTTCCGGATATTTTCAAATTCCAATAGCACCCGAAGATCAAGAGAAAACCACATTCACGTGCCCTTATGGTACTTTTGCTTACAAACGCATGCCATTTGGACTTTGTAACGCCCCTGCAACCTTTCAAAGGTGTATGATGGCGATTTTTCATGACATGATAGAAGAATGCATGGAAGTATTCATGGATGACTTTTCAGTCTTCGGTGATACATTTAAATCATGTCTAGTTAATCTGGAACGAATGCTAATTAGATGCGAAAAATCAAATCTAGTACTTAATTGGGAGAAATGCCATTTCATGGTTAAAGAAGGCATCGTTCTTGGACATAAAATTTCAAAAGAAGGAATTGAAGTGGATAGAGCTAAAGTAGATGTAATTGCTAAACTTCCACATCCCACCAATGTTAGAGGAGTTAGGAGTTTTCTAGGGCATGCCGGTTTTTACCGACGTTTCATAAAAGATTTTTCTAAAATTGCCACTCCTATGAATAAACTCCTAGAAAAGGATGCGCCATTCATCTTTTCAGATGAATGTATCAAATCTTTTAATATTCTTAAAGAAAAACTCACTAATGCGCCGATCATGATAACACCAAATTGGAATCTACCATTTGAACTAATGTGCGATGCAAGTGATTTTGCAATGGGAGCCGTTTTAGGACAAAGGATTGAAAAACGATTTCAACCTATATATTATGCTAGTAAGACATTACAAGGAGCACAAACGAACTATACAACTACTGAAAAAGAACTCCTTGCTATTGTCTTTGCTTTTGACAAATTTCGATCATATCTCGTTCTAGCAAAAACGGTGGTCTATACCGACCATTCTGCTCTTAGATACCTATTTTCAAAACAAGATGCTAAACCAAGATTAATCCGTTGGATCTTACTCTTACAAGAGTTTGATATTGAAATCCGAGATAAAAAAGGAGCAGAAAATCTCGCCGCTGATCATCTTTCTCGTCTTGAAAATCCCGAATTAGAAGTTCTGAATGAATCGGCCATACAAGACAACTTTCCTGATGAATATCTATTGAAGATAGATTATAAAGAAATCCCATGGTTTGCAGACTATGCAAACTACTTGGTTTGTGGATTCCTTGAAAAAGGATTATCGTACCAAAGACGAAAGAAATTCTTCAGTAATATAAAACACTATTTCTGGGAAGATCCACATCTGTTTAAAAGTTGTCCCGATGGAATAATACGCCGATGTGTATTTGGAGATGAAGCTAGTAAAATTTTAAACCATTGTCACACAGGACCAACAGGAGGGCATTATGGGCCTCAACTAACAGCAAGAAAAGTTTATGAAGCTGGATTCTATTGGCCTACAATTTACAAAGACGCACACCTTCTTTGCAAATCCTGTGATGCATGTCAAAGGGCCGGAAGAATAAGTCAACGTGATGAAATGCCACAAAATGTCATCCAAGTATGTGAAGTATTTGACATTTGGGGTATTGACTTTATGGGTCCATTTCCAAAATCTCATAACAATCTATATATACTCGTAGCCATTGATTATGTATCTAAATGGGCGGAAGCACAAGCTCTCCCAACTAACGATGCACGAGTTGTAGTCAACTTTTTAAAACGTCTTTTTGCAAGGTTTGGAACACCGAAAGCTTTAATAAGTGATCGGGGTACTCATTTCTGTAATAATCAACTTGAGAAAGTTCTTAAAAGATATGGAGTAACTCATAAAATCTCCACCGCATATCATCCACAAACAAGTGGACAAGTTGAAAATACAAACCGAGCTTTAAAACGTATTCTAGAGAAAACCGTAGGATCAAATCCAAAGGAATGGTCCATTAAATTGGAGGATGCACTCTGGGCTTTTAGAACAGCCTACAAAACTCCAATTGGAACCACACCTTTTAGACTTGTTTATGGAAAAGCATGTCATCTTCCAGTAGAAATTGAACACAAAGCATTTTGGGCTTTGAAGACATGTAATCTTGATTTACATGAAGCCGGACGTCTACGATTAAGTCAACTAAACGAATTAGAAGAATTAAGACATGAAGCATACGATAATTCGTTAATCTATAAAGAAAGAACGAAGAAATGGCATGATAAAAGAATCAGAAGTTCAAAAGAATTTAAAGAAGGAGACAGAGTTCTTCTTTTCAATTCACGATTCAAGCTATTTCCTGGAAAATTGAAATCAAGATGGTCTGGACCATTCATAGTCAAAAGAGTTTTCCCATACGGAACGATAGAATTAATAAATTCAAATGGAATTGAATTTAAAGTTAATGGTCACAGAGTTAAACATTACATACATGGTCCGATGGAAGTCGACAACGAAGTTACTCACAATTTCGATACCACAGCTAACTAAGTGTGGGGAGAATCAAGTCTTTAAAGGATAAATATGTATTTCTGTTAGAGTTAGATTGTCTGTTTTCGTGTAGTTCTCGAAAATGGAACACGTATGGTCTTTCCCTAGCAGACCCTAAAGAACTAGTCTTCTCCCCCCATTCTGAATTTTTATTTTTTTTAGGTTTTTACAAAATGAAGACTGCCTGTGAACTAAACCATGGTCTAATGCTACACGCTTTGATCACTAAAAGAAATAATGACATACTACCGAGTGAATTAGTATCAGTAATCAGAGAAAGAATGGACGGAGTTAGAAAAGGATCCAGATGCGAAGATAATAAGTTACAATTTGGTAAAGGAAAATCAAAATCCGCAGCGAAAAGAAGAGCACGACACCTAGAAAAATGTCACAAATGCGGAAAATGGTCACATGGAGGTAAATGTTCAAATAATCAAACCTATTCAAATACCGAATTTGTTACTTTATGCAGAGACGGACCGTTCATATGTTTAGAAGAAAAGACAATGAATGCTCGAGGTTACGCCTATGCAGCCATGGAAAACCAATTAAACCGACTATCTTATGAATATAATAGATCATATAACTAAGAAATCTATTTCACAGGTATGTCTGTACAGTTTTTATTTTTATTTTTATTTTTAACCTTTTGATAATAAACGCTAATTTGTTCGCTAAAAAGTATTAAATTGGTATTAAATAAAATTAGGTTTGGCGACCGAAATTATTGATATCCTTCAAAAATTTATTACATCACTGCGAAATTTAACGTTTATTCTTAAGGTATAAATATCTTTAATCAATCAAACCAAAATATTTCAAAAATTCGTCATGAGTTAAATTAGGTCTTGGAACCGAAATTACTTTACCGAAAAGAGGGGCGCATATTTTTGATAATATTTGACTGATTAAAGTGGGATAAAAAGACAAAAAGATTTTTAATTTTATTTTTACCATGTTTTTAATCTTAATATTTAAATCTTAAATTAATATTGTAAACTTTGTAAAAACGATATATTTAAAATTGTAAATATTTGAATTTTTAAAATAAGTTTGGTGTGAATTTATAATATGAATTTTTAAATTAAGTTTGGTGTGAATTTTTAATTTTTAAAATATGAAATTTTAATTTTATGCATTTTAAATTTTGAGTTTGGTGTGAATTTTTAATTTTAATTTTGAATTTTATATTTAAGTTGTGTGAATTTAAAAACAAAAATTTACTTTATCTCATTAAGTTAAAAATATGATTTTTAAAATTCGTCGTAAGTTGAAGACTAGGTCTTTGAACCGAAATTGCTTTACCCGAGGGAGGGACGAGAACTTTTATTATCATTATTTTTAATCTTATTGATTTAAAGTATGCCAAAAACATTAAAAAACCCAAAAATCTTAGCTTTTAAAACAATCGCTACAAAAAGACAAATTTTAAAATTTTGTCGAGGGACGGACTAGGACATCGATCCGAAACGACCTCGTCCTAAATAACAAGGGAAACAAAATTTTAAAATTAAATACTTGATTGTTTTATAAGTTAAAGATTATATAAAAAAAAAAAAAAAAAAAAAAAAAAAGGGTAAACTCCGCGACTCGCGGAGTTTACAGTGCAAACCTCCGCGACTCGCGGTGGTATGAAAATACAGAAAAAAAAAATAAAAGGAACGAGCTGGAACAGAATAACACACACACACATACTGCACTTCGAAAAAACCCGAGAAAACCCACGAAAATCATCCCAAAAACTCGATTTTTCACCGTTAATCTTCAAATTTTTCACTACAATCATGTTGAGGAGGATCTTATCTAAGAATTACTCAAGAAAACAGGTACAATTACACCCCAAATCACCTTTAAATCCGAATTTTAGTGTGTTCTTGAGCATATTTTCATAATTTGAATTTTGTTAATTTTTAGTGTAATTAGTGTTAAATTGTTAGTATATTATGCATGTATAACCTAGATTGATGCTTGTTAACATGATTTGAAGCCAAAAACTTCAAAATCTTTAGAATCTAGGGTTTGTGTTCTTGAGCAAATTTGGGGCTTTTTGATATAAACAGGTTATGGCCGATTTTTGTCATGAATTGTTGCTAAATTGAGTAGTGTAACATGTCTAGGTAGTTAAAAGATCCAAACTTTGAGCCTAAACATGATTTTGAGAATTAAAGTGGACTTTTTCAAGTTCAAAATTCATGAACTTGATTTTTGAAAGATAATGCCATTTGAGACTTGTTTATTTGCTAGTAATGATTATTTTGACATGTTATTTGAGTTGAATGCTTATGAACTTGGCGAAAATTTTCGTATATGCTTATTTGAAAAAGTGTAGATTTGATAAAAATGTGGAAATAAGCTTAAGTTTGATATAAATTGATAATGTCATTGTAATTATTTTGATTGATGATTTTGCTGACACTAATGCATACTTGGATGCACAAAATTTGTGTTTGATGTGTTTTGCAGAATGAAAGGGGTGAATCTTCATCCCAAGCCCGCCATGCTCCTGCTGAGAACTTGGAACAACAGGAGGTAGATAACTACTACAAGCAGGATGTACCTCATCCAGTCATGACCTTTTCAGATATGCACTTGGAACAGTTGCACCCGAACCTGAGATTTGACAGACTTTGGATAGATTATCCAAAATATCAACGGGGTTTGCATACTCTTCATTCCAAGGTTGTTGAGGTACCAAGGGTCATAGAATGGGGACCCTTGGAAGCTGTAGAATTGGCCGGGCCAATTAGGGAATTACTGGTACAGAGGTATGGTAATTCTTCTTTTAATGACTGGATATGTTTATTCACCATACGCAGACCTGTATATAAAGTATGGTGTGAAGAGTTGTTATGTAGTATAGAGTTGAATGATCGGGTAGCTAGTTTAACCGATCGTTCTTTTATTAGATTTTTGTTAGGCGGTTCGATGCGCCACATGTCTTTACTGGACATGGCTCAGGCTTTACGTATATATACGCCTGAGGAATTAGCGTCTGCCGATTGTAGAGGATTGATACTAAACGGTAGGAAAATAGATGAAAATTTTGATACACACGGTGTGTGGAGTCAAATGACAAGCCATCACCGTTTCAAAGGAGGAAACTACTCTTATTTGGATATAGATAGAGCCGAATTAAGAGTAATACATAGGTTTTTAGCTAATTCGATTACACAAAGGGGTAAAAACAAAGAAAAGGTAAATGAACAAGATTTGTTTTACCATATGTGTATTCGAGACCCACACAGCGCTGTAAGTATACCATATTGTGTGGGTTATTATTTATCAGCTATGGTTCGAGGGATGCGTCCACATAGCATAATAGGAGGTGGTATTTTTATTACTTTGATTGGTGAATATCTCGGTGTGGATATAAGTCGGGGGGGATTATTAGTAGAAGAGCCGGAACCCCGCGACACTATAGGTTTAAATGTATACCATGGTGCGAAAGTGTTGAAGCGGCGAAATAACGCCGCAGTACGATACAATGGTAGACATCCACAGGTAGAGAGAAACCAGGAACAAGGTAATGTAGGAGGGGGGAATGAGATGCAAGAAATGCATAGGTTTATAGCTTCTCAGGAATACGAAAATGCTAGACAGAGAGCATTTGAAGATTGGCAAGTTCATCAGAACCAGATCATAGCGCATTGCCAACATATAGGTAGAAACTATATTCCTACTCCGAAACCCGTCTTCCCTCCTTGGTCGATAGAGATGCAGCCACCATATCCTACGTATGACCCTGCCGAAGCATTCTATAGCACTTATGGTTATGCGTGGAACCCCTATTGGTACCAATATCATCCTTAGTTTACTTATTTTTTTTTATTATTATGTAATTTGTAATTATTGATGTATTTAATATTTTTGTTAATATTGTAATCATTTTTATAATTATCTAACTTTTATTCTTAGATTTTAATAATTTTTGAATGTGGGGTAATAAACCAAACTTCAAAAATATGTATATATGTTTGCAGTTTATCTTATGTAAACAACAGGGTAAAACAACGCATTTTCAAAGACTGGCATTAAGTTCAGCAAAAGCAAGTAATTTTGACGACAATGATGCAAAATATATGTGAAATAACAACAAGACGGAATGAACAAATGATGTGCACCATTTATCATTCAGCAAACAAACGCCAATATATTTGGAAACTTTGGTAAAAATTTACTCATTTTCACACAAATCACCCTCAATAATTTAAATTGTTACTGATTTCTTGCAAATGAGGGCATTGCAAGATCTTAAGTGTGGGAAGGGGTTAAATTCTTTCGGATTTTTTAAAAATTTTTATAAACACTTGGTTACCATTAAGAAAAAAATACTAGTAAAGCAGTAGTTGTATTAGAATCTAGTGCTCTCTGATAAAAAAGAACAGCCCTAGTCTTATATACTGACTACCCAATTCTAGTAAAATTTTTCAAAATTTTCAATTAAATGAATTCAAATCATGTTTATACATATTTATGAACGATAAAACTAGGTTTTAACACCGAAATTATTGTTACCTAGGAAAGGACATAAATTGAGAAACAAACTAAAATGTTAAAATTCATTTAAAATGGAATAGAGGACGATAAAAAGAAAAATAAAAAGCCAAGTGTGGGAAAATTTACCAAGTTATTTTAAACATATGCCACATATATTTGTAACAAATAACTGAAAATACTTTTGCTTTGAACTAAACTAAACTGTTTTACCCAATGAAAGAAAAGAAGAGATGGATCTACACGATGAATCAATTCCATCATTAAAAGGAAGTAAAGTCTTCCGAAAAAGACACGCGCTTCTTGATTTAGGTCATGAAGTTGTCGTTCAGACCAGCTGTAGGTTGACGAAAAATCTAGAAAAATCATCACTAAAATCAGCAGGAAATCCACGGACCTCAGCATTAAACAGGGTCGTCAAGTGGTCAGATTTATCCTAACCATGAGAAGGATTTATCTCGTACAATGGGGAGGCACCGTGCAAATTAGCTGGATAAGACTAATGAATCAGATCCCCAGAAAGGATAATCTCCTTAAAGATTAAAAATCAGCTTTTAAGACTGATATTACTCAATCCTAGAGATTGACCTTAAAGATTGAGAATTCAAACTCATGGAATTCAATGATATCTAAACTCGAGCTTAAACGAAAAAATATTTTGATCAAAATTATAAACCGATTTGTTTTCTGAAAACCCTATTTTCAATGCGTTCATTACCATTGAACGTAAAATCCTAGGAATTCACCTGGAATTCATTAGGTCACCTGAATCAAATCGGGTGTCAACCGTAAGAACGGTGGTTGCATAGCATGGTCAAAGACAGGACCTTGTGCCAGACCGACAAATTATAAGGGTGAGCTTTACTATTGCTCCTACCAAGGATAGTAATTGCGTCCGACACGTTATAGACCATAATCAAAAGCATGTCACGGGACATTGCCTTAAACAGTTGCTTGTTCAACGCTTTCCTTTACAACCGGACGGTAGTTTGCCGAAAGGTAATATACGGAACAAGTAAACTGGACGTGTTGCTTTCCAAATACAAGGTTAGCAAGTGGGTGACACAAAACCGCAAGTTTTGAGCTAAAATTTTCAAATCTGAAACCCACCAAACCCACAAAAATATTTTGCAAACACCGGTAAAGGGTTATTCCGGAAAATTTATCTAGGGTAAAAACTAGATTTAATTTTCAAAAGATCAAATGTTTTCATAAAGATCCAATTTCCTTAATGGATCTAAATTTTTATAGTCATGTGGGACTGTAAACCATATCGTTACTACCATTGTTTATACCGCCGTATAGAAATCACTGATGTACAAAGTGTGAAGAATAAAAAAGTGATTCTAGTATTTCAAGACGATATTGCTTGAGGACAAGCAACGCTCAAGTGTGGGAATATTTGATAATGCTAAAAACGAACATATATTTCATAGCATTATTCCTCAAGAAAGACAAGCTTTTAGTTGCAATTGTTCTATTTACAAGTGATATTCGTTTAAATAATAAAAGGTGAAGACAAAAGACAGATTCGACGATTTGAAGACGCAAACGACCAAAAAGCTCAAAAGAACAAAAGACAATCAAAAAGGTTCCAATTATTGATAAGAAACGTCTCGAAATCACAAGAGTACAAGATTCAAAACGCAAAGTACAAGATATTAAATTGTACGCGAGGACGTTCGAAAATCCGGAACCGGGACTAGAGTCAACTCTTAACGCTCGACGCAACGGACTAAAAATTACAAGTTAACTATGTATATAAATATAATATAATATATAATTAATTATATTAATTATATATATATTATATATATATATTAAAAACTGTCGGCAGCCAGAAACTCCAAGGGTGTGAATTGAAAATACCTCTCCGCGACTCGCGGAGTTTGAAGGGCTTTTTGCCGCGAGTCGCGGAGCCCCAAATTTCACTTCTGGCTATAAAGCCAACCGAATTCTGATCGAATTTATCATCTTTTTTCTCAATCTCTCTCTCAATATATACGTAATATATTTATATTTATAATTTATATTTTAATTTTAATTATAATTCTAATAATAAGGGTATGTTAGCGAATGTTGTAAGGGGGTAAGTCGAAATTCTACGCTATTTTTAATCATTGTAAGTTATGTTCAACCTTTTTATATTAATGTCTCGTAGCTAAGTTATTATTATGCTTATTTAAAACAAAGTAATCATGATGTTGGGCTAATTACTAAAATTGGGTAATTGGGCTTTGTACCATAATTGGGGTTTGGACAAAAGAACGACACTTGTGGAAACTAGACTATGGGCTATTAATGGGCTTTATATTTGTTTAACTAAATGAAAGTTTGTTAATGTTAATATAAAGATTTACAATTGGGCGTCCCTATAAATTACCATATAAACTCGATCGGACACGATGGGCGGGGTATTTATATGTACGAATAATCGTTCATTTAACCGGACACGGGAATGGATTAATAGCCACTAGAATAATTAAAACAGGGGTGAAATTACATTCAAGGGTAATTGGTGTAATTGTTAACAAAGTAGTAAAACCTTGGTTTACACGCAGTCGATAACCTGGTGTATTCATTAAACAAAGTATTAAAACCTTGTTACAATTCGAATCCCCAATTAGTTGGAATATTTATCTTCGGGTATAATAATAATTTGACAAGGACACTTGCAATTTATATTTATGACTGATGGACTGTTATGGACAAAAACCAGACGGACATATTGAATAATCCAGGACAAAGGAAAATTAACCCATGGGCATAAAACTAAAATCAACACGTCAAACATCATGATTACGGAAGTTTAAATAAGCATAATTCTTTTATTTCATATTTTATTTCCTTTATTTTATATTTAATTGCACTTCTAATTATCGCACTTTTATTGTTATTTAAATCGCACTTTTAATTATCGTACTTTTAATTATCGCAATTTTATTTTATCGCATTTTTATTATTCGCAATTTCATTATCATTATTTACTTTACGCTTTAATTTAAAGTCTTGTATTTATTTTATATTTTACATTAGGTTTTAACTGCGACTAAAGTTTTAAAATCGACAAACCGGTCATTAAACGGTAAAAACCCCCTTTATAATAATAATATTACTTATATATATATTTGAATTTTTATAAAAGTAAACTAATATAGCGTTGAGCTTTGTTTAAAGATTTCCCTGTGGAACGAACCGGACTTACTAAAAACTACACTACTGTACGATTAGGTACACTGCCTATAAGTGTTGTAGCAAGGTTTAAGTATATCCATTCTATAAATAAATAAATATCTTGTGTAAAATTGTATCGTATTTAATAGTATTTTCTGCTAAAATTTAATAGTATTTTATACCCCTCTGCTTTAACATCAGATATATTAAAATAACCAAATGTATAGATATTAATTATTTTAAATATATATATATATATATATATATATATATATATATATATATATATATATATATATATATATATATATATATATAACATATAATTTAAGATGTAAAATAAGTTTACGTTTTTAAATAAAATTTAGTATAAATTCTATATAACTACAAATATATAAGTAATATATATTAATAAATGAAATTATATAATTTCCATTATATGTGTTAATAAATATACAATTGATATAGGTTCGTGAATCCGAGGTAACTCTGCATTGTTCAGTATCGTCGTATGAATATTTTTACTACAAAATATTGTAGAGTGAGTTTCATTTGCTCCCTTTTTAAATGCTTTTGCAATATATATTTTTGGGACTGAGAATACATGCGCTACTTTTATAAATGTTTTACGAAATAGACACAAGCAATCGAAACTACATTATATGGTTGAATGATCGAAGCCGAATATGCCCCTTTTTGCTTGGTAGCCTAAGAATTAGTAAACCGATCTACTAATTGACGCGAATCCTAAAGATAGATCTATTGGGCCTAACAAACCCCATCCAAAGTACCGGATGCTTTAGTACTTCGAATTTGTTTTTATCATGTCCGATGGATGTCCCGAAATGATATGGGATATTCTTATATGCATCTTGTTAATGTCAGTTACCAGGTGTTCAATCCATATGAATGATTATTTTTGTCTCTATACATGGGACGTATATTTATGAGAAATGGAAATGAAAATCTTATGGTCTATTAAAATGATGAAAATGATCGATTATGATAAACTATTGAACTCACCAACCTTTTGGTTGACACTTTAAAGCATGTTTATTCTCAGGATTGAAAGAAATCTTCCGCTGTGCATTTGCTCATTTTAAAGATATTACTTGGAATCATTCATGGCATATTTCAAAAGACGTTGCATTCAATTCATTGAGTTCAGTAAAGATTATGATTAAGTAAATGACATATTAGATCATTTATAGTTGGATATTATGAAATGGTATGCATCCTGGTCAACTTTCAATGTAATGAAAGTTTGTCTTTTAAAGGAATGCAATGTTTGTAAAATGTATCATATAGAGGTCAAATACCTCGCAATGTAACCATATGTTATTGTATTCGTTCTTATGGATTAGGACGGGTCATTACAGTTGGTGAGTTGTTTGAAAGGTTCCGGTGTTCTTTATATGAATGATTTTTACCGCAGTGAGCAGACCTGCACAGATTATTTTCTAAATATGAATATCTTGTGGTCTATTAAAATATTGGAAATGATTATTTATGATAAACTAATGAACTCACCAACCTTTTGGTTAACACTTTAAAGTATGTCTATTCTCAGGTATTAAAGAAATCTTCCGCTGTGCATTAGCTCATTTTAAGGATATTACTTGGAGTCATTCATGGCATATTTTGAAAGATGTTGCATTCGAGTCGTTGAGTTCATCAAGATTATTATTAAGTCAATTATAGTTGGATGTATTATGAAATGGTATGCATGCCGTCAACTTTCGATGTAAAGAAAGTTTGTCTTTTAAAAACGAATGCAATGTTTGTAAAATGTATCAATAGAGGTCAAATACCTCGCAATGAAATCAACTATTGTGAATCGTTTATAATTAGTATGAATGGGGTATTTCAGTTGGTATCAGAGCGGTGGTCTTTGCGAACCAGGTCTTGCATTAGTGTGTCTAACTGGTAGTTGTTTAGATGCATTAGTGGGTCTGGACTTCGACTGTGTCTGTATGTCAAAAGTTTTGCTTATCATTTTGTGTCGAAAATTACATGCTTATCATTCTTAGGGAATCACTTGCTTATCATTCTTAGTCTAGACACATCTTACTGCATTGATTGCATGAATAGTGAATAGACAAAATTCATATCTTAGCGTATCTGCTAATTCATATCTTAACGTATCTGTTACTGTAAACGTTGCCTAGTATATTCCGTAATTTCCTCCGAAACCTACAAAAATTTTTGTTCTATATATATAGATATTCTATATAATTAGAATACCACCCGATAGCCAGAAATCATTTCATATCGAAAAATCTTTTATTCACTCGTACGAAATGGAACGCGTCACTAGTTCAAGTTCCTCGGATTCCAATATGGAGTTTCACTCGAGCTCCGAAAGCAGTATAACCGGAATGGATTAACAAATCAGTCATCACCAATTCTGGATGAATTAGGGATGGGTTCGTAGTCGACTTAATTAATGGAGTCGAGAAGAAGGCGATCCTTTCCACCAACCGAATTCATCTCTTGGTGAAGAACCTGAAGCACTTACCGGAGAACCTATCCGAAACACCATTTTCAGCCTCATTTCCAGGGTAGCTCGACACAATTATACTCTATCCACAATTTTAAACTTTATTCATCCGCTCGTTCTGACCGACAATCATTCCGGAATAATGGAAGAAGTCAACGAGCTTCACGCTCAAGTAATCAATTTGGAGAATATGGTGCAAAACGTACTAGCTTCGGCAACATCACCGGCACCAACAGTACCACCAACATCAATACCAGAACCACCAACAACCCAAGTTTCAACAACACACGCCTCAACATCTTATTATGTACCTCGAGCATAATCAACGTTCTACATGACGTTCTACATCATTCATCTTCGTTCGACATGGCGATTATGTAATCTCTAATGTTTTAGAGATTATGTATTCTAGTTCTAACGATAAATCAAATGAGTTCAATATTATATTGACTCATTAAATCCATGATTATATCTGAAGAAAATATATATGTATATATATTTTCATAAAGATTGTAATTAAAAGTTCTTTTGTACAAACTGCTAATGATGAAAATATTTTAACGGGTAGGTAATACCCGAGGAATATTTAGATTTTACATTAATAATTTACACTGTACATTTTTCGAAGCTGATTCAACAGTCATTTACTATCCTGCTTACAACTACCGATATATGTATCCGTTCAACGCAGAATAACTATTTTCATTCAATTTCATATTTGGATCTTGATCTATCAAAATCCAACAAGTGGCATAATGAAGAAAACATTGGACAAAATAAAATTTGTTAGAAACAAACAAATTAACTATGAGAAATTTTGTTAAGAATCCACGCTAACCAAATCCTAGCTAACTGTTCCTAGCTAACTGCTAATTCCTTATTACATTTATTTATCGCAATTTATTTATCGCAGTTTTAATTCTCGCAATTTTATTTATCGTCATTTAATTTCTGTTATTTATTTTATACACTTTAAATATCGAGACACGCATACAATGTTTTGACATATCATATTTACGTCATCTATATATATTTTTTAGAATAACCATAGACACTCTATATGCTGTAATGCTCGAGTTCGCTATACAGGGTTGAGGTTGATTCTTAAATAATATATATACTTTGAGTTATGATCGAGTCTGAGACATGTATACAATGGGTCACGATACGTATTAATTAATTCGAATATTATATATTAAGCTATATATGAATTGTTGAACTACTAATTGTGGACTACTAACTGTGGACTACGAACATTGGACAATTAAAATGAATTAAAATATTGATTATAACATATGAAACTAAATATTTCTTTAAGTTTTCCACTTGATTTTATCTTAAACCTCATTTGTATCTTGAAGATTACAATCTACGTTCAAACCTTTCATGATTCTTGAAAACACCTCAATCGAGAGGACGAACCAACCGCACTTCATCTACAGAAGAAAATATAGATACATATAGTTAAGCACCTGAAAATACTCGGAACCTGAGTAAACGTTTAACACGTATCTGTGCTAGCTCCTTTGGCATTGCTATTACCGAAAATAACATTGCAATTCTTTTTCAAATTAGCCAATTTTATCACAGCTCCAACAAGTCAACATCGACCTTTCATTCGAATAAGTCTTATTATAACTTTGACATATACGTTTGCCCCTTCATCATCATTACCAGAGAACCGTTTATATTCCCCCATACTAGCAGTAAACTTACCAGCAACTTCATTACTCATTGGCTTAAGTCTCTCCGAAGAACCATTATAATTGTTCATTAAAACACTATCATATACTCATTCGCACCTTGTAACGAGAATTGCCATACCAATTACCGAGAATCAGCAATTAGTATTTTGAAATCATTTATCTTTTCGCGATATCAGTGATACCTCAGAATGGAAACTATTTTAGTTTCTAAATTCTGAAAAATTCAAATTTAAAATTTTTATGTTTTTAAAGTAGTGTAGGGAACTGAAGCATGAGTTAGTATAATATAATGACACTTGATCAACGTGATTATATTACAGTAAGTCATGCTGAGTTTCTAAATGATACATGATGATTCACAGACTATAACGTTATCATGTACCATGTTACACGACTCTTACATTCTATCTAATCTATAAACATATCAAGAACATATTTTCTTGATAGTCCTATCTTCCCTTAAATTCTGGTAATTTAACCAATCAAGATCGTGCTATTACAATTTCTCTCTTAGAACGTTAGTCATGTTCATTTGAAACTTCATACCTACGAATTCTAGACCATTATTCGCTTGACTTAAATTCAAGAAGAGAAAACAAAAGAATAGAAGGTATGAGCTATGGAAATAAGGAAACGAATGGAGTGGATTTATAGTGAAATATCTGATAAAGAAATCAAAATAGATTTCGGCATTTAATTAGAGAGATCTTAATTTCTTCAACTACCGAAGAATCGAATCTCATATAGATTTCGAAGATTATTTTTTAAATCCCTGGAATTTCTGAAAATCAGCCTTGACTACGTCAGAGGTTACGACACAACTTTATTATCTCATTTCAATCTTTTGTGACAACTTCACTTGTACGCTTCATATAATTGAATCGTTTTATCTATATTAATCAATAATGATAAAACCCTAATTTCCAACTCATATTTGTCATGAAACGTACTTATTGTCAACCATGATGATCTCTATCAAATTTCGGGGACGAAATTTCTTTAACGGGTAGGTACTGTGACGACCCGGAAATTTTCGACCAAATTTAACCTTAATCTTTATTTGATTTCGACACGATAAGCAAAGCCTATTAAATTGAATCTCAAAAACTTTTGAACTTTGTTCATGTAATTATTTAAACCTTTGACTATTCCCGACGATTCACGAACAAGTGTTTGTAAATAAATGTGTGTATATGTATATATAAAATAAATATAAGTATATATAATGATTTGAAATTACAGAATACAGTTAAAGCATCTGAATTAAATATGTAAAATATTATATAAAATAATAAAGTTGTTATTAAAATGAATCTATATATAAATATATATGATTTCTGTAAATAATTATTATTATTATATGTATAGAGTATATATATTAAAATGTATAAGAATTTAATACTCAAAATAGGTTATTATATAATTAAATTACAAGTTAAAATATAATTTTTATATTATTATTACATTAATTATTATTATTAGTATTATTAGAATCATTAAAATTATAATATGAAATTTGTTACATGTAATTTGTTATATTATTATTAGTATTATTATGATTATTGTCATCATTATTGTTATTATCAATATTATCATATTATTATTATTATCTTTATTCTTAAAAATTATTATTAATATTATTATCATTATTAATATTATTATTAATATTATTATTAATATTATTATTAATATTATTATTATTATTATTATTATTATTATTATTATTAAACTAACACTAATATTAAAATTATAATTTTTGTTATCGTTATTATTATTAACAAGTATTATTATTATTATTATTATTATTATTATTATTATTATTATTATTATTATTATTATTATTATTATTATCATTATGATTACTAATGTAAGTATTATTAATATTATCAGTATGATTATTATTATTAATGTTACTATAAACATTATTATTAATAATCAATATTATCAGTATTATTATCATATATTATTATTAATATTAATAGAATTATTATTATTAAATTATTTTCATTATTTATTAAAAATAAATAAATCAAATGAATTCTGAAGTAGAGTCAATTGCCTATCTCTATCTTACTATGCTGATTTTTGTTTATTGTCTCTAAAATCGAATCAAATCCCCATGTACAACCAAATTCGGTTAAAGGTCTAAATCTGTTTTATTTTTTTTTTATTTTTTTTTCCTTGTTTTCTCTGATTGAATGGGTCGAACACTATCTTCCTATAAATCAAACAATCATTCACATGTAATTAACAACAACCAGTCGACTTCTTACCATCTATAACAATTACAACAGTTTTAAACAAATTCAAATTGTGAATTTTGACAAAAAAAGGAAGAAACTAGCAGGTACCTCTGTTATGTCAATCTTTTTTTAACAAATGCCTGAATTCGAATCAATTTAAAAATTTATAAATGTAGCTTTGTTAAGAATCTTTTACTAAAACTATCTGGAAATTTTCACGATCCAATTTCTCAAATTGATGTTGAATTTCGAAGTCAAAGTAAAAAAAAAGTCAACCGGTTTGTTCTTGGTAAAATTGGAATTCATTTTTATGTTTCATGTTAAATTGATGATTTAAGAAGTTTTTAGGAAGGATTTGAGACCTGTTTCATGTTATAATCGTAAGTCAAAACAGCCTTGAATTTAAAATCACCATTGAAGTTTTGTTGTGTTCTTCGTGAAGTTATCCAGCTGTTACTGCCATTTTTTTTTAAATTTCTGTTCTAATTTAATTCAAACACTCTTATGGGTCGTGCCTGTTGTTAGTACATGTCATAAAACAAACAATTAAATTGAGGTTGGAAAAGTGTTAGATCGATTGATTTGATAAAGAAGAAGGAGAGAAGCAGATAGATATAGTTATGTATTTTATTACGGGGTATAATCATAGAAAAAAAAAGTTAGAGGAGTGGTGTTGGGTGTTTGCAGGTGAGCGAGTGGTCACGGGTTCGAGCCCGGTCAAGGACAATTCTTTTTACACAAAGCTTTAAAGGGTATACACAATTATTTTTATTTTTATTATTATTATTATTATTATTATTATTATTATTATTATTATTATTATTATTATTATTATTATTATTATTATTATTATTATTATTATTATTATTATTATGATAATTGTTATTACCCCTAATATATTAGAAGTATCATTGATCATAATAAAAGTATTATCATTATCGATATTATTAGTATAAGTATTATAATTACAATTAGAACTATTATTATTATTATTATTGTATTACTAATAATATTATCCTTACTAGTAATATCACTAAGTAGTAATATTATTAAAAATTAACATTTGTAATAAGATTGTTATTATTGTTATTATCATTACTATTATTAAGTATTAGACATTATTATCAAAAATATTATTTTCATTATCATTATTATTAAACTTTACGTTTTATTTAAAAATTACTGTTATTATCATTATTATTATTATTATTATAAGTATTATTATTATTATTATTATTAATATCATTATTATTACCGTTATTAAAAATTATTATTATTATTATTATCAATTCTTTTAGAAGTGTCATTATAACCAAAAATTATCAAAGTATCATTTTGTTAAAACTATCACTTTTTAACATTATTAGTAAAGATATTATCTTATTCTTTATTAAAATTTACATTATATATATTATTATCATTGATAAAATGATTAGTAATATCATTATTATTAGAACAAATAAATATTACAAATATAATAACATAAAGTTTTAATACATAATATTATATACTAAACATCAATATATAGTATTTAAAACAAATGACATATCATATACTTCAAATCTGATATATACATAAAATTATAAGTAATTAAAATATATAAGTGAATATAGTTAATAAATTATTAATATAAGATGTACATTAATAAAATAAATACAAAAACTGGTTAGTTGTCATCATGTGTTTTAATATATATATATATATATATATATATATATATATATATATATATATATATATATATATATATATATATATATATATATATATATGATATAGGTTCGTGAATCCGAGGCCAGCCTTGCACTTGTTCAATGCCATCATATGCATAATTACTACGAAATACAGTATTGTGAGTTTCATTTACTCCCTTTTTACTCATTACTTTTGGGACTGAGAATACATGCGCTGTTTTTATAACTGTTTTACTAAATACTCTTGAGATATATTTTTAGACTAAGAATACATGAACTGCATTTGATAAACGTTTGACGAAATAGACACAAATATTCAAAACTACATTCTATGATAGAATTATTTGGATTCAGAGGTTCGATTTCTATAAAGATTGTATTATCGACCATCGATGAGATGATTACGTCATTGCACTACGCGTTAGCTACCGATATGGTTCAATTTTGTAGTTAGTAATGGTGAGATGATTTTTCATTGCACTACGCACTAGCTACCGTTTTAGCTACCCTCGGTGAGATGATTTTGCATTACACAACGCACTAGCTACCGTTGTAAAATTATATTGTATTAACTACCACGGTGAGATGATTTTGTCATTGCACTATGCATTAGCTACTGTTGGTGAGTTGTTTGAAAGGTTCCGGTGTTCTTCATATGAATGATTTATATAGCAGCGAGCAGACCTGCACAGATTGTTTTCTAAATATAAATATCTTGTGGTCTATTAAAATATTGGAAATGATTATTTATGATAAACTAATGAACTCACCAACCTTTTGGTTGACCCTTTAAAGCATGTCTATTCTCAGGTATTAAAGAAATCTTCTGCTGTGCATTAGCTCATTTTAAGGATATTACTTGGAGTCATTCATGGCATATTTCGAAAGACGTTGCATTCGAGTCGTTGAGTTCATCAAGATTATTATTAAGTCAATTATAGTTGGATGTATTATGAAATGGTATGCATGCCGTCAACTTTCGATGTAAAGAAAGTTTGTCTTTTAAAAACGAATACAATGTTTGTAAAATGTATAATATAGAGGTCAAATACCTCGCAATGAAATTAACTATTGTGAATCGTTTATAATCAGTATGAACGGGGCATTTCAAATATTGTAGGAAAGTACGTAGACGCAACGGAGATGATAAACGCTAGGTTGACCTTTGACTCATGCTCATAACCCCCAAGCAATACCCATAATCTCCATAGCAATAACCCATAACTTCCTTAGATTTGACTCACTCGAAAACCATTTTTGAAATCTTTTGGACATAACCCCGTCGTAGTATTTTATGTATAATACTAATAATAATACAAATACTACTAATAATAATAAGATTAATAATAATATTAATCTTAATAATAATAATCATAATAATAATAATAATAATAATAATAATAATAATAATAATAATAATAATAATAATAATAATAATAATAATAATAATAAATAATAATATATATAGAGAGATTAGAGAAGATGAGTGAATTGAAAATAAATTCAGACGAACCGAATTGCTCGAGCTTTATAGCATCTGACCTTCTCCCTCTTGCCATGCGATCGCATGGGTCTAGAGGGCAATGGCCATGCGATCGCATGGCCTAGCTGTCCAGCACTCCAACGTTTTGTTTTCTTGTTTGTCGACGTATTATTATATAATATATATAATATATAAATTAATATATATAATTTATATTAATTAATTATATATTATATAATATTCTAGTGCCTAGTTAACTTTTAATTTTGATTCCGACGTCTTGTACGTTTACGTTCGACTTATGTCCCGGTTTTGGTTTTTCGAACGACGTTTCGTATGCTTAGAAAACTAGCATTTTACATTACGCGACGTGTACCATTATCAATAAATAGACTTAAATTAATGAAAAACAATCTCACTCAAAGTGTAACTTATTCATTTGAGTGTTTTGGTCATTTGCTTCTTTAAATCATTTTCTCGTTATTTATCAAAGTATATTTAATAATATTGTTAAAATCTAAACATTTTATGACCAAGTTAATATTATATTTTATCACTTTGTAAAATATATATTCAAATTACGTTACTTAATTATGAAACAATAAATGAATGCTATAAACCTTTTAAAAAAAAATTATTTCGAATAATATTTCTATATATATACAATATAAACACGTTGCAAGTTATATTATATATCTAATTCCAAATACAATCAAAAGGGAATGATTTTCTAAATCGAAGTGGACCTCACAACAGAGACCCGTAACAATCGTAATAGCTATGTGATTGTTAGATGCTATCAAAATATCTTATACTTCGATCGTTTGATAATATCCTTTAATTCTGTCGATAAACATATAAAACATATATCGAGACAAATACGTTTAATGTAAAGTATTATACACTTAATACTTTGTTAATGTCTTCAAGTTATAATATATATATATATATATATATATATATATATATATATACATATATATATATATATATATATATATACATATCTTATGTTTATAATCGTTCGTGACTCGTCGAAATTTGGTCGAGGTTAAGTGAATACATGAACACAGTTCAAAATGTTTGAGATTTAACTTATCAGACTTTGCTTGTCGTGTTGGAAACATTAAATCATTTAAGGATTAAGTTTAAATTTGGTCGGAAATTTCCGGGTCATCACAGTTGAAATGATCAAAATCAGAAACGACGTGCCGAGAGAAATGAGACGATAAAAGAATGATTTAAAGTTTATAAAAGAGAAAGAAAAAATGACTAAAACACCCTCATGTTCCATATGGGCACATCTGCGACGTGAGTTAACGGAAAAATTTAACGAGTTTTTGACCATGGACATCCAACGTTAAAATTTACAATTTAAAGGGTGACCAATGTAAAAAATTGATTAGGGATGAGGAGTGAAATTTGAGTTAAACTATCTAGAGAACCGCATAATTACGTCTACGTCATTTATTTATAACTAAATACAAGGGGAAACCTTCTGGAGTTCTGGTAACGGCATTCCTACTCTAAAAGGAAATATAAATATACAATAACTTGGATCACAAGAATGACTTGGGCCAGGTCAATATACGCTAATACAAACTTCAAATCTAGCGTGTATATATATATATATATATATATATATATATATATATATATATATATATATATATATTTCTCTGTGTGTGTTTCAATTTGTACAAACTTCCCCCAAATTTTTAGCGTAAAACCTACGCCCTCAAAGCAATTAAGAAGGGAACTAAACGAAAGACAACCCTAAAGATGAAGCTCCAACAACAACAAAAAATTTGGTAGATTCTACGGCAGCCAACGCCTCGGCAACAGCAGATAATGAGCGCAAACAAGAGATTAAGGAACCTGCGAAAGTTGGTTGGAAAATTATGTTGGAAAATCGTGTGTACTTTTAAATCAGATTAACACAGCAGATAGTTAAAATAATAATCAATTATTATTTTATAAACCATTTACAAAATTAAATATTCATATATTTAAATTTAATAAAATATGCACATGATTAACGATCCCAAAGATCCAGTTACACCACTAATAATTGTCAAAATATGTAATTTACAAAGTGAGTAAACGATATACCTTTCTTGAAGAAACTGATTGAAGGAGAGAAACCTACGATCAAAAATATGACCATCTCTTAGGATAGTCCACACTACACTTTCAAGCAACGTCAACGGATGCTAGTCCAAACCCCAAATAACATATTATAATAATCATATTATTATAATAAAACATTGATACTCCCTGCAGGTGATTTTTCAAAATGAAAACAAAAATTATACTATGCCTTTTGTTCTTTTGTGTCAACTAACAAAAGGACTTTATGAAATCACTCCGTATTATTTTTAAAAGGAATCAAAAGAGATGGTTTTCTTTCTTTAGTTTTCTAGTGACTCACACACTCTCAAAAAACCAATCAATGCTTATATTTATAATATGTATAAAAGTAAACATTGAATTGTGAAGTCCGTGAAACAAAACGCGTACAAAGTTATTTTGTTTCTATCTATATTTTGATTCCCAAAATCCATTTCTTTTGATTTAGTTTTTAAAAAGTCGTATTTCTCAAATACTTTAGGGGTATGTTATGTAACTTATAATTAATAATTTCTATCATGTCGCTTTCATGTGAATAGTAAATTAATTAATTTCGTTTCATTTACTATTCATATGAATAGTAAATGAATTAATTTCGATTTACTATTTTGTTACTTGAGTAATATATATACATCATATATATATTTTATTTGACGTCTCGGTGTATATGTGTGTGACCCCGAAGGCTCAAATGAAGTTGGCCATATAGTTATATGTTGTACCTTGCACATTAATCCTACAGACTCCCACTTGTGCATGGCACAACACCAAGTAACTATACAAACAATGGTAAGCGTCTAGCAACACGTCATTGTCCCCAAATTCATGTGAGGGTAGTTTCTCAAAACTGTTTATGGTAAGTTTTAAATGTCATTCGTCCTTTTGTTTTAGATACTTTAGTTAAACTTGAGATATGGATCATCGGTCATTCTCATTTGTTTAACAATTTTGTTTCTCGATCTTAGAACTGAAATAGATCACCAAATTAATTAAGTATCATCTTAATTACATCTGGGTGCGGCCACACAAATATCTTATTCATTTATCGAGGAGCTCAAAAAGTATCTAACTCCAAATATTTTAGAGGAACAAATCCTATATTGCATACACGTGTCTATCACGAGCTTTACATTATACCCAATAATGGCCTTTATAACAGCCTTATTCAGGACAACGTTTAACCATATCAAAATACAATACTACACTCATCAAGACGGGCGTGCATCTCAAGTCTAAGGACACAAAGACATAATCACTAAAAGATTCACTACTAACTACGATCCATGTAGTGACATCTCATGGTTGGGTCCTTCCAATATTCATCATCAATGAATACATATGAATTTTGGTCTCAACAAGTTAACTATTCATCATCAATGAATATAACCAAAATTTCACTTTAATCTTAATTCATGTTATTCCCATAACATGACCGATTATGGAGATTTTGAATAATCAACAATTATTCATGGATTAAACATGCTAATATAGAACACAGTGATATAAATGAAAACAATCATACCAACTATATATCAATTCATTAATATAAAACTGCTTAATGTTCCAAAAATATCCAAATACTAAATTACAAATGAAAAAGATCAGCAGCATAACGAAGTCCAGTATTACTAGAATGAGCATCATGCTTGTTGTGCATCATGGGCTTCATGAACGGGTCAGCCACATTATCATTTGTATGAACCTTTAAGAATACTAATATCATTCCTCTTAATGACTTAATGAATGTAGTCAAACTTTTGAAGAATGTTCCAGATACTTTTATGTACATGTGATTCTTTCAAAAGTATATTAACTCTCGAACTATCACAGTACATATTATAGAAGATTAAATGTTGTGTACTACTCTGAGTATAACAACAAACTTCCTTATCCAGACAGCTTTCTGAGCAGCTTCTCAGTCAATAATATATTCTGCTTTTGTTGTAGATTGTTCAATAGTGCTCTGCCTAGAGCTCTTCCAATCAATTGTCTTACCCATCATGACAAAGAAACAACGTGACTGGATCGAGAATCATCTTGATCAGTTTGGAAACTAGAATCAGTATAAAACTTAATACTTAACTCTTCTTCCAAACCACCGTAAACCAAGAACATATCATTAGTACTCTGCAAATACTAAAGAATATTCTTAACAACAATCCAATGTACTTCACCTGGATTATGTTGACAATGACTCGTCAAACTTAAAACTAATGAAACATAGAGTATAGTACATATCATGGCATACATAATGGATCATATAGCCGAAGCATATGTGATACATTTCATTTGTCTCATCTCGTCTGCTGTGATAGGACTTTTGAGACTTTCTCAAGGTTATGCCCTTTTGCATTGGCAAAGCTCCATGCTTGGAGTTTTGTATGCTACATCTCTGCAAGATAATGTATGTACTTTGATTTAAACCAATAAGCCAATTGGATCTATTGTATAGATCATCATTCCAATAATATAAGTAGCTTCATCAAGATCCTTTATGAAAATACATTTTCCAAGCCAAGACTTGACATCTTGCAAGTTGGAATGTTATTTCTAATAAGTAATATGTCATCAACATATAAGATCAAGAAGACTACTTTGCTCCCACTAGCTCTAATGTAAACTCAGGGCTTATCTAGGTTTTGAGAAAAATTAAACACTTTGATTTTCTCATTAAACTTAAAATTCTAGCTCCTGGATGCTTGCTTTAATCCATAAATGGATTTTAGAAGCTTGCATACTTTATTAGGATACTTAGGATTTATAAACCCTTCCGGATAAACCATATATATGTCCTCGCTTAGGTCACCATTTAGGAAAGCGGTTTTGACATCCTTTAGCCATATTTTATTATCATGAAAAGTAACCATGGCAATAAGTATCCTAATTGTTTTAACGCTCGCGACTAGTGAAAAACTTTCATCATAACCTTTTGTCACCAATTGATCTTTAAAAGTGTTTACATCATCGTCCATATCAGTCTTCCTTTGAAGACCCATTTTTACCTCATTGTCTTACAATTGGGTAGAAGATCAATCAAGTCTCATACTTGATTATCCTTCATGGACTGCATATCTGTATTCATAGAATCTAGTCATTTTTAGATTCAGGATCTGATATGGCCTCACGCAGCTAGAGGGTTCATCATAATCCATTAGTTGAGGTTTATCTGAATTAATCAGATAATTAAACCTCATAAGCCGATGAGTTCTACTATATCTATATAGTGCAGGTGTAACACGTTCTGGCTCACCAACAGTGCGCTCAGTTTCAACGTGTGGATTGCTAGTGCTTACTGAAGATATGTTACTTTAAAGTACTTGAATTTCTTTAAGATCTACTTTACTCCCACTGACTTCTTGTAAGAGAAGATCTCTTTCCAGGAATTCAGCAGACCGAGCAGAAAACACGTTGTCTTCAGCTTGGTAGTAAAAGTAGTAACCCATTATTTCCTTTATGTATCATACAAAGTAACATTAGATAGTTCTGGGTTCTAATTTGTTTGAAGTGTCATGCTTCACGTACGCTTTACAACCCTAAACTTTCAGATATGACAATTTGGGATTCTTCCCATGCCATAACTCATATGGTGTCTTTTCTACCTTCATAGTTGGAATCACATTGAGTATTGGAATCACATTGAGTATGCCTGTAGCAGACTCTCATGCATATCCCTAAAAGACGGTAGTAGAGAAATCAGACTCATCATAAATCAAACTATATCAAGTAAATTTCGATTCCTCTTACTCAGACACACCATTGTTTTGTGGTGTGTAAGGTAGAGTGAACTATGAGACAATCCCACAATTCTTTAGGTAGTCCAAAAACTCTTAACTCATAAACTTACTTACTCCATCGGAGCGAAGTGCTTTAATGGTCTTTCCAAGCTGATTATCTACTTCATTTTGGAATACTTTTGAATGTTAAAATAGCTTTATGTTTATGTTTCAGCAAGTGAACATAATCATAGCTACTGTACTCATCAGTAAATGTAATGAAGTAAAATTAATTAAATCTATACATTGTTCTTAAAGGGCTACATACAACCGTATATATTAGTCCTAAAAGATCTTTAGCTCTTTTACCTAAATCGGAGAAAGAAGCATTTGTCATCTTTTTACATAAACATGACTCGCGTACATCAAATGACTCAGAGTCAATTGATTCCAAAAGTCCATTAGATTGGAGTTTTGAAATACATTGTTTGTTTATATGACCAATATGACAATGTCATAGATAGGTCTTATTCAAGTCTTGCTTGAAGACTTTGGCGATGTAGGTATACACAGAATTCTCATTTAAAATTACACTATGCATATCAATTTCAAAAATACCATCACGTGGATAGGTATTAAGATACATATATTATCCTTAGAAACTGAAATACCTAAGTGTGTAAATGCAAGTTCAATACTAACATCTTTCAACCTATGTCGCTCGCAGTATTGAGAGCATAATGCTATTGTTCCAACAAAACAATAAAACCACTTAGAGAAGTAAGTTCGGAGGTACCAATAGCTTTAACAAAAGCTTGATCCCCTTTGCCTACTTGCAAATCCAGTGTGTCTTTCTTCAGTCTATTACTTCTTCTCATTCCCTTCATATTGTTACAGGTGTGAAGGTCATAACCAGTTAACAAAGATCTAGGAATCACTGGAAGAAGTATATAACTATATATGGAATATACCTGATTTGCTAGTCTCACCAGCGTTTCCTTTTCTCAGCTCAAATTGGAAGATAGGACAACTTCCTTCTCCAATTGCCAACCTTTCCACAATGGAAACATTCGGCGTCTTTTGTTGGGCTTTCCTTCTTGGAAGGTGGAATATTTTTCCTAGCAAATGATTTGTCATTTTTCTTTCACAAAGTATTCGGCTTATTCTTGTTCACCCTTCAATCCTATTTCTTCCTGATCATCGAACAACATTCGATAATCATTTTGCTGAGCAGCAGCAACTGTCACAACAGGAAGAAAGGATATGGGTTTTAAACTTTATTCAACTTCTAATTATGCTTGAGAACAATTCTCAGGTTGCAGTGCCAGTCTAGGAAGTTTGAACATTGAGTTTATCCTTCTCCAACAAAGAAGGAAGTGTGTTTTGGTTTACGTTTTGATTATTTGACATCTACAATAGATATAAGATTCAATTTAGTATTTTCGATATTGAGCTTTAATAAATTAACTACCCAAGTTTTTATAATATTTTAAAAAAAACAATTAATTTACGAAAACCTAAGATCTACATAGAGGTTCCATAGCCACATCTGTTGATCAGCTAGCAGTTATGGAGTCTATTGGTAGGTAACGGGTACCAATTGCATTACAAGTACAACTCTTAGATCTTTATGGGACCTAGAGATATTTGTAGTCCAACAAACCACTATTATCTAATGGCATGTTTGTCCCATCATTGCCTCGAACTCAGGTCTCACCGTGAATACGATTAAGTCGTCCAATTTGGAAACAGTGGAAATTCACGCTAGTCTCACTAGATCGAAAAATCCACCTCGTGGCTATAATTCAGCCTAGTCTCACTAGATCAGAAAAATAACGAGGAGTGTTTGCAAGCTCATTGGATGGCATGACTTAAATTTGACGGGTATTTTTGAAAAATTTTGTGTCAACGAATAATGCATGCACACAAGATTCGCTACACTATTAGTTAAAAAGCATTTTAACCAATTGTATATGTCGATTATGTTTGTGATCTAATTTGTTATTTAATTTATAGGATATAAAAATAACAAATACACAAATGTGTATCATTTTAAAACAGTTTTAAAAGATGTCATCCATATATATTATTTGACTTTCAAAATCATTTAACATTAAACTCGTTAGAGTTTAACTTATTTTAAAATCATCAATTTTAATCTTCGAAACTCGTTTAGAGTTTTATTTAATGTTTTCATCAAAAACATATATAACTTGAGTCTCAAAATTATTTAACTTTAAACTCGTTAGAGTTTAACCTTTTAAAATCATCAGTTTTAATATTTGAAACTCGTTATCGGTTTTATTTAATGTTTTCATCAAAAACATTTAGCATATATATTCTAATCAACAATTATATATAAATGCAAAATTAAAACACAACCATGCATCACACACATAGCCTAGCCCAAAAATCGTATGCTTGATCCCATGAGCCGACATGGGATCAAGAGGTCAAACTAAGGGTAATATCGTAGCTCCTACTTAATTCAAGAATCAAGTGAAAACTTGACAAACGCCATCATTGTCAACTTGACCTGTTCGCCATCTTCTAAGTCAAACTCCACGTTGCATCTTTATCTTTAATCTTCATCTTATTATATTTATTTAAAATTGAAAAATATAACTAATCTAATACTTTTACAATTTAGAATAAACTTAAATACAATACTATGAAAATGAAAAATAAATATAATACAACTTTGGCTTTAAAATGGCCTTTCTTATAAAAAATAAATAATCAACATGACATAATATTGCCGTAATCAACAATCACAACAATCACATATAATCAAACACATAGGTCGGGACATTACGGGCTATGTATGCAATCACATTTTTAATAACTACATTATTAAAACCTATATATGGCTTGTCCATGGTTATAATGCATGTGTATAACTATGAAATATAACAATCAATAATTATAATAAATATTCAAGCCATAACAATTAAATCTATAATTTAAAATAGTGATATTCTTTAAATCATATTTGTGCGTCATGAGGTTAAGTCTAAATCAACCGTGTTGACTTTAAAAACCAAAAAGGTTTCGACTTTTACCAATTCACCACAAAGCTAAATCTAAAGAAAATCACGCGACAATTAAGATGGTGTAAAAGCGGCTCGGATACCACTGTTGGAAAATAGTGTGTACTTTTAAATCAGATTAACGCAGCGGACAGTTAAAATAATAATCAATTATTATTTTATAAACCATTTACAAAATTAAATATTCATATATTTAAATTTAATAAAACATGCACATGATTAACGATCCCAAAGATCCAGTTACACCACTAATAATTGTCAAAATATGTAATTCACAAAGTGAGTAAACGATATACCTTTCTTGAAGAAACTGATTGAAGGAGAGAAACCTACGATCAAAAATATGACCGTCTCTTAGGATAGTCCACACTACACTTTCAAGCAACGTCAACGGATGCTAGTCCAAACCCCAAGTAACATATTATAATAATCATATTATTATAATAAAACATTGATACTCCCTGCAGTTGATTTTTCAGAATGAAAACAAAAATTGTACTATGCCTTTTGTTCTTTTGTGTCAACTAACAAAAGGACTTTATGAAATCATTCCTTATTATTTTCAAAAGGAATCAATAGAGATGGTTTTCTTTCTTTAGTTTTCTAGTGACTCACACATTCTCAAAAAACCAATCAATGCTTATATTATAATATGTGTAAAAGTAAACATTGAATTGTGAAGTCCGTGAAACAAAACGCCTACAAAGTTATTTTGTTTCTATCTATATTTTGATTCCCAAAATCCATTTCTTTTGATTTAGTTTTTAAAAAGTCGTATTTCTCAAATACTTTAGGGGTATGTTATGTAACTTATAATTAATAATTTCTATCATGTCACTTTCATGTGAATAGTAAATTAATTAATTTCTTTTCATTTACTATTCATATGAATAGTAAATGAATTAATTTCGATTTACTATTTTGTTACTTGAGTAATATATATACATCATATATATATTTTATTTAACGTCTCGGTGTATATGTGTGTGAACCCGAAGGCTCAAATAAAGTTGGCCATATAGTTATATGTTGTACCTTACACATTAATCCTACAACTTAAACGTGCAAAACCTGAAACATAGCCGGAGTTCTTCGACGAACAACGTGAATTGGTAATATTATTATTTATATGTTTTATGTTTTAATAAGTTTGTGGTTTAATAGTACTATTATATTATTATTATTATTATTATTATTAATTATTATTATTATTATTATTATTATTATTATTATTATTATTATTATTATTATTATTATTATTATTATATTATTATTATTATTATTATTATTATTATTATTATTATTATTATTATTTTGTAGGTTTCTGTAAATTCTATATTTAATAACTTTGAATGATTTCTAAGAGTATTTGTGTACGATTTTTATTCTATAAGTAATTGGAAAACATGTTAATAAAAAGTTCCAGTGTTTAACTCAATTAGGTGTAAATCTGTCTACATGGTTGGGGTTTTTGAATTTAGTGATTGTTCTAGAAAGCTAGTGAAATAAATGTGAACTTTATATTCCAGTATTGTCTAAATTCTTCGGTTACAGTTTAAACGGGTTATCGTTATTTGTTTTCTTACTTATTGTCGTTGCAGGAAGATTTATGGAAGCAGGTCTTCCCTGTTGGGACTGTGGTGTGCACCTCTATAAATGTATATATTCAACATTTTTTTTTAAATTGTTGTAGGTTACTAATTGTGTCTGATATTGTCATAACATTGGAACCAGCTTGATTCGCTATATGCATACAAATGAAAATTCTTAAATCTAGAAGTAAGTTGCAGAGTGCTTGCTGTATTACTGAACACTATTAAATTTATATCTCTTTTCTGTTTTATTATGTTTATGATTCATTACTGAGTTAAATGCAGGAGTTTGTAATAAATAAAATATAATTATTCAAGTTATTTTGTATTTTATTCAGGATGCATTTGAAGGGGGGGGGTGCTACATGGCCAGAAAGTATATCTCTTCATCTTTACAGAGCGTAAGTACTTACCGCCTCACCGGCATACATTTTTAGATTTGTTAAAACATGTCTTTTTTTCCTACACAATTCTTAGAATGTTCACGTGATATATTAATTCATATATTGAACTTTATACTTGTTGGTTGAAATCGTATTTTTGCCACCTGATGTGTAAGAACTTTTAATGTTTCATTGCATGTGCTGTACCTTTTATTCTTGGGTTCTTTATGACCTTTATATTGTTTATTCGTTGCAGCGCAACTGCTCACTTACCAGGATAAATCTAAAGTAACGTTCATACCTGTAGTGGTTGCAGTAAGCTATATACTTTTCTTTCTTTTTTATTTTCATTTACCTTTTACTTTGTTTTAACTTTCTCATTTGTACAATGTACCATATTTTTTACTTTGCTATCATGTATGGCTATGTTGTTCTGTTATGCCTATGTTGTTCCACATATTTTCATCTAATGTTGACTAAGAATGCCTTATTTAGTACTCACCTATCTATTTATATTATCATGATTATGTTATGTAGAGGCCATAAGTTTAACTCATTTTTCTTATGATTGTGTTAATTTGTTCGATCATCACATAAATCTTTTTCTGTAAAGGCTAATTAAAGGTGGATTCAGGATCATGGGAAAGAATTCGGGAGGGAAGAAGAAGAAAGAGGTGAATATGGTTCCACGAGTCCTGAGAAACAGGAAAATTGGATTTGAGGGATCTAATTCGAATGAGGCGATGAGTAAGAGTAACGACGATGTGTTCGTTACGGATGAATCATCGAAGAATACTGACTATGACAGGGTTAGTGTTCATACGGTGGATGAAAACGAAGGATCTACTGAGGATGAATTGGAAGCGAATATTAATGCTACTAAGAATACGCCTATCAAGGCTAATCAGAAGGTTACATCCCCTGTGACTCAAAAGTTGTCTTCTCCAGTGATGATTTGGGATGAGACAAAGCATGCTGATCAAACGCCAATTAACGAAGGTAGCCCGAAACCGACGTTTAAAGAAATGCTTGGTGGGTCTATTCCCACTCGTAAGGTAAACTTTCATTATATGGAGCAACCTACTGATGTAGAGGATGGTGTGGATGTCACCATTCCGTTATCTTCTGTGAAGGAGGCAACGACTAGATACAATCATACGTTATACGGATATTTCTTGGGCAAAAGGATTGCATATCCGGTTGTCCAGAATTATGTGTTGAATGCATGGAGGAAATATGGAATTGAAAAGATCATGATGAACTCGAAAGGTTTCTTTTTCTTCAAGTTTTCATCTAGACAAGGATTAAAAGGGGTGTTAGAAAATGCCCATGGGTAATTCAGTTGATTCCTATAATTTTGAATAAATGGACACCCAATATTTCATTGACAAAGGAGGATCTAACCAAGGTTCCGTTGTGGGTGAAAATCTATGATGTTTCGTTAGCCGGGTATACCGATGATGGCCTTAGCTCGATTGCGTCTAAAATTGGTATACCTTTAATGTTGGACTCGTACACAAGTACGATGTGTATGGAGTCATGGGGTAGGCCCAACTACGCTCGAGCTCAAATCGAAGTTAATGCAAACGAAGAGCTAAAGGAGAGCCTCACAGTTGCTACGCCAAGCTTAGAGGGTAATGGTGTTACGAGAGATGAAGTTCATGTTGAATACGAATGGAAGCCACCACGATGTGGAGGATGCAAAGTATTTGGGCATAAGGATGCTCAATGCCTAAAAGCTATCCCGGTACCGAATGTAGTGGTGAAAACAAATGATGGATTCAAGGAGGTTAATAGAAAGATGGGTAAAGGGGGTGCCAAAAATAATAAGGATACTGGAGAAGGTTTCAAGGTGGGTAAACAACCTAAGTTTGTTTATAGACCAGTCAAAGAACCAACAAAAAGTATGGAAAATAATAACAACCAAGCAGGTATGAGTGGCATTGGTGAGACCAGTAATCCATTTGGTGTTCTAAATGATTTAAATGAGGAACAGGAAAAGAATCATGGCAAAGGTGTGGATTATGGGCTTATAGATGAAGCTACTGATGTGGAAGAGGACCAAGATGTTGGTATTCGCATTACAAACACTGAGGGGGCAAGCACTCTCGAAAACGAGGTTCTCAATGTTTAGTCTCGCATCCTGGAATATTCGGGGTTTGAACCTCATCCCAAAGCAGAAAGAGGTTCGAAATGTTATTAATAGTAATAATTTATGTTTATGTGCTGTTTTAAAATCTCATGTTTCTCTCTATAAGATGAGCCGGATTTGTGATAAAGTGTTTATGGGGTGGAATTGGTCTTCAAATCTGTAACAGACTGGAACCTGGGCTAGTTGTAAGTGGACTATTTTGCCCTTAGGATTTTAATATTTGTTTTATATGCTTTTATTTTTAATTATGTGAATAGTATTATTTTATTATTTGGTTAGGACCAGTTTGTGACAAGGGTCACAGAACAGGTTTGTTTAGTTAATTTGGACTCCGTTAGGGCCACCTAACGAGGTACGAAAGATTTAAGATAACTGATAAATACCCGTATGTTGTGGGGTATGGGTTTTTACCCAAATAAGTGGGTATTACTTGCCTCATTTCCACATTTCTAGACTTTTTCCAAAAAATCACTCCCGTACCTACTTTCTTCACCTCTTGAACCCTAATTTCCCAAATATCGATTTGAAGTTTGATTTGTGTTAGAAATCGATTCTTTATGTTTTACTGATTCAAACAAGGTAAGAATCACCCATTTTCATTACCTAAATTTGTGTCAATTTGACTTTGAAGTTAGGTTTTTGTTAAAGTGGGTTTTGATGTCAAATTGGTGCAATTTGTTGTTGTTTTGATGTAATATTTGTGGGTTTATGTCCCAAAAGGTTTTATAAACAAGATGTGATAAGTTTTGAGGTTTAAAACGAGTATATGGTTGAGATTTGGTGATTTTTGTCTCAAACCCGTCACTTTTCCAATTTCAGCAGCTCAAGAACACACTCGGTAGTGTGTCTTTTGGAAGTAGGCCGTGTGTGTACACACTCGGCCGAGTGTCTTTTGATTTGGGCCGTGTGTTTACAAACTCGTTAGCGTGTCTTTTGAAAAGACATTCGGTCGAGTATCTCTACTCATTCGGCCGTGTGTCTACACACTCGACCGAGTGTCTATGACACACACTACCGAGTTGGGTAGTGTGTCTTTTCAGCATTTTGAGAAATTTGTTTTGGTCATAACTTTCAAACCGTAACTCCGTTTTTGATGAATCAAATATTGTTAGAATCATATTGAAGAGTACTTTTCAATGATGAACTTTTAAGAAGCTGGACCAAACTGTTTTTGGGGCAGGAAAATTGGTTTTGGCATGTGTGTCCCGTTTTCCACGTACTTGTTTGACAATAGTGAATGGAGTTACGTTGTGGACTTGTGAAATGATGTTATCACCTAGTTTATAGTATAATTTGATTATACTATTGATTGAGATATGTATATTGACTTCGTTTGTGTTGTTCTCAGGTGATAAGAACAAGGAAGAAGCTCAGAAGTAAGATAACTGAGCTGTAGCTGGTAATCGGTGAGTGGGTCTATCTCCGGATAGAGTTTAAGTAGCATATTATGCTACTGTGATCGAATATTTTACCATGCATAGTGTAGGGATTTCCATGTTAGAATAATATAGTATGCCTGATGTTGTGTGTAAATTATGTGTACACTGTGTGAATGGCACCAGTCGAGCCTAGGGAGACTGGGGACTCGAGACCGTTCCTAGGAGAGGTTAGAGTCCGTATGAGGTCAACTGTGCCAAGGGGAGGTTGGGTCCATAGGCTACTAATTATGGAGTATAGTGTGAATGATGCATCCCCTGCATCTGGATAACTATACTGTGAATTGAGTAGCAGGGATTATCAGTAGACTCGGGCCCGATCAGCTGAGAGTCGTGTGCTCGTACAAGCCACCGATCCTCGTATTGTCTTATTGTATGCTAGTTGGTAGTTAGCATGTGTTGTTATTAGTATATAGCTTATGTGTGGCTTAAGCTATATCTGTTAGATAGATTCCATTCACTTAGCGTTATGCTAATCCCCCACATTTCCACCCTTGCAGGTTTAGGTACTGCTAGTTTGGACGGGTGCTAGTATTGAAGACATGTTTGACGTGTGAACTCTGATGTGGACTTTTGTAACATGAAATTTGTAATAAGTAACACCGTCGTATAAACTAAAACTTAATTATGTGTGGATTTCTGCTGTAATGTATTAAAGGTTATGGTTTTAATATAAAAGTCTTCCGCTGTGTTTAAAAAAAATGGCCGGTGTTACAAGCTAAAAGAGGCTGAAGCGGGTGTTGAGTCTGATGATCAGAATATTTACATCCTTCAGTTAGAAAGCAAGCTAAAAGAGGCTGAAGATAAAATTAATGAGCTTGAATTGGCGAGACATTCTGGAAATGATGATACACCACCTGGATTCCCAACCGCACAATCTTAAGCGATACCTAATATGCACCAGAACTAGTTTCAGAATCAAATACCTAATCAATATTATATGCCACCGCAAAACACTTTTACTTACCAAAATCCCATGATGATGAACCCATACCAAATGCAAATGTTCCAACAACCTTACATGCAACCACCCAAAAAGTGTACTTACAAGAACTTCCGTGATTGGAAACCCTCTGAGTTCTCTGGAAGTACTGATCTGACTGTAACTCTCAATTGGTTGCTAGAAATTGAAAGGGTATTTGAAGCATGCCAGTGTGAACCCGAGCTGAAAGTAACATATGCTAGTCGACTGTTGAAAGGTAGGGCTATGATTTGGTGGGATTCTTTAATATCCAGTATACCGAAAGAGCAAGTGAGTATGATCACATGGGAGCAGTTTCATGGGAAGGTGTGTAAATAGTATTGTAATCCGTTTGATATGAACCGAATCAAGACTGAATTTCTTGAAATGAATATGACACCTCAAATGACGATCGATGAGGTAGTAGAGAAGTATATGGATAAACTGAGGTTTATTCAACAATGGGTGCCAGACGAAGCGTCTCGTATCCAGCATTTTGTTAATATCATTTTGCCAGAGTACCAAACTTTTGTTAGAACAGCTACATCGTTGTCTCAAGCTGTTGTAATGGCTAAGATGGTAGAAAGTGATGTTCATACCGCCAGAAACAGAATGCTTGGTATTGTGCTACAACAAGGTGGGCAAGTATCTGGACAAACATGATCTAAATCCAAGAAGTCTAGTGGGTTTAAATTGAAGGGTAAAAGTGGTCAGAGTAGTTCTGGGTCTGGATCAGGTAAAGGGAATTGATGTCACACGTGTCAATCTTCTCATAGTGGTTAGTGTTCTGAGGCTACAAGAAGATGCTTAAAGTGTGGTGTTGTTAGGCATGAGTCTTCAGCATGCCTGTATTCGAATAGTGTGTGTTGGAGTTGTCACAAACCAGGGCATCGTGCAGCTAGTTGTCCTTCGAAGAGTGGTAGTTTCGGGGCAGGGTCAGGGGCGCGTTCGGCATCAGCCGGAGGGTCAACTGCCTCGAGTGGGCAGAAGAGGAAGAACCCTCCGACAGCAGAGGCTAGAGCTTTTCAGATGTCGGTTGAGAATGCTGTTGCAACCGACGAAGTGATCACCGGTATGTTTCTAATCAACTCAATACCTGCTCGCGTATTGTTTGATTGTGGTGCCAATAGGTGTTTTATGTCCATAGATTTCTGTGCTAAGTTGAATTTACTAGCTACTGTGTTACCCGAGCCGGTTAGTGTAGAAGTAGCCGATGGTAAGACCACACCCGTCACAACATATGTGACTGGGGTTTGTATAGAGATCGAAGGGAAGTCTTTCCCGGTGACTTGTTTAGTGTTACCTATTCCTAGCTTTGATGTAGTATTAGGAATGGATTGGCTGAACTCGCTTAGGGTTAATATTAAGTGTGATAGGAAAATGATTACCTTTCGTTTGACCGATGGAACCCGTGTTGTGGCCCGAGGGGAGCGGGGTGGGTATAATTTTTCGTTGATAACCATGATGAAAGCGAAAAAGTCGATGGCAAAGGGTTGTGAATCATTTCTTGCATATGTGATTGATGCGAAGAAAGAAAAGAAAACAGTGGCCGATATTCTGATAGTATCAGAATTTCCCGAAGTGTTCCCAGATGAGTTACTAGGTCTGCCGCCGGTAAGGGAAGTTGAGTATAAGATTGAGTTGGTTCCTGGAACAACTCCAGTTGCAAAAGCTCCATACCGATTACCGCCGTATGAAATTCGTGAAATGATGTCACAGATTCAAGAGTTATTAGATCATGGGTTTATCCGACCGAGTTCTTCTCCGTAGGGTGCTCCGGTATTATTTGTTAAAAAGAAAGATGGGTCAATGCGTATATTTATTGATTATCGTGAATTGAACAAAAGAACAGTGAAGAATAAGTATCCGTTACCTAGAATAGACGATTTGTTCGATCAGTTACAGGGTGCTTCATTCTTTTCTAAGATAGACTTACGATCCGAATATCATCAGGTTCGTGTTGCTGAATCTGATATACCGAAAACAGCGTTCAGAACAAGGTATGGTCATTATGAATTTCTTGTCATGCCGTTTGGGTTGACGAATGCGCCAGCAGTCTTCATGGATCTAATGAATAGAGTGTGTCGTCCATTCTTAGATAAGTTTGTGATCGTGTTTATAGACGATATACTAGTGTATTCAAAGACAGAGAGTGAACATGCTGAACATCTGAGACAGGTTTTGAACTTGTTGAAATGCGAGCAACTATTTGCAAAATTTTCAAAATGTGAATTTTGGTTACGTGAAGTGCATTTTTTGGGTCATGTGATTTGTGCCGAAGGTATAAAGGTTGATCCGATAAAGATAGAAGCGGTAATGAATTGGAATTCTCCGAACACTCCGACTGAGATCAAGAGTTTTCTGGGATTGGTTGGTTATTATCGCAGGTTTATCAAAGATTTTTCTAAAATAGCATGTCCGTTGACTAAGTTGACTCGTAAAGATGTAGCCTTTCGATGGACTGATGAACAAGAAAAGGCTTTTCAGATTTTGAAACAGTTACTGTGTCAGGCACCAGTGTTAGCTTTACCAGAAGGTTCAGACAACTTCATGGTATACTGTGATGCGAGATAAAGTAATCGTCTGTGCCTCGTGACAGTTGAAAGTTCATGAGAAGAATTATCCAGTGCATAATCTTGAAATGGTTGCAGTAGTGTTTGCTTTGAAACTGTGGAGACACTATTTGTATGGAACCCATTGTGTTATATGTACAGATCACAAGAGTTTGCAGTATATCTTCTCACAGAAAGAATTAAATATGTGTCAGAGACGATGGCAAGAGTTGATCAAAGATTATGATTTTGAAATTAAATACCATCCGGGTAAGGCAAATGTGGTTGCAGATGCGCTAAGTCGTAAAAAGTTAAGTGAAAATATGAAATTCCTTCGTTTGAATATAACTTCAGATTTGATTAACAGCTTAAGAACCGATCAGGCCTGTGCTTTAGAGGATGAACATATTAAATCTGAACAAATGATCAAACGAAAAGTGGACTTAATTGATGACTCACGGGGACTAAAGACCTTAAACAATCGTGTTTGGGTGCCTAAACTTGGAGACTTAAGGGATTTAATCATGATAGAAGCTCACAAATCCAGGTTGACAGTACATCTGGGTAGTAATAAGATGTATCATGATTTGAAAACAGTGTATTGGTGGCCGATAATGAAAACAGATATCGCTCGATATGTCGAAAAGTGTCATATTTGTGCTCAAGTGAAGGCAGAACATCATAAACCTTATGGTTCGTTACGTCAGTTACAGATTCCAGAGTGGAAATGGGAACATATAACGATGGATTTTGTGACCAAATTACCTCGAACTCAGAAAAGACATGATATGATTTGGGTAATAGTGGATCGTCTAACTAAAAGTTCTCATTTTCTTGCTACTCGTGAAACAACTTGATTAAGTGTGTTAGAATTGTATGTGAAAGAAATAGTCAGTCGACATGGTGTGCCGTTATCGATCGTTTTAGACAGAGATTCCAGATTTGTGTCGAATTTTTAGAATAGTCTTCAACAGAATCTGGGTACACGTGTGAATCTAAGTACAGCTTATCATCCTCAGACAGATGGTCAGAGTGAAAGAACGATACAGACTTTGGAGGATATGTTAAGGGCTTGTGCGTTAGAATACGGTGGTTCGTGGGATACACATTTCCCGTTGATCGAATTCGCGTATAATAATTCATATCATTCGAGTATAGGGATGCCGCCCTATGAAATGTTATACGGTCGTCATTGCAGAACTCCGACTTGTTGGTTAGAAGCCGGGGAGAAACAGTTTGCAGGTCCCGAAATTGTTCAAATGCCAGCCGAAAAAGTTACAATTGCGAGAGAAAAGTTGAGAGCCGCTAGAGATAGGCAGAAAACGTATGCTGATCCGCGTAGACGTCCGGTAACCTTTAATGTGGGTGAACGAGTGTATCTAAAAGTTTCACCGTGGAAAGGGGTTTTCAGATTCGGTAAACGTGGTAAGTTAGCACCGAGATTTATTGGTCCATTTCCGATCAGTGAAGTGTTGAATGATTAGACTGTGGTGTTAGATCTTCCGCCAGAGTTAGTCGGTATTCATAATACATTCAACGAGTGTTATCTTCGTAAGTGTAAAGTCGACGATGAAACACAACTTCTTCCTTTAGAAGATTTAAGGGTCGATTTGAATAAGAAATTGGTGGAAGAGCCGGTTCGTGTAGTTGACCGAAAGGTGACTAAGTTGAGAAAGAAAGAGATACCGATGGTGTTGATTGAGTGGAAACACAGTTTGGGTTCTAATCTTACGTGGGAAACGGAAGAGTTGATGAGAACCCGCTACCCTCGTTTGTTTGACCAAGACCAGATTCCGAGGACAAAATCTCTTTAAGGGGGTGGATTTGTAACAGACTGGAACCTGGGCTAGTTGTAAGTGGACTTTTTGCCCTTAGGATTTTAATACGTGTTTTATATGCTTTTATTTTTAATTATGTGAATAGTGTTATTTTATTATTTGGTTAAGACCAGTTTGTGACAAGGGTCACAGAACAAGTTTATTTAGTTAATTTGGACTCCTTTAGGGCCACCTAACGAGGTACGAAAGATTTAAGATAACTAATAAATACCTGTGTGTTGTGGGGTATGGGTTTTTACCCAAATAAGTGGGTATTACTTGCCTCATTTCCACATTTCTAGACTTTTCCCCAAAAATCACTCCCGTACCTACTTTCTTCACCTCTTGAACCCTAATTCTCCAAATCTTGATTTGAAGTTTGATTTGTGTTAGAAATCGATTCTTTGTGTTTTACTGATTCAAACAAGGTAAGAATCACCCATTTTCATTACCTAAATTTGTGTCAAATTGGGTTTGAAGTTAGGTTTTTGTTAAAGTGGGTTTTGATGTCAAATTGGTGCAATTTGTTGTTGTTTTGATGTAATATTTGTGGATTTATGTCCTGAAAGGTTTTATAAACAAGATGTGATAAGTTTGGAGGTTTAAAATGAGTATATGGTCGAGATTTGGTGATTTTGGCTCAAACCCTTCACTTTTCTAATTTCAGCAGCTCAAGAACACACTCGATAGTGTGTCTTTTGGAAGTGGGCCGTGTGTGTACACACTCGACCGAGTGTCTTTTGATTTGGATCTTGTGTCTACACACTCGGGAGTGTGTCTTTTGAAAATACATTCGGTCGAGTGTCTCTACTCATTCGACCATGTGTCTACACACTCGACCGAGTGTCTATGACACACACTACCGAGTTGGGTAGTGTGTCTTTTCAGCATTTTGAGAAATTTGTTTTGGTCATAACTTTCAAACCGTAAATCCGTTTTTGATGAATCAAATATCGTTGGAATCGTATTGAAGGGTACTTTTCAATGATGAACTTTTAAGAAGCTGGATCAAAATATTTTTAGGGTGGGAAAATAGGTTTTGGCGTGTGTGTCCCGTTTTCCACGTACTTGTTTGACAATAGTGAATGGAGTTACATTGTGGACTTGTGAAATGATGTTATGACCTAATTTATAGTATGATTTGATTATACTATTGATTGAGATATGTATATTGACTTCGTTTGTGTTGTTCTCAGGTGATAAGAACAAGGAAGAAGCTCAGAAGTAAGATAACTGAGTTGTAGCTGGTAATCGGTGAGTGGGTCTATCTCCGGATAGAGTTTAAGCAGCATATCATGCTACTGTGATCGAATCTTTTACCATGCATAGTGTAGGGATTGCCATGTTAGAATAATACAGTATGCCTGATGTTGTGTGTAAATTATGTGTACACTGTGTGAATGGCACCAGTCGAGCCTAGGGAGACTGGGGACTCGAGACCGTGCCTAGGAGAGGTTAGAGTCTGTATGAGGTCAGTCGTGCCTAGTGGAGGTTGGGTCTATAGGCTACTGATTGTGGAGTATAGTGTGAATGATGCATCCCCTGCATCTAGATAACTATACTGTGAATTGAGTAGCAGGGATTATCGGTAGACTCAGGCCCGATCAGCTGAGAGTCGTGTGCTCGTACAAGCCGCCGATCCTCGTATTGTCTTATTGTATGCTAGTTGGTAGTTAGCATGTGTTGTTGTTAGTATATAGCTTGTGTGTGGCTTAAGCTATATCTGTTACATAGATTCCATTCATTTAGCGTTATGCTAATCCCCCATATTTCCACCCTTGCAGGTTTAGGTATTGCTAGTTTGGACGGGTGCTAGTATTGAAGACATGTTTGACGTGTGAACTCTGATGTGGACTTTTGTAACATGTATTTTGTAATAAGTAACACCGTCGGGTAAACTTAAACTTAATTTTGTGTGGATTTCTGCTGTAATGTATTAAAGGTTGTGGTTTTAATATAAATGTCTTTCGCTGTGTTTTAAAAAAAATGGCCGGTGTTACAAAATCACAGCATGTGTGATAAGGGTACGCGAATTATCATCGGATGGGACCCTAATATTGTGATTGTCATGGTTGTGGCTAAGGTTGGAGAAATCAGATCTCGGGGAGATCTCGTTTAGACTTTTTTAGGGAGATCTCGGCATCTCGGAATAATCTCGGGGAGATCTCAGATGTTGCCTTACTTTGACTTTATAGTTTTTTAATAAAAATATACATAATAACATAAATATATGTTTATTTATATACGTTTTTATGAGATTTTACAAAAATATCCGAGAAATTGGCGAGAAAATCTTAGAAATTACGAATTTTTTCAGAAAATCTTACAAATTAGCAAGAAAATCCGAGAAATCGTGGCTTTGACTAAATTTGACCCCATTGACCGAGAAATCTCGATAGATGAACATCTCGTCTCGGTTTCCTTCTAAAAACGAGATCTCGGGGGAGATCTCGAGAGATTTACAACACTGTTTGTGGCTCTTACTGATCAAGTTATGCAATGTCTTTTGCGCACGGTGCAGGATGATAAGCAAATGTTTGCATCATTTGTCTATGCCTCTAACTCTTATATTAAACGTCGAAATTATCACGCCCCGTACAAAATTAACGTGTACGGATCATCAACAACAGGATCATTACAAGGTCAAACACTATATGTTGTTTTAAAATAAGTTTGCATTCATGAGAAAAGGTGACGTCATAACCGACGTCAAATGTTTAACATACAAAAGTGTGCTTCTACGAATAGAAGGCTATAATAATAGTACGTGACCCGTAGGTCATTACAAATTCATTGTTTCAAAAGTAACATAGTTTGAATGCAATATAAATGTTTCATGCGGAGACATCTCTAACAGAAGCAGCGGGTGTCTACACAGCAATACTACAACAACGGAAGCAACCAAACCTCTAAGCACCTAAGAAAACATGCTTAAAAACGTCAACACGAATGTTGGTGAGCTATAGTTTAAGTATAACAGTAATGTAAGGTAGGCCACGAGATTTCGTATTTCAAAATAGTATGAAAAGTATATGTTCAACCGTGGGCAATTGGTAACTAACTTAACGTAATATCACCCCCTAAAAGTACACTTGGCGAGTGCGTATGTTTACTAAGTATTAAACACCCGTTAAATGCTAGCGCTACTAGCCCGAGTGGGGATGTCAAACCCTATGGATCCATATCTAAGATTCGCGTTCACCGGTTCAAAGACCAATGACTAAACGTTACCGAGCTAAGGGGAAATTTTATGCCATTGTATAACCTACACATATATAAAGTTTAAGTACTCGTGCCTAGTATGTAAAACGTAAAACGCGCATGTATTCTCAGTTCCCAAAATAGTTAAAGTAAAAAGGGATGCTATAACTCACAGTGAAAAGTAGTAAAGTCGGTACGAGATAAGCAAGTAGTTGGTCCGAAAGGTCCTCAACCTAAGTCAAAAGTTACTAAGTCAGTAAATCGTTCCCAAAGGTTTAAAAGTATGTAAATTAGGTCTTAAGTGTCATCATCATTCATCATTAATCAAGAATAGCGTTTGAAATAAAGGCTGAGTTCGTCCAGTCGCCACGACCTCTATACAAACTGAAATGAGGTGATACCAGTGGCCATGGCTCCGTATATGAGTCCCCTAGTTGCTGACCAATTTACATAACTAAACATGTCTTTGTTTGACCATGGCGATGGTTTAAGTGCGAGTAGGTCAGAAATTTCAGCACAAGGTTAAAAGGGCGTAGTGATTTTCGGAAGGCTATAAATCCTAAACCGTAACTCGGATTAAGACGAGGCCTAAACGGAAAATCATATACTCGAACCGAAATAACTTGAAATTAACTTTCCAGTAGCTCAGGTGACCTGATCAGACCCAGAAAATAGTAAGCAAGGTGTTCCCGTGGGTTCTTAGTGCTTGATGCTCATCACGGTTCTCATCCTTGATGCCTGTAGCTTCAAGTGTACAACTCGATGATGGGTTTGCATCATCTTAACCAAGGTTTGACCATCATAACACTAGTGTATGTCTAAGATAAGTAGCACAACACATTTAAGGGTTGCAAGTAGGTTGATGAAGCCAAGTTACATCAAGATCTTAGATCCAACACATACATGAGTTCTAGTAGTAATATTAAGCTATAAACTTGAATGTAAACTAAATAAACAAGATCTTAAGTTATAGAACTTAGATCTTAGTTAGATCTTAAAGATCCTAGTCTAAAAAGTCTAGATCTAGTGTTCTTAAGTTAAACCCTAAGTTATAGAACTTGGATCTTTACTTTAGTGAAACCATAAATTATGAAACTTAGATTTTCATCTTGAAAATGTATGTAAGCTTATAAGCTTTTGTTTACAACAAAATTGGAAGGCCATAAGCTATAGAAACTTAGATCCAATATAAGTGTATAAACTTCCATGTTCTTGAACTTACAAAGTTTAACTTTAGTTTCAAGAAAAATGAGATCAAGTTTAACTAGTAATACTTGACCAAATGAACAACATCACAACTTTATATAAATAAAATGAAGAAATAAACTAAAGTTACAAGAAATATGTTCATGTTTGTTTCATACTTAAGAAGATTCAAGTCAAAGCTTAGATCTTAAGAAAATAAACTTCAAGTCTACAAAACATGAACACAAGTAAGATCTTGAAGCTTATGAGCTTTAGATCTTTAGAACATTTTAAGTGTAGAACCATAAGTTATGGAACTTAGATCCTTGTTCTTGACTTCTCATCAAACAAAGGATGGAAGAAACAAGATTACATGAAGATACAAGCTAGATAACTTGATCTTTAACAATAAGTAACAAAACAAGTAAGAATGATGATGCTAGTGGCGGTTTTCAAAGGAAAGAAAAGAAAAAAGAAAAGATATTATACTTACAAATTATAGAGAAAGTTGAGAGAAAATAATGTGGTGTAAGTATGTGTGTGTAAAAATGAAGTGAAGACAAGTAAATAAGTAACAAAAAAATGTTTGAACCTCCCTCCCCATCCCCTAGGCCGACGGTTTTAAAGCCAAAAGGGGAAGTCAATGTGGTGCTTTCAAGTGTTGGGAGGTGTTGTTTGCTAGGAAAGTGTATAAGTTAATATGCATGGGAAAGAGGTGTAAGCATGCTTGAACATTTGTCTCCTCATTAACTTAATTAATCTAGTTTATCCTTAAAGAGTCATTAGCATAATCATGGGCTTACTAGTAGTCCATTAAATGGTGTAGGGTGGGCTTCCAAGTCCAATATTAAAAGCCCAAGTCCAAGTATGTAAGTATGCAACAATTAAATAAATAGAGCCCAAGTAATTAACTACATACATTAGTTAATTAAAAAATGATTAATAATAAGTAATCATGAACGTAAATAATATTCTAAATATTATTCGTGAAAAACGTGTGTCACATAGACAAGTCAGGACATATAAAGTCGAATACGGCAACAAGGAAAATGTATAAGAATACATTTAGTACATCGCAAGTATTAATAATAAATATTAATAAATATAAGTTGGAAAATCCAGGGTCATTACATTACCCACCTGTTAAAGAAAATTTCGTCCCGAAATTTTAAGCTGAGGTAGATGGAGGAGTTGGGAAAAGGTGAGGATACTTCTGCATCATTTGATCCTCTCGTTCCCAAGTAAACTCAGGTCCTCGTTTGGCATTCCATCGGACTCGGACGATTGGAATCTTGTTGCGTTTCAAAGTTTTAACCTCACGGTCCATAATTTCGACAGGTTCTTCCACGAAGTGGAGTTTGTCATCAATCATAAGTTTTTCCAGTGGTATGACAAGTTCTGGTTCAGCAAGACACTTCTTCAAATTTGATAAGTGAAAGGTAGGATGAACTGAGCTCAATTGAGTCGGAAGGTCCAGACGGTAAGCAACGGGTCCAACACGCTCCAAGATTTTGAAAGGACCCATGTATCGCGGGTTAAGCTTCCCACGTTTTCCAAAATGGATCACACCCTTCCAAGGCGCGACCTTCAACATTACACGGTCACCCACGTTGAATTTGAAGTCTTTACGTTTAAGGTTGGCATAACTCTTTTGGTGATCACGTGCTGTCTTGAGTCTCGCTTGAATTTGGACAATCTTCTCGGTGGTTTCATGGACTACTTCGGGTCCGGTGATTTGCTTTTCGCCTACTTCGGCCCAATAAATAGGAGAACAACATTTGCAGCCATACAACGCTTCGAAAGGTGCGACATTAATACTCGAATGATAACTGTTGTTGTAAGAAAATTCAGCTAGCGGCAAATGCCTTTCCCAAGCCTTTCCGAAATCAATAACATAAGCACGCAACATGTCATCCAAAGTCTGAATCGTTCACTCGCTTTATCCGTCGGTCTGTAGGTGATACGCAGTACTCATGTCGAGACGTGTCCCCAAGGCTTCTTGCAAAGGATGCCAAAATCTGGAAGCAAAACGGGCATCTCGGTCTGAAATAATCGATAAGGGTAGACCATGACGAGATACAATTTCCTTTATGTATAGTTGAGCGAGTTTCTCCATCGTATCCGTTTCCTTCATGGCTAAGAAGTGTGCATATTTGGTAAGACGGTCAACGATAACCCAAATAGTATTGTATCCGCCCATCGTCTTTGGTAGTTTCGTGATGAAGTCCATCGTTATCCTTTCCCACTTCCATTGCGGGATTTCAGGTTGCTGAAGTAACCCAGAAGGCCTCTGATGTTCGGCCTTAACCTTCGAGCAAGTCAAACACTTCCCAACATAAGTTGCAACATCCTTCTTAAGATTAGGCCACCAATACTGTTCCTTAAGATCGTGGTACATTTTACCGGCTCCTGGATGAATCGAATATCTTGACTTGTGGGCTTCGTCTAGAATAAGGCTTCGCAAATCCCCATAACTAGGCACCCAAATTCTTCCAGCGAAGTATCGGAGTCCAGTCTCCTTAACTTTGAATCGAGAGACGAGAATGTTCAAGTGTTCATGGGATATATTTTCCTCCTTGAGAGCCTCATCTTGGGCTACTCGGATTTGGCTATTGAGATTCGAATGAATGGTGATGTTCAAGGGTCGAACACGAAGAGGTGCCATCCTCTCCTTTCGGCTCAAAGCGTCGGCTACAACATTTGTCTTGCCAGGATGATAACGAAGTTCACAATCATAGTCATTCAGCGTCTCGATCCATCGTCGCTGTCTCATGTTCAGTTGTTTCTGATCGAATATGTGTTGGAGGCTTTTGTGGTTAGGGAAGATAGTACTTTTAGTTCCATAAAGATAGTGTCTCCACAATTTGAGCGCAAAAACAACTGCTCCAAGTTCGAGATCGTGAGTAGTATAGTTTCGTTCGTGAATCTTCAGTTGACGAAAAGCATAAGCAATGACCTTCGTTCTTTGCATCAATACGCAACCAAAACCATTTTTCGAGGTGTCACAGTACATAACAAAGTCGTCACTGCCTTCAGGAAGTGATAAGATAGGCGCAGTGGTCAATTTCTGCTTCAAGGTTTGAAATGCTGATTCGTGTTCGGTTTTCCAAACGAACTTCTTCCCTTTGTGAGTCAGCGCGGTCAAAGGACGCGCAATCAGAGAGAAACCTTCAATAAATCTTCGGTAGTAACCGGCGAGACCTAATAATTGGCGGATATGAGTCGGAGTAGTGGGAGTTTTCCACTTGCTGATAGCTTCAATCTTTGTGGGATCAACTTTGATACCTTGATCGCTCACAATATGACCCAGGAATTGGACTTCCTTCAACCAAAACTCACACTTGGAGAATTTGGCATAAAGTTGCTCTTGTCTCAAGAGTTCAAGCACTAGTCGAAGATGTTGCTCATGTTCTTCTTCGCTTTTGGAGTAGATGAGGATATCATCTATGAAGACGATAACGAACTTATCCAGGTATGGCTTGCATACACGATTCATGAGATCCATAAATACGGTATGTGCATTGGTTAAACCGAATGGCATCATGAGAAACTCATAATGACCATAACGAGTTTTGAACACAGTTTTCATTACATCGCTCTCTTTCACCCTCAACTGGTGATAACCGGATCACAAATTGATCTTAGAGTAAATGCTTGATCCTTGCAGCTGATCGAAAAGATCGTCAATTCGGGGAAGGGGATACCGATTCTTGATCGTCAACTTGTTCAGCTCACGATAATCGATACACATGCGGAAAGATCCGTCCTTCTTCCTCACAAACAAAACAGGTGCGCCCCAAGGCGATGAACTTGGTTGAATAAATCCACGGTCTAGCTGTTTTTGTAGTTGGCTCTGCAACTCTTGCATTTCGGAAGGTGCGAGTCGATAAGGTGCGCGAGCTACCGATGCAACTCCTGGCACTAAATCGATCTGAAACTCCACTGCCCTCGTTGGCGGTAATCCAGGCAATTCTTCTTGAAGTCCATCATCCACGCTCTTCACCTCGGTTTCTATTGTTTTCACATGTGCTAAAACAGCAAGACGTCCTTTCTTCATGATCTTTTGTGCTTTCATTCAACTAATGAGGTTCAGCTTCAAGTTACATCTCTCTTCATAAATAATCAGTGGCTCACCATCTCCGTGCGGTATACGAATAGCTTTATCTCCGCAGATAATGTCGGCCCTTACTTTGGTCAACCAGTCCATACCGACAATCACATCAAAACTTCCCAATTTGATGGGTATCAAGTCAATCTCGAAATCCACACCAGCTACGTTGATAATACCTCCTCGGCTAATTTGGTCAACTTTCTCAAGTTTTTCATTGGCTACCTCAACAAGCATACTCTCCTTTAAAGGAACTAACGACCAATTTATCTTAGAGCAAAAATGTCTACATACATAACTCCTATCGGCACCAGTATCAAATAGGACAGAAGCTAATAGATTGTTGATAGTGAATATACCTGTAACCAAGTCGGGGTTCTCACGGGCATCCCTTGCATTTATGTTGAAAGCTCTTCAACGCGCTGGCCCGCCGTCCTTTCTCTTGTTGGGACATTCATTCCTGAAGTGGCCCTGTTGTCCACACTCATAGCACTTCCTTAGCCCAGTAGGGTTTGTCTTCACAGTTGGGGTAGTGATCTTGCAGTCTTTGCCAATATGCCCAGTCCTTTTACACTTTTCACAGACCACGTTGCAGTACCCGGTATGATACTTGTAGCATCTTTTACACTGCGGGAGACTGCCCTTATAGTTAGGGTTTGAGCTAGGGTTCTGGTTGGAGTTGTTTCCCTTGAAACTTTCATGCCTCTTAGCTGGGTTTTAATCAAAGACCCTTCCCTTGTTGTTGTCCCACTTACGTTTCTCATTACTAGTTCCTGATTCGGATTTCCCCTTTTCTGGTTCTTTGCTGGTAATTTGGTTCATCAGAGTGTGCGCCATGCGCATAGCTTCCGAGACATCAGCTGGTTTTGAAGAGGTGACATTTCCTTGAATGGACTTAGGAAGTCCCCACAAATACCGTTCCATTCGCTTAAATTTCGGGGTAACCATCGTGGGACACATCAAAGCTAGTTCCAAGTACCTTCAGTTATAACCGTCAAGATCGGTTCCCACAACCTTCAACTTCCAAAACTCAGCTTCCATTTTCTGAATCTCCGTTCTGGGGCAGTACTCCTCGATCATAGCCCCCTTAAATTCCTCCCACGGTGTGGCATAAGCCTCGTCAATACCCTTATCCTGAGCAAGTGTGTTCCACTAGGTTAAAGCGCCGTCCGACAGTGTACAGGAGGCATACTTAGTCTTGTTCATTTCTGAGCAGTTGCTCATACAGAACACAGCTTCCAATTTCTCAAACCATCTAGTCAGTCCAACCGGCCCCTCAGTACCACTGAAATTGTGGGGCTTGCAGCTTTGAAATTCCTTATAGGTACACCCGTTATGATTGTGCTGGTTAACAGGTGGAGCTTGGGGGTTAACATTCGCAATTGTTGCGGCTATTCGTTCAGTTATCATTTCCTCAATCTGTGCCGCTGTGGGTGTTGATCTTCCATTTGCCATTGATCTTCGAAACAGAAATTTCGACTTAAGTCAAAATCCATCATTCAATAAATAATAATACAGTATATGGTAACCAACATGGAATCAACACATCACATGTTAATTAAGTAATGCAACTAGATACAGGTACCACAAAATCATCATATAGTAACGTAAATAGAACACCGTACAGAAATTAAACAACACCAAGTTCCATTCATTAAATAAGAAAGTTGCATACATTCGCATACGGTTCGTACAATACATGAGTAAAACATGAAACTACAAACGGGATTACATAATGAAATCTAATACAATAGCCCTATGGTGACGGTGGGTAAAGGATGTCCAGTATGTGGGACACCTGATCCTCAAGCTCAGTTACCCGAGCACGGAGGATATGCACTTCCCTCATCAGTTCCTCGACGACGGGGGATGCTGGTGGGGCAGGCGGTGCAGACGGTACAGGTGGAGCTGGTGGTGCAGATGATGCTGGTGGAGCTGGTGGTGCAGACGGTTCGGCACCAGAAGTAGATACTGCATAACGGGAAGCCTTACACACGAATGGGTCTGCAGGGTAAGGCACAACCCACTTACGGGCAGTAACTCTAACCTTCAGTCCATGTGCGTTAACGAACGACCTACCTCCGTTAACCCCTGGAATAACAGTACCGTCGAAACGATACCGCTACTTCGGTGGGGTAGAGGGCGGCTGTACGGGTGTCTCCTCAGGGTCCTCGTCGGAATCCTCGTCGCTGGAGTCATCGGATGATGAGTCGTCGGATGATGAGTCGTTTGAATCATCTGGAGGTGGATGTGCCTAACCGTGTAACACCGGCCATTTTTTTTAAACACAGCGAAAGACTTTATTAACAAACACATTATAAGTCGCGTCATTACATTAATCTGGGTAATTAAGTTTAAGTTTACACAACGGTGTTACGTTATTACAAAACATGATTTAAACAAAAGTCCACATCAGAGTAGGGTTGTCAAACATGTCTTCTGCATCAGCACCCATCTCGACTAGCAGTACCTAAACCTGCAAGGGGTAATTATGTGGGGGATTAGCGCACCGCTAAGTGAATGGAATCTATCTAACAGATATAGCTTAAGTCACACACAAGCTATATACTAACAACAACACATGCTAACTAATAACTAGAATTACAATAAGACAATACGAGGATCGGCGGCTTGTACGAGCACACGACTCCTAGATGATCGGACTTGAGTCTACCGATAGTCCCTGCTACTCAATTCACAGTATAGTTATCCAGATGCAGGGGATGCATCGTTCACACTATACTCCACAATCAGTAGCCTATAGACCCAACCTCCCCTAGGCACGGTTGACCTCATATGCACTCTAACCTCTCCTAGGCACGGTCTTGAGTCCCCAGTCTCCCTAAGCCCGACTGGTGCCATTCACACAGTGTACACATAAATCACATACAACATCAGGCATACTATATTATTCTAACATGGCAATTTCTACACTATGCATGGTAAAAGAGTCAACCACAGTAGCATGATATGCTACTTAAACTCTATCCGGAGATAGACCCACTCACCAATTACCAGCAACTGCTCAGTTATTATTTCTGAGCTTCCTCCTTGTCCTTATAACCTAAGAACAACACAAACAAAGTAAATATACATATCCAATAAATAATATAATCATTTCAAGAATAGAGTTTGAAATAAAGGCTGACTTCATTCAGTCGCCACGACCTCTATACAAACTGAAATGAGGTGAGACCAGTGGCCATGGCTCTGTATATGAGTCCCCTAGTTGCTGACCAATTTCCATAACCAAACTCTTCTTTGTTTGACCGTGGCGACAGTTTAAGTGCGTGTAGGTCAGAAATTTCAGCACAACGTTAAAAGGGCGTAGTGATTTTCGGAAGGCTATAAATCCTAAACCGTAACTCAGATTAAGACGAGGCCTAAACGGAAAATCATCTACTCGAACCGAACTAACTGGAAATCAACTTTCTAGTAGCCCAGCTGACCTGATCAGACCCAGAAAATAGTAAGCAAGGTGTTCCGGTGGGTTCTTGGTGCTTGATGCTCATCACGGTTCTCATCCTTGATGCTTGTAGCTTCAAGTGTATAACTCGATGATGGGTTTGCATCATCTTAACCAAGGTTTGACCATCATAACACTAGTGTATGTCTAAGATAAGTAGCACAACACATTTAAGGGTTGCAAGTAGGTTGATGAACCAAAGTTACATCAAGATCTTAGATCCGACACATACATGAGTGCTAGTAGTAATATTAAGCTATAAACTTGAATGTAAACTAAATAAACAAGATCTTAAGTTGTAGAACTTAGATCTTAGTTAGATCTTAAAGATCCTAGTCTAAAAAGTCTAGATCTAGTGTTCTTAAGTTAAACCCTAAGTTATAGAACTTGGATCTTTACTTTAGTGAAACCATAAGTTATGAAACTTAGATTTTCATCTTGAAAATGTATGTAAGCTTATAAGCTTTTGTTTACAACAAAATTGGAAGGCCATAAGCTATAGAAACTTAGATCCAATATAAGTGTATGAAGTTATAACTAGAAAGTTAAACTTCCATGTTCTTGAACTTACAAAGTTTAACATTAGTTTCAAGAAAAATGAGATCAAGTTTAACTAGTAATACTTGACCAAATGAACAACATCACAACTTTAAATAAATAAAATGAAGAAATAAACTAAAGTTACAAGAAATATGTTCATGTTTGTTTCATACTTAAGAAGATTCAAGTCAAAGCTTGGATCTTAAGAAAATAAACTTCAAGTCTACAAAACATGAACACAAGTAAGATCTTGAAGCTTATGAGCTTTAGATATTTAGAACATTTTAAGTGTAGAACCATAAGTTATGGAATTAGATCCTTGTTCTTGACTTCTCATCAAACAAAGGATGGAAGAAACAAGATTACATGAAGATACAAGCTAGATAACTTGATCTTTAATAACAACAAGTAACAAAACAAGTAAGAATGATGATGCTAGTGACGATTTTCAAAGGAAAGAAAAGAAGAAAGAAAAGATATTATACTTAGAAATAAGAGAGAAATTTGAGAGAAAATAATGTGGTGTAAGTATGTGTGTGTAAAAATGAAGTGAAGACAAGTAAATAAGTAACAAAAAAAAATGTTTGAATCTCCCTCCCCAGCCCCTAGGCCGACGGTTTTGAAGCCAAAAGGGGAAGTTAATGTGGTGCTTTCAAGTATTGGAAGGTCTTGTTTGCTAGGAAAGTGTATAAGTTAATATGCATGGGAAAGAGGTGTAAGCATGCTTGAACATCTGTCTCCTCATTAACTTAATTAATCTAGTTTATCCTTAAAGAGTCATTAGCATAATCATGGGCTTACTAGTAGTCCATTAAATTGTAGGGTGGGCTTCCAAGTCCAATATTAATAGCCCAAGTCCAAGTATGTAAGTATGCAATAATTAAATAAATAAAGCCCAAGTAATTAACTACATACATTAGTTAATTAAAAAAATGATTAATAATAAGTAATCATGAACGTAAATAATATTCTAAATATTATTCGTGAAAAGCGTGTGTCACATAGACAAGTTAGGACATATAAAGTCGAATACGGCAACAAGTAAAATGTATAAGAATACATTTAGTATATCGCAAGTATTAATAATAAATATTAATAAATATAAGTTGGAAAATCCAGGGTCGTTACAGAAATTTATGGAGTGACTTACGTATGCATAAAGGTTTTGTTGGAAATCACCCGTGGACCATCTTGGGTGACTTTAATGCGTCTTTATTTGTAGATGAATCAACATCAGGGAGTTCAAGGATGACTATAGCTATGAGGGAATCCAGGAAATGCTTGGATGACTATAGCTAGAGGCATAATATTCCTTCGTGCTCCATGTGTATTCATTAGGTAACTCTCTAACCATTGGTATATCTTCCTTTATTACTTTGAAAAGTATATAAACTTATTTTATTGAAGAAAACTATAATAATCAATTTCCATTTTAATACAAATAAATGAATAAGAATGAATTAGTTTTAACACATAGTTATAGCAATTTAAATATAAAACAGAAAACGAAGGAGGTTTTCTTGATCAGAAAAGTTGAGCAAAATATTAATGGGAAAAGTAGATTGAAGAAGATGATGACGTGGATTTTAAGTGACGTCTCGGTGGTTATAATAAGGTTATCTGAATAATATTGCCTAAATTTAACACTTTTGAAATCGTAATCTTTTTCGGGTTTCAAATTAAATTGATAATTTTAGTAATTTACGTTATCTGTTCAGGTCATTAAGTTATATTATACCCATAATAAATCTAGTTATTCACTTTTATTTCAAAATAAAATGCGTGATTCTAAATATAATTTCATTATGTACATAAAATACAATATGGTGTGGTGCGGTTAAATCGGCGTGATAATTTTTTATTTCATAATCAAGTCATAAATTCCAGTTCATCCAAAAATGTTAACCACATCCGCGGTTATATGTTCGGTTTTGTAATTTCGGATCAATTTTAGCAATTAATTCAGTTATGATTTGGTTAATTCAGATTATTGCCGAAGCTTACAACTTATGTTAAACATAACAAAAATTCTTAGATGACATCACAAAAGACTAACGCATTAGGTATAAATTGGACATAGAAGTACGCTTGCTGTTTCATCAAAAAGAGATGTCAACTTAATCCATTACTGAAAATCTTCTTGTTGTATGCGCTTTCCACCGTAATCTAACACATCTTTATGCTTACTTACTTTATGTAAAGTCTCATAGAATAATAGTTGAAAGCAAGGTTGCAAAATTCGTTATTCGGGGATTAATCGATCGGGACTTTAGAAGGAGTATCGGCAATTTAGAGATTAATCGGGGATTAATCAGATGGTACTATACATATTTAATTATTAAATTCCAAATATTATATGTGTAGTTATAGGAGAAAACTATAAATAGAAACATAAACTTTAATATAACTATCTAAAATTGTTCATTTTGTTCAAAAATTATAGAGTTCTAGTTTAAAATCATGTTTAAAATGTTGACAAAATTTGACTTTGACCGACTTTGAAGACCAAATTCACTTTTGACCCATCGATCAGCGTTAACCGATTAATTAAATGAATTTTAAAAAATCAAAACAGACTGCTCTTAAAAATGAGTAATCGAAGATTAATCGGGGAGTAATCGGGTTTTTTACAACACTGGTTGAAAGTACTGCTACAACATGGTAATTAATTGATCTTTGTCTTAAAGAAAGAAATCAGTTTGGTTCTTAATAACCGTGTGTATTGGAACTTTCAACGAAGTCAACTTAGATAAGGTCATTCTAAAAATGTCAATTCTCTCTCCATACGTTTCCTCATTATTTCCGTAGTTCTAGTAACATAAAATATATACCAAAGGGCTTATGGCATAGCGGTATCTTGGGAGCCCATCAAACTTGTAGTTGTGAGTTTAAGTTCCATCTTCGACAAAAAAGTGCGTGTGTTCGTTGTTTCAAAGAATATATATACTAAGCAATTATAAGAAAATATGATGTGTTAGGTCAACATTTTCTAGAATTAAGACTTCTTTTTTAATTTAATAATTTTGAAAGTTTATTTTAAAAAGGGAATTATCTAATGTGTACTCTAAGGACATATGATAAGACAGTTATTACATGTGAGATTTGTATCCTAACAAAAATCCCTAATAATTCGGTATCATGTTTTCCCTTGATTTTTCATATTTGCCCCTATATTTGAATTATTTAAAGTGACAAGATAAAGAGTATAATTGGAAGAATTATATGTAATAACTAATCTTATATATAATATTTTTTGTCAAAATAATGAAAACGCCATCAACAAAGAATACAAAAAAATGGGAAAAACGGAGAAAATCGCACATAGAAAACAATCATCTAAATAAAAACTTTCTATAAACGAGCGTTCCCTAAAACCAAACTAACTGAATGAAATAATAAACTAAAAAAAAAAGATAAACGAAAAATCACGAGACAAACTCAACCTTTCAACCTCTATTACCCACCCTTTTCAGCTTACCATACCAGTGGCGGAACTATGATTTTTTTCACCAGGGGCAAAAAAAAAATTAAAACGTAGCTATTTTTTTGGACAAAATTGGAGGTTTTGGGGCAAAAAATTGATGTTTTTAGACAAATTGTATTGACCCGAACTTTTCCATGATTATATATTAAACAAAAACTATATTTGCATGATTAAATGTTTCCAACATGTTAAGCAATCAAACTTGTTAAGACTTGATTTATTAAAATGAGTTTCATGTAGACAATTGACCACCCAAGTTGACCGACGATTCACGAACGTTAAAACTTGTAAAAACAACATGATATATATATATATATATATATATATATATATATATATATATATATATATATATATATTACATGATATTATGACGAGTAAGTATCTCACCAAGTACATTAACAATGAGTTATATACATAAAATGAAAATAGTGAATTAAGAAACGCGAAATGATATATATATAACGGCTATCGTTACAACAACGTCTTACTAAATACATATGTATCATGTTAAGATATTAATACACTATGTTTAACATCATGAAATGATAATTATATATATCATTAAGCGTATTAACAATGAACTACACGAGTAAGATGAGACTACTAACTTAAGGATTTCGAAACGAGACATATATGTAACGATTATCGTAGTAACGACATTCAAATGTATATATATATATCATATTAAGATATATTAATACATCATATTATCATGATAATATAATAATTTAACATCTCATTAGATATAATGAATAATGGGTTAACAACATTTAACAAGATCGTTAACTTAAAGGTTTCAAAACAACACTTATATGTAATGACTAACGATGACTTAATGACTCAGTTAAAATGTATATACATGTAGTGTTTTAATATGTATTCATACACTTTTGAAAGACTTCAAGACACTTATCAAAGTACTTCTACTTAATAAAAATGCCTACAATTACATCCTCATTCATTTTCATCAACAATTCTACTCGTATGCACTCGTATTTGTACTCGTACAATACACAGCTTCTAAATGTATTTACTATTGGTATATACACTCCAATGATCAGCTCTTAGCAGCCCATGTGAGTCACCTAACCATGTGGGAACCATCATTTGGCAACTTGCATGAAATATCTCACAAAATTACAAAAAATATTATAAATCATTCATGAATTATTTACATGAAAACAAACTTACACATCCTTTATATCTAATCCATATACCAACGACCAAAAACACCTACAAACACTTTCATTCTTCAATTTTCTTCATCTAATGGATCTCTCTCAAGTACTATCTTCAAGTTCTAAGTGTTCTTCATAAATTCTATAAGTTCTAGTTTCATAAAATCAAGAATACTATCAAGTTTGCAAGATTACTTCCAAGCTTTCTAATCCAATCCAAGTAATCATCTAAGCTCAAGAAATCTTTCTTATTTACAATAAGATATCTTTCTAATACAAGGTAATACTCATATTCAAACTTTGATTCAATTTCTATAACTATAACTATCTTATTTCGAGTGGAAATCTTACTTGAACTTGTTTTCGTGTCATGATTCTACTTCAAGAACTTTCAAGCCATCCAAGAATCCTTTAAAGCTAGATCAATTTTTGTTACTTCCAGTAGGTTTACCTACTAAACTTGAGGTAGTAATAACGTTCATAACATCATTCGATTCATATATATATAACTATCTTATTCGAAGATTTAAACTTGTAATCACTAGAACATAGTTTAGTTAATTCTAAACTTGTTCGCAAATAAATTTAATCCTTCTTACTTGACTTTTAAAATCAAATAAAAACATGTTCTATATCTATATGATATGCTAATTTAATGATTTAAAACCTGGAAACACGAAAAACAACGTAAAACCGGACATACACCGCTGTAGTAACACCGCGGGCTGTTTTGGGTTTGATAATTAAAAACTATGATAAACTTTGAATTAAAAGTTGTTCTTCTGGGAAAATGATTTTTCTTATGAACATTAAACTATATCCAATAATCATGGTTAAACTCAAAATGGAAGTATGTTTTTCAAAATGATCATCAAGATGTCGTTCTTTCGACGGAAATGACTACCTCTTTAAAAAAATGACTTGTAACCTATATTTCTGACTATAAACTTATACTTTTTCTGTTTAGTTTCATAAATTTCAGTTCATTATGAAACCATAGCAACTTGAATCACTCAAAACGGATTTGAAATGAAGAAATGACGGATAAAATAAAATTGGATAAATTTGCTAGTTTTAGCTACGAAAATTTGTAACAAATCTAGACTAAACATATCCTAACTAATTTATATTGTATTATACATATTATGTAATCTTGGGATACCATAGACACGAATACAATGTTTTGACATATCATATCGACCCATCTATATATATATTTCAGAACAACTTTAGACACTCTATATGCAGTAATGTTTGAGTTAGCTATACAGGGTTGAGGCTGATTCCAAAATAATATATATACTTTGAGTTGTGATCTAGCCTGAGACTTGTATACACGGGGTCGTGGATTGATTCGAGATAATATATATTGCTTTATTTCTGTACATCTAACTGTGGACAACTAGTTGTAGGTTACAAACGAGGACTGCTGACTTAACAAACTCAAATCATTAAAATGTAATAAAAATGTTGTAATTATATTTTGATCATACTTTGATATATATGTACATATTTGTTATAGGTTCGTGAATCGACCAGTGGTCAAGTCTTACTTCCCGACGAAGTAAAAATCTGTGAAAGTGAGTTATAGTCCCAATTTTTAAAAATCTAATATTTTTGGGATGAGAATACATGCAAATTTATAAATGTTTTTCAAAATAGACACAAGTACATGAAACTACTTTCTATGGTTGAATGATCGAAGCCGAATATGCGCATTTTTGCTTGGTAGCCTAAGAATTAGTAAACCAGTCTACTAATTGACGTGAATCCTAAAGATAGATCTATTGGGCCCAACAAACCCCATCCGTTGTAGCGGATGCTTTAGTACTTCGATGTTGTTATATCATGTCCGATGGATGTCCCAGAATGATGGGGATATTCTTATATGCATCTTGTTAATGTCGGTTACCAGGTATTCACCATATGAATGATTTTTATCTCTATGTATGGGATGATGTTTACGAAAAATGAAAATATGAAATCTTGTGGTTTATTATTACGATTGATAAATATATAGGTTAAACCTATAACTCACCAACTATTTGTTGACGTTTTAAGCATGTTTATTCTCAGGTAATTGTTAAGAGCTTCCGCTGTTGCATACTAAATTAAGGACAAGATTTGGAGTCCATGCTTGTATAATATTGTTTGAAAACTGCATTCGAAGACATATATTGTTGTGTAATATTATTGTAAACCATTATGTAATGGTCGTGTGAAAACGCTATATTTTTTATTATCATTATTTGATAATTGTCGTAATATTTTTAAACCTTTATCGATAAAATAAAGGTTATGGTTTGTTTTAAAATCGAATGCAGTCTTTGAAAAACGTCTCATATAGAGGTCAAAACCTCGCAACGAAATCAATTAATATGGAACATTTATAATCAATATGAACGGGACATTTCACAAATTATGAAACTATATATTATTAACATGTAAATATTATGTGATATATTAATCTCTTAACGTGTTTGATATTGTGTGATAGATGTTTACTTCTAGTACAAATTCCATCGACTCATCTAATAATAATGAAGAGTCGAATATATTTTGGGAAGATTCACAAAATCCTGAGGAAGAACCGGAAGAGGAGGAACCGGAAGAGGAGGAACCGGAAGAAGAAGAGGTTCCGGAAGAAGAAATATTAATTTCTACAGTTAAACGATTAAATAAAAGAAAATCCTCAACCAACGAACCAAAGTTAACAATGGTCAATGGTGTTTCCGCCGAGGAAACAAAATATTGGGAAAATTACCAATTTTCTGATGAATCGGATCCCGACGAGAATTCCGATGATGTTATAGAAATTACCTTGACCTAATTTGAAAAAGCAAAAAAAAACAATAAGGGAAAAGGTATCGAAATAGAGAAACCTTATTACAACCCCGATGAACTTTATATATATCGTAAACACCCGTACTTCTTAAATTTTAACAATAACTCGGGAACCTCTAAGCCACCAAGTTTTTCTAAACCATTTGTGAAAACGACGGCTCGTATTAGGGGAGCACCATATATCCCTAGGAAATTAGCGAAACGAACCAAGTCATAAGAGGAAGAAACGAGTGAGTCAGAATAAAGAGTTTTAATCATGTTGTGTAATATATGTATTGTAGTGTGCTTGTATTTTCATGTTATGTAAAAATTGCTTGTATTGTTTGTTATTTATCTTTTACAGATCTAATCCTCGTCAATTTTACATTATAAAAACACACAATGGACGTTAAGGATAGACAACCTAATATTCTAGAAGAGTTACCCGGGGACATGATTGATGAAATCTTGTCTAGAGTATGTCAGAATTCATCGGCACAATTATTTATGGCGAAATTAGTTTGTCAAACATTTGAAAGACATTCCAGGCATGCCTTAGTTTATAAAAGGTTTTCCTTTGAAAGATGGGGTATATCACATTGGGGAGACTTTAAGTTACGCCAAGTTTTCTTTAAGACATTTAGTGCGGGAAACCCGGATGCAATTTTAAGCTACGGGTTATGAACCTATTTTGACTCAACATATCCCAACATAGGACTCCGTTCTTTAGAAAAAGCTTCTAACATGCAACATAAAGAAGCATGTTATGCTTACGGGTTAATTATGTTCGCTTCTCACCAAATTGAGAAAAAGAACATTGGGTTGCAACTTTTAAATAAAACATTCTCGCAAGTGATGGACTCGGTAGTTGAGGTGAGAAACAAGGTTTTTAGATTGTTACGGGGCTGTTGGGCATTACGTAATCCTCGTTCTTTTAATGACATTACAACATGCTGCCTGGTCAACGGTCACAACGGTTATTTTTCACAAGACCAAGGATGGAAAATAGTCTTAGTAAAACCAGAATGCATGACTTATTTTTGGACTTATGAATTACGTGTCTTTATTGCCTTTGTTGAACGACTTGCGTATTAACTAGAATTACCTTTATAGCTGCCGTGTAGCAAAGTTATTATGTGCTATATTTCATCCTATATGTATAATAGTGGTATTGTATGTTTGTAAATTATTGTATAAAAGTTTGAATGAAAAATATTATTGTAATAAGTTTTTCATATAGAATCGTAGTAGTTGAATTGTATAGTAGCTACTAAGTATGAACTTAACGGGTAGGTACTACCCGAATTAAAACTATAAAATGCTAATATGAAGAAAAAGCTTTTATAAATAAGTTCATATTATGCTACGAAATACTATTGACTACTCTTAAATTTTATATGATTAACTCAATTCTTTTGGCTATTTTTGAAGGAAATGGCACCGACGACTCGTCAGAACTTGAACATGAGTGAGGAAGACTTCCGTGTTTTCCTTGATGCGAACATAGCCGCAGTGCAGGCCCAATGCAAAATAACAACAATAACTCTGGTTCTAGCAGTGGAACAAATTCCACAAGAAATCGTGTAGGATGTTCCTACAAAGAATTCACTGCTTGCAAACCTTTGGAATTTGATGGAACCGAGGGTCCAATCGAATTGAAACGGTGGAACGAGAAGGTTGAATCGGTGTTTGCCATAAGTAAATGTACTGAAGAAGACAAAGTAAAGTACGCTACGCATACCTTCACAGGTACGGCGTTAACATGGTGGAATACCTATCTCGAGCAGGTAAGACAAGATGCTGCTTACGCACTACCGTGGTCAGCATTCAAGCAATTGATGAACGAGCTGTATCATCCCAGAAACGAGGTCAATAAGCTCAAGGTAGAGCTTAGAGGATTACGAACGCAAGGTTTCGATATCACCACGTACGAACGACGATTCACAGAGTTGTGCCTATTGTGTCCCAGAACGTTCAAAGACGAAGAAGAGAAGATCGACGCATTTGTAAAAGGGTTACCGGAAAGGATTCAAGAAGATGTGAGTTCACACAAGCCCACCTCCATACAAAAGGCAAGTCGAATGGCTCACAAATTAGTGAACCAGATCGAAGGAATGATTAAAGAACAGGCGGTCGAAGAGGCTAACATGAAACAAGTCAAGAGAAAGTGGGAAGAAACCAATGACAAGAGTCACCAATACAACAACAACAATCACAACCACAATCGCAATAACTATCCCAACAACCGCAACATCAATCGCAACAACAACTTCAACAAACGTCCCAACAACAACTACAATAACCGTCCCAACAACAATAACAACAACAACAACAACAACAACAACAACAACAACAACAACAACAACAACAACAACAACAACAACAACAACAACAATCACAATCCCAACAACAATCACAATAACAACAATGGCAACAAAAACCAAAAACAGCCATGCCAAAGGTGTGAAGAGCATCACCCGGGGTTTTGCACGAGATTTTGCAACAGGTGTAAAAGAAATGGTCATAGCGCGATGAAGTGCAAGATCTACGGACCAATGCATAACAAAACTAAAAGAACAAATAATGTCGGAACAAATAACACCGCCATAGTTAGTTTTGGATGTGGAAAACCGGGCCACTTTAGTAGAAATTGCCCGAATCAGGGGAATACTAATGGGCAGGGCCGCGGAAGAGTTTTCAATATTAATACGGCAGAAGCACAGGAAGACCCAGAGCTTGTCACGGGTACGTTTCTTATTGACAATAAATCTGCTTATGTTTTATTTGATTCAGGTGTGGATAGAAGCTATATGAGTAGAGATTTTTGTGCTAAACTAAGTTGCCCACCGACGCCCTTGGATAATAAATTTTTACTCGAATTAGCAAACGGTAAATTAATTACAGCAGATAATATATGTCGGAATCGAGAAATTAAACTGGTTAGCGAAACATTTAAGATTGACTTGATACCAGTAGAGTTAGGGAGTTTTGATGTGATAATCGGTATGGACTGGTTGAAAGAAGTGAAAGCAGAGATTGTTTGTTACAAAAATGCAATTTGCATTATACGAGAAAAAGAAAAACCCTTAATGGTGTACGGAGAAAAGAGCAACGCGAAGTTAAATCTTATTAATAACCTGAAGGCGCAAAAACTAATAAGAAAAGGTTGCTATGCTGTGCTAGCACACGTTGAGAAATTCAATTCCGAAGAAAAGAACATCAATGATGTTCCCGTCGCAAAAGAATTTCCCGATATATTTCTGAAAGAATTAACGGGACTACCTCCACATCGATCTGTTGAATTTCAAATAGACCTTGTACCGGGAGCTGCACCAATAGCTCGTGCTCCATACAGACTTGCACCCAGTGAAATGAAGAAACTTCAGAGTCAATTACAAGAACTTTTAGAGCGTGGTTTCATTCGACCAAGCACATCACCGTGGGGAGCTCCTGTTTTGTTTGTTAAAAAGAAAGATGGTACATTTAGATTATGTATCGACTATAGAGAGTTGAACAAACTTACCATCAAGAACCGTTATCCACTACCGAGAATAAACGATTTATTTGATCAGCTGCAAGGTTCTTCAGTGTACTCGAAGATTGATTTACGTTCTGGATATCATCAAATGCGGGTAAAGGAGGATGATATTCCAAAAACTGCTTTTAGGACGCGTTACGGTCATTACGAGTTTATGATTATGCCGTTTGGGTTAATTAACGCACCAGCTGTGTTCATGGACCTCATGAACCGAGTGTGTGGACCATACCTTGACAAGTTTGTCATTGTTTTCATCGATGACATACTTATTTACTCAAAGAATGACCAAGAGCACGAAGAACATTTAAGAAAAGAGCTAGAATTGTTGAGGAAATAAAAACTGTACGCTAAATTTTCGAAGTGTGCATTTTGGTTGGAAGAAGTTCAATTCCTTGGACACATAGTGAACAAAGAAGGTATTCAGGTGGATCCAGCAAAGATTGAAACCGTTGAAAAGTAAGAAACCCCGAAAACTCCGAAGCATATACGCCAATTTTTAGGACTCGCTGGTTACTACAGAAGGTTCATCCAAGATTTTTCCAAAATAGCAAAACCCTTGACTGCATTAACGCATAAAGGGAAGAAATTTGAATGGAAGGATGAGCAGGAGAAAGCGTTTCAATTGTTGAAGAAAAAGTTAACTACGGCACCTATATTGTCATTGCCTGAAGGGAATGATGATTTTCTGATATATTGTGACGCCTCAAAGCAAGGTCTTGGTTGTGTATTAATTCAACGAACGAAGGTAATTGCTTATGCGTCTAGACAATTGAAGACTCACGAGCAGAATTATACGACGCATGATTTGGAATTAGGCGCGGTTGTTTTTGCATTAAAGACTTGGAGGCACTACTTATATGGGGTCAAAAGTATTATATATACCGATCACAAAAGTCTCCAACACATATTTAATCAGAAACAACTGAACATGAGGCAGCGTAGGTGAATTGAGTTATTGAATGATTATGATTTCGAGATTCGTTACCATCCGGGGAAGGTGAATGTGGTAGCCGACGCCTTGAGCAGAAAGGATAGAGAACCTATACGAGTAAAAGCTATGAATATAATTATTCGTACTAACCTTACTACTCAAATAAAGGAGGCGCAACAGGGAGTTGTAAAAGAAGGGAATTTGAAGAATGAAATACCCAAAGGATCGGAGAAACACCTTAATATTCGAGAAGACGGAACCCGGTATAGAGCTAAAAGAATCAGGGTACCAAAGTTTGGAGATGTGAGAGAAATGGTACTTGGGGAAGCACATAAAACCAGATACTCAATATACCCCGGAGCGGGAAAGATATACAAGGACCTCAAGAAATATTTTTGGTGGCCGGGTATGAAAGCCAATATTGCTAAATACGTAGGAGAATGTTTGACGTGTTCTAAGGTCAAAGCTGAACATCAGAAACCATCAGGTCTACTTTAACAACCCTAAATCCCGGAATGGAAATGGGAAAACATTACCATAGATTTCATTACTAAATTGCCAAGGACTGCAAGTGGTTATGATACTATTTGGGTAATAGTCGATCGTCTCACCAAATCAGCTCATTTTCTGCCAATGAGAGAAGATGACAAAATGGAGAAGTTGGAGCGATTATACTTGAAAGAAGTTGTCTCCAGACATGGAATACCAATCTCTATTATCTCTGATAGGGATGGCAGATTTGTTTCAAGGTTCTGGCAGACATTACAGCAAGCATTGGGAACTCGTCTAGACATGAGTACTGCATATCATCCACAAACTGATGGGCAAAGTGAAAGGATGATACAGACCCTTGAAGACATGCTACGAGCATGTGTTATCGATTTTAGAAACAGTTGGGATCGACATCTACCGTTAGCAGAATTTTTCTACAACAACAGTTATCATTCGAGTATTGAGATGGCACCGTTTGAGGCACTTTATGGTAGAAAGTGCAGGTCTTCGATTTTTTGGAGTGAAGTTGGGGATAGACAGATTACGGGTCCAGAAATTATTCAAGAAATCACAGAGAAGATCATTCAAATTCAACAACGGTTAAAAACCGCCCAAAGTTGACAAAAGAGCTACGCGAACATTAAAAGAAAAGATATAGAATTTGAAATCGGAGAGATGGTCATGCTTAAGGTTTCACCTTGGAAAGGTGTTGTTCGATTTGATAAACGGGGGAAACTAAATCCAAGATACATCGGGCCATTCATGATTATAGATCGTGTCGGACCAGTAGCTTATCGACTTGAGTTACCTCAACAAATTTCGGTTGTACATAAAACTTTCCACGTCTCGAATTTGAAGAAATGTTTTGCTAAAGAAGATCTCACTATTCCGTTAGATGAAATCCAAATCAATGAAAAACTTCAATTCATCGAAGAACCCGTCGAAATAATGGATCGTGAGGTTAAAAGGCTTAAGCAAAACAAGATACCAGTTGTTAAGGTTCGATGGAATGCTCGTAGAGGACTCGAGTTCATCTGGGAATGTGAAGACCAGATAAAGAAGGAATACCCGCACTTATTTTCAGAAAATGCGTCAACACCTTCAACCGTTTAAAATTTCGGGACGAAATTTATTTAACGGGTAGGTACTGTAGTGACCTGAACTTTTCCATGATTATATATTAAATGAAAACTATATTTGCATGATTAAATGTTTTCAACATGTTAAGCAATCAAACTTGTTAAGACTTGATTTATTGAAATGAATTTCATGTAGACAATTGACCACCCAAGTTGACCGACGATTCACGAACGTTAAAACTTGTAAAAAACAACATGATATATATATATATATATATATATATATATATATATATATATATATATATATATATATATATATATATATATATATATATATTACATGATATTATGATGAGTAAGTATCTCACCAAGTACATTAACAATGAGTTATATACATAAAATGAAAGTAGTGAATTAAGAAACGTGAAACGATATATATAGCGGCTATCGTTACAACAACGTCTTACTAAATACATATGTATCATGTTAAGATATTAATACACTATGTTTAACATCATGAAATGATAATTACATATATCATTAAGCGTATTAACAATGAACTACACGAGTAAGATGAGACTACTAACTTAAGGATTTCGAAACGAGACATATATGTAACGATTATCGTAGTAACGACATTTAAATGTATATATATCATATTAAGATATATTAATACATCATATTATCATGATAATGTAATAATTTAACATCTCATTAGATATAATAAACAATGGGTTAACAACATTTAACAAGATCGTTAACTTAAAGGTTTCAAAACAACACTTACATGTAACGACTAACGATGACTTAACGACTCAGTTAAAATGTATATACATGTAGTGTTTTAATATGTATTCATACACTTTTGAAAGACTTCAAGACACTTATTAAAGTACTTCTACTTAACAAAAATGCTTACAATTACATCCTCATTCATTTTCATCAACAATTCTACTCGTATGCACTCGTATTTGTACTCGTACAATACACAGCTTCTAAATGTATTTACTATTGGTATATACACTCCAATGATCAGCTCTTAGCAGCCCATGTGAGTCACCTAACCATGTGGGAACCATCATTTGGCAACTAGCATGAAATATTTCACAAAATTACAAAAAAAAATTATAAATCATTCATGAATTATTTACATGAAAATAAACTTACACATCCTTTATATCTAATCCATATACCAACGACCAAAAACACCTAAAAACACTTTCATTCTTCAATTTTTTTCATCTAATTGATCTCTTTCAAGTTCTATCTTCAAGTTCTAAGTGTTCTTCATAAATTCTATAAGTTCTAGTTCCATAAAATCAAGAATACTATCAAGTTTGCAAGATTACTTCCAAGCTTTCTAATCCAATCCAAATAATCATCTAAGCTCAAGAAATCTTTCTTATTTACAATAAGATATCTTTCTAATACAAGGTAATACTCATATTCAAACTTTGATTCAATTTCTATAACTATAACTATCTTATTTCGAGTGGAAATCTTATTTGAACTTGTTTTCGTGTCATGATTCTACTTCAAGAACTTTCAAGACATCCAAGAATTCTTTGAAGCTAGATCAATTTTTGTTACTTCCAGTAGGTTTACCTACTAAACTTTAGGTAGTAATGATGTTCATAACATCATTCGATTCATATATATATATATATATATATATATATATATATATATATATATATATATATATATATATATATATATATATATACATATATATATATATATACATATATATATATATACATATATATATATATATATATATATATATATATATATATATAATCTTATTCGAAGATTTAAACTTGTAATCACTAGAACATAGTTTAGTTAATTCTAAACTTGTTTGCAAATAAAGTTAATCCTTCTTAATTGACTTTTAAAATCAACTAAACACATGTTCTATATCTATATGATATGCTAACTTAATGATTTAAAACTTGGAAACACGAAAAACACCGTAAAACCGGACATACGCCGTTGTAGTAACACCGCGGGTTGTTTTGGGTTTGATAATTAAAAACTATGATAAACTTTGATTTAAAAGTTGTTCTTTTGGAAAAATAATTTTTCTTATGAACATGAAACTATATCCAAAAATCATGGTTAAACTCAAAGTGGAAGTATGTTTTCAAAATGATCATCAAGATGTCGTTCTTTCGACGGAAATGACTACCTCTTTAAAAAAAATGACTTGTAACCTGTATTTCTGACTATAAACTTATACGTTTTCTATTTAGTTTCATAAATTTCAGTTCATTATGAAACCATAGCAACTTGAATCACTCAAAACGGATTTGAAACGAAGAAATGACGGGTAAAACAAAATTGAATAAATTTGCTAGTTTTAGCTACGAAAATTTGTAACAAATCTAGACTAAACATATCCTAACTAATTTATATTATATTATACATATTATGTAATCTTGGGATACCATAGACACGAATACAATGTTTTGACATATCATATCGACCCATATATATATATATATTTCGGAACAACCATAGACACTCTATATGCAGTAATGTTTGAGTTAGCGATACAGGGTTGGTTAATTTCAAAATAATATATATACTTTGAGTTGTGATCTAGCCTGAGACTTGTATACACGAGGTCGTGGATTGATTCGAGATAATATATATTGCTTTATTTCTGTACATCTAACTGTGGACAACTAGTTGTAGGTTACTAACGAGGACTGCTGACTTAACAAACTCAAATCATTAAAACGCAATAAAAATGTTGTAATTATATTTTGATCATACTTTGATATATATGTACATATTGTTATAGGTTCGTGAATCGACCAGTGGCCAAGTCTTACTTCCCGACGAAGTAAAAATCTGTGAAAGTGAGTTATAGTCCCAATTTTTAAAAATCTAATATTTTTGGGATGAGAATACATGCAAATTTATAAATGTTTTAAAAAATAGACACAAGTACATGAAACTACTTTCTATGGTTGAATGATCGAAGACGAATATGCCCATTTTTGCTTGGTAGCCTAAGAATTAGTAAACTAGTCTACTAATTGACGCGAATCCTAAAGATAGATCTATTGGGCCCAACAAACTTCATCCGTTGTAGCGGATGCTTTAGTACTTCGATTTTGTTATATCATGTCCGATGGATGTCCCGGAATGATGGGGATATTCTTATATGCATCTTGTTAATGTCGGTTACCAGGTGTTCACCATATGAATGATTTTTATCTCTATGTATGGGATGATGTGTACGAAAAATGAAAATATGAAATCTTGTGGTCTATTATTACGATTGATAAATATATAGGTTAAACCTCTAACTCGCCAACATTTTTGTTGACGTTTTAAGCATGTTTATTCTCAGGTAATTGTTAAGAGCTTCCGCTATTGCATACTAAATTAAAGACAAGATTTGGAGTCCATGCTTGTATAATATTATTTGAAAACTGCATTCGAAGACATATATTGTTGTGTAATATTATTGTAAACCATTATGTAATGGTCGTGTGAAAACGCTATTTTTTTTATTATCATTATTTGATAATCGTTGTAATATTTTTAAACCTTTATCGATAAAATAAAGGTTATGATTTGTTTTAAAATCGAATGCAGTCTTTGAAAAACGTCTCATATAGAGGTAAAAACCTCGCAACGAAATCAATTAATATGGAACGTTTATAATCAATATGAACGGGACATTTCACAAATTATGAAGGTTTTGTGGCAAAATATTTAGGTATCTCCACCGAAGGCAAAGTCGAAAAACTCAAAATTCTTACACTGAACAAAAAAAAATCCACTCCCTCTACCCCATGTAGTTTTGCCCCTGTACCATACCCGCCCTTTAATTATATGCTTTAAACACACATCAAACAAACCTTTTAAAAAGAAGGAATTCATGATACAATAGTTCGTTTCTATTTTAGTCAAGTTACCTCATATCATACTCCGTATATTATAATTATAATTATAATTATAAATATATTCAATAGAACACATACTTTTACTATTTACTTTATTGTTTGATATTTTGAGCTATATAAGTAACTAGTGAAATGATCCGTGAAATCACAGGTTTGTTTAAACGAAATTATTAAATGACATGTATTAGGTATTAAGTGAATGTAAATGCTAAAATCATTTATTTTAATGACCCATTTGACTAAGAAACTTTTCGTTGTTTTTACAAATATATAGAGACATGTATTTTCGCATACATATGTAACGTAATTAATTTCGTAAAAAGAATCTATATTTGAATATTTTTAATATAATAATTATAATTATAATTATTATATAAAAGTAAATAATAATAATAAAATTCGATCAAAATTGAGTATTTATATTTTTAATAGTAATAATGATAATAATCTATAGTTAATATTAAAATCCTATAATGATGATGTCATTATTAGGCTAATTTCTTTGTTAAGAAAAAATTAAAAAGAAAAGGAAAAAAATCTAAGCATGGTGGGTGATGTCATTAATCTAAATAATTTTGATTTAAAATTAAATCTTATTAATTAATTATTATTATTAAATCTTATTAATAATTATTTTAATTATTAAAATTAAATAATTTTGAAATATTTTAATTAATTATTTTGAATTAAGTTCGAGAAGGTATAAAAGATAGACAGATGGAAACCAATTCTAGATTTATATTTTAATTTACATTTTTAAAATAAAATAACAACCAATATTATCTCTTATGATTGAATGTGGATTGTTTAATATGCATTTTAGGTGTTTGATGAAATGTTCAGCTAACGAGTTTCTTAGTCGGACTCTGTGGTTCCATGGATCATTAAACTAAATAACTTTAGCATTTACGTTCACTTAATACCTAAAACATATCATTAAACTGATTCGTTTAAACAACCCCGTAGTTCCACGGCTCATTTCACTAGTTAGTAATAATAAATCCCTTTTAAATTTTTTTAGAAAATTAATAAAATTTGAGTGTTCTGTAGAAGATTTTATAATTTATGAGAGATTAGTATTTTCTTTTATAAAAGATTCCGTATTATTTTTTTAATTAAAATAATATAAAATGATGGCATCATCATTATAAAAATTAAAGAGTAATTAGCTTAATGATGACATCATCATTTTAGAGCTTTATATGACTATATAGATATATAAAATAAAATGTAATTTATCCTAGAAAGTTATAAAATCAAAGTTTAGCTCATAATGCAGATTATTTAGTTAGAGTACACGGTATCCATTCACATTTCCACCGTCGAACAAAATTGATGGTGTAAAACACCGCCCCGCCTCAGTGTCCTCCCACCGTCAATTTTAGCTGCACCTCCCACCATTCCTCCAGCGACGGTGGGTTTGTTTTGTTTTTGTTTTTTTCATTTTTAAATTATTCTATTTATTATTGGTCCACATTACTGAAATGGACACCGAAATGGACACCGAACGCCACCTCACTTTAATCAATTTCAAGGTCCATTTTTTATATTGAAATAGACACCGAAAATAGACTATAGACACCTTGTGATCTTATTACAAATCTAACTCATTTCAATTTCAAGATATGTAAAATGTTTGTAAGATACTATGAACTACCTAAAAAAACTGTTGTATACTCAATTACTCAATCACCCGTGACTAGTTTTGATTCTTATAATTGATTCGTCATTTGTTTGTATGTGTTGAATTCAAAGGATATTTAGTACAAACATCACATCACATGCACTGAAGTGATTGCCTAAAGTTCATATTGGACCCAACAATCTAAGATTCATCACCTTTGTACAATTAACTACAAAAAATTATGAACACATCCTTATTAATTAATATACACTTGTGACTTGTGCTTAATAAGTTTGATTAATTCTATTTATTAATAATAATATTAATTGGGTTTTATCATTTTCATTTGTATGCTTAAAACCTTTGAGTGACAGATCGTTTTTACTATTTAAGTTACCCGAGTTGCCTCTACATCACACTCTTATTATTGTTGATTGAAGTAAGAAACTAAAGTAGTTTAGGAGACATAATATATTCTACCTAATTCTTAGCTAAAGCATAGAGGTAATTTTGTTAAAGTTGAACTCTTGACTTATAAAAGTGTTGTAGTTCTAGCTCCTTTCTTCATAGTTTTTATAATAAAATTTATTTCAAAAGTATATTCAACCTAATAATACAGTTATCATATAAATTTAGTTGTATATCTCTATTTTGTAATACCATACAATTTGTGATTTGCTTGTGATATAGTCCAGAATCACGAATTAACAATTTAATAATTAACTAAAGGCGTGTTTAGGTGAAACTAGCCGATCAAACTTATATTTTAAACTAGAAGTTAAAGCTTATATTTTAAAAATTGTTTGATGAACTAACTATAACTTATATGTAAACGACATACAAGAATAAAAAAGTAACAATATATATTATATATTATATATTATATATAAAGTATAAGAGGCAATAATATGATTTCACCTTAATAAGGTCAATGCTTATTCTTTAAAAGCTACTTCAAGTATATTTTCAAAGCTCATATTTCTATAAGCTTTCAAATTAGTTAACAAACAAGACTACAAGTTGGAGTTTAAATAAAAGATAAATTTAAGTTTCCATTGAGAAATTATATATCGGAAGATTATCAAGTTTATCGTTTATAATTCTACGCAACTCATATTTGAAAACTATTTTGTAGGCCACTTAAGTTTATATTTTTGTGTTTATAAACCACATATATTTAAAAATGATTTTGCATGTCATCCAAGTTCGTATATTGTTACATACGTATCAAGTATGGCTAAATCTCATATAAATTAATTAGGTAAAAAATAACACAAACAATCAACATCTCTTACTTAATATTATTTATATAACGATTAGTTGTTACATAATACACGAGTATGGGGTGGGGAGGTCTCAAGTTTGAGTCCCTCCCCTTAAAAATATCCGTGTGATTTATTTCCTAAAAACCGGATTGCCCCGGGGAGGTTTTTACCGACCCGTATCCAGGATCCAGGTCTGACCCGTCTGTCCATCGGGATAGTTGAAGGTTCGGATCCCTGTAATTCGGTACAGGTTTCCGCCCGAAAACGCGTGCGTGCGTGACACATGAGAGTATTCGATGCCAACTTGCCTTTAAAAAAATACACGAATATTTGCGGGTTTTTTTTCTTCCCAAAGAGTTTTTAATAAGATTTTGTATATATGTAACAACACATGAACTTTGATGATCTATAAAATTATTTTTAAATATAAGTGACCCACTAACAAGAATAGATAAACTAGGGAGACATATAAAATCATTTTTAAAAATGAGTGACCTATACATATAAAACATTAAATTTTAGTGGTCTCCTGATAAATTACCCCTACCATAAACTTCTTGTGTCAAATACACCCTGCATTAAAATTAATATTTGAAACCAAATTAACTTTTAAGTATGGAGTATTAAATATACTAAGAAATAAATTTTATAATTAACAAATCAAATCAAATATAAAATTCAAAATCACATGGACATTATGGGATGTTTGGCTTTACATATAGAATCTGCTAATTTAATCATCACGTTTTCAAATCACAAATAATTAAGTAATCATGTATCACAAATAATTAATTAATCATGTTTGACGGGTCAAAGATAAAAATCAAAAAATTGCGACTTGAGAGACTACATAAATAAACCGTAAGGTGTTAGTGCATTGATGAAAGGAGGTCGGGGTTCAAATCTCATGTGCTGCGTTTAGCCTCACCCGATAGAGGGTTTACCACACACGATGCTCACATAGATTTGACGTAAGCATTGATGAATCTACATGCGTGGGTGTGAGCAGTGGCGAAACTACTTGGGGGCAGCGGGCACCCGCCCCATGTGAATTTTTTTCGGTGTAAAGATTTTGGGTTTTTCGACTTTGTCCTCAGTGGATTTTTTTTGCCCTAAAACCTAAATATTTTGCCTAAAACCTTCAAATTTTGCCCAAAATTCTCCAACTTTTGCCCCAAAACCTTCAAATTTTGCTAAAAAACCTTCAAATTTTACCCAAAAACCTTCAACTTTTTCCCAAAAACCTTCATAATTTTCCTAAAAATGTCAATTTTTTTCCCCAAAACTTCAATATTTTGTCCAAACAAATTGCTACGGTTGTAAATTTTTTTCACCTCCGGTGAAAAAATTCTAGTTCCACCACTGAATGTGAGGCCGTATGACCCCGCTATCTTGATATTTTTATTATCATCTACTCTTCAAATTGTATTAGATACTACTAAATTTAGCTATATGACCTCATATATTTTAGGATTTATGATTGTTTTAAGCTAATTAACCAATAAAGTACCCTTCAAATATAATTAGTTTTGAAATTATTTTCAGGACCCTAATGAGATTTCATCCTATATTCGCCACTGGTCGTGGGGGTTTCCTTCTGAGGCGTAGTATGATTGTGATAGTTCGTCCACTGAAATGATCAAGTGGGTGGGTTTCGGCATCGCGTTCGGACCTTTGTCAGTAACTCCTAGTCTTTACTGCATGTATCTTATTCGAAGGTTTTTTAGGTTTGGATTCCAGCCATTATTATCTTCATAATATGTGTTTTCATCTTTCAATAGTGTTTAGGTGTTTGGTGGTTTCGTTTATTGTTTTCTTGGATTTCTCGAGGATACTGTGATGCTTTTCGTCTTAAGTTCATGCCATCAAGTGCAAGTCAGCATTTAATTTTAAGTCATATCTCTCAGTTCATATGGTTGTAGATGCGAGTTTAATAGTTTTCAACTATTTGGTTGATGCCACCCTAAATAAGATCGTTAGATATTGTCAACGTGTTAGAGACTAAGACTCGGTTTGTAATCTAAGATTGTTGAATACAATCATTTTTTAAAAAAAACAAACAAACTACTCTATGTCGATATTCACGCTTTAACATCTCTTTTCTCATCTATGATTCACTCCTCTATCTAAGGTAGTATACCTTTTTGATTTTTTTTATAACCTCTGCCTCTTTGCTACTGTTTTATTATTGTTTTCCTCCACCACTGCCTAAAGCCTTCGGCCATCGGCTTCTTGTCGTTGATCCGGTAAGAACCCTCTTTTCCTTTCTCTTTTTTGACGAATGTCTCTCTACCTCCATCGTAGGATTTTCTTTTCTTTTGATGGCTTATTCTTCTGGTTCCGACGGGATGTGAAAGTTCCGGTGGTCATAACCACTTTATAATGTTGTTCTCGTGGTTGGGTGGTTCGACCCTCACTTCTTGTCAGTTTAGAGCGTTTTCGGGTTACCAAATCTCGCTGGAGTTTTCACCGACATGCGGGCTTTTCGGTGTAACCACCCAGTTGGTGGTGGTCATGTGTTTTGCCATTGGTTGGGTTGGCGGTGCAGCTGCCTTCATGACTAACAGAGTTTTTCGTGGTTTTCACCACCATATTGGTGGTGGGTGCAGGTTGCTTTGGCGGGGCGGCGGTGGTTGGCCATTGTATCTTGGTTACTCGATTTTATGCTCGCGGTCCTGGTTCTGTCGTGTCGGGTTCCTATTTTTCCGGTGATATCTTTTGGGTTGTGGCAGGCGTGGATCTCCATGTTGGAGATCGAGTTTCCGCTCTAGCGGTGTCGCCATCATTTTGCAGGTGGGGTCTTCTTTGTGGTCTTCTTTGTGGATAGTGTAAATATTTTTGAACTTTTAACTAGTGACACCCGTGACTACGATTCATAGATTCGCCACTACGTATATATGTATGTATTGATGTATTTCGGGTGATAATAGATATATCCTTGAATGATAAATTGTCATCCATATCCGATCCACAAAATATTTAGATAATTCATAATATCCATATCAATTGTTCATTCATTTAGATTATTCATATCCATTACAAATGGATTGGATCACATGTATATCAATGGATGCAATCAGTGGCAGATCTAGGAAAAGTAGTCACGAATGTCACTAGTTAAAAGCTAAAAGAAAATTTATACTATACAATGGTGTCACACAAAAAAAATTACATTATATAGTGATGTCACTAGTTAAATGCTTTAAAAACTTTTCACTAGAGTGTGTATTTTTTCAGTGATAGCCCATACTATCATCCACTGTTGCAAAAGACCCGTCTCAAGCCGTTGCGACGGTTTGGTGAGTACCCCGTCCCGTCTCGAAAAAACCGTCTAATATGACAGTTAATGGTCAAAATTCGGGTCAAAGCTGAAAAAATCTCGTCGAAGTTTGTCAAAATTCGGAAAAGCCAGAAAGTCTGTAAAATCGGTCAAATTTGTCATATTTTAGTTTTAACTTTTTAAATTAAAATAACGGTAATAGCGATTATGAGTACAAATTAGTCAATTAAATTTTTTGGCTTTAAAATATGTATACATATATATACATTTATATATTTATATGATTAAATGTCAACTTTGGTCAACGTCCTTCTCGGTCCCGTCTAGAACGTCTCGACCACGCCTCACGTCTTTTGCAACCTTGCTATCGCTGCTACTAATGTACATTCGCCAATTCGCCGTGAATTTAACATCCATTGTCATTCCTCGACTTGTGACGATTTTGTATCTTATTGATACTTGAATTTATTTATATATAATCATTTTTTTAGAATAAAAATAAAAGAAACAAGCAAACTAAAAGTATCGCCACCTAATTTTTTTATTTAGCTTGTGTCAGGTAATAAAAAGAAACAGAAATGTTTGTCGTCTTCATTTCATCACTGAATGAAAATGAAATGAATGTACAGATACCCCTTTTATATAAATATTTGTATCTATATATTTATATTTATATGTATTATTCTTTAAATAAGAATCTCACAATCTCTGATCTCTCTATCTCTTTCATCATTTTCATTGAAACCAACAAATCTTTTAGAAAAACAAAAACAATGCTCAAAACCCATCATCACCGGCTTCTGTTGCTTCCCAGTTAGCCTCATTTATAGATATATACATACATATACATATACATATAAATATAGCTGCAACACATTCTCAAATTCAAGCTGCAAACTTTCACATCAATGGCGGTCAACTTTTCTGACGAGGTACATTTTGCTTTAATTCCCTCTAATATAATATTCATGATGATTTGTTCTTCATACTCTTCAATTTTATCAGATTCTTGATTTGAATAGACTTCAGTTGTTGATTTTATGTTTCAAATTTTAAACCTTATAAGTAGGTTATATGAATCTTGACTTTTCAGATGATAGTAATTATTGAAAAAAAATGTGCTATTTTGTGGAACCTTTTAGTAAAGATCTGTTGAATTTTTTTGATTTTGACCTTTTAAGCTTAATTTTGTTCAGAATTAGTAATGCAATGGATCTTGATTGTTATGTGATTAGTAGTGTTTGAATAGGTTAATAGTTTTAGTTGAATGAAATTGTGAGTATATTTTTAGTGATGGTGTTGACATTAAGTTGTAATAATTGTGATTGTGACAGTAGATGATGGCTGGCTCCACATTGTTGTTAGTTGGAGCCATTTGTGTTTTTTATAATTAATTAATCAATGAGAAATGAGATTTGGGTAAAATTTGGGTCATGTTTTATACGGGTCAATCGGGCTGATTGAAACATCTGACGTTCGATATAGAAGGTTTTGTGCATAAGATTACAATAAGTCGTGGAGGTTTTCCAATTCGGGCTACTCGTGTATAGTATCATGAATGACTATGTTCGTTTGAGCCATTATAAACATGCTCATTATCAACCCATTCATCATTAAATCGCTTAAAATTGTGACCTTGAACTTATGTTCTCATAAACCTTCTCCCAGAGACCGTCCCATTTGGAGGATATAAATTACTGATTATGCAAGTAGATAAATAAGTAAAAAAGATGAAAAACAAAGTATCATTGAACATGATGAATTTTTTGTTAAAGATTACCCTTTGTTGCCAAATGTAGTTTTTGTTATGTTTGTTACAAAGAAGGAAGTACATAAACTTTGTAATGTGAACCAAAATATGTTAGAGACACATTTGTTGTTACTCTGGGCACAAAGGTGTTAATGATCTGGTACATTTAGTTAATGTTAGTTTCCATTTTTATGCTTTAAGATCATTTAATGTATTCTGTACCAGTACATTTATGGCTATGATTCTCGTTTACTAGCTCAATAATTTCACGAAAAAACATTTTTTGTTTAAACTGTTCCCAGTAAAAAAAGAAAAAGAAAAAAACCTTTGGAGGCTTTACTGTTTTTATTCTTTATTCAAATGTACTTTGATATGTAGTTATTAGATCATGTGCCAGTGTGCCACTCGTGTCAGTGTTGCAGAACTCGAGAGTACTCGACAAAAAGCATTACACTGTCAAATTACTCGGTCAAACTCGAAATTACTCAGAAATCAGTCAAAACTCGGTCAAAATAGGTCAAAGTCAAACTTGGTCAACATCCGAGTACACCTTGAGTTGATGAGTACTCCCTAAAAATTCCCGTCCGAGAACTCCCCGAGTAGCGATTTTTGCAACCGTGGGAACGGATTTCAAAAAGTTGATATTTCATCGTTATGTACTTCGTAATAAGATTGTTTTCTTCTATGTATGTATATAGGGATGTGATGATGCTTACAGTGTTGTAGTACTGTCTGATGAATGTGGGACCGGATTTCAATGTGAAGTGCCAGAGGCTCATATTCCGTTAAAAAGTCAGTTATCGTTAGATGCCCGTTTGAGCAATCAAAGCTACATAAACATGATGGTGGAGAATGCAGTTGCGTATTCGACATGCGTTGTTGATGTTGATAATGAAAAAGGGAGATCAGAGACCGGAAACAATGAGGAAGCTGTCGTTAATTCGAAAACTGATGAAGTATTGACGGTGAGTCGATAAAATTACTTATTGGTTGCAAGATTGTTGAGTAGTTTGGGACCTAGGTAACGAATAACGAGTCACGTTTTAGCACGGCCTATTTTGACTTGAAAAATGATTTTCCCATTTTCGATACTTAGATAGTTAAGTAAGGCAGATTCCGAAAAAAAAAAAATGTTGTATGTGTAAATATTGAAGAAAATCATAAACATAATAATAAACGTTAACACAGTTGTCGAGAAACATAAACATAATCTTCGTTGTTAAAATATTCTTAATTTCAAATTTAAATTCATATTAAAGTGTTGACCAATATTGACTTTCACCAACTTGATAGATTTTGATTGACTAAATCCTACTTCGACCACACAAATCCGAGTTTAGCCTACCAAAGTTGACCAATTAACTACACGGATTTTAGAAAATCGGATCGGCTGGTTCCATAAAAAGATTAATCGGGAGTATTCGGCATTAATCGAACAGTGCTCATGTTATTTTGCAGAAATCACTACAGAAACAGATAAGTTTTGATATGGGAGGTAAATATATGCAGCTGTTAATGAACCACAGTCTCATGTTGTCCAAGTTCTCCACACGAGGTAATCACTGTTCATTAGTGATGTTAATTAAGTGGTAATGAACGTTATAAATAATAACTGTTTTTTTGTTGTTTCTTTGTACATTTACTATCTTATTTGTTTTTTTTTTATAATAAAAGGGACAATCTTTCATATACATTCTGTACATAAACCATTAGTCATAGGACAAAAACATTAGCAGATTACAAACTATTGAACAATGTAAAAACATAAGGTGTTTATTTTTCAATTCTTGCAACTAGAAACGGCTTAATGTGATTTTTGATTTAGAACCTGATACATTACACCTGATTGATGAAATTGTTTCATATTTGTGTATCAGATAAAATTGTGGGTGAGAAAGTTCTTGATGCTCCTAGATCGAGGAAATATAAGCGTGCTTCTGTCACTTTCAATTCAAGAAAAGTTGTTCTCCTGTTCTCCGTTTTGTAAGTTCAGAACTACTTTTGGCGTTATGTATTCGCCATGTCAGCATTTTAATTCACGCTATCTACAGAAGTAGTTAATAGTTCTTGCTATAACAACAACTACACAGGAGCAAATTTATAAAAAAAAAAAATAATACTATCACGATAAAATTCTAAATATTTTTACTAATTAACGTTCGAACCAAATGGTTGGCCTAGCGTTATGAGGATAACCTATCAACCAAGAAGGTTGTATACTTGTTTAGAAGGTTGTATACTTGTATGCTTTAATGGTGCATTTTGGTCAATTTCGACTCGTTGAACCCATTTGACCCATTTCCTTTTTACTAAAATAAAATGGTGGCCCGTTTAAAATAAAAATATAGCCAAAGGTAAATGGATCACAATTGCCGTACGCTACCGCTTATGAGAATCATTGTATGATTTGAACTCAAGATCCTAGGATAGGTTATCTTGGTAAACATTAATTACTTGATCAACAACATTGCTGAATAATGGCAATTAATTTTTCTTCTTTTATTATTATATATATGCAGGTCAAGTTTTGGAACAATGATTCTTATATATTTGACTTTGAGAGTTAGACAGATTGGTGACACCTCTATTCATTCAGGTTAACTTCACAGTTTGTGTTTTATTTTATTTTATTTTTTTGGTTTCTGGAAACACTTTCTTCGTAAATTTAAGAGCTTTTTTTTAATGCCTAGTGCACCAAGTTATGTTTACCTTGGATGCTTTACTGTTTTAGCAGTTTGATTATTTCCTTTTATAGATTCTGCATTTTGTTTAAATGCTTAGCAGCATATTGTCTATTGATATGTACATAACTTGAAAAACCCTTGTTGAAATGTAGTTGTTGATGATCTCTCTTTTGCTCCATCTTTTAATTTTTTGTATTATATTATATATAAGATAAGATAAGATGAGGATTGTGGACCCATTTACTACTATTAAATTCGTAACGTTCAAGGACAATGGTTGATGGGGCAAGGTTGGAGAAGTCGTGAACGAGTTGTTTGGGACTTTAAAACTAGTCAGAGTTGGGGTCGAGTCGGACGTTCACTAACGTTAACTTTTAGTAATATATAGATTTAACATACGGGAGATAATACACACATAAATTGATCCATATACACCATCTTACTATTATACCCTTAATTTACAATTATGGAGGTTCAACTCCTTAGATAAACTTAGGGTTATAACTGTTAATTTTGTGTTAAAAAGTGGTGTCGATGGATCAATTTTGGGTGTGTGAGTATCACTTCCTTTAACATATACTCCTATATAATACGCATAAATATATTAAACATAAATATTTCAACATGTGTTTATGGCACAAAATCCAAGCATAAAAAAATTTAGACCTAACTTTGATAAACATTGATTTTGACTCGACTTATTAGACCTTTTTAGAAGAAACGGGACGGACTAGTCATCAAACTGACTTGTCGGCCGAGATGACCACCGTTTACAACACTGTGATGGGGTCACCTTTATTGTTCTATTATAGTTCCGACTATAAAAACTAGAAAGACCAACCTAGCTGCAACATGACTAAAGGTCGAAAAGCTAAGTTATGGTATTATCTATCTACTCAAATTATTACATCAGCAGCTCAACGATCATGTTAGATATCAGCTACTGATTTGGTTGTTGTTGACCAGTTTTAGTCATTAGGACATGGTCGTCTCAAGGCATATCATATTCATTCATGAAGAAGAGTAGATAGCTCTTTATCCTGATTCTACAAATAGTATGTGCAATCAGATGAATGCAAGTCTGTTGAAAGATTGAGTCACTAATTCATTGACAACTGACACATTTAGAATAGAAGTAAACAGATGAGGTTTGAATGGTTCATGTTATCAGGGAGGACTAGTATTTTTACTCAGATGTATGCAGCCTAATTGAGTTACCTTGTTACTGCATGGCCACCAAAAGATGTGTTGCTAGCAAGCTTTGAAACCTCTTGTGAGGATATCATGACTTCAACCATTAGGTCAATGGTTATATGTAAATTTGTAGGTTTTTCCAGTTCAACTTACCCGAGGCAAGGTCATACGAAACTAACTTATGCTCAAAATTGTTTTTAATGTCAGTACTACGTCTACTTGAATACATGATATAAATGGATACAAAATGGAATGTTCAGAAACTAACTAGACCAAGCTGGAACCAAAACCTGGAAATACATAATACCTATAGGTACTTCGATCTGTAACAAATATTGATCCAATAACTGATTTGTAAAATCGCTGTTACGCAATGATCACTTCTTAAGATCGCAAATGCAGCATGACAACAAAAGTTGGTCAAAAATTTTAATCGACCCATAATTTGTGGATATAAACAAATAAACGGAATGGGCTGAAATACTTTCCAAGTAGGTCATCAACACGATATGTCGATATGGTAACCCAAAACATTTTTACTAATTAGAGCACATAATTGATGTGTTCCTAGACACCATACAATTTTACCGATTTGCAAATTTACAATAAACAAGGAATCGAAATTTACAATAAACAAGGAATCGATATCAGGCTTCATTATCACTGTTGAGCCACGAAAACCAATTGATATAATTTTTCTGTTAGATTAAATTTCTACTTAAGGTGTTGGAATCTATACTATATATACTATATAATAAAAGTGAGTTGAGGATGATGTCATTATGTGCTTCAATGACTTGTACCATGTACTTTTAATGGTTGTAAATAATACCTTATTAAATGTCTTTTTTTTATTGTTAATTAAATTAAGTTATATTAAATTAAATACATCGATTAAGTTTATGGAGTAACTTATTATAATTTTCGATTTTCGAAATCTGATGGACTATGGACTATAGTAGTAAAGTTGATAAAGTTATCATCATTCATTGGAAATTGATTTGCAGACATGCTTTTTTGATTCTTTAAAAATTCAAATTTAATACACATATTACCGAATAATCTATACGGAGTACTATCTATCTATTTATACTTTTATACTATCTAACAAAACAAAATTGATGATGATACAATAACAATAATGCTTAGTTATCTCTAAGGCTAATGAAATTATATGTGGATTTTTTTTTATTTTTTTTAAAGTAATGATGTAATCCAAATAAATTAAAGAAGATTTGAAATCGTGTAATATGTCTGTTTTTTTACATTTTCTAAGGCCTTAATTTTTAGACTCCCAAAATTTATTTGAATTCATTTGCAGCCTTTTTATACTTTCCATGTACAATATGAGACGTGCTCCCACAATCAAATCTCAATGTTTACATTTAGGTAGTAAATGCTCACTCTCAATTTTTCAAATTCATTAATTTTTTCTATTTCATCTGTGTTATACCTTCTTCTCTATCATTTTCTTATCCCAACAATTGTTAATATCATATGGTGACGTACCTTTGATATATTTGTTTTCTATATGGATGGAAGTTGCAAATTAGACGATAATCGATGTTGCTGAAGATAAGTTCAAGGTTGATTTGAATCATATTTAAAGTTATATTGTAGGTTTCTTATCGTGTAAAGCTATAATATTGTGATGGTTGCTACTATTTTTGCTGGAAAAGTGTTTGGCGTTTTTCGACAATAACTGCCGCTCAAACACAAAAAAGGTGTGAAAATGTTGATAACTTTAGTTGCATGATATCGAGTAAGAGTAACCATGTTTATCATATTGATATTTTGTGTGTTGGGTTTTAATTTATTTAATTGATTATAAGTATTAAGAGTATCTTTTATGCGAGCAAGGTGTTCGATGAAAAGCTTATACGAATTTGTTCATTGAATATTATTAAAATTAAAATTTTGTTTAAAAGTTTGCCTCTCTCCAATGATTTAATTCTAGCCAATTCGTTGGTACTAAGTTTATGTTAATTTCAATATATTTTTTTTTTTTTAAATTTTGATTGCTGCTATAAAATATCTAGATTGTGTTATAAAATATCTAGATTGGATGTTAATTTTATTATTATTATATTTCTTGTATAGTAATATTTTATACTATAAATAGACATGTATGGTAACCATTTAAGGTGCACCATTTCTCTTGAAATATCAATATCAATATTTCTTCTCTCCTTCTTCTCTCTTTTTCTCTCTTTGTTCTTATAACCATTAAAGGTAGTTATAAGCCTACTGAATTATAACACGTTATCAGCACGAAAAGCTTAGTGTAATTAAAAGATATCTCAAACGATCACGAATCACTAATCAAGGTATGAAATTATTAATAATTTTCAGACTCGAATATATCAAATTTTGGACTACTAACATTTATATTTATGTTATTTAAGTTATATATGGTCGGTTATACCACCTGAATTATATTTCTGTAATCTAACTTTTACTAACTTCACTAACATTTATATTTATGTTATTTAAGTTATATATGGTCGGTTATACCACCTGAATTATATTTCTGTAATCTAACTTTTACTAACTTCACTAACATTTATATTTATGTTATTTAAGTTATATATGGTCGGTTATACCACCTGAATTATATTTTCTATAATCTAACTCTTATTAACTTCACTAACATTTATATTTATGTTAATAAGACCTCATGATTGTACGCAACACGTCATTTGACAACACGGTACTTTATGTACGCAACACGTCATTTGACAACACGGTACCATGGGTCGAGATTAATTCCGATCAATACGAATACGACGGGGTCTTTATATGTTATCTAACATTTATGATTATTTATGCAATTAATCATTATTTATTTCATGCATACTAATGTTTATTCTTAAATTTATAATTTTAAAAGTTAAAATAAAAAATAGTTTGTATTTTTATTAAAAGTAAATCTTAAAAGTTAAAATAAGAAAAAGTAGTTTGTACTTTTATTAAAAGTAAATCTTAAAAGTTAAAATACAAAAAGTAGTTTGTATTTTTATTAAAAGTAAATCTTAAAAGTTAAAATAAGAAAAAGTAGTTTGTATTTTTATTAAAAGTATATCTTAAAAGTTAAAGTAAGAAAAAAAAGGGATGGTAAAATGGAATAGTTTTTTGCCAAAAATGAAGTATTGAAAATGAAGTGGTCTCCTTCTATAACTAAAAAAAAATATATACTTTTATCAAATGAATTTTTTTGTGGCCGACAATTTCAAACACGAGTCCGTGTTTAGTTTATCAAGAATATCTCTTGCTTTGGTGAAAGGTCACGATCACGATATCAGGTGTTGTGAAAGAATTAAAAAATTGGTCAAGTGGCCTTTTAAAAACTAAAAAAAAATTTAAACAAAAAGTTTTTTTTTTATATATTTATAATTTACGGGTAACGTAAAAAAAAGGAAGTTTTTTTTTAAAAAAAAAAACAAAGAAAGTGTTTAAATGAGTTTTACAGAAAGGGGGAAAGCAAAGTAAAAAAAAAAACTTTTTTCCAAACAAAAGTAAATGAAAGTAGGACTTAATACAAGAAAAAAGTAAACATCTCCTAGACGTGATAAAATCTATCAATGATAAGTATTAGACTTGATGAGCTAAATGTGACAAAAATGTTTCAACATGTCTTATGTTAATTTTTCTAAAATAAGTTATTATTATTCCGAGTTTAACACATATACATATGTTAATTAAAAACAACCTTTTTGTTCTTATGTAGTGTTGGGTTGCAATTTTGGTTATATGCCATAATTCCATCCAGTAGAGTGACAATAGAAAACTTTTGATGATAATCAATAAAAAACTTTTTTCCAAACTTGTCAAATGTTTTGTTAAAAACGTGACCGTTGAAAAAAGGAGGTTGAATAATAAAACTTAAAAAATAAATTATTTTTTTAAGAGTGTGCATCAAAATGGCCCGTTTAATAATGGGGAGTAAAAATATAGTCAAATTGTTTCAACGAACAAGAGTTCAATTGGATGTCTCTTAAAAAAAATCCGCGGGTACGGGTGATGGATCCAATGGATCCGCATCCACGACCCGCGGGTGCTATCCCTAATTGTGACAAGTACAAATCAACTAAAAGTCTAAAAAATAAATGCTCTTATAGTGACCAAATGTTCACAATAATTGCCTAAGCTAGATATGAAACAAATAGTTCATAAAAAAAAAAGGTCGTTGTGCGTTTTCGGGATGATAGCCGAAATACACTTACAAAAGTAGGTCAGCCGTCAATTCTTTATGGCCATATCAACGTAGATCAATAAAATCATTTATGGTTTTGATAAAAGATTAATTAAAAATTAATTGTTTTTTGGTCTTGGATTCTCGGTAACAAAAGCAAAGGTTGTTTTTGGTTGCCACAACAAACAAGACAGAGGTTGTTGACTTTTGTTGTTAAACATGGCACAAGTGAACAATAACAATAGATTATTGTTTTTGAAAAGAATAATGATGCGTTAATTTTATTGTATAAAATAAAATTAAAGAAAATGGTTTTCATTGATGACTATGAACAAACGCAAACAAAGTGTTTGTGGTATTTGGTGATTAAAAAGAAAAGTGCATCTAAAGCTTCTACTGAAAATAATATGCATCTAAAGCTTCTACTGAAAATTAATGTGCAAGGTACAACGTATAACTATATGGTCAAATTCATTTGAGCCTTCGGAGTCACAAGTATATGATGTATATATATATTACTCAATTAACAAAATAGTAAATCTAAATTAATTCATATGAATAGTAAAACGAAATTAATTAATTTACTATTCACATAAAAAAGCGCATATGATAAAAAGCGCATCGCATATGATAAGCGCATATGATAAAAAGCGAATATGATGAAAAGCACAACGCATATGATGAAAATCGCATATGATTAAAAGCGCATATGGTGAAAAACACAGCGCATATGATTAAAAGCGTATATGGTGAAAAGGATATATGATAAAAAAAAAAACACATATGGTGATTTATAAAAAAAAAAACACATATGGTGATTAATGGAAAGCACATATGGTGATTAATGAAAAGTATATTGTGAAAAAGAATCACAAATGTTTCTTGAAAGAATTCAAGGTAAGATATATGAACCAATTCATCCATCATGTGAACCATTTTGATATTTCATGGTTCTAATAGACGCATCTAGCGGATGGTCTCATATTTGTATGTTATCAAGCCGTAATATGGCATTTGCAAAGTTTCTTGCACAAATTATTAAATTGAGAACACATTATTCTGATTACACCATTAAAAGGATGAGACTTGATAATGCTGGTGAGTTAACATCTCAAGCATTTAATGATCATTATATATCTACAGGGATTGTTGTTGAACATCCAGTTGCTCATGTGCATACACAAAATTGGTTTAGCTGAATCAATAGATAAACGCTTACAGCTAATAACTAGACAATTGATAATGAGTACAAATCTCTCAATATTTATATGTGGACATGTAAATTTACATGCTGCGACATTAATTCGCATTATACCATGTGGAAGTCGTAAATATTTTCACTTAATACTTGATTTTGGCCAAGAGCCAAATATTTTCTACCTTAAAACATTGGTTGTGCAGTGTATGTTCCAATTGTATCACCACAACACAATAAAATGGTTCTTCAAAGAAAGATGATAATATATTTTGGATATAAAACATCTTCAATCATAAGATATATTGAACCCATGATGGGTGATGTTTTTACAGCACGTTTTGCTGATTGTCATTTTAATAAAACATTGTTCCCTAGATTAGGGGGAGAAATAAAAATAAAAAATAAAATGATGCTTCATGATGTGAACATCAATTAAGGTATATTGAACTCGCACAAAAGAATGTGAAACGAAAGTTCAAAAATAATGCATATGCAAGAACTTGCAAATTAATTACTTTATGCATTTACAGATATAAAAAAGTGACTAAATCATATATACCAGCGATAAATGCTCCAGCTCGAACTGAAATTCCAAAAGCTGGCAATAATGTCACTGTTGAGTCTTTGCCACGCATCAAACGTGGAAGATCAATTGGTTCCGAAGATAAAAATCCTCGAAAAAGAAAATCAGCTGATAATGAGGTAAGAGAAAGTGTTCAAGAAGAACCACAAATCAATATTCCTTCTGCAGAGGATATTGATAAATGTAAATACTAAAATTGCGATAAATTATGCAATATTATGGAACCGAAATGAAACTAAAATCTCTATGAGATATTTTCATATAATGTTACAATGACATCATGAATAAAGATGATGATCTGGAACTAAAATCTGTCATTGAATATACAAAATGGACATGATTGAGCTCAATGGAAAGGAGCAATAAGAGCTGAATTAGAATCGCTCGATAAAAGAAAAGTTTTCGGATCAATCGTTATCACTTTTAAAGATGTGAAACGTATGGGATACAAATGAATTTTTATCCGAAAAGAAATGTGCAAATGAAGTTACAAGGCAAAACTAGACTTGTAACTCAATATTTCCCACAAAGACCAGAAATGAATTAGGAGGAAAAATTATCCTCCTGTAATGGATACAATTACTTATTAGATACTTAATCAACCTGGTAGTTATTTAAATGCATCTCATGAATGTTGTTAATACTTATCTGTATGGATCACTTAATAGTGATATATATACCTAAAGGGTTAAGGTATCATAAGCATCTAATGTAAAACCCAAGGGAATATATTCCATTAAATCACAAAGATTTCTAAGTGGGTTTATACAAACGGGACGTATGTGGTATAACCGATTAAATGACTACTTGATAAAAAAAAAAGGTATAAATATAAACTTATTTTGCACGTATGTTTTATAAAAACAATGTTCGGATATGAGATCGTAGTTGTTTATGTCAATGTTCTTAACATCATATGAACAAATAAAGAGATCTATGAAATCATTCAACTTCTAAAGAATTATTTTGAAATGAAAGATCTTGAAAAAACCAAGTATTACCTTGGATTGCAAATTGAGCATATGCCTAATGGTTTACTTGTACATCAAACAACTTATACCGAAAAGATTTTAAAACATTTTTTTAAAGACAAACTCATTGTTGTTAGATCACTCAATATTGACACTGATCTATTTCATCCCTGCGAAGATCATGAAAATTTTAACAGATCGGAAGTTCTATATTTTAGTGCAATTGAGGTTCTTATGTATCTTATAGATTATACAAGATCTGACATTTCTTTTGCAGTTAATTTGTTGACAAGGTTCAGCTCAGCCCCTACCAAAAGACATTGGAATGGGATCAAACAAATAGTTTGATACCTTCGGGGAACTACTGATTTATAATTATTTTATTCTAACAACTCGAAACAAGATTTGTTTGGTTATACAGATGCAGATTATTTATCCGATCTACATAAAGCTAAATCTCAAACTGGATATGTATTCCTAAATGGAGGCACCGCAATATCATGACGTTCTCAAAACAAACACTTGTTGCAACATCATCAAATCATGCCAAAGTGATTGCATTACATGAAGCTACTCGGGAATGATTTTAGTTAAGATCAATGATACAAATCATTATTGATTCTTGTAGACTAGAACGCTATAAAAGCGTAACAACTATCTATGAAGATAATACAGCTTACATAATACAAATGAAAGAAGAGTATCAAAAATGACAGAACAAAACATAAATGCTGACGAGACGCTAAAGCTATAAACGGTCTTAACGGTCATAAGTTTGATGGAAAAGAATGGTATATTGGTAAGGCTCAGAAAAAGACTGAAAGGGAATAGGAACTGAAACAACGGTTTGAACAAACCATGAATGAGACTGTAGACAAATCACGAGGGCCAAACTTGTACATAAAAGATTTAGATGATACAGTTTCAGATGAAAACCTCAGATTTTTCTCATATACTCAAGATATCGTAAAAGACAACCAGATTAAAATGAGATACGTTCAATCAACAACTCTGCTGATCTTTATACCAAAGCACTGCTAACTGCTATTTTCAGAACACACGTTCATAATATTGGCATGAGGCATGTTCAGAAGATGTAACAACTCAGGCGTTGCCTACTTGAGGGGGAGTCAACTTTATGCTGCACTCTTTTTCCCTTAGCTAAAGTTTTATCCCAATGAGTTTTCTTTAGCAAGGTTTTTAACAAGGCAGTACTAGTTATTCTCTAATAAAATTGTCATCCAAGGGGGAGTGTTATAAAATATCTAGATTGTGTTATAAAATATCTAGATTGGATGTTAATTTTATTATTATTATATTTCTTGCATAGTAATATTTTATACTATAAATAGACATGTATGGTAACCATTTAAGGTGCACCATTTCTCTTGAAATATCAATATCAATATTTCTTCTCTCCTTCTTCTCTCTTTTTCTCTCTTTGTTCTTATAACCATTAAAGGTAGTTATAAGCCTACTGAATTATAACAATTGCATCTATTTTGGGTATTAATGATAGACTTTGTAATATGTATTCATGTCTTGTAAAATTATGCACGGGCAAATGTTATCACGTTAGGTGTATGCTTCTCATAACAATTTATGTTATATTCTATAGTAATATGATTCATTATGCTAACTGAGTGATATTATTATCAACTTAATATTCCTATGTGGTTTTTAACCAAACCCGTGAATTCACGGGTCACTTAACTAGTTATTAACCTAAAGCCACTTCATAAATACAACAACCTGTAACAGGATCATAATAAGATGTAACAAAATAGTATAGCAAAAACCTCTGTTTTGTCAACCATAAATGTCTTGCTCTATAAAGATAAATAATGAGGCTAAAAAGGTATACTGCTGAAGATACATCATATCTTCTAACTTTCATGTCACTAACAAATAATAATTACTGTATCAACAAATAAAACTTACCAACAAACCAATTACAAAATGCATACTCTTTCTATAACCGTACTTCGTAAAGCATCACAAATCTCTAGCACGCGCAGCCACCACCTTGTTGTTCTGAATGTGAAGCATTACCCGAAGACTTCAAATTCACATCAACCATGTCTTCTTGTTTTGTAGAGGAAAGAGTATCCATCCCCGGCAATGCAGATGCAATCTTTCGGAATAAAGGCTGTAGTGAAGATAAAATTCAGTTAAATGTACGATTAAACGTATAGACAGATGCAATATAAGGAGATTGGATTAAACCTTGATGTTAAATCCAGCTTTTGCACTGGTTTCAATAAACATGACTCCAAATTCACGAGCTTTGCCATCTCCTTCTTCAATTGAAACTTGCCTGTTTAATGATACATAAATCCATTAGGCACATAACAAAGTTACATCTTCATTGCTTCTCAGTTCTCACATAATATACTAAAAGGTCAAGCAAAATAGTAAATAACTAAAACACAAGCAAAATATGTTTCAACATCAAATATAGTTCTAGTTAAATTCCATTTATATGATATACTAAGATCACCAGATAATAAAATGTTAACATTGATGCTAAAAGTATAAGAGACGTTCAAACTATAAATCTCGCACCTTTTGTCAACAAGATCGGTTTTATTCCCAACCAGGACTATAATGACATCAGTGCCTCGCTCAGTACGTACTTCTTCTATCCACTTTGCTGTGTTCAAGAATGACTGTCGATCTGCATAAGTACAAATCCATTTAGAACATGGGCTATACCACACAAAAGAGATGTTGTCAATTTTTATACAACAAAATCCCATTTCAAGCATCGCTAACAATAGGAATGAATATTATTTTAACTCCTATGTGACCCCAATCCATTGATTTGGAAACCTCTACTATTCAACATACACATGGGAAAAATGCACTTTTGACAAGAACCATAACTAGTAAAAGACATTTGTTTTTTCCAAAATATCTCAAATAACTAAAAGTCGAGTATTTGGCGCAAATAAGAAAAATCATGATGTGAAGAAAAAAAAGTGGACGAGATAATTTCTAGCTTCCTAATGTTCTACTCACTAGCAACGTCATAGACAATGACTGCAACTGATGAATCTCTTATATAGCTTGGAATCAAACTCCTAAATCTTTCCTGCCCAGCAGTATCCCTGAAATGTTATGAGAAAGCACATGAACTCAATATTATAAAAAAAATGAAAAAAAAAAAAAAAAAAAAAAAAAAAATTAGAAGCTTGTAGAGATTGTTATTAGTCAAGATAATAACCAGATATTGTAGTTAGTTGTAGGTCTAACTGAAAAGAATAAGCCACAAGTATCAAACATAGCAACTTACCAAAGTTGTAATCGAACCGTTCTATCTTCAAGGTACATTGTTTTAGACAAGAAATCAATGCCAATGGTAGCCTGCAATTATTAAATTTCCAAAACAAAGCAGCTTTTAGTTTATTTAACATCTAAATATATTTCCACATCATAAATACTAAGGGTTAATCATAAAAAAAAATGGTAACTTAACTGGCAATGAAGAACATGATAATGATAATGCCAATTAAACTAAAGCTAATAATCAATTGGCTCAAAAATACAGAAGATAAAAATTATGCAATCTAAACATACATATGTCATATGTGTATACACATTTCATTAAATCAACAACAATAAAAAATTCATGCAAAACATAGCCTACGGATGAATTAATTGACACAATTTCATTCATATTCTAAACATCGATCAATTGTGTATACAGCGATCCAACGATGAATCTTCGTCAATTGCATAAAAATCACGGAATCAATTAAACACGAGGTCTAAATAGAAAAAATTAGGGCATGATTAATGAATATTAATAATGATAAATAAGAGAATTTAATACCTGATAGGTAGTATCGAATTTGTCATACATAAATCTGGTAATGATACTGGTTTTGCCAACGGATTGATCGCCCAAAAAAACAAGTTTGTATTTCGCAAGAGGTGATACCACCGCCATGAATATTAATTGATTGATTATGAATTCAGCAGCAGCCGTTTGCGATAACTGTCTGTGTTCTTAGCAAACAGAAAGAGGTCAGATCTGAATCTGTAAAAAAATGTGACAGAAAGAAGAAACAGAGACAAATTCGATGGGAAAAAAAGAGAGAGAGGGGGGAGAAATTAAGAAATTGGGTTTCGGGTTTGATTTGATTGGATTTTCAATCGGGTTAAGTATTTATATGACACGGCGAATATCCGCCAACATTTTATTGTGACCGGCCTTTCAATTGATTATTTTATTTTAATTTTATTTTATACATATTAAATAATATATTTATATTTATTTAATCTTTTTTGTTCTTTCATCAATGACGATGGATGGGTGGGTTCATCGTTGACCCAAAGTTCGAGAAAAGTGATCGACAGCTTAGTCTTAAGTTTTTTTAAGACTATTTCTAACCTGACTGTAATGTCAAAGTCGGATTGTACACTTTTTGGTGAAAAGTGGGTTTTTAACTGTGACTGTATTTGGCCCCCGTTAACCTAAAATGTCAAGTTTTTGTGTCAAATATTTGGAGGGTAAGGTGGTAAAATCTGATTGAAAATTGAGTAGGAAAAAAATAAATTAAATAATAAATATAAATAGAGAAAACATGTGATTAGTTGGTACCACATCTCACGCTCCCTCTCTCTTCCATCAAGTATCCGAATGACGCCGGCGCCGTCGAATTTTGACGTTGCGCTATCGGCGTCACCTTCCATTAATTGGCGCCACCTCATCTGACGGAGAAAAAGTGACGCCGGGATAATAACAGTCTAAGTGACAAAATTTTATGATATCTGATGCATTTTAATTGGTTCAAAAAAGATTAAATACCATGAACTACACATTTGATTAGGTCAATCGAAAAAAATATATATAACATGCTTCTCACTAGTTAGCTATTACGGATTTACGGTGTATATAATTTTAATGCTATATTTTTATGTTTATTGAAATGACGTTAATTGTCATTTTTTTTTCTAAATAACTTATATTATTCGTTAGGGCCTAAGAGCGTTTTTACTTCGTTCGATGTACTTATATTCCCGGGACCGACTTTAAATGGATTTATGTATGTGTGTCTGTGTGCGCGTGTGTTAAGGCTGAAAAGAAAATTAAAAAGTTAATAATAAGGGTGTGTTTGATTCGTGGGATTTTGAGACATTTGACTAGATTTGCATTTACAAAACTCATAAAATTTCATGTTTGGTTGGAGGATTTTAAATCTCTTTAAATTTTGAAATTCTATGAGAAAGGGATTTGAAAATCCTTTGTCATAGTGAATGATTTACAAATCCTATGTTTCTCATCTTTTACATTTTACACGTATATTTTATGTTACTCTTACGATTTACGTTTACATTTTACGTTTAACGTCATATAATAATTTTCATAATTGATTCCAAGGCTACCACACTTACATTGCACCTGGTTTTTTATTTTCATAATAATAATACAATTATTTGTAATATTATACAGTAATAATAATAATAATAGTAATAATAATAATAATAATAATAATAATAATAATAATAATAATAATTATAATAATAATAATAATAATAATAATAATAATAATAATAATAATATCATTATTATTAATATTATATTCACATTCATATTGACTTCATATGTGTAGTGACCCGAACTTTTTCATGTTTATATATATATTAAATGAAATTGTTATTTACATGATTAAGTGTTTCCAACATGTTAAGCAATCAAACTTGTTAAGACTTGATTAATTGAAATAGGTTTCATATAGACAATTGACCACCCAAGTTGACCGGTGATTCACGAACGTTAAAACTTGTAAAAACTATACGATGACATATATATGGTTATATATATATATATATATAGTTAACATGATTTTATTATAAGTATGTATCTCATTAGGTATTTTAACAATGAGTTATATACATAAAAATGAGACTATTAATTTAAGAAACTCGAAAACGATATATATAACGATTATCGTTATAACAACGTCTTACTAGGTACATATGAATCATATTAAGATATTGATACACTTGGTTAATTATGTTAAATGATAAGTAAATATATTATTAAGTGTATTAACAATGAAATACATATGTAAAAATAAGACTACTAACTTAATGATTTCGAAACGAGACATATATGTAACGATTATCGTTGTAACGACATTTAACTGTATATATATCATACTAAGATATATTATATATCATAATATCATGATAATATAACAATTTAACATCTCATTTGTTATAATAAACAATGGGTTAACAACATTCAACAAGATCGTTAACCTAAAGGTTTCAAAACAACATTTACATGTAACGACTAACGATGACTTAACGACTCAGTTAAAATGTATATACACGTAGTGTTTTAATATGTATTCATACACTTTTGAAAGACTTCAAGACACTTATCAAAATACTTCTACTTAACAAAAATGCTTACAATTACATCCTCGTTCAGTTTCATCAACAATTCTACTCGTATGCACCTGTATTCCTACTCGTACAATACACAGCTTTTAGATGTATGTACTATTGGTATATACACTCCAATGATCAGCTCTTAGCAGCCCATGTGAGTCACCTAACACATGTGGGAACCATCATTTGGCAACTAGCATGAAATATCTCATAAAATTACAAAAATATGAGTAATCATTCATGACTTATTTACATGAAAATAAAATTACATATCCTTTATATCTAATCCATACACCAGCGACCAAAAACACCTACAAACACTTTCATCCTTCAATTTTCTTCATCTAATTGATCTCTCTCAAGTTCTATCTTCAAGTTCTAAGTGTTCTTCATAAATTCCAAAAGTTCTAGTTTCATAAAATCAAGAATACTTCCAAGATTGCAAGTTTACTTCCAAGTTTTCTAAATCCATTCCAAGTAATCATTCAAGATCAAGAAACCTTTGTTACTTACAGTAGGTTATCTTTCTAATACAAGGTAATAATCATATTCAAACTTTAATTCAATTTCTATAACTATAACAATCTTATTTCGAGTGGAAATCTTACTTGAAATTGTTTTCGTGTCATGATTCTGCTTCAAGAACTTTCAAGCCATCCAAGGATCCTTTGAAGCTAGATCTATTTTTCTCATTTTCAGTAGGTTTATCCAAGGAACTTGAGGTAGTAATGATGTTCATAACATCATTCGATTCATACATATAAAGCAATCTTATTCGAAGGTTTAAACTTGTAATCACTAGAACATAGTTTAGTTAATTCTAAACTTGTTAGCAAATAAAAGTTAATCCTTCTAACTTGACTTTTAAAATCAACTAAACACATGTTCTATATCTATATGATATGCTAACTTAATGATTTAAAACACGAAAAATACCGTAAACCCGGATTTACGCCGTCGTAGTAACACCGCGGGCTGTTTTGGGTTAGTTAATTAAAAACTATGATAAACTTTAATTTAAAAATTGTTATTCTGGGAAAACTATTTTTATTATGAACATGAAACTATATCCAAAAATTATGGTTAAACTCAAAGTGGAAGTATGTTTTTTAAAATGGTCATCTAGACGTCGTTCTTTCGACTGAAAAGACTACCTTTACAAAAACGACTTGTAACTTATTTTTTCGACTATAAACCTATACTTTTTCTGTTTAGATTCATAAAATAGAGTTCAATATGAAACCATAGCAATTTGATTCACTCAAAACGGATTTAAAATGAAGAAGTTATGGGTAAAACAAGATTGGATAATTTTTCTCATTTTAGCTACGTGAAAATTGGTAACAAATCTATTCCAACCATAACTTAATCAACTTGTATTGTATATTATGTAATCTTGAGATACCATAGACACGTATACAATGTTTCAACCTATCATGACGACACATCTATATATATTTCGGAACAACCATAGACACTCTATATGTGAATGTTGGAGTTAGCTATACAGGGTTGAGGTTGATTCCAAAATATATATAGTTTGAGTTGTGATCAATACTGAGATACGTATACACTGGGTCGTGGATTGATTCAAGATAATATTTATCGATTTATTTCTGTACATCTAACTGTGGATAACTAGTTGTAGGTTACTAACGAGGACAGCAGACTTAATAAACTTAAAACATCAAAATATATTAAAAGTGTTGTAAATATATTTTGAACATACTTTGATATATATGTATATATTGTTATAGGTTCGTGAATCAACCAGTGGCCAAGTCTTACTTCCCGACGAAGTAAAAATATGTGAAAGTGAGTTATAGTCCCACTTTTAAAATCTAATATTTTTGGGATGAGAATACATGCAGGTTTTATAAATGATTTACAAGATAGACACAAGTACGTGAAACTACATTCTATGGTTGAATTGTCAAAATCGAATATGCCCCTTTTTATTAAGTCTGGTAATCTAAGAATTAGGGAACAGACACCCTAATTGACGCGAATCCTAAAGATAGATCTATTGAGCCTAACAAACCCCATACAAAGTACCGGATGCTTTAGTACTTCGAAATTTATATCATATCCGAAGGGTGTCCCGGAATGATGGGGATATTCTTATATATGCATCTTGTTAATGTCGGTTATCAGGTGTTCACCATATGAATGATTTTTATCTCTATGTATGGGATGTGTATTGAAATATGAAATCTTGTGGTCTATTGTTACGATTTGATATATATAGGTTAAACCTATAACTCACCAACATTTTTGTTAACGTTTAAAGCATGTTTATTCTCAGGTGAATACTAAGAGCTTCCGCTGTTGTATACTAAAATAAGGACAAGATTTGGAGTCCATGTTTGTATGATATTGTGTAAAAACTGCATTCAAGAAACTGATTTCGATGTAACATATTTGTATTGTAAAACATTATGTAATGGTCGTGTGTAAACAGGATATTTTAGATTATCATTATTTGATAATCTACGTAAAGCTTTTTAAACCTTTATTTATGAAATAAAGGTTATGGTTTGTTTTAAAAATGAATGCAGTCTTTGAAAAACGTCTCATATAGAGGTCAAAACCTCGCAACGAAATCAATTAATATGGAACGTTTTTAATCAATAAGAACGGGACATTTCAGTTGGTATCCGAGCGTTGGTCTTAGAGAACAGAAAATTTGCATTAGTGTGTCTTATCGAGTTTGTTAGGATGCATTAGTGAGTCTGGACTTCGACCGTGTTTTCTTTAAAAATGATTGTTTAACATTTTTGTTGGAAACTATATATTATTAACATGTATATATTATGTGATATATTAATCTCTTAACATGTTTGATATTGTGTGATAGATGTCTACCTCTAGCACAAATCCCATTGACTCACCTAATAATAATGAAGAGTCGAATATATATTGGACTAATTCACAAGTTCCCAAAGAAGAACCGGAAGAAGAATCAGAACCGGAAGAAGAATCAGAACCGGAACAGGAGAAACCGGAGGAGGAAATAGAACCGGTGGGGGAAATAATAAAACGGTTAAGTAAAAGAAAATCCTCAACCAACCGACCAAGGTTAATTATGGTCAATGGTGTTTCCGCCAAGGAAGCAAAATATTGGGAGGATTACCAATTCTCCGATGAATCGGATTCCGACGAGAATTCCGATGATGTTATAGAAATTACCCCAACTGAATTTAAAAAGGCAAGAGAAAATAATAAAGGAAAGGGCATAAAAATAGAGAAATCTAATTCCAACCCCGATGAACTTTATATGTATCGTCAACTCCCGAAGCCCTTAAGTTGTAACAATGACCCGGGAACCTCTAAACCACCAGGTTTTTCTAAACCGTTGTGGAAAACGACAGCTCGTATTAGGGGAACATCATATATCCCTAGAAACTTGGCAAAACGAACCAAAACCGAAGAAGAAGAAGAAACGAGCGAGTCGGAATAAGATAGTTGTATTCGTGTGGTGTAATATATGTAATATAGTGTGCTTATGCTTTATGATATATGTAAAAATTGCTTGTATTAATAAGTATTTTTTTATGAATCTAACTCTTGTCTATTTTACAGTATAAAAACACAAAATGGATAGACAACCTAATATTTTAAGAGACCTACCCGGAGACATGATTGATGAAATCTTGTCTAGAGTCGGTCAGAATTCTTCGGCACAACTATTTACGGCGAAATCAATTTGTAAGACATTCGAAGAACGTTCCAAGAATGTCTTGGTTTATAAGAGACTTTCGTTTGAAAGATGGGGGATATCACATTGGGAAACCCATAAGTTACGATGTGTTTACTTTGACGCATATATTGCGGGGAACCCAAATGCTATTTTACGCAACGGGTTAAGAAATTATTTTGACTCAATGTATCCGAATATAGGACTTCATGATTTAGAAAAAGCGGCTAACATGCAACATAAAGAAGCATGCTATGCTTACGGGTTAGTAATGTTCGCTTCTCACCAAAGTGAGAAAAAGAACATCGGGCTACAACTATTAAACAAAACGTTCCCACAAGTGACGGAGTCGGTAATTGGGGTAAGAAATGAGGTTTTTAGGTTATTACGAGACTGTTGGTCATTACGTAACCCTCGTCCCTTTGACGACGTTACAACACGCTATCTTATCAACGGCCATAACGGTTATGTTCCACAAGACCAAGGATGGGAAGTAGTCCTAGTAAAACCAGAATGCATGACTTGTTTCTGGACGTATGAATTACGTGTCTTTATTGCCTTTGCTGAACGACTTGTGTACTAGCTAGAATTATCTTCACAACTATCTTGTATCAAAGTTATTATGTGCTATATTTAATGCTTTAAGTAAAATAAGCGGTATTGTAAGTTTGTAAAATATTGTATAAAAGTTTGAACGCGAAATATTATTATAATCAGTTTTTCATATAGAATTGTAGTAGTTGAATTGTGTATTAGCTACTAAGTATGAACTTAACGGGTAGGTACTACCCGAATTTAAACTTATAAAACGCTAATATGAAGAAAAAGCTTTTATAAATGAGTTCATATTATGCTACGAAATACTATTAACTACTCTTAATATTCTGTATGATTAACTTGTTCCATTTGACTATTTTGAAGGAAATGGCACCGACTACTCGACACACCGTAAATATGAATGAAGAGGAATTACGTACTTTTCTAGCTTCAAACATAGCCGCAGTACAGGCTGCGCTACATACCAACAATAACCTTGGATCTAGCAGTACAGGAAATCGTGTAGGATGCACCTACAAAGAATTCACTGCCTGCAAACCTTTGGAATTTGATGGAACCGAAGGACCGATCGGATTGAAACGGTGGACCGAGAAGGTCGAATCGGTGTTTGCCATAAGTAAGTGTACTGAAGAGGACAAAGTGAAGTACGCTATGCATACCTTCACAGGTTCTGCGTTAACATGGTGGAATACCTATCTAGAGCAAGTGGGACAAGATGATGCGTACGCACTACCGTGGTCAGCATTCAAGCACTTGATGAACGAGAAGTACCGTCCCAGAACCGAGGTCAATAAGCTAAAGACAGAACTTAGAGGGTTACGAACCCAAGGATTTGATATTACCACGTACGAAAGACGATTCACAGAATTGTGCCTACTGTGTCCGGGAGCGTTCGAAGATGAGGAAGAGAAAATCGACGCGTTTGTGAAAGGATTACCGGAAAGAATCCAAGAAGATATAAGTTCACACGAGCCCGCCTCCATACAACAGGCATGTAGAATGGCTCACAAACTAGTGAACCAGATTGAGGAAAGAATTAAAGAACAGACGGCTGAAGAGGCCAATGTGAAGCAAGTCAAAAGAAAGTGGGAGGAAAACGGTGATAAGAATCACCAATACAACAACAACAGCAATTACAATAATAATCGCAACAATTATCCCAATAATCGTAACATCAATCGCAACTACAACAAACGGCCCAACAACAACAACAACAACAACAACAGCAACTACAACAATCATCCCAACAACAATAACAACCGCAACAACAACAACAATCAGAAGCAGCTATGCCAAAGGTGTGAAAAGTATCACTCGGGGTTCTGCACCAAATTTTGCAACAAGTGTAAAAGAAATGGTCATAGCGCGTCGAAGTGTGAGGTCTACGGACCAGGGGTTAACAGAACGAAAGGAACAAATGGTGTCGGAACGAGTAATGGCGGAGCAAGTAGTGTCGGAGCAAGTTATGCCAATGTAGTTTGTTATAAATGTGGAAAACCGGGCCACATTATTAGAAATTGCCCGAACCAGGAGAACACGAATGGACAAGGCCGCGAAAGAGTTTTCAATATTAATGCGGCAGAGGCACAGGAAGACCCGGAGCTTGTTACGGGTACGTTTCTTATTGACAATAAATCTGCTTACATTTTATTTGATTCGGGTGCGGATAGAAGCTATATGAGTAGAGATTTTTGTGCTAAATTAAGTTGTCCATTGACGCTGTTGGATAGTAAATTTTTACTCAAATTAGCAAACGGTAAATTAATTTCAGCAGATAATATATGCCGGAATCAAGAAATTAAACTGGGTAGCGAAATATTTAAGATTGATTTGATACCAGTAAAGTTAGGGAGTTTTGATGTAATAGTTGGCATGGACTGGCTGAAGAAGGTGAAAACAGAGATCGTATGTTATAAAAATGCAATTCGCATTGTACGAGAAGAAGGAGAACCCTTAATGGTGTACGGAGAAAAGGGAAACATGAAGCTACATCTTATTAGTAATTTGAAGGCACAAAAACTAATAAGAAAAGGTTGCTATGCTGTTCTAGCACACGTCGAGAAAGTACAAACTGAAGAAAAGAGCATCAATGATGTTCCCGTCGAAAAAGAATTTCCCGATGTATTTCCGAAAGAATTACCGGGACTACCTCCACATCGATCTGTTGAATTTCAAATAGATCTTGTACCAGGAGCTGCACCAATAGCTCGTGCTCCTTATAGACTCGTACCCAGCGAGATGAAAGTACTGCAAAGCCAACTGCAAGAACTATTAGAACGTGGTTTCATTCGACCAAGCACATCACCATGGGGAGCTCCTGTTTTGTTTGTCAAGAAGAAGGATGGTACATTTAGGTTGTGTATTGACTACAGAGAGTTGAACAAACTTACCATCAAAAACCGTTATCCACTGCCGAGAATTGATGACTTATTTGATCAACTACAAGGCTCGTCGGTTTATTCGAAGATCGATTTACATTCTGGATATCATCAAATGCGAGTAAAGGAGGATGATATTCCAAAAACTGCTTTTAGGACGCGTTATGGTCATTACGAGTTTATGGTTATGCTATTTGGATTGACTAACACACCAGCTGTGTTTATGGACCTTATGAACCGAGTGTGTGGGCCATATCTTGACAAGTTTGTCATTGTTTTCATCGATGACATACTTATTTACTCAAAGAATGATCAAGAGCACGAAGAACATTTGAGAAAAGTGCTAGAAGTATTGAGAAAAGAAAAACTGTACGCTAAGTTTTCAAAGTGTGCATTTTGGTTGGAAGAAGTTCAATTCCTCGGTCACATAGTGAACAAAGAAGGTATCCAGGTGGACCCGGCAAAGATCGAAACCGTTGAAAAGTGGGAAACCCCAAAAACTCCAAAGCATATACGTCAATTTTTAGGATTGGCTGGTTACTACAGAAGATTCATCCAAGATTTCTCTAAAATAGCAAAACCCTTGACTGCATTAACGCATAAAGGGAAGAAATTTGAATGGAAAGATGAACAAGAGAAGGCGTTTCAATTATTGAAGAAAAAGCTAACTACGGCACCTATATTGTCATTGCCTGAAGGGAATGATGATTTTGTGATTTATTGTGACGCGTCAAAGCAAGGTCTCGGTTGTGTATTAATGCAACGAACGAAGGTGATTGCTTATGCGTCTAGACAATTGAAGATTCACGAGCAAAATTATACGACGCATGATTTGGAATTAGGCGCGGTTGTTTTTGCATTAAAGACTTGGAGGCACTAATTATATGGGGTCAAAAGTATTATATATACCGACCACAAAAGTCTTCAACACATATTTAATCAGAAACAACTGAATATGAGGCAGCGTAGGTGGATTGAATTATTGAATGATTACGACTTTGAGATTCGTTACCACCCGGGGAAGGCAAATGTGGTAGCCGACGCCTTGAGCAGAAAGGATAGAGAACCCATTCGAGTAAAATCTATGAATATAATGATTCACACTAACCTTACTACTCAAATAAAGGAGGCGCAACAAGGAGTTTTAAAAGAGGGAAATTTAAAGGATGAAATACCCAAAGGATCGGAGAAGCATCTTAATATTCGGGAAGATGGAACCCGGTATAGGGCTGAAAGAATTTGGGTACCAAAATTTGGAGATATGAGAGAAATGGTACTTAGAGAAGCTCATAAAACCAGATACTCAATACATCCTGGAACGGGGAAGATGTACAAGGATCTTAAGAAACATTTTTGGTGGCCAGGTATGAAATCCGATATTGCTAAATATGTAGGAGAATGTTTGATGTGTTCTAAGGTCAAAGCTGAACATCAGAAACCATCAGGTCTACTACAATAACCTGAAATCCCAGAATGAAAATGGGAAAACATTACCATGGATTTCATTACTAAATTGCCAAGGACTGCAAGTGGTTATGATACTATTTGGGTAATAGTTGATCGTCTCACCAAGTCAGCACACTTCCTGCCAATAAGAGAAAATGAAAAGATGGAGAAGTTAGCACGACTGTATTTGAAGGAATTCGTCTCCAGACATGGAATACCAATCTCTATTATCTCTGATAGGGATGGCAGATTTATTTCAAGATTCTGGCAGACATTACAGCAAGTATTGGGAACTCATCTAGACATGAGTACTGCCTATCATCCACAAACTGATGGGCAAAGCGAAAGGACGATACAAATGCTTGAAGACATGCTACGAGCTTGTGTTATTGATTTCGGAAACAGTTGGGATCGACATCTACCGTTAGCAGAATTTTCCTACAACAACAGCTACCATTCAAGCATTGAGATGGCGCCGTTTGAAGCACTTTATGGTAGAAAGTGCAGGTCTCCGATTTGTTGGAGTGAAGTGGGGGATAGACAGATTACGGGTCCGGAGATAATACAAGAAACTACCGAGAAAATCATCCAAATTCAACAAAGATTGAAAACCGTCCAGAGTCGACAAAAGAGCTACGCGGAGAGTAAAAGAAAAGATATAGAGTTTGAAATTGGAGAAATGGTCATGCTTAAGGTTTCACCTTGGAAAGGCGTTGTTCGATTTGGTAAACGGGGGAAACTAAATCCAAGGTACATTGGACCATTCAAGATTATAGATCGTGTCGGACCAGTAGCTTACCAACTGGAGCTACCTCAACAACTCGCGGCTGTACATAATGTAGTGACCCGAACTTTTCCATGTTTATATATATTAATTGAGATTGATATTTACATGATTAAATGTTTCCAACATGTTAAGCAATCAAACTTGTTAAGACTTGATTAATTGAAATATGTTTCATATAGACAATTGACCACCCAAGTTGACCGGTGATTCACGAACGTTAAAACTTGTAAAAACTATATGATGACATATATATGGTTATATATATAGTTAACATGATACTATGATAAGTAAACATATCATTAAGTATATTAACAATGAACTACATATGTAAAAACAAGACTACTAACTTAATGATTTTTAAACGAGACATATATGTAACGATTATCGTTGTAAAGACATTTAATGTATATATATCATATTAAGAGATATTCATACATGATAATATCATGATAATATAATAATTTAAAATCTCATTTGATATTATAAACATTGGGTTAACAACATTTAACAAGATCGTTAACCTAAAGGTTTCAAAACAACACTTACATGTAACGACTAACGATGACTTAACGACTCAGTTAAAATGTATATACATGTAGTGTTTTAATATGTATTTATACACTTTTGAAAGACTTCAATACACTTATCAAAATACTTCTACTTAACAAAAATGCTTACAATTACATCCTCGTTCAGTTTCATCAACAATTCTACTCGTATGCACCCGTATTCGTACTCGTACAATACACAGCTTTTAGATGTATGTACTATTGGTATATACACTCCAATGATCAGCTCTTAGCAGCCCATGTGAGTCACCTAACACATGTGGGAACCATCATTTGGCAACTAGCATGAAATATCTCATAAAATTACAAAAATATGAGTAATCATTCATGACTTATTTACATGAAAACAAAATTACATATCCTTTATATCTAATCCATACACCAACGACCAAAAACACCTACAAACACTTTCATTCTTCAATTTTCTTCATCTAATTGATCTCTCTCAAGTTCTATCTTCAAGTTCTAAGTGTTCTTCATAAATTCCAAAAGTTCTAGTTTCATAAAATCAAGAATACTTTCAAGTTTGCTAGCTCACTTCCAATCTTGTAAGGTGATCATCCAACCTCAAGAAATCTTTGTTTCTTACAGTAGGTTATCATTCTAATACAAGGTAATAATCATATTCAAACTTTGGTTCAATTTCTATAACTATAACAATCTTATTTCAAGTGATGATCTTACTTGAACTTGTTTTCGTGTCATGATTCTGCTTCAAGAACTTCGAGCCATCCAAGGATCCATTGAAGCTAGATCCATTTTTCTCTTTTCCAGTAGGTTTATCCAAGGAACTTAAGGTAGTAATGATGTTCATAACATCATTCGATTCATACATATAAAGCTATCTTATTCGAAGGTTTAAACTTGTAATCACTAGAACATAGTTTAGTTAATTCTAAACTTGTTCGCAAACAAAAGTTAATCCTTCTAACTTGACTTTTAAAATCAACTAAACACATGTTCTATATCTATATGATATGCTAACTTAATGATTTAAAACCTGGAAACACAAAAAACACCGTAAAACCGGATTTACGCCGTCGTAGTAACACCGCGGGCTGTTTTGGGTTAGTTAATTAAAAACTATGATAAACTTTGATTTTAAAGTTGTTATTCTGAGAAAATGATTTTTATTATGAACATGAAACTATATCCAAAAATTATGATTAAACTCAAAGTGGAAGTATGTTTTCTAAAATGGTCATCTAGACGTCGTTCTTTCGACTGAAATGACTACCTTTACAAAAACGACTTGTAACTTATTTTTCCGACTATAAACCTATACTTTTCTGTTTAGATTCATAAAATAGAGTTCAATATGAAACCATAGCAATTTGATTCACTCAAAACGGATTTAAAATGAAGAAGTTATGGGTAAAACAAGATTGGATAATTTTTCTCATTTTAGCTACGTGAAAATTGGTAACAAATCTATTCCAACCATAACTTAATCAACTTGTATTGTATATTATGTAATCTTGAGATACCATAGACACGTATACAATGTTTTGACCTATCATGTCGACACATCTATATATATTTCGGAACAACCATAGACACTCTATATGTGAATGTTGGAGTTAGCTATACAGGGTTGAGGTTGATTCCAAAATATATATAGTTTGAGTTGTGATCAATACTGAGATACGTATACACTGGGTCGTGGATTGATTCAAGATAATATTTATCGATTTATTTCTGTACATCTAATTGTGGACAACTAGTTGTAGGTTACTAACGAGGACAGCTGACTTAATAAACTTAAAACATCAAAATATATTAAAAGTGTTATAAATATATTTTGAACATACTTTGATATATATGTATATATTGTTATAGGTTCGTGAATCAACCAGTGGCTAAGTCTTACTTCCCGACGAAGTAAAAATCTGTGAAAGTGAGTTATAGTCCCACTTTTAAAATCTAATATTTTTGGGATGAGAATACATGCAGGTTTTATAAATGATTTACAAAATAGACACAAGTACGTGAAACTACATTCTATGGTTGAATTATCGAAATCGAATATGCCCCTTTTTATTAAGTCTGGTAATCTAAGAATTAGGGAACAGACACCCTAATTGACGCGAATCCTAAAGATAGATCTATTGGGCCTAACAAACCCCATCCAAAGTACCGGATGCTTTAGTACTTCGAAATTTATATCATATCCGAAGGGTGTCCCGGAATGATGGGGATATTCTTATATATGCATCTTGTTAATGTCGGTTACCAGGTGTTCACCATATGAATGATTTTTATCTCTATGTATGGGATGTGTATTGAAATATGAAATCTTGTGGTCTATTGTTACGATTTGATATATATAGGTTAAACCTATAACTCACCAACATTTTTGTTGACGTTTAAAGCATGTTTATTCTCAGGTGAATATTAAGAGCTTCCGCTGTTGCATACTAAAATAAGGACAAGATTTGGAGTCCATGTTTGTATGATATTGTGTAAAAACTGCATTCAAGAAACTGATTTCGATGTAACATATTTGTATTGTAAACCATTATGTAATGGTCGTGTGTAAACAGGATATTTTAGATTATCATTATTTGATAATCTACGTAAAGCTTTTTAAACCTTTATTTATGAAATAAAGGTTATGGTTTGTTTTAAAAATGAATGCAGTCTTTGAAAAACGTCTCATATAGAGGTCAAAACCTCGCAACGAAATCAATTAATATGGAACGTTTTTAATCAATAAGAACGGGACATTTCAGTTGGTATCCGAGCGTTGGTCTTAGAGAACCAGAATTTTTCATTAGTGTGTCTTATCGAGTTTGTTAGGATGCATTAGTGAGTCTGGACTTCGACCGTGTTTACTTGAAAAATGATTGCTTAACAAATTTTGTTGGAAACTATATATTTTTAACATGTGAATATTATGTGATATATTAATCTCTTAACGCGTTTGATATTATGTGATAGATGTCTACCTCTAGAACAAGTCCCATTGACTCACCTAATAATAATGAAGAGTCAAATGTAAATTGGAATGATTCGTGGACTGATTCACAAGTTCCCGAAGAGGAACCGGAAGAAGAGTCGGAACCGGAAGAAGAATCGGAACCGGATGAAGAAATAGAACCGGTGGGGGAAATAATAAAACGGTTAAGTAAAAGAAAATCCTCAACCAACTGACCAAGGTTAATTATGGTCAATGGTGTTTCCGCCAAGGAAGCAAAATATTGGGAGGATTACCAATTCTCCGATGAATCGGATTCCGACGAGAATTCCGATGATGTTATAGAAATTACCCCAACTGAATTTAAAAAGGCAAAAGAAAATAATAAGGGAAAGGGCATAAAAATAGAGAAATCTAATTCCAACCCCGATGAACTTTATATGTATCGTCAACGCCCGAAGTCCTTAAGTTGTAACAATGACCCGGGAACCTCTAAACCACCAGGTTTTTCTAAACCAATGTGGACAACGACAGCTCGTATTAGGGGAACATCATATATCCCTAGAAACTTGGCAAAACGAACCAAAACCGAAGAAGAAGAAACGAGCGAGTCGGAATAAGATAGTTGTATTCGTGTGGTGTAATATATGTAATATAGTGTTCTTATGCTTTATTATATATGTAAAAATTGCTTGTATTAATAAGTATTTTTTTATGAATCTAACTCTTGTCTATTTTACAGTTTAAAAACACAAAATGGATAGACAACCCAATATTTTAAGAGACCTACCCGGAGACATGATTGATGAAATCTTGTCTAGAGTCGGCCAGAATTCCTCGGCACAACTATTTAAGGCGAGATCAGTTTGTAAGACATTCGAAGAACGTTCCAAGAATGTCTTGGTTTATAAGAGACTTTCGTTTGAAAGATGGGGGATATCACATTGGGAAACCCATAAGTTACGATGTGTTTACTTTGACGCATATATTGCGGGGAACCCAAATGCTATTTTACGCAACGGGTTAAGAAATTATTTTGACTCAATATATCCGAATATTGGACTTCGTGATTTAGAAAAAGCGGCTAACATGCAACATAAAGAAGCATGTTATGCTTACGGATTAGTAATGTTCGCTTCTCACCAAAGTGAGAACAAGAACATCGGGCTACAACTATTAAACAAAACGTTTCCACAAGTGACGGAGTCGGTAATTGGGGTAAGAAATGAGGTTTTTAGATTATTACGGGACTGTTGGACATTACGTAACCCTCGTCCCTTTGACGACGTTACAACACGCTGTCTTATCAACGGCCATAACGGTTATGTTGCACAAGACCAAGGATGGGAAGTAGTCCTAGTAAAACCAGAATGCATGACTTGTTTCTGGACGTATGAATTACGTGTCTTTATTGCCTTTGCTGAACGACTTGTGTACTAGCTAGAATTATCTTCACAACTATCTTGTATCAAAGTTATTGTGTGCTATATTTCATGCTTTATGTAAAATAAGCGGTATTGTAAGTTTGTAAAATATTGTATAAAAGTTTGAAAGCGAAATATTATTATAATCAGTTTTTCATATAGAATTGTAGTAGTTGAATTGTATATTAGCTACTAAGTATGAACTTAACGGGTAGGTACTACCCGAATTTAAACTTATAAAACGCTAATATGAAGAAAAAGCTTTTATAAATGAGTTCATATTATGCTACGAAATACTATTAACTACTCTTAATATTCTGTATGATTAACTTGTTCCATTTAACTATTTTGAAGGAAATGGCACCGACTACTCGACACACCGTGAATATGAATGAAGAGGAATTCCGTACTTTTCTAGCTTCAAACATAGCCGCAGTACAGGCTGCGCTACATACCAACAATAACCTTGGATCTAGCAGTACAGGAAATCGTGTAGGATGCACCTACAAAGAATTCACTGCCTGCAAACCTTTGGAATTTGATGGAACCGAAGGACCGATCGGATTGAAACGGTGGACCGAGAAGGTCGAATCGGTGTTTGCCATAAGTAAGTGTACTGAAGAGGACAAAGTAAAGTACGCTACGCATACCTTCATAGGTTCTGCGTTAACATGGTGGAATACCTATCTAGAGCAAGTGGGACAAGACGATGCGTACGCACTACCGTGGTCAGCATTCAAGCACTTGATGAACGAGAAGTACCGTCCCAGAACCGAGGTCAATAAGCTCAAGACAGAACTTAGAGGGTTACGAACCCAAGGATTTGATATTACCACGTACGAAAGACGATTCACAGAATTGTGCCTATTGTGTCCGGGAGCATTCGAAGATGAGGAAGAGAAGATCGACGCGTTTGTGAAAGGATTACCGGAAAGAATCCAAGAAGATATAAGTTCACACGAGCCCGCCTCCATACAACAGGCATGTAGAATGGCTCACAAACTCGTGAACCAAATTGAAGAAAGAATTAAAGAACAGATTGCTGAAGAGGCCAATGTGAAGCAAGTCAAAAGAAAGTGGGAGGAAAACGGTGATAAGAATCACCAATACAACAACAACAGCAATTACAACAATAATCGCAACAATTATCCCAACAATCGCAACATCAATCGCAACTACAACAAACGGCCCAACAACAACAACAACAACAACAACAACAGCAACTACAACAATCATCCCAACAACAATAATAACCGCAACAACAACAACAATCAGAAGCAGCTATGCCAAAGGTGTGAAAAGAATCACTCGGGGTTCTGCACCAAATTTTGCAACAAGTGTAAAAGAAATGGTCATAGCGCGGCGAAGTGTGAGGTCTACGGACCAGGGGTTAATAGAACGAAAGGAACAAATGGTGTCGGAATGAGTAGTGGCGGAGCAAGTAGTGTCGGAGCAAGTTATGCCAATGTAGTTTGTTATAAATGTGGAAAACAGGGCCACATTATTAGAAATTGCCCGAACCAGGAGAACACGAATGGACAAGGCCGTGGAAGAGTTTTCAATATTAATGCGGCAGAGGCACAGGAAGACCCGGAGCTTGTTACGGGTATGTTTCTTATGGACAATAAATCTGCTTACATTTTATTTGATTCGGGTGCGGATAGAAGCTATATGAGTAGAGATTTTTGTGCTAAATTAAGTTGTCCATTGACGCCTTTGGATAGTAAATTTTTACTCGAATTAGCAAATGGTAAATTAATTTCAGCAGATAATATATGTCGGAATCGAGAAATTAAACTGGTTAGCGAAACATTTAAGATTGATTTGATACCAGTAGAGTTAGGGAGTTTTGATGTGATAATCGGTATGGACTGGTTGAAAGAAGTGAAAGCGGAGATCGTTTGTTACAAAAATGCAATTCGCATTATACGAGAAAAAGGAAAACCCTTAATGGTGTACGGAGAAAAGGGCAACACGAAGCTACATCTTATTAGTAATTTGAAGGCACAAAAACTAATAAGAAAAGGTTGCTATGCTGTTCTAGCACACGTCGAGAAAGTACAAACTGAAGAAAAGAGCATCAATGATGTTCCCGTCGCAAAAGAATTTCCTGATGTATTTCCGAAAGAATTACCGGGATTACCCCCACATCGATCCGTTGAATTTCAAATAGATCTTGTACCAGGAGCTGCACCAATAGCTCGTGCTCCTTACAGACTCGCACCCAGCGAGATGAAAGAACTACAAAGCCAATTACAAGAACTTTTAGAGCGTGGTTTCATTCGACCAAGCACATCACCGTGGGGAGCTCCTGTTTTGTTTGTCAAGAAGAAAGATGGTACATTCAGGTTGTGTATCGACTACCGAGAGTTGAACAAACTTACCATCAAGAACCGCTACCCACTACCGAGAATCGATGACTTATTTGATCAACTACAAGGCTCGTCTGTTTATTCAAAGATTGACTTACGTTCCGGGTATCATCAAATGCGGGTGAAAGAAGATGATATTCCAAAGACTGCTTTCAGAACACGTTACGGTCATTACGAGTTTATGGTCATGCCGTTTGGTTTAACTAATGCACCAGCTGTGTTCATGGACCTTATGAACCGAGTGTGTGGACCATACCTTGACAAGTTTGTCATTGTTTTCATTGATGACATACTTATTTACTCAAAGAATGACCAAGAACACGGTGAACATTTGAGAAAGGTGTTAGAAGTATTGAGGAAGGAAGAATTGTACGCTAAGTTTTCAAAGTGTGCATTTTGGTTGGAAGAAGTTCAATTCCTCGGTCACATAGTGAACAAAGAAGGTATTAAGGTGGATCCGGCAAAGATAGAAACTGTTGAAAAGTGGGAAACCCCGAAAACTCCAAAACACATACGCCAGTTTTTAGGACTAGCTGGTTACTACAGAAGGTTCATCCAAGACTTTTCCAGAATAGCAAAACCCTTGACTGCATTAACGCATAAAGGGAAGAAATTTGAATGGAATGATGAACAAGAGAAAGCGTTTCAGTTATTGAAGAAAAAGCTAACTACGGCACCTATATTGTCATTGCCTGAAGGGAATGATGATTTTGTGATTTATTGTGATGCATCAAAGCAAGGTCTCAGTTGTGTATTAATGCAACGAACGAAGGTGATTGCTTATGCGTCTAGACAATTGAAGATTCACGAACAAAATTATACGACGCATGATTTGGAATTAGGCGCGGTTGTTTTTGCATTAAAGACTTGGAGGCACTACTTATATGGGGTCAAAAGCATTATATATACCGACCACAAAAGTCTTCAACACATATTTAATCGGAAACAACTGAATATGAGGCAGCGTAGGTGGATTGAATTATTGAATGATTACGACTTTGAGATTCGTTACCACCCGGGGAAGGCAAATGTGGTAGCCGATGCCTTGAGCAGGAAGGACAGAGAACCCATTCGAGTAAAATCTATGAATATAATGATTCATAATAACATTACTACTCAAATAAAGGAGGCGCAACAAGGAGTTTTAAAAGAGGGAAATTTAAAGGATGAAATACCCAAAGGATCGGAGAAGCATCTTAATATTCGGGAAGACGGAACCCGGTATAGGGCTGAAAGGATTTGGGTACCAAAATTTGGAGATATGAGAGAAATGGTACTTAGAGAAGCTCATAAAACCAGATACTCAATACATCCTGGAACGGGGAAGATGTACAAGGATCTCAAGAAACATTTTTGGTGGCCGGGTATGAAAGCCGATGTTGCTAAATACGTAGGAGAATGTTTGACGTGTTCTAAGGTCAAAGCTGAGCATCAGAAACCATCAGGTCTACTTCAACAACCCGAAATCCCGGAATGGAAATGGGAAAACATTACCATGGATTTCATCACTAAATTGCCAAGGACTGCAAGTGGTTTTAATACTATTTGGGTAATAGTTGACCGTCTCACCAAATCAGCACACTTCTTGCCAATAAGAGAAGATGACAAGATGGAGAAGTTAGCACGACTGTATTTGAAGGAAGTCATCTCCAGACATGGAATACCAATCTCTATTATCTCTGATAGGGATGGCAGATTTATTTCAAGATTCTGGCAGACATTACAGCAAGCATTAGGAACTCGTCTAGACATGAGTACTGCCTATCATCCACAAACTGATGGGCAGAGCGAAAGGACGATACAAACGCTTGAAGACATGCTACGAGCATGTGTTATTGATTTCGGAAACAGTTGGGATCGACATCTACCGTTAGCAGAATTTTCCTACAACAACAGCTACCATTCAAGCATTGAGATGGCGCCGTTTGAAGCACTTTATGGTAGAAAGTGCAGGTCTCTGATTTGTTGGAGTGAAGTGGGGGATAGACAGATTACGGGTCCGGAGATTATACAAGAAACTACCGAGAAGATCATCCAAATTCAACAACGGTTGAAAACCGCCCAAAGTCGACAAAAGAGCTACGCTGACATTAAAAGAAAAGATATAGAATTTGAAATTGGAGAGATGGTCATGCTTAAAGTTGCACCTTGGAAAGGCGTTGTTCGATTTGGTAAACGAGGGAAATTAAATCTAAGGTATATTGGACCATTCAAGATTATTGATCGTATCGGACCAGTAGCTTACCGACTAGAGTTACCTCAACAACTCGCGGCTGTACATAACACTTTCCACGTCTCGAATTTAAAGAAATGTTTTGCTAAAGAAGATCTCACTATTCCGTTAGATGAAATCCAAATCAACGAAAAACTTCAATTCATCGAAGAACCCGTCGAAATAATGGATCGTGAGGTTAAAAGACTTAAGCAAAACAAGATACCAATTGTTAAGGTTCGATGGAATGCTTGTAGAGGACCCGAGTTCACCTGGGAGCGTGAAGATCAGATGAAGAAGAAATACCCGCATCTATTTCCAGAAGATTCGTCAACACCTTCAACAGCTTAAAATTTCGGGACGAAATTTATTTAACGGGTAGGTACTGTAGTGACCCGAACTTTTCCATGTTTATATATATTAATTGAGATTGATATTTACATGATTAAATGTTTCCAACATGTTAAGCAATCAAACTTGTTAAGACTTGATTAATTGAAATATGTTTCATATAGACAATTGACCACCCAAGTTGACCGGTGATTCACGAACGTTAAAACTTGTAAAAACTATATGATGACATATATATGGTTATATATATAGTTAACATGATACTATGATAAGTAAACATATCATTAAGTATATTAACAATGAACTACATATGTAAAAACAAGACTACTAACTTAATGATTTTTAAACGAGACATATATGTAACGATTATCGTTGTAAAGACATTTAATGTATATATATCATATTAAGAGATATTCATACATGATAATATCATGATAATATAATAATTTAAAATCTCATTTGATATTATAAACATTGGGTTAACAACATTTAACAAGATCGTTAACCTAAAGGTTTCAAAACAACACTTACATGTAACGACTAACGATGACTTAACGACTCAGTTAAAATGTATATACATGTAGTGTTTTAATATGTATTTATACACTTTTGAAAGACTTCAATACACTTATCAAAATACTTCTACTTAACAAAAATGCTTACAATTACATCCTCGTTCAGTTTCATCAACAATTCTACTCGTATGCACCCGTATTCGTACTCGTACAATACACAGCTTTTAGATGTATGTACTATTGGTATATACACTCCAATGATCAGCTCTTAGCAGCCCATGTGAGTCACCTAACACATGTGGGAACCATCATTTGGCAACTAGCATGAAATATCTCATAAAATTACAAAAATATGAGTAATCATTCATGACTTATTTACATGAAAACAAAATTACATATCCTTTATATCTAATCCATACACCAACGACCAAAAACACCTACAAACACTTTCATTCTTCAATTTTCTTCATCTAATTGATCTCTCTCAAGTTCTATCTTCAAGTTCTAAGTGTTCTTCATAAATTCCAAAAGTTCTAGTTTCATAAAATCAAGAATACTTTCAAGTTTGCTAGCTCACTTCCAATCTTGTAAGGTGATCATCCAACCTCAAGAAATCTTTGTTTCTTACAGTAGGTTATCATTCTAATACAAGGTAATAATCATATTCAAACTTTGGTTCAATTTCTATAACTATAACAATCTTATTTCAAGTGATGATCTTACTTGAACTTGTTTTCGTGTCATGATTCTGCTTCAAGAACTTCGAGCCATCCAAGGATCCATTGAAGCTAGATCCATTTTTCTCTTTTCCAGTAGGTTTATCCAAGGAACTTAAGGTAGTAATGATGTTCATAACATCATTCGATTCATACATATAAAGCTATCTTATTCGAAGGTTTAAACTTGTAATCACTAGAACATAGTTTAGTTAATTCTAAACTTGTTCGCAAACAAAAGTTAATCCTTCTAACTTGACTTTTAAAATCAACTAAACACATGTTCTATATCTATATGATATGCTAACTTAATGATTTAAAACCTGGAAACACGAAAAACACCGTAAAACCGGATTTACGCCGTCGTAGTAACACCGCGGGCTGTTTTGGGTTAGTTAATTAAAAACTATGATAAACTTTGATTTTAAAGTTGTTATTCTGAGAAAATGATTTTTATTATGAACATGAAACTATATCCAAAAATTATGATTAAACTCAAAGTGGAAGTATGTTTTCTAAAATGGTCATCTAGACGTCGTTCTTTCGACTGAAATGACTACCTTTACAAAAACGACTTGTAACTTATTTTTCCGACTATAAACCTATACTTTTCTGTTTAGATTCATAAAATAGAGTTCAATATGAAACCATAGTAATTTGATTCACTCAAAACGGATTTAAAATGAAGAAGTTATGGGTAAAACAAGATTGGATAATTTTTCTCATTTTAGCTACGTGAAAATTGGTAACAAATCTATTCCAACCATAACTTAATCAACTTGTATTGTATATTATGTAATCTTGAGATACCATAGACACGTATACAATGTTTCGACCTATCATGTCGACACATCTATATATATTTCGGAACAACCATAGACACTCTATATGTGAATGTTGGAGTTAGCTATACAGGGTTGAGGTTGATTCCAAAATATATATAGTTTGAGTTGTGATCAATACTGAGATACGTATACACTGGGTCGTGGATTGATTCAAGATAATATTTATCGATTTATTTCTGTACATCTAATTGTGGACAACTAGTTGTAGGTTACTAACGAGGACAGCTGACTTAATAAACTTAAAACATCAAAATATATTAAAAGTGTTGTAAATATATTTTGAACATACTTTGATATATATGTATATATTGTTATAGGTTCGTGAATCAACCAGTGGCCAAGTCTTACTTCCCGACGAAGTAAAAATCTGTGAAGGTGAGTTATAGTCCCACTTTTAAAATCTAATATTTTTGGGATGAGAATACATGCAGGTTTTATAAATGATTTACAAAATAGACACAAGTACGTGAAACTACATTCTATGGTTGAATTATCGAAATCGAATATGCCCCTTTTTATTAAGTCTGGTAATCTAAGAATTAGGGAACAGACACCCTAATTGACGCGAATCCTAAAGATAGATCTATTGGGCCTAACAAACCCCATCCAAAGTACCAGATGCTTTAGTACTTCAAAATTTATATCATATCCGAAGGGTGTCCCGGAATGATGGGGATATTCTTATATATGCATCTTGTTAATGTCGGTTACCAGGTGTTCACCATATGAATGATTTTTATCTCTATGTATGGGATGTGTATTGAAATATGAAATCTTGTGGTCTATTGTTACGATTTGATATATATAGGTTAAACCTATAACTCACCAACATTTTTGTTGACGTTTAAAGCATGTTTATTCTCAGGTGAATATTAAGAGCTTCCGCTGTTGCATACTAAAATAAGGACAAGATTTGGAGTCCATGTTTGTATGATATTGTGTAAAAACTGCATTCAAGAAACTGATTTCGATGTAACATATTTGTATTGTAAACCATTATGTAATGGTCGTGTGTAAACAGGATATTTTAGATTATCATTATTTGATAATCTATGTAAAGCTTTTTAAACCTTTATTTATGAAATAAAGGTTATGGTTTGTTTTAAAAATGAATGCAGTCTTTGAAAAACGTCTCATATAGAGGTCAAAACCTCGCAACGAAATCAATTAATATGGAACGTTTTTAATCAATAAGAACGGGACATTTCACATAACACTTTCCACGTCTCAAATTTGAAGAAATGTTTTGCTAAAGAAGATCTCACTATTCCGTTGGACGAAATCCAAATCAATGAAAAACTTCAATTCATTGAAGAACTCGTCGAAATAATGGATCGTGAGGTTAAGAGACTTAAACAAAATAAGATACCGATTGTTAAGGTTCGATGGAATGCTCGTAGAGGACCCGAGTTCACCTGGGAGCGTGAAAATCAGATGAAGAAGAAATACCCGCATTTATTTCCAGAAGATACGTCAACACCTCCAACTGCTTAAAATTTCGGGATGAAATTTATTTAACGGGTAGGTACTGTAGTGACCCGAACTTTTCTATGTTTATATATATATTAAATAAAATTGTTATTTACATGATTAAGTGTTTCCAACATGTTAAGCAATCAAACTTGTTAAGACTTGATTAATTGAAATAGGTTTCATATAGACAATTGATCACCCAAGTTGACCGGTGATTCACGGACGTTAAAACTTGTAAAAACTATACGATGACATATATATGGTTATATATATAGTTAACATGATTTTATTATAAGTATGTATCTCATTATGTATTTTAACAATGAGTTATATACATAAAAATGAGACTATTAATTTAAGAAACTCGAAAACGATATATATAACGATTATCGTTATAACAACGTCTTACTAGGTACATATGAATCATATTAAGATATTGATACACTTGGTTAATTATGTTAAATGATAAGTAAATATATTATTAAGTGTATTAACAATGAAATACATATGTAAAAATAAGACTACTAACTTAATGATTTCGAAACGAGACACATATGTAACGATTATCGTTGTAACGACATTTAACTGTATATATATCATACTAAGATATATTATATATTATAATATCATGATAATATAACAATTTAACATCTCATTTGTTATAATAAACAATGGGTTAACAACATTCAACAAGATCGTTAACCTAAAGGTTTCAAAACAACATTTACATGTAATGACTAACGATGACTTAACGACTCAGTTAAAATGTATATACATGTAGTGTTTTAATATGTATTCATACACTTTTGAAAGACTTCAAGACACTTATCAAAATACTTCTACTTAACAAAAATGCTTACAATTACATCCTCATTCAGTTTCATCAATAATTCTACTCGTATGCACCCGTATTCGTACTCGTACAATACACAGCTTTTAGATGTATGTACTATTGGTATATACACTCCAATGATCAGCTCTTAGCAGCCCATGTGAGTCACCTAACACATGTGGGAACTATCATTTGGCAACTAGCATGAAATATCTCATAAAATTACAAAAATATGAGTAATCATTCATGACTTATTTACATGAAAATAAAATTACATATCCTTTATATCTAATCCATACACCAACGACCAAAAACACCTACAAACACTTTCATCCTTCAATTTTATTCATCTAATTGATCTCTCTCAAGTTCTATCTTCATGTTCTAAGTGTTCTTCATAAATTCCAAAAGTTCTAGTTTCATAAAATCAAGAATACTTCCAAGATTGCAAGTTTACTTCCAAGTTTTCTAAATCCATTCCAAGTAATCATCCAAGATCAAGAAACCTTTGTTACTTACAGTAGGTTATATTTCTAATTCAAGGTAATAATTTTATTCAAACTTTAATTCAATTTCTATAACTATAACAATCTTATTTCGAGTGGAAATCTTACTTGAAATTGTTTTTGTGTCATGATTCTGCTTCAAGAACTTTCAAGCCATCCAAGGATCCTTTGAAGCTAGATCTATTTTTTTCATTTCCAGTAGGTTTATCCAAGAAACTTGAGGTAGTAATGATGTTCATAACATCATTCGATTCATACATATAAAGCTATCTTATTCGAAGGTTTAAACTTGTAATCACTAGAACATAGTTTAGTTAATTCTAAACTTGTTCGCAAATAAAAGTTAATCCTTCTAACTTGACTTTTAAAATCAACTAAACACATGTTCTATATCTATATGATATGCTAACTTAATGATTTAAAACCTGGAAACACGAAAAATACCGTAAAATCGGATTTACGCCGTCGTAGTAACACCGCGAGCTGTTTTGGGTTAGTTAATTAAAAACTATGATAAACTTTGATTTAAAAGTTGTTATTCTGGGAAATATTATGAACATGAAACTATATCCAAAAATTATGGTTAAACTCAAAGTGGAAGTATGTTTTCTAAAATGGTCATCTAGACGTCGTTCTTTCGACTGAAATGACTACCTTTACAAAAATGACTTGTAACATATTTTTTCAACTATAAACCTATACTTTTTCTGTTTAGATTCATAAAATAGAGTTCAATATGAAACCATAGCAATTTGATTCACTCAAAACGGATTTAAAATGAAGAAGTTATGGGTAAAAACAAGATTGGATAATTTTTCTCATTTTAGCTACGTGAAAATTGGTAACAAATCTATTCCAACCATAACTTAATCAACTTGTATTGTATATTATGTAATCTTGAGATACCATAGACACGTATATAATGTTTCGACCTATCATGTCGACACATCTATATATATTTCGGAACAACCATAGACACTCTATATGTGAATGTTGGAGTTAGCTATACAGGGTTGAGGTTGATTCCAAAATATATATAGTTTGAGTTGTGATCAATACTGAGATACGTATACACTGGGTCGTGGATTGATTCAAGATAATATTTATCGATTTATTTCTGTACATCTAACTGTGGACAACTAGTTGTAGGTTACTAACGAGGACAGCTGACTTAATAAACTTAAAACATCAAAATATATTAAAAGTGTTGTAAATATATTTTGAACATACTTTGATATATATGTATATATTGTTATAGGTTCGTGAATCAACCAGTGGCCAAGTCTTACTTTCCGACGAAGTAAAAATCTGTGAAAGTGAGTTATAGTCCCACTTTTAAAATCTAATATTTTTGGGATGAGAATACATGCAGGTTTTATAAATGATTTACAAAATAGACACAAGTACGTGAAACTACATTCTATGGTTGAATTATCGAAATCGAATATGCCCCTTTTTATTAAGTCTGGTAATCTAAGAATTAGGGAACAGACACCCTAATTGACGCGAATCCTAAAGATAGATCTATTGGGCCTAACAAACCCCATCCAAAGTACCGGATGCTTTAGTACTTCGAAATTTATATCATATCCGAAGGGTGTTCCGGAATGATGGGGATATTCTTATATATGCATCTTGTTAATGTCGGTTACCAGGTGTTCACCATATGAATGATTTTTATCTCTATGTATGGGATGTGTATTGAAATATGAAATCTTGTGGTCTATTGTTACGATTTAATATATATAGTTTAAACCTATAACTCACCAACATTTTTGTTGACGTTTAAAGCATGTTTATTCTCAGGTGAATACTAAGAGCTTCCGTTGTTGTATACTAAAATAAGGGCAAGATTTGGAGTCCATGTTTGTATGATATTGTGTAAAAACTGCATTCAAGAAACTGATTTCGATGTAACATATTTGTATTGTAAACCATTATGTAATGGTCGTGTGTAAACAGGATATTTTAGATTATCATTATTTGATAATCTACGTAAAGCTTTTTAAACCTTTATTTATGAAATAAAGGTTATGGTTTGTTTTAAAAATGAATGCAGTCTTTGAAAAACATCTCATATAGAGGTCAAAATCTCGCAACGAAATCAATTAATATGGAACGTTTTTAATCAATAAGAACGGGACATTTCAATATGGCACAGTAAATCAAACATGAAAAGAAAAAAAAAGCTGAACCCATTTATTTTCTCAATATTATTTCACGTCTACGTCAATAGGTAGGTGTATGTCAAACATAACCTTGTTTGTTTTAATAGGTGTTTTTCAATCATTTCAGGTTATATTGGTTGGTGTTTCAATATGCTCCGACTAAGTTTAGAAGCTTAGCAGATGCGTTGAAGTATTTGACTTTCACGAGACTTGACATTTCTTACACCGTGCAATAAGTTTGTCTTCATATGCATGATCCAAAACAATGTCACATAAATGCTCTCATGCGTATTGTTCGCTATATAAAAGGTACAGTTGATCATGGACTTCATTTAACCAAGTCTACTATTCGCAACCTTGTGTCATATATATACGCTCATTGGGGTGGGTGTTCGGACACGAGACGCTCTACCTCCGATTTTGTGTATTTTTTGGGTACTAACTTAATATCATGGTCATCTAAACGCCAACCTACTGTGTCGCGTGCTAGCCCCTTAGGCTGAATACCGCGGTGTTGCAAACATAGTATCCGAAAGTTGTTGGTTGCGTAATTTGATTTTGGAGCAACATTATTCAATTACTAAAGCTACAATTTTTTTTCTCCGATAATGTTAGTGATCTTTCTATATTGTAATCATGTACAACACTAGCATACTAAACATATTGAAATTAATATACATTTTGTACGAGAAAAGGTTACTCGTGAGTAAGTTTATGTCCTACATGTTCCGACACGTTTTACATTTTTTACTAAGGGCTACCTCGTATTTTGTTTAAGGCTTTACGTGACAGTTTCAGCGTTCGTCCTTCTACCGCTATGACTAATGGGCTATATTAGATAACGTATATATCTATCTATCTATCTATATAATTAAAAGACTGTTGGTCAAATCTTATGTGGCATTTTTATCTCTTTGACACCTAAGTTTTTTTCAACGTGATTTCTTAAAAAAATTTGATATGACTAAATTTATATTCAATTTTTTTATGAGTAAATTATATTGATAGCCTCTGTGGTTTACATCAAGTTATATGGATGATCCTTATCTATTAATAGTTACATCGATCATCCCTAAGCTTTTACAAAATGCATGGCAATAGTCTCTGTACTAACATTTATTTAAAAAAAACATATCCAAAGATTAAATTGTACAAAAAGGAAAGAAGCAGGGCTAAAATAAAAAATTTCAATTACCATCAAATAACAACATCCAATCCCTAAAAATTACAAACGAACTCATCAAAATAAAAATAAAAATCTAATTAACAATACAAGGAGGAAGATCTCAAAAGTTTAGATAAACACCTGCAATAAAATGTATAAACATATTTGACATTTAGAGATCAAAGGCCTTCCAAATTACTAATTTTCTATAACCTCCACAATAGGCTTGATTCACAGAAAATGTACATAGTGTCAGAATATTACAAAAAAAAAAATATGAAGACATACTGATGAACATAAACCCAAAATATAAACAAAACTTGGTGGTAGTAGTTTTATTCAAACGGAACTGCAACGGTGGTGTTTATAACAGATCTGAAAAGTAAAATCGATAATCCAAATTCGAAACGAAATCCAACCAGATCGAAAACGAAATCGATAATCTGAATTTGAAACGAAATTCAACGAGATCTAAAACGAAATCGAAACCCAGATCTTGGCCGGAGATTGTCGACTTTGGCCGAAAATTGTCGACTTTGGCCAGAGACAAAATTGATGTCTCCGGAGATGGTGGAATCGACGTCGCCGGAGTTATTAACGTTGTCCTGAAACGTCCAGTGAAACTTTCTATGGAAATGGATCTTGAATTGCTCCGGTTACCAAGAAATTGATCTCGAAAATGCTATATATCTCATTTCTTATATATGTCTCAATTGAACTTCTTCAGTTTAGACTGGATACAAAGATTAAAATTGAAAATGTGGATTCCATTCACGGTATTTGTGATACAAAACACAAAGCAACCCTTGTGATGGTTGGATAGATACAAGAGACATGAGATGAATCGTGTATATATGTCAATATGGTTAACATATACTAACATGTTAGGAAACTTGATAATTTGATAATCAGCGGGCCGATTTCCTAGTTGGAATTTGCAGAATATCTCCATTTTTATGTTATATTAAGAATTAAGATATTAAGATAATTGCATACTTTCATTTTAACCCTTCTCTTTCTGTTTTGCATAATTAGATCCTTGAACATGTTATTTATTAATGGATGTTAATGGATGGATCAATGACGTGCATTATGTAAAGCTTAGGGATGATCGATATTATTATTAATAGGTAAGGATCATTCATATAATTTCATGTAAATCACAGGACTATCGGTGTAATTTTCTCTTTAAATTATGTAGGAATTATCTCACATGAAACAAAGATGATTCTTTGATGTATCAATGGGTGGTGGTAGTCAACGAAAAGTAACAACCACATGTACATTTTTTCTGATGATAATAAAACGGAATTCACCATGTTTTTCTCTAAAAATTTTTAGAAAGGATGTTTTTCTCTAAATACTAGGTTATGGGTGTCCGAGGAGGACACTAAGGGCCCGTTTACTTACTATTTAATGGTCTATTTTCGTACCGCTCTTAATTCATTAAGTAAAATTGCTGTTTATTTGTCACTTAATCTGTCACTTAATCTGAAAATTGGTCTGTTTTCAGGAGACATGAAATCCAACACCCCTCCGGTCATACCCCCAAATAGGGCCGGTGATAAATATGACATTTTAATATCACAACACAAGTATATAAAGCGAGAACGACTCTAAATGACACGTTTTAATAAAACAAAATTTGATTTGCAACGGAAACGTAATAATGTTTTACATAATAAAATTCATATGTAAATAACAAATGATAAGTTCTAAATATGTGGACTCCAATGCATCAGCTAGCTAAGCATCGTAGGGCAGCACATAAGCTAATCTTCATCACAGACAAACATGCTTAAAATGTCAACACAATGGTTGAGTGAACATCATAGGTTTATATAATCAATAAAGTTTCAGACCACAAGATTTAGTTATAAAGTTTTATCAGTTCGTTAGTAATGCTGAGGTATATGATATCGAGACTAAACAAAGTTACCCTATGACACCTTGAACTGTCAGTGTCATTAAATCATTATTATGTACCCCCTTGATGATCACGCCAATGGGTAGAGACGTCACTCTTAGTAGGCCTACTCACAATAACTAAGTTCGCGTTTCAAAGTAGCAATTAACGATATCATGGTAGGGATTTAGCATGAAACAAAGCATGTCATAGCACAGTTTGAACTAATAAAGTTTGAGTACTTGTGTCTAATCGTAAAAAAAAAATTAAAAGCAAGCATGTGTCTCACCCCAAAATTTATAAAACAGTTATGAAATATTAAAAAGAGGGGCTATGAAGTTCACCTTAGTAGCAAGTAAGTTATTCCACGCAAGAAGTATGAACGGAGTATGTAATCGGAGATCTCAACCTAGAGATATAACGTTTGATCAGTTAATGTCTAACAGACATAAAGTATGTTTATTAATATAGCAAACTATATTAACAGTGACGGTTTTCGAGAAAGGTTCCTATTTCTCAAAAGTTTCTATATTTGGAAACCTACTATTTATGGAAAGCTTCCACTTATAGTAAGCTCCTTGTTTAAAGAAGTTCGGGTTATAATTCTTCACAAAGATGTTGTAAAATCTTGCCCAAACTTCGTTGCTATCATGCGAGTCACTCTGATGATCTGTTGTTCCCAGGACTCTTGACCAGAATCTAAGTCTTGGCATTCGAGATCCACAAGCGGTTCCCATAAGGCAACAAGGACCACCCTAGACAACAAGTAGCGGTGATATTTGTAGACTTTGTACATTATCTTTTAATTATAACCTTCACGTTAAAGGTGTATACACACAACGAATTATTAATGTACTTAATAATTATATATATAGGTAATACTATAACTTAGTTGATTAAGGTATTACCATATAGGATAAGTTTATACGTTATAGTAGTCTTATATTATTTTATAAACATATCACTTTATTTATTATTGTATTTTAAGTGCGTAGATAAGTTTTAACTCTTTTAAACTCTTCCAACTTCTACCTTATCCCTTATCACCTCTAAATTGTAGCCTTATTAATTTAAAATCATCATTATCATCTTATCATAAAAATATCATAAACAAATTACCATTCTCATGTTATACTCACTACAATTCAAGTATTATCCCTAAAGTTTATGTCTTTTATCAAACTCGTTTCATATTCAAATATAATCTTTAAGTTTAATTCATAACATATACTTAATATTATTAACTTCATAATATTATCATGTTCATAATTATAGGTTTATATCTCCTCATACAATTTCATTCATGTACATATATAATTTATAATTTACCGTTTACATATTAAAAAATAAATAATCAGTAACCATGTAAGAACTTGTTTCACATTTATGTAGTATATTAGGGGGGGTAATATGTGACTAGCAAATTAGTCCCATCTTCTTCCTCTCCACTTGATGTACAAATACAGTGTACATATATTCTTTTTTTTTTTTTTCCTTTGATAAGGTTTTAGAACTATTTGTTTAATTTATTTACTTTTACTTTCAACCTACATGATTAGATATTACTACAACTAGTTTATAAATATTTAAAAGTTCATAATACTAATACCTTATCATTAACTAATTAATCACATACACACATTGTAATTTCATATACTTATATACATTTTTTTTCCCATTCATAATCATAAGCTTTAAACATATTTAAAAACACCATTCTTATTCATAATACAACCTCATAACATAATAGAATTGAAACAATTAATAAGTATTTTTAGTTTATAGTTTTAGTGATACCTTAGGTGTGATAGAAATCCACAGACAACATTCTGGAACTTCCAAACCAAAGAAATGCAACAGGAAATTCAATGTTACGCTTCAATAGAATGAATTCGGTAGTATTCTACCCTATGGTAGATCGAAGGTCCTGTGCCACTTGAACTCAAATCTATCTTACCTTCAATCCATCGTTGTCCAGCCAAGCCAGCCCATAACAAAATGTTAGACCGGCTGACACAACCGAATTGGTTGAGGAAAAGGAAAGCCCAGCGACCAAGCACTCTCGCCCCCAAAAGCAGAGACCGAAGAACCGCCAGGTTATCGAGGACACGTCTGAAGAGGAGGCCTGCGCCTCTAAGTTTACCACCATACCCCCTAATGGACTATGAGGGGGGAAGGTGAACGGGAACCGACCGAAAGCCCGAACCGCTTGACCCCTTCATACTCGATTCATTAGGGTTGGGCATGGATGGAACCAATCAGAAGTGCAAATCGCGCAAGCGAAGCCAGGAAACGGACCGCAGCACAACGACTAGGACTCGTGTCGGAGGACTTTTGAGCGTGAGCTACCACTTAAGGACCCGCAACTCTTGAAGGGGCCACCAACCACCAGAATCACTGTAGCAAACCCTCCCTTTACTTTACTCAATGGGTAGTGCTTATTCTCTTTCAATCAACAAAATGAGAAATGGGGGAGAAAGAAAAGAAAGAGGTCTTTATTGAAGAGGCTTTGCACCCAGAATAGGACTAATGCAGATCCAGAGTGCCGGTTTAATGACGGACAGAAACAGCAAAAAAATCAGCAGCAGTGGCTTGTTTTGGGCGAGTTTTTGGGGCTGTTTGGATGCGCAAAAACAGCAGCAAAACTGCAGGTGAATGGCGGTGATCGGTGACTGTTTTGGGGCAGTTGTGGTGGTCGAACACAGCAGCAAATAGGTTGCGGGTTTGGGGTGTTTTGGGCTGCAAAAACACAGCAGAAAGTGGCGATGAAGGACTGTAGAAACAGCAGGAAAAACGCAGCAACACAAGTCAACTTTGAGGCTATTTTAACATAGCCGATCCATATTAATATATATATATATATATATATATATATATATATATATATTTATTTATTATTATTATTTTTAAAGCGGCATTTATATATATATATATATATATATATATATATATTTTACTACTTGATAAGTGTAACATCCAGTTTTTCCCGTACATATTTAAAGGTACAAAATTAATTATTAGTACGATTATAACTTGTTCGTTTATGTGATTAAATGAGCCAAAGTGTTAGTTTATGAGTTAGTGCATGTATGTGGGTGTATATATATATATGTATATATATATATATATATATATATATATATATATATATATATATATATATATATATATATATATATATATATATATATATATATATATATATTTGAGAATGCGTGCGTGAGAGTGTATATGTATGTGTCGCGATGGAGTTGAGTCGTGCGAGACTTAAGGTTGAAGCTTAGGCGTGCATAGGAAGAGTGAATGAGGTGTGCTAGTTGTTTGAACCATCGTTTTGTGTTAAATTGTCGAAGTGACCAGGCCTAGGCAAACGCTGCGCCGCGACGGGCGGGACCGCGCCACAACAAACAAAGCAAACCTGGATCAGAAAGTGGGTTAAGAAAAGTCGAATTTCCCTTTATGCGTCGTGCCGCGACGAATTGAGCCGCGCCGCGGCAGTCCTGCTGGACAGAATTCGGACTTAGCTCTTTTTAAGGGATTTTAAGGGGCAAAATAGTAAATTGACATGTGGATCTGATGGGAGCATTAAATCTCCACTACATATCCATTTAATTCATTTTCCTTTTCTCTTTTCTTTCCATTTTCTCTCCCAAAACACAAAACCCACTTAGATTAAATTTAAGTTTTGGAGATGAAGAATTGTGAATCAATCCTAGGAGCAAGAATTAAAGTTGTTCTCCTTGTTACTAGCTACAAGAGGATAGTCTTGGTAAGTTCTAACTTTATGTTTTAAGTTTTAATTGGCTAATGGCTAGGGTTTTGGTTACTAGAGATTTGTATGACCCATTTGAGGGTAAAATGGGTGAATTTGGGTTATGTTGTTGTAATGAAACCCTAATAGCCACAATCTAGGGTTTTGGCCTTGTGATTTGAGGTTGTAAGTGTCGAATGGTGTTGTTAGTCACTAATGCACTTTTAGATTTAATGAAAGAAGTGTTAATGGGAAATTTTGACTTGATTGCGAGTCTAAGCAATATAAAATGTGTCAAAATGTACTAGTTGACCTAATTAGGTGAAATGGGTATGAATTACCCTATGTTTGTGTTAATTGAAGTTAGTAGACTTTAATTCACTAGTCTTAGTGATTAAAGTCGAGTCTTGGCCATTTAAGGGCGGTTTTGGGTGTGGTTGAGTCATTTAATGCGAATGGGGTCATTAAATGCTCAAAGTGTAAGTAATGTGGTAAATGCCATTAGTTGCGTATTGAATGTGTACCTATGTATTAGGTACTTTGCTCGAAGTATACTGAGGCATTTAAATCGTCACCAAATCGTTAAGGTGAGTGGAATGATTATATGCATATGTATGTAATGTATTTATTTGTATGCTATGGTATGAACCAAAGAGCCGGTAGTGCCATAGTATGTGCGAGCGTGCTATGATGTGAACCAAAGAGCCGGTAGCATCATAGTACGTGTGTTATAGTGTGAACCAAAGAGCCGGTAGCGCTATAGCACGATTTGTTAGGGTGTGAACCAAAGAGCCGGTAGCACCTTAGCATTGTTAGAGTGTGAACCAAAGAGCCGGTAGCACTCTAGCGTGAGTATGACTCGAGTTGTGATGTGAACCAAAGAGCCGGTAGCATCATGACAAATGCGTATGGTGTGAACCAAAGAGCCGGTAGCACCATGACGCGAGAATGGTTAACCATGGTTGTGTATTGTTTTGTAGCATATTATATTATGTCGATTATATGTTATTGATTACACTAGTAGCAGTTTGTTGGAGATTATTAGCTTTGTACTTGAGATGGTATGCTAATTGTATTGCTAGCGTGTATGCGATATATGTGTAAGTGATTGCAAGTAGGTATATTATATATATGGGTATAATTATTGCATTCACTAAGCTTTGCTTACCCTCTCGTTGTTTATCTTTTTATAGGCTCCGGCGTTGACAAGGGTAAGGGCCTTCGATTGGATTAGAGATCCCGCTTGTTGTTTAGGGGACGCCTTTGAGATGTGATAGCTTTTGGAAATTAGCCTAACGTTTTGGGTAGTTTAGTCCCAAACCATGCTCGAGTGTCGTTTGGATTATAAACTATCATTTGTAGTGGGTCAAACTTGTATTAAACTTAATTAATGGCCTTCGTGCCTTTTTGTAAACATTTAAATTGTTGTACGTTCAAATGAAACTTGTGGAATGGCTTACATATTTAATTGACGCGTAAATGTGTATTATTTAAAAAAAAAATGTATCGTATGGAATACGGGTTGGGTTGTTTCAAGTGGTATCAGAGCATGGTCTAAGGGATTTAGGCGACTTGAGATAGGTGCCTAGACTTAGATTTATTTGTGTATGCGCTTTATGCGGGACTTGTAGGAGACGGGTCGGACCGGGGGTTGATTAGTGCTTAGGTTTATGTGAACTAACCTTGCGCTAATTGTTTTGTGTTGTGTTAGCAATCATCAAGCAAGATAGACGTTGTACTAGTAAGTTAATGCGACGTGCTCGCGTAACAATGATTAGCTACCATTGTTACGAGTTCAAATCGTGTCAAACAAGCGATGTACGATGATTGTTGAGCAAGATGGGGTAGTGTGGTGTATATGTATATACATATGTGTTAAGTTTTCTCGTTCGTTGCTTAACCTTTTCCGTTTTATAGTATGAAGACGAGAAACGGACCCGAGACCAATGAAGGGGGTTCGAGCGAGGATGTTGAGTTTACGGCCAAGGTTGAGGCCATTATGCAAAGGCGTCATGAGGCCTTCTTAGAGGATGTTAAGAAGATGTTCTTGGATTCGATTGACGAACAAGTAGTCAATCTAGTCAAGGAACAAGTTAAGATTGTTCTTAAAGAGGATAACGCGGGAAGACGAGACTTCCACTATAAAAACTTCAAAGATGCTCAACCTCCCACCTTTGAAGATGAACGAGACCCACTCAAGAGTGCTCGATGGATCTCCGATATGGAGGGGGCTTTCCGTACTAGTGAGTGCCCTCTCGATAAAAAGACAAGGTTTGGTAGTAGCATGATGAGGGGTGATGCCAAGTTATGGTGGGACGCAAAAATCCGACTTTATGGCGAAGAACAAAGTATGAGTTTGACGTGGGACGAGTTTAAAGAAGAATTTTTCAAGGAGTACCGAACTTCGGCCGATCTTTCAAAGCTTAAGGATGAGTTACGTACTTTAAGGCAAGGGTCAATGGATTTGAACACTCTCAAGTCCACTTTCTTATCAAAGACCCAATTTTGCCCGGAGTATGACGGAAATGATCATATGTTGAAAGAAGATTTCTACCGAACCTTGAATGATAACTACCAAGAAAGGATTAGTAGGAATTTGGCGAAGACTTTTGACGAGTTATTTGATATCGCTAAGGGTTTTGAGTCGCTTGCTCCAAGAAAGAACCTTTAGCAAACGAAAATTTGAAGCTACTAGCCACTCGAACAAGAAGAACAAGAGTGTGACCGAGAGCGTTGGTAGTGCGAAAAAGGGGGCTTCTAAGAGTTTTAGGCCCACGTGCTACAATTGTGGTCGACAAGGGCACTTGGCCCGTGATTGTACGAACTCATCTTCCAACAAAATCATTTGTTTTAATTGTAACAAAGAGGGGCACAAGAGGCCGGAGTGTCCCGAATTGCGCAACGATAATGTTAAGCGACTAGAGAAGGCGGCGGGTACGGCTAGGGGTCAAAATTATTTGATGACCAGTGAGGAGGCCAAGCAATCTAGCGAGGTTGTCTCAGGTACTTTCATGGTTAATTCCAACCCGGCAAGGATACTCTTTAATAGTGGTGCAAACTTGTCGTTTGTGTCACCAAAATTTGTGCCCAAACTTAATAAACCATTAGCTAAGTTAAGTCATCCGGTAAAAGTTGAAATAGCGGATGGCAAGACGGTGCTAGTGGTTGATGTGTGTAAAAATTGTAATGTTGTGTTTGGTGTCGAAAACTTTAAAATCAATCTCATCCCGATGACTTTGGGTGATTTTGATATCGTTGTTGGTATGGATTGGCTCGATCATAATAGAGCCGATATTGCATGCCATGAAAAATCTATTCGAGTGAAGACCCCTAGTGGGGGAGAGTTAATTATTCATGGCGATAAACGAAGAAGACTTGTGCCGATATGCACTTTTGCAGGGCACGTCATTTTCTTGTTGGTGGTGGCATGGCTTTTCTTGCCCATGTTGTTGATACTCGTGATGAGCCACCACCCATTCATGAAATTCTGGTGGTGAGTGAATTTGAAGACGTTTTTTCGGATGAGTTACCGGGTGTTCCGGCGGAAAGACAAGTTGAATTTCGCATTGAGTTGGTTCCGGGAGCTACTCCCATTGCTAAAACTCCTTATCGTTTAGCGCCAACGGAAATGCAAGAGTTGTTAAACCAAACCCAAGAGCTACTTGAAAAGGGTTTTATCCGACCGAGTGCTTCGCCATGGGGCGCTCCGATTTTATTCGTGAAGAAGAAGGATTGTAGTATGCGGATGTGCATCGATTATCGGGAGTTGAACAAAGTGACGATCAAGAATCGTTATCCATTTCCTAGGATTGACGATTTGTTCGACCAACTCCAAGGTGCAACGTATTTCTCTAAAATCGACCTACGGTCCGGCTATCACCAAATGCGGGTCCGTGAGGAAGACATCGAGAAAATGGCTTTTCGAACGCGTTATGGGCATTTTGAATTCGTAGTTATGCCTTTTGGTCTTACGAATGCACCGGCGGCATTCATGGATCTCATGAACTGAGTGTGTCAACCTATGTTGGACAAGTCAGTAATTGTGTTCATCGACAACATACTTGTCTATTCGAAGAGTATGAAGGAACATGAACATCATTTGCGGAGTGTGTTAAAGACGTTGCGGAAGGAGAAGTTGTATGCTAAATTCTCCAAATGTGAATTTTGGCTAAGGGAAGTTCAATTCCTTGGCTACTTTGTGAACGAAAATGGTATTCAAGTAGATCCGGGGAAGATAGAGTCGGTAAAGAGTTGGGGACGACCGATTACGCCTACGGAAATCCGAAGTTTTCTCGGATTGGCCGGTTATTATCGTCGGTTTATCCAAGACTTTTCCAAGATTGCTTCTCCATTGACGAAATTGACAAGAAAGAACGCGAGATTTAATTGGGAGAACGAGCAAGAAATTGCTTTTCAATTGTTAAAAGAGAAGTTGTGTCAAGCTCCGGTGCTAGTTTTGCTGGAAGGGGTGGAAGACATGACGGTCTATTGTGATGCTTCTTTAAATGGGCTCGGTTATGTTCTAATGCAAAGGGGTAAAGTCATCGCTTATGTCTCTCGACAATTAAAGGAACACGAAACGAGATATCCGACTCGTGATCTTGAGTTGGCGGTGGTTGTTCATGCGTTGAAAATTTGGCGCCATTACTTGTATGGTGTCAAGTGTACGATTTATTCGGATCACAAGAGTTTGAAACATCTTTTTGATCAAAGAGATTTGAATTATCGTCAACGTAGGTGGATGGATGTGGTGAAAGACTACGATTGTGAAATACTTTATCATCCGGGTAAGGAAAATGTGGTCGCGGATGCATTAAGTCGAAAGAGTTAACATCCAGCGTTATGATTAGGATTGTTACGTATGATCGTTACTAACGATTTTCTTGAAAAACTTGGTGTGATTCAAATAGAGGCTTACGTTCACAACAAGCATGCAGAACGAATTATGGGGCAATCGGAATTCATTACAATGGGTTCGCGTGGTTTGTTGTCTTTTCAAGGAAGAGTGTGGGTGCCCAAGATGGGTGATTATCGACAAGTGCTACTTGATGAAGCACATAAGTCAAAGTATTCCATTCATCCGGGTGCGACAAAAATGTACCACGATTTGAGAAAGGATTATTGGTGGCCGGGCATGAAACGTGATGTTGTTAAGTATGTTGAGCAATGTGTCACGTGTTTTCAAGTTAAAGCCGAACACCAAAAGCCGTATGGTAAGTTACAACCGTTAAAAATCCCGAAGTGGAAATGGGAGCACATTACCATGGATTTCATCACAAAGTTACCTAAAACGACGAGAACCCAATTCGATTCGATTTGGGCGATAGTTGATCGATTGACGAAGAGTGCCTTGTTTCTTCCCATTCGGGAAGCGATATCATCAGAAACCTTGGCTAAATTGTTTATCAAGGAAGTAGTCGCTCGACATGGGGTTCCTATATCTATTATTTCGGATCGAGATACCCAATTTACATCTTGGTTTTGGGAGAAATTTCATGAAGATATGGGTACGCAATTAAAATTAAGCACGACATATCATCCTCAAATGGACGGTCAAACCGAAAAAATGGACGGTCAAACCGAACGTACGAATCAAACTTTGGAAGATATGTTACGTGCGTGCATTATTGATTTCGGTGGTAGTTGGGACGAGCATTTGCCTTTGGTGGAATTCTCGTACAATAATAGTTATCATACTAGTATTGGGATGCCACCTTATGAGATGCTTTATGGGCGTAGGTGTCGAACCCCGATTTGTTGGGGAGAAGTGGGTCAGAAGGAAATCGGGAGTACCGATTTGGTTTTAGAGACGAATAGCAAGATCGATACAATTCGAGAGCATTTGAAAAAGGCTCAAGATAGGCAAAAATCGTATGCCGACAGACGTAGACGAACGATCGAATTTCAAGAAGGTGACATGGTGATGCTTAAGGTTTCGCCATGGAAAGGTATTATTCGATTTCGAAAATGGGGAAAGTTAGCTCCCCGGTTTATTGGACCATTTAAGGTTTTACCTCGTGTTGGTGAAGTCGCGTATCATTTGGAATTACCCGAAGAGCTTGCGGGGATCCATAATACATTTCATGTTTCCCATCTCCATAAATGTCTTGCGGATGATTCATCTTGGGTGCCTTTAGACGAGATTGAGCTAAACAATAAGTTAGAGTATATTGAGGAGCCGATCGCTATACTCGATGAGAAGGTCAAGAGGTTGAGACATAAAGAGGTAAGGACTTTTAAAGTCTAATAGTGTCGTAGTAAAGGTTCCGAATTTACTTGGGAGCCCGAAGAGTTCGTGTTGGTTTACCTTCCGTCTTGTCATGCGGCTTGGATCGCGAGGACGCGCTCCGATTCAAGTGGGGGAGAGTTGTAACATCCCGTTTTTCCGTACATATTTAAAGGTACAAACGTAATTATTAGTACGATTATAACTTGTTCGTTTATGTGATTAAATGAGCCAAAGTGTTAGTTTATAAGTTAGTGCATGTATGTGTGTGTATATATATATATATATGTATATATATATTTGAGAATGCGTGCGTGAGCGTGTATATGTATGTGTTGCGATGGAGTTGAGTCGTGCGAGACTTAAGGTTGAAGCTTAGGCGTGCATAGGAAGAGTGAATGAGGTGTGCTAGTTGTTTGAACCATCGTTTTGTGTTAAATTGTCGAAGTGACCAGGCCTAGGCAAACGCCGCGCCGAGACGGGCGGGACTGGCGACAAACAAAGCAAACCTGGATCAGAAAGTGGGTTAAGAAGGGTCGAATTTCCCTTTATGCGTCGCGCCGCGACGAATTGAGCCGCGCCGCGACAGTCCTGCTGGACAGAATCCGGACTTAGCTCTTTTTAAGGGATTTTAAGGGGAAAAATGGTAAATTGACATGTGGATCTGATGGGAGCATTAAATCTCCACCACATATCCATTTAATTCATTTTTCTTTTCTCTTTTCTTTCCATTTTCTCTCCCAAAACACAAAACCCACGTAGATTAAATTTAAGTTTTGGAGGTGAAGAATTGTGAATCAATCCTAGGAGCAAGAATTAAAGTTGTTCTCCTTGTTACTAGCTACAAGAGGATAGTCTTGGTAAGTTCTAACTTTATGTTTTAAGTTTTAATTGGCTAATGGCTAGGGTTTTGGTTACTAGAGATTTGTATGACCCATTTGAGGGTAAAATGGGTGAATTTGGGTTATGTTGTTGTAATGAAATCCTAATAGCCACAATCTAGGGTTTTGGCCTTGTGATTTGAGGTTGTAAGTGTCAAATGGTGTTGTTAGTCACTAATGCACTTTTAGATTTAATGAAAGAAGTGTTAATGGGAAATTTTGACTTGATTGCGAGTCTAAGCAATATAAAATGGGTCAAAATGTACTAGTTGACCTAATTAGGTGAAATGGGTATGAATTACCCTAAGTTTGTGTTAATTGAAGTTAGTAGACTTTAATTCACTAGTCTTAGTGATTAAAGTCGAGTCTTAGCCATTTAAGGGCGGTTTTGGGTGTGGTTGAGTCATTTAATGCGAATGGGGTCATTAAATGCTCATAGTGTAAGTAATGTGGTAAATGCCATTAGTTGCGTATTGAATGTGAACCAAAGAGCCGGTAGCGCTATAGCACAATTTGTTAGGGTGTGAACCAAAGAGCCGGTTGCACCTTAGCATTGTTAGAGTGTGAACCAAAGAGCCGGTAGCACTCTAGCGTGAGTATGACTCGAGTTATGATGTGAACCAAAGAGCCGGTACCATCATGACAAATGCGTATGGTGTGAACCAAAGAGCCGGTAGCACCATGACGCGAGAATGGTTAACCATGGTTGTGTATTGTTTTGTAGCGTATTATATTATGTCGATTATATGTTATTGATTACACTAGTAGCGGTTTGTTGGAGATTATTAGCTTTGTACTTGAGATGGTATGCTAATTGTATTGCTAGCGTGTATGCGGTATATGTGTAAGTGATTGCAAGTAGGTATATTATATATATAAATGGGTATAATTATTGCATTCACTAAGCTTTGCTTACCCTCTCGTTGTTTATCTTTTTATAGGCTCCGGCGTTGACAAGGGTAAGGGCCTTCGATTGGATTAGAGATCCCGCTTGTTGTTTAGGGGACGCCTTTGGGATGTGATAGTTTTGGAAATTGGCCTAACGTCTTGGGTAGTTTAGTCCCAAACCATGCTTGAGTGTCGTTTGGATTATAAACTATCATTTGTAGTGGGTCAAACTTATATTAAACTTAATTAATGGCCTTCGTGCCTTTTTGTAAACATTTAAATTGTTGTACGTTTAAATGGAACTTGTGGAATGGCTTACATATTTAATTGGCGCGTAAATGTGTATTATTTAAAAAAAAAATTTATCGTATGGAATACGGGTTGGGTTGTTTCAATAAGTATTATTAATTTATCATTTTGGTTCTACAAGTTTAATTAATTTTATTTGTTTCCTCATTGTTTTAAAATTTTAATAAAAATGACACATTTTATTATTTACAGCGCTACATGTATTTATACATATATACATAATAATTTGATTAGAGTTAGGGTTTATAATAATAGGATTTATATTATTAACTGATAATGCTAAAAACGAACATATATTTCATAGCATTATCTCTCAAGAAAGACAAGCTTTTAGTTGCAATTGTTCTATTTACAAATGATATTCGTTTAAATAATAAAAGGTGAAGACAAAAGACAGATTCGACGAATTGAAGACGCAAACGACCAAAATGCTCAAAAGTACAAAGTACAATCAAAGTGGTTCAAATTATTGATGAGAAACGTCTCAAAATTACAAGAGTACAAGATGCAAAACGCAAAGTACAAGATATTAAATTGTACGCAAGGACGTTCGAAAATCCGGAACCGGGACTAGAGTCAACTCTCAACGCTCGACGCAACGGACTAAAAATTACAAGTCAACTATGCACATGAATATAATATAATATATAATTAATTCTTAAAATTATATATTATATTATTATATAAAACCGTCGGCAAGAAAGCAAACAAATCTGTGTGAGCTGGAAAAGCAGGCCATGCGATCGCATGGCCTGGAAGTGCAATTTCCATGCGATCGCATGGCCCCAATTTGAGGGTCAGGTCCTATAAATTTCGCAGTTTTGGTTGAACAAAAACACATCTTTTTCTTTCCTTATCTCTCACTCGTAATATATATATATATATATATATATATATATATATATATATATATATATATATATATATATATATATATATTAATTTTAATTTTAATTTTAATTTTAATTTTAATAATAATAAGGGTATGTTAGCGAATGTTGTAAGGGTGTAAGTCGAAATTCTGTCCGTGTAACGCTACGCTATTTTTAATCATTGTAAGTTATGTTCAACCTTTTTTAAATTAATGTCTCGTAGCTAAGTTATTATTATGCTTATTTAAGCCGAAGTAATCGTGATGTTGGGCTAAATATTAAAATTGGGTAATTGGTCTTTGTACCATAATTGGGGTTTGGACAAAAGAACGACACTTGTGGAAATTAGACTATGGGCTATTAATGGGCTTTATATTTGTTTAATTAAATGATAGTTTGTTAATTTAATATAAAGATTACAATTGGACGTGCCTATAAATAACCATATACACTCGATCGGACACGATGGGCGGGATATTTATAAGTACTAATAATCGTTCATTTAACCGGACACGGGAATGGATTAATAGTCAATGGACTTATTAAAACAGGGGTGAATTATATACAAGGACACTTAGTGTAATTATAGTTTAAGTCCCCAATTAGTTGGAATATTTGACTTCGGATATAAGGATAATTTGACGAGGACACTCGCACTTTATATTTATGACTGATGGACTGTTATGGACAAAAATCAAACGGACATATTGAATAATCCAGGATAAAGGACAATTAACCCATGGGAATAAACTAAAATCAACACGTCAAACATCATGATTACGGAAGTTTAAATAAGCATAATTCTTTTATTTCATATTTAATTGCACTTTTAATTATCGCACTTTTATTTACTGTCATTTCATATTTAATTGCACTTTTAATTATCGTACTTTTTATTTATCGTCATTTTATTTATCGCACTTTTATTTATCGCATTTTTATTATCGTTATTTACTTTACGCTTTAATTTAAGTTATATTTATTTTTAATATTTTACATTAGGTTTTAACTGCGACTAAAGTTTTAAAATCGACAAACCGGTCATTAAACGATAAAAACCCCCTTTTATAATAATAATACTACTTATATTTATATATATATTTATACAAATATAGTTTTAAAAATATAGCGTTAAACTTGGCGAGTTCCCTGTGGACGAACCGGACTTACTAAAAACTACACTACTGTACGATTAGGTACACTGCCTATAAGTGTTGTAGCAAGGTTTAGGTATTTCCACTCTATAAATAAATAAATAATTTGTGTAAAATTGTATCGTATTTAATAGTATTTTTTAGTAAAAATATAACTATTTTGTATACACCTCGCATAACATCAAGTTTTTTGGCGCCGCTGCCGGGGAACTTGCTTAAACGCCGGAAGCGAAACGCTATATAAAAAAAAATAAACAAAATATATATATTTTTAAGAGTTGTTCAAAATATAAAAAAAAAATTAAAAAGTTTGTATTTTCTTTTAGTTACAAAAAAACTAATAGGTAGTTTTTTTTGTAAAAATATAAGTTTTTTTTATTTATCTTATATAAATACTTTATATATTTATAAAACAGAAAATTAAAAATAGAAAAAAAAATAATAAGTAAAAGTTTACGGGCCTGAAACTGTTGCAGCCCAGGCTTGTGGCCCGGATCCAAGAGTCATGCGATCGCATGGCTTGTATGAACAAAACTCATGCGACCGCATGAGCAGCCCAGACACGCTGGTCTAAACCTGCAGACAGCATTAATTACTGTTTATTATTAATTATTATTAATATTCAACCCTAATTAGGGTTAATATATTACATTAATTAATTTTAGATTTAATTAATTTGTATTATTTAGTTTAAATTAGTTTTATTAGTTATAAAAATTAATACTTTTATAAAATAATATTTTTATAAAAATAATATTTTTATAAAAATTGTATTTTTATAAACTTTTAGTTTTATTTCTATATTTCGTATCTTTTTAATCGTTTATTCATAATATTTATATTTTTCGCTCGTAACTAGTTTTAAGATATAGTTTTTGCCGTAGTTATTTTTATTTCTAGATTTTTAAGCTTTGCCGTAAAATCCCTTAAGTGCTTTTTCTTTAGACTAAGATTTAGGTGCTTTAGAATTTTGCGACGCCGTTTTAAAATTTTAGTACCTTTTTAAGTTATTGCCTTTTTGGATATATAATTCCTTTTTAGCTTTAATACCTTTAGACGCAACTTTTAATTCTTAGTTTTTAGACTTTTAAGTTTCGACGCGCTACGTTCTTTTTATTATTTTTCGACGCTTATTTTTCGACCTTTTATGTTTCGACGTTTTTCGACGCGTTCTTTTTCTTTCTTATTTCACGACGCTCTAGTTTTTAGGATATAGAATTTTCTATTTCTTCTCTAAAATTTCTTTAAACTTCGGCGAAGAATTATTTTAAGTGGTTAAATTGATAGACATCCAAAATTTTCTGGTTCGTAGTAATAGTTGGATTGGTTAATGGCGAGTTGTGGGCTTCCGATTTAAAGGATCCTGGCTACCTGCTGCATCTATTGGCTATTCGAAACGTGGGCAAAATCAGAAAAGTCTATTAATTTGATAACTTATATAATTTTTATTTTTTTAACTAATAGGATATTCAGTTAATGCACCGAGCAAAACGTTCACCACCTTTTATACGTTCACCACCTGTAACTCGATCAAGACATCTAGCCAATATTGTCGCCGTTGATTTTTTTTTAGAATCGTCATCTAGTTTGCCAAGTACTCCAATTCAAATTTCCGATAATCTATTTTTTGAACCCGACCTCACAATTGAGAATCCGGAGAATATTCAGGGACAATTCAGAGATCCTGAACCATTAATCTTTCCTCCGGAACCACCAATCATTCAAACAGAGATTGTCGAGGAACAACCCATTAAATCAGAATCCTCTAGTGATTCAGATTCAACAAATTCAATCATGGAAAATCTGGAACCTCTAAGTATGGAAGACCGAATGCGAGCTAAACGCACTGGCCAAGGTCACGCAATTACTCAACCAGACATTAATGCGCCAGATTATGAAATCAAAGGACAAATTCTACACATAGTAACTAATCAATTCCAATTTAGTGGTGCGCCGAAGGAAGATCCAAACGAACATCTTCGTACCTTTAATAGGATCTTTACTTTATTTAAAATCTGAGAAGTGGAGAATGAACAGATCTATCTCATGTTATTTCCCTGGACTTTAAAGGGAGAAGCCAAAGATTGGTTAGAATCGTTACCTGAAGGGGCGATTGATACATGGGACGTTTTAGTTGAAAAATTTCTTAAACAATTCTTTCCGGCATCTAAAGCCGTAAGACTTCAAGGAGAAATTGTTAAGTTCACACAAAAGCCAAATGAAACTCTATATGAAGCGTGGACAAGATTTGGAAAGTTATTAAGAGGATGTCCGCAACATGGTTTAGACACTTGTCAAATAGTACAAATATTCTACCAAGGATGCCACATCACTACAAGAAAAGACATCGATATAGCAGCTGGTGGTTCCATTATGAAGAAAACCGCAACCGAAGCTTACAAAATTATTGATAACACTGCTTCCCACTCACATGAGTGGCACCAAGAAAAAGATATCGTTAGGTCATCTAAAGCAGCTAGAGCCGATTCTAGCCATGACTTTGATTCTATTTCTGCAAAGATAGATGCTGTAGAGAGACGAATGGAAAAGATGACTAAAGATATTCACTCAATATGAATTAGTTGTGAGCAGTGTAGAGGACCACATTTGACAAAAGATTGTCTCAGCATTGAACAAACAATGGAACAAAGAGAGAATGTTTCATACATGAACCAAAGGCCTGGAAATAATTATCAAAATAATTATCAACCGCCAAGACCGATCTACAATCAAAATCAGAATTATAACCGAAATGTTTCATACAACAATCAACAAGGTCCTAGCAATCAACAAGTATCTAATAATACTTACAATCAGCAAAGACCTATTTTTCAAAACAAACCACCACAAACCGATGATAAAAAGCCAAATTTAGAAGATATGATGTCGAAGCTAGTTGAATCTCAAACTCAGTTTTTCACATCTCAGAAACAAACCAATGAACAAAATGCTCAAGCATTTAGAAATCAACAAGCTTCTATTCAAAATTTGAAACAAGAAGTAAGCAACCTAGCAAGGTTGATAGGTGAAAGAAAACCGGAAAGTCTACCTAGTGATACAAATGCTAACCCCCGGAATGAAACAGCTAAAGCCATTACCACAAGAAGTGGTATTACACTTAAACCACCTGAAATACCTGTAATTTTTGATGACGCTATTCTTACTCTACAAGAACCACAACCTGAGCAAGATAAGGAAAACGAACCGGTAGTTGAAAAGGTTAATGAAGATAACACAGTTAAGGCTAAACCTTATGTTAAACCATATCAACCACCACTTCCTTACCCAAGTAAAATGAGAAAAGAGAGACTTGAAGCCGAGCAATCCAAATTCTTGGATATGTTTAAACAAATAAATGTTAATCTTTCTTTCATTGATGTGATTTCAGGAATGCCTAGATATGCTAAATTCTTGAAAGACCTAATCACAAATAGAAAGAAAATGGAAGAACTCTCGGCTGTTACTATGAATGCTAATTATTCTGCAGTGCTGTTGAATAATATACCAGAAAAATTATCGGATCCAGGAAGTTTCACAATTCCATGTTTTCTGGGTAGTCTTAGTTCAATAGAAGCATTGGCAGACTTAGGTGCTAGTATAAATTTAATGCCGTATTCACTATACGCTAAACTAGACCTTGGAGAATTGAAACCAACACGAATAAGTATACAACTAGCCGATCGATCAGTAAAATATCCTAGAGGGATAATAGAAAACATGCTAGTTAAAGTTGGTACTTTAGTATTTCCAGTAGATTTTGTTATTCTGGACATGGAAGAAGATTCTCGAGTTCCTCTCATATTAGGAAGACCATTCTTAAACACGGCTAAAGCAATAATAGACGTGTTCGGTAAGAAACTGACCCTAAGTATAGAGGACGAGAGTGTTACCTTTTCAGTTGATAGAGCAATGCAACAAACACAATCTGCAGATGATACATGTTATTATATTCAAACTATAGATTCACATGCAGAATTGTTAGAAGAATTTCCATAATTACAAGGAACAGGAGAATGTTCTTTAGGAGAAGGAACTGAACCAATTGATGAAGCTGAAATGTTAGCTACACTTATGGCTAATGGATATGAACCTACAACAGAAGAAATTCAAATGCAAAAAGAAGAAGACAGATATCGATATAAATCATCGATAGAAGAACCACCGACATTAGAGTTAAAGCCACTTCCAAATCATTTGGAATATGCTTATTTACACATAAAATCCTTATGGAAGAAGGTCATAAAACGTATGTGCAATGCCAACGAAGACTAAATCCTAATATGCAAGATGTTGTTAAGAAAGAAATTATTAAATTGCTAGATGCATGTTTAATTTATCCAATCTCTGATAGTCCATGGGTAAGCCCAGTTCAATGTGTACCTAAGAAGGGTGGCATGACTGTCATCACAAATGAGAAAAATGAGCTTATTCCTACTAGGACTATAACAGGATGGCGTGTTTGTATTGATTTTAGAAAATTAAATGACGCCACCAGAAAAGATCACTTTCCCTTACCTTTCATTAATCAAATGTTGGAAAAATTAGCCGGAAATATTTACTATTGTTTTCTCGATGGTTTTTTTTGGATATTTTCAAATTCCAATAGCACCCGAGGACCAAGATAAAACCACGTTCACGTGCCCTTATGGTACTTTTGCTTACAAACGCATGCCATTTGGACTTTACAACGCCCCTGCAACCGTTCAAAGGTGTATGATGGCGATTTTTCACGACATGATAGAAGAATGCATGGAAGTTTTCATGGATGACTTTTCAGTCTTCGGTGATACTTTTGAATCATGTCTAGTTAATCTTGAACGAATGCTTATTAGATGCGAACAATCAAATCTAGTTCTTAATTGGGAGAAATGCCATTTCATGGTTAAAGAAGGCATCGTTCTTGGTCATAAAATTTCAAAAGAAGGAATTGAAGTGGATAGAGCTAAAGTAGATGTAATTGCTAAACTTCTACATCCCACCAATGTTAGTGGAGTTAGGAGTTTTCTAGGGCATGCCGGTTTTTACCGACGTTTCATAAAAGATTTTTCTAAAATTGCCACTCCTGTGAATAAACTCCTAGAAAAAGATGCTCCATTCATCTTTTCGGATGAATGTATCAAATATTTTAATATTCTTACAGAAAAACTCACTAATGCACTGATCATGATAACTCTAAATTGGAATCTACCGTTTGAACTCATGTGCGATGCAAGTGATTATGCAATGGGAGCCGTTTTAGGATAAAGGATTGAAAAACGATTTCAGCCTATTTATTATGCTAGTAAGACGTTACAAGGAGTACAAACGAATTATACAACTACTAAAAAAGAACTCCTTGCCATTGTCTTTGCTTTTGACAAATTTCGTTCATATCTCGTTCTAGCAAAAACGGTGGTCTATACCGATCATTCTGCTCTTAGATACCTATTTTCAAAACAAGATGCCAAACGAAAATTAATCCGTTGGATCTTACTCTTACAAGAGTTCGATATTGAGATCCGAGATAAAAAGGGAGCAGAAAATCTCGCCGTTGATCATCTTTCTCGTCTTGAAAATCCTGAATTAGAAGTTCTAAATGAATCGGCCATACAAGATAACTTTCCTGATGAATATCTATTGAAGATAGATTATAGTGAAATTCCATGGTTTGCAGACTATGCAAACTACTTAGTATGTAGATTCCTTGAAAAAGGGTTGTCGTACCAAAAACGAAAGAAATTCTTTAGTGATATAAAACACTATTTCTGGGAAGATCCACATTTGTTTAAAAGTTGTCCCGATGGAATAATACGCCAATGTGTATTCAGAGATGAAGCCAGTCAAATCTTAAACCATTGTCACACAGGACCAACAGGAGGGCATTATGGGCCTCAACTCACAGCATGAAAAGTTTACGATGCTGGATTCTATTAGCCTACAATTTTCAAAGACGCACACCTTCTTTGCAAATCCTATGATGCATGTCAAAGGGCCGGAAAAATAAGTCAACGTGATAAAATGCCACAAAATGTCATTCAAGTATGTGAAGTATTTGATATTTGGGGTATTGACTTTATGGGTCCATTTCTAAAATCTCATAATAATCTCTACATTCTCGTTGCCATTGATTATGTATCTAAATGGGCGGAAGCACAAGCTCTCCCAACTAACGATGCACGAGTTGTAGTCAACTTTTTAAAACGTCTTTTTGCAAGGTTTGGAACACCGAAAGCTTTAATAAGTGATCGGGGTACTCATTTTTGTAATAATCAACTTGAGAAAATTCTCAAAAGATATGGAGTAACTCATAAAATCTCAACTGCTTATCACCCACAAATAAGTGGATAAGTTGAAAATACCAACCGAGCATTAAAAGGTATTCTAGAAAAAACCGTAGGATCAAATCCGAAGGAATGGTCCATGAAATTGGAGGATGCACTCTGGGATTTTAGAACAGCCTACAAAACTCCAATTGGAACCACACCTTTTAGACTCGTTTACGGAAAAGCATGTCATCTTCCAGTAGAAATTGAACACAAAGCATTTTGGGCTTTAAAGACATGTAATCTTGATTTACATGAAGCTGGACGTCTACGGTTAAGCCAACTAAACGAATTAGAAGAATTAAGACATGAAGCATACGAAAATTCGTTAATCTATAAAGAAAGAATGAAGAAATGGCATGATAAAAGAATCAGAAGTTCAAAAGAATTTAAAGGAGATAGAGTTCTTCTTTTCAATTCACGATTCAAGCTATTTCCTGGAAAATTGAAATCAAGATGGTCTGGACCATTCATAGTCAAAAGAGTTTTCCCATATGAAACAGTAGAGTTAATAAATTCAAATGGGATTGAATTTAAAGTTAATGGTCACAGAGTTAAACATTACATAGATAATCCAATGGAAGTTGAAGATGAAGTCAATCACAATTTTTACACCACAGCTAACTAAGTGTAGGAAGGTTCGAATCTTTTTAGGGTAATAGTTATTTCTGTTAGAGTTAGATATTCTGTTTTCGTGTAGTTTTCGAGAATGGAATCCGAATGGTCTTTCCCTAGCAGACCCTAAAGAACTAGTCTTCTCCCCCATTCTGAATTTTTATTTTTTTTTTTAGGTTTTACGAGATGAAGAATTCCTTTGATCTGAACCATGGTCTAATGCTACACGCTATAATTACTAAACGTAATAATAACATACTTCCGAGTGAACTGGTATCATTCATAAGAGAAAAAATGGATGGAGTAAGAAAAGAACTCAGAAAAGATCATCATAAGATACATTTTGGTAAAGGAAAATCAAAATCCGCAACAAAAAGAAGAGCACGACACCTTGAAAGATGTTATAAATGCGGAAAATGATCACACGAAGGTAAATGTTCAAATAATCAAACATATTCAAATACCGAATTTGTTACTCTATGTAGAGAAGGACCGTTCATATGTTTAGAAGAAAAGATATTGAAGAATCGAGGTTATGCTTACGTAGCTATGGAAAACCAAATCACACGAGTCTCATATGAGTCGGCTAAAGAAGGTCTCTGAGAATTCTTTCTCACAGGTAAGTATGTACAGTTTTTATTTTTATTTTTATTGCTTTTAACCTTTTGATAATAAACGTTGAATCGTTCGCTATAAAGTATTAAATTGGTATTCAATAAAATTAGGTATGCGTAACCGAAATTATTGATATCATACAAAAATTTATTACATCACTGCGAAATTTACCGTTTATTCTTAAGGTATAAATATCTTTAATCAATCAACCCAAAATATTTCAAAAAATTCGTCAGGAGTAAAACTAGGTCGTTGAACCGAAATTACTTTTCCGAAAAGAGGGGCGTATATTTTTGATAATATTTGATTGATTAAAGTGGGATAAAAGACCAAAAAGATTTTTAATTTTATTTTTACCATGTTTTTAAAATTAATATATAAATATTAAATTAATATTGTAAATTTTTTTAAATCAATATATTTAAGTTTGTAAATATTTGAAAAAAAAATTAATAATTTTAATATAAGTTTGTATGTATAAAAACAAAAATATAATATAAATTTGGTGTTAATTTTTAATTTTTAATTATATGCATTTTAAATTTTAGTTTGGTGTGAATTTAAAAACAAAATTTACTTTATTTCGTTAAGTTAAAAATTTGATATTTAAAATTCTTCGTGAGTTGAAAACTAGGTCGTTGAACCGAAATTGCTTTACCCGAGGGAGGGACGAGAACTTTTATTATCATTATTTTTAATCTTATTGAATTAAAGTATGCCAAAAACATTAAAAAAAACCCAAAAATCTTTGCTTTTAAAACCACGTTTAAAAATGACAAATTTTAAAAATTTTGTCGAGGGACGGACTAGGACAACGATCCGAAACGCCCTCATTCGTAAAAGAAACAAATTTTTAAAATTAATTAATTATTTTGTTTTAATTAGTACAAGGTTTTTATAAAAAAAAAATATATCAGACCCCATGCGATCGCATGGGGTTCCTTTGAAAAAAGCATGCGATCGCATGAAGCCCGAAAACTGGTCAGGAACAAATGCTCATCGAGCTGCTCTGTTTCTTCATAACCACACACACATACATACGAACCTACTCCCAAATCCTCTCAATTTTCATCAATTTTTCACCAAAATCAACCAAATTTCTTGCTATAATCCGCTCTAATCATGAATTTGATAAGAAGTTTATCAAGAAGGGTAACAATTACACCCCTAAACCTCTTTAAATTTGATTTTTATTGTTCTTGAGCTATAATTTATCTAATTTGATTTTGTTAATTTCTAGTGTAATTAGAGTTAAATTGTTAGTATATTATGCATGTATAACCTAGATTGATGCTATTTAACATGATTTTAAGCTAAAAACTTCAAAATTTTTAGGAATCTAGGGTTTATGTTCTTGAGCAATTTGGGACTTTTTGATATAATCAGGTTATGGCTGATTTTTTTCATGAATTATTGCTAAATTAAGTAGTGTAACATGTTTAGGTAGCTAAATGATCCAAACTTTGATTCTAAACATGATTTTTGAGAATTAAAGTGGACTTTTTAGGTATAAAATTCATGAACTTGATTAAATTGATGTAAATGCCATTTGAAACTTGTTTAATTGCTAGTAATGGTTGTTTTAACATGTTATTTGAGTTGAATGCTTATGAACTTTGTAAACAATTTCATATATGCTTATTTGAAAAAGTGTAGAATTGTTAAAATTGTGGAAATGTGTATAAGTTTAATTTAGATTAAACATGTTATTGTAATTGTTTCAAGTTGTTATTTTGCTAACACTAATGCATATTTGGATGCACAAAATTTGTGTTTAATGTGTTTTTCAGAGATTTACTAATACTGATGGTGCATCATCATCATCTAGACAACCTGCTCCAGAACCTGAACCAGAAATGCAATATGAACCTGAACCGGAACAATAACAACAACCTGATCAACACGTTCCATATTATGATCCGCAACTAGAATATATTGATGCCTACGTAGTATTTCCGATGCATCCGATAGTACAACACCCAACGATTCATGAAGAACAGTTGCATCCTAATCTGAGGTTTGATCGAAGTTGGAGAGATTACCCGACATATCAAAGTAACAAATTCAAACTGGTAACGAAAAATGTAGAAGTGCCAAGGGTAATCGATTGGGAGCCTTTGGAAAGGGTCCAACTTGCTAACTCAGTTAGACAGCATCTGATCCAAAGGTATGGCAGCTCTTCTTTTCCCGATTGGGAACGTTTATTCACCATTCGTAGGCCTGTATATAAGGAATGGTGCGTTAAGCTTATGAGTACTATTTCACTTAATACGGATGTAGTTAGGCTAAATGATAGAAGTTTTCTTAGATTTATACTTGGCCGTAGGATGTACAGGATGTCCATGCTGGACATGACCAGGGCTTTACAGATATATACACCCGCTGAATTACTACTACCCGATTGTATGAATTTGATTTATCATGGTGAAAGGGTAGATAGGAATTTTGATGCTAACACCGTCTGGAGGCGTATGTCAGATTATAATGTTTTTGGGCGGGCAGGAACACACACCTACTTATATATTCACAGAGCTGAGCTTCGTATAATTCATAGATTTCTGGCTAACTCGATTACACAGAGAGGTCACAATAAGGAGAAAATGACCTTACATGATTTATTCTACCTTAAGTGTATTCGAGACCCAAGAGGCTTTGTTAATATCCCCTACTGTGTTGGTTTTTATTTTTCTAAGATAGTGGAAGGAATATAGGAAGGGGGAATAATAGGAGGAGGTATTTTTGTTACTCTCATTGGAGAGTATTTGGGTGTAGATAGGGATCAAGGGGGTCCACTCTTGGTTTTTAGGGAACATGATGATACTTTAGGATTGAAGGTCTATCAGGGTGCTAAGGTATTGAAGAGCAGACGCAATCAGGCAGTACCCTATGTTGGTCGTCATCCACAGGTAGAGAGAGGTTCAGATGAGGAAATGGAGGAAGCAGATGACATTAGGGATGTCATTAGGGAGGCTATGACTGAAGTCTACCAGCGTATAGATGAGGTAGAAATGACAAACCAGGATAGACATAATCGATACGAGCAGTGGCAAGCCCGGAATGAGTACGAGCATTCTAGGCAACGACAGCATGATAGATGGGACTATCATCAGCGTCAGATCATGAGTCGGCTATCACCTCAGGATCACTACGTACTGACCCGACCCGCTTACTATCCTCCACACCAGCCCGAGATGAGACCACCATTTACTCTCTACGGCCCTAACCAGGCCTACCAGTACACCTATCACCAACCATGAAACCCGACCGACGACATGAACTGGAACCCCTATCCAGATTGATATAGTTCCCTTTGGTGATTTCTATGATTTTTATTTTTTTTATTATTATTTCTATTTATTTATGTTTAAACCTATGATATTGTGATACTTTTATTGTAATGTTTAATATTTTTATTATGTTGTACTAATATTTCATATTTGATTTGAAAGTGGGATGTTAAGTCCCATTTCAAATTACCATGCATGTTATTATTTGTATATATGTATATTGTCAATTGTACACAACATGGTAAAACAGCGCATTTTCAAAGACTGGCATTAAGTTCAGCAAAAGCTACTAATTTTGACGACAAAACGAAAAACATATGTGATGTAACAACAAGACGGAATGAACAAATGATGTGCACCATTTATCATTCAGCAAACAAACGCCAATATGTTTGGAAACTTTGGTAAAATTTAATCATTTTTCTACGCTAATCACCCTCAATAATTTAAATTGTTACTGATTTCTTGCAAATGAGGCCATTGCAAGATCTTAAGTGTGGGAAGGGATTAAATTCTTTCGGATTTTTAAAATTTTAACTTATACACTTGGTTACCATTAAAAATATTAGTAACGCAGTAGTTGTATTAGAATCTAGTGCTCTCTGATAATAAAGAACAACCCTAGTCTTATATACTGACTACCCAATTCTAGTAAAATTTTTCAAAATTTTCAAATAAATGAATTCAAAATCGTGTTTATACATATTTATGAACGGTAAAACTAGGTGTTAACACCGAAATTATTGTTACCTCGGAAAGGACATAAATTGAGAAACAACCCAAAATGTTAGAATTCATTTAAAATGGAATAGAGGACAATAAAAAGGCAAAGAAAGGAAAATAAAAGCCAAGTGTGGGAAAATTTACCAAGTTATTTAAAACATATATCACATATTTTTGTACAAATAACTGAAGATACTTTTGTTTTGGACAATTTTATCAGTTTTACCCAAATTTCTTATAATATATTTGAAAGAAAGATGGATCTACACGATGAATCAATTCCATCATTAAAAGGAAGTAAAGTCTTCCGAAAAAGACACGCGTTTCTTGATTTAGGTCAGGAAGTTGTCGTCCAGACCAGTTGTAGAGTCTACGAAAAAACTTGAAAAGTTTTCTCAAAAATCAGCTGGAAATCCACGGACCTCAGCATCAAACAGGGTCGCCAAGTGGTCAGACTTATCTTAACCATGAGAGGATCTGTCTCGTAAAATGGGGAGGGCGCCGTGCAAATTAGCTTGATAAGACTAATGAATCAGATCCCCAGAAAGGATAATCTCCTTAAAAGATCAAAAAATCAGCTTTTAAGACTGATATTACTCAATCCTTGAGATTGACTTTAAAGATTGAGAATTACAAACTCATGGAATTCGATGATATCTAAACTCGAGCATGAACGAGAAAATATTTTGATCAAAATTACAAACCGATTTGTTTTCTGAAAACCCATTTTTTAATGCATTCATTACCATTGAACGTAAAATCCTAGGAATTCACCTGGAATTCATTAGGTCACCTGAACCAAATCGGGTGTCAACCGTAAGAACGGTGGTTACATAGCATGGTCAAAGACAGGACCTTGTGCCAGACCGAAAAACTATAGGGTGATCTTTACTATTGCTCCTACAAAGGATAGTAATTGCATCCGACACGTTATAGACCATAATTAAAAGTATGTCATGGGACATTGCCTTAACAGTTACTTGTTCAACGCTTTCCTTTACAACCGGACGGTAGTTTACCGAAAGGTAATATACGGAGCAAGTATACTGGACGTGTTGCTTTCTCAATACAAGGTTAGCAAGTTGGTGACACAAAACCATAAGTTTTGAGCTAAAATTTTCAAATCTGAAACCCACCAAACCCACCAAACCCACAAAAATAATTTTGCAAATACCGGTGAAGGGTTATTCCGGAAAACTTATCTAGGGTAAAAGCTAGATTTAATTTTCAAAAGATCAAATGTTTTCATAAAGATCCAATTTCCTTAAGGATCTAAATTTTCATAGTCATGTGAGACTGTAAACCATAACGTTACTATCATTGTTTATACCGCCGTATAGAAATCACTGATGTACAAAGTGTGAAGAATAAAGAAGTGATTCTAGTATTTTTATTTCAAGACTATATTGCTTGAGGACAAGCAACGCTCAAGTGTGGGAATATTTGATAATGCTAAAAACGAACATATATTTCATAGCATTATCCCTCACGAAAGACAAGCTTTTAGTTGCAATTGTTCTATTTACAAGTTATATTCGTTTAAATAATAAAAGGTGAAGACAAAAGACAGATTCGATGAATTGAAGACACAAACGACCAAAAAGCTCAAAAGTACAAAGTACAATCAAAGTGGTTCAAATTATTGATGAGAAACGTCTCAAAATTACAAGAGTACAAGACGCAAAACGCAAAGTACAAGATATTAAATTGTACGCAAGGACGTTCGAAAATCCGGAACCGGGACTAGAGTCAACTCTCAACGCTCGACGCAACGGACTAAAAATTACAAGTCAACTATGCACATGAATATAATATAATATATAATTAATTCTTAAAATTATATATATATTATATTATTATATAAAACCGTCGGCAAGAAAGCAAACAAATCTGTGTGAGCTGGAAAAACAGGCCATGCGATCGCATGGCCTGGAAGTGCAATTTCCATGCGATCGCATGGCCCTAATTTGAGGGTCAGGTCCTATAAATTTCGCAGTTTTGGTTGAACAAAAACACATCTTTTTCTTTCCTCATCTCTCACTCGTAAAATGCAAGTGTTGTGGTCACTTGCTTCTATAAATCAAGGGCTGGTTGTTTATCAAAATATATTATTTTTAATTAGGACGTTTTATGTCTAAGTTAAAATATATAGATATATATATACATATTTAAAAATATAAATTTATATTCAAAATCTTTATTTAACAATATAACATTTAGTGTTTCAAAACTATTTACTTTTCAAAGTTTATTTTTATTTCGTTTAAAGGTGCATGAGTGGTGTTTGGTTTGTTACGGGTGATTGGCTCTCTGCTTGCACAACAACTTCCACCTGGCATGCCTTTCGTTTTCTGCATTCAATGCCTCTCGGCTCGATTAATTGAGGCAATTACAAGCGTCTACTTATTGGCGACTTTACTGCCTCATAGAGCCTAAATTGATTTTCAGGCTGACTTTAAAACCCATGAAAATTTGATTCTATCATTTTCATGAATTTTTTAATTTTTATTTTATTTTATTTTTATTATTTATTTATTTATTATTATTTTTTTTAGGCCGGAGGTCCTCACGGAAGCAATATTTCTACCTTGGAATAGAGAGAGGGATGAATTTTTCTTCCTGTGGGTGGAGAATTTTTTTCTCGACTCATAGTTAGATAAACGGCGTCTCTTCTATTCTAGGGTAGAGGAAGGATTGTCTACATCTCACCTCCCACATACCTCGCATATGCGGGATTGAGTATTGTTGTTGTTGTTGTAAAAGTCCGCGCGTAGTTAACGAAAAATTGGTATCACTTTATACCTTAAGCAAGCGGCCCTTTCGCGACTCAAACTGCCGGTACGCTTTCCGGCTCGCAACCGATCAAACGGGCGGAGGCTCTCTATTTGCTTGCAATATAATTTTAATTTTAATTTTAATAATAATAAGGGTATGTTAGCGAATGTTGTAAGGGTGTAAGTCGAAATTATGTCCCTGTAACGCTACGCTATTTTTAATCATTGTAAGTTATGTTCAACCTTTTTAAATTAATGTCTAGATAATGCTAAAAACTAACATATATTTCATAGCATTATCTCTCAAGAAAGACAAGCTTTTAGTTGCAATTGTTCTATTTACAAGTGATTTTCGTTTAAATAATAAAAGGTGAAGACAAAAGAAAGATTCGACGAATTGAAGACGCAAACGACCAAAAAGCTAAAAAGTACAAAGTACAATCAAAGAGGTTCCAATTATTGATAAGAAACGTCTCAAAATTACAAGAGTACAAGATTCAAAACGTAAAGTACAAGATATTAAATTGTACACAAGGACGTTCGAAAATCCGGAACCGGGACCAGAGTCAACTCTCAACACTCGACGCAACGGACTAAAAATTACAAGTTAACTATGTATATAAATATAATATAATATATAATTAATTATATAAATTATATATATATATATTATATTTATATATTAAAACCGTCGGCAGACTAGGAGCCAAGCTTGTGTGAGCTGGATTCCACAGCTCCGCACTCGCGGAGCTCTGAAGAACAAAATGGCCGCACTCGTGGAACCCAAAGGTCAGAAATCCACCTTTAAAAGGCCGAGCATTCGGCCGAATTTTAAACATCTTTTTCTCATTCACTCATATGTAAACGTGTATATATATATATATATATATATATATATATATATATATATATATATATATATATATATATATATATATATATATTTTAATTTTAATTTTAATTTTAATTTTAAATTCTAATAATAAGGGTATGTTAGCGAATGTTGTAAGGGTGTAAGTCGAAATTCTGTCCGTGTAACGCTACGCTATTTTTAATCATTGTAAGTTATGTTCAACCTTTTTACATTAATGTCTCGTAGCTAAGTTATTATTATGCTTATTTAAAACGAAGTAATCATGATGTTGGGCTAATTACTAAAATTGGGTAATTGGGCTTTGTACCATAATTGGGGTTTGGACAAAAGAACGACACTTGTGGAAATTAGACTATGGGCTATTAATGGGCTTTATATTTGTTTAACTAAATGATAGTTTGTTAATTTTAATATAAAGATTTACAATTGGACATACCTATAAATAACCATATACACTCGATCGGACACGATGGGCGGGATATTTATATGTACGAATAATCGTTCATTTAACCGGACACGGGAATGGATTAATAGTCACTAGAATTATTAAAACAGGGGTGAAATTATGTACAAGGACACTTGGCATAATTGTTAACAAAGTATTAAAACCTTGGGTTACACGCAGTCGATAACCTGGTGTAATTATTAAACAAAGTATTAAAATCTTGTTACAGTTTAAGTCCCCAATTAGTTGGAATATTTGACTTCGGATATAAGGATAATTTGATGAGGACACTCGCACTTTAAATTTATGACCGATGGACTGTTATGGACAAAAACCAGACGGACATATTGAATAATCCAGGACAAAGGACAATTAACCCATGGGCATAAAACTAAAATCAACACGTCAAACATCATGATTACGGAAGTTTAAATAAGCATAATTCTTTTATTTCATATTTAATTTCCTTTATTTTATATTTAATTGCACTTTTAATTATCGCACTTTTATTTATTGTTATTGTATTTAATTGCACTTTTAATTATCGTACTTTTTAATTATCGCAAGTTTATTTTATCGCACTTTTATTTATCGCAATTTCATTATCGTTATTTACTTTACGCTTTAAATTAAGTCTTTTATTTATTTAATATTTTACATTAGGTTTTAACTGCGACTAAAGTTTTAAAATCGACAAACAGGTCATTAAACGGTAAAAACCCCCCTTTTATAATAATAATATTGCTTATATATATTTTTGTATTTTTATAAATTAAAACTAATATAGCGTTAAGCTTTGTTTAAAGATTTCCCTGTGGAACGATCCGGACTTACTAAAAACTACACTACTGTACGATTAGGTACACTGCCTATAAGTGTTGTAGCAAGGTTTAAGTATATCCATTCTATAAATAAATAAATATCTTGTGTAAAATTGTATCGTATTTAATAGTTTTTCCTAGTAAAATATAAGCTATTTCATATACACCTCGCATAACATCAAGTATTTTTGGCGCCGCTGCCGGGGAACTTAAACGCCGAAAGCGCAACGCTAATGATATATAAAAAAATATATAATTTTGTAAAAGTTTTTATTAAAGTTCTTCGTATAAAAATATAAGTTTTTAAAAATATAAAAATATAAAAATACAAAAAGAGTTGTTAAAAAATATATAAATTTAAAAAGTATTTTTATTTTTGAGTTTAAATATAAGTATTTTATTGTCTTATAGAAATATTTAGTTATATTTTATATATATTTGATTAAACAGAAAAACAAAACAAACAAAAAACTGAACCTGTAAAAAATCGAACCCTTTCTCAGCTTAAATTTGACCCTCCGCGACTCGCGGAGGTTTTGAACTGGGACCAACCGCACTCGCGGAGGTCCACTGACAGGCTAGGGTTTGACTCTGCAAACTGTAATAATTACGGAGTATTATTAATTATTACTATTAAACCTAATTAGGTTATTAATTATTTATTATTTAGTTTAGTTTTAATTATTTAATTTGTATTTTTAAGTTTTAATTAGTTTTATTAATATATAAAATTAATACTTTTATAAAATAAATAATATAAAAATAATATTTTTATAAAAATTGTACTTTTTACAACTTTTAGTATATTTTTATATTTTGTCCCTTTTTAATTGTTTTAGCGTAATTTTTGTATTTTTTTTTGCTCGTTTTTAGTTTTAATATATAGTTTTTGCCATAGTTATTTTTATTTCTAGATTTTTAGGCTTTGCCATAAAATCCCTTAAGTGCTTTTTCTTTAGACTAAGATTTAGGTGCTTTAGAATTTTGCGACACGTTTTTAAGTTTTAAGACCTTTTTAAGATATTGCCATTTGGGATATAGTATTTCTTTTCAGCTTTAATATTTTTAGACGCAACTTTTAATTCTTAGTTTTTAGTTCCTTTTTAAGTTTCAACGCGCTACTTTCTTATTTTTGTTTTTCGACGCCTTTTACCTATGTATCAATTATCACTCCAATTATTAATCTCAATTTGCAATTTTAATTTTAAGTTAGAGATAATAATAAGGTTGGGTTAGTCGAGTGTTTTAAAGTTTTATAAGTCACTCTTTTTCTTTCTTATTTCTCCAATTTTAATACCGACGCGCTCTTTTTCTTTCTTATTTCTCGTCATTCTAGTTTTTAGGACTTAGATTTTTATTCTACTTCTTCTCTAAATTTCTTAAAATTACGAAAAATTATTTTAAGTGGTTAAATTGATAGACATCAAAATTTTCTGGTTCGTAGTAATAGTTGGATTTGTATGTGGACCGGGTTATTGGAGCCAAACAGTACTCAATTATATTGAGACCAAACGAATCCTGCCCCTCTGCTGCATCTTTTGGCTATTCGAAACGTGGGCAAAATCAGAAAAGTCTATTAATTGGATAACTTATATAATTTTTCTTTCTTTTTAAAAACTAATAGGATATTCAGTGAATGCACCGAGCAAGACGTTCACCACCTTTTGTACGTTCACCACCTGTAACTCGATCAAGACATCTAGCAAATATTGTCGCCGTTGATTTTTCTTTAGAATCGTCATCCAGTCGATCAAGTACTCCAATTTAAATTTTCGATAATCCATTTTTTGAACCCGACCTCACAATTGAGAATCCGGAAAATATTGAGGGACGATTCATAGATCCTGAACCATTAATTTTTCCTCCGGAACCACCAATCATTCAAACAGAGATTGTTGAGGAACGAACCATTAAATCAGAATCCTCTAGTGATTCAGATTCAACAAATTCAATCATGGAAAATCTGGAACCTCTAAGTATGGAAGACCGAATGAGAGCTAAACGCACTGGCCAAGGTCACGCAATTACTCATCCAGACATTAATGCGCCAGATTATGAAATCAAAGGACAAATTCTACACATGGTAACTAATCAATGCCAATTTAGTGGTGCGCCGAAGGAAGATCCAAATGAACATCTTCGTACCTTTAATAGGATCTGCACTTTATTTAAAATAAGAGAAGTTGAGGATGAACAGATATATCTCATGTTATTTCCCTGGACTTTAAAGGGAGAAGCCGAAGATTGGTTGGAATCGTTACCTGAAGGGGCGATTGATACATGGGACGTTTTAGTTGAAAAATTTCTTAAACAATTCTTTCCGGCATCTAAAGCCGTAAGACTTCAAGGAGAAATTGTTACATTCACACAAAATCCAAATGAAACTCTATATGAGGCATGGACCAGATTTGGAAAGTTATTGAGAGGATGTCCGCAACATGGTTTAGACACTTGTCAAATAGTACAAATATTCTACCAAGGATGCGACATCACTACAAGGAAAGACATCGATATAGCAGCTGGTGGTTCCATTATGAAGAAAACCGAAACTGATGCTTACAAAATTATTGATAACACTGCTTCCCACTCACATGAGTGGCACCAAGAAAAAGATATCGTTAGATCATCTAAAGCAGCTAGAGCCGATTCTAGCCATGACTTAGATTCCATTTTCGCAAAGATAGATGCTGTCGAGAGACGAATGGAAAAGATAACTAAAGATATTCACTCAATACGAATTAGTTGTGAGTAGTGTGGAGGACCACATTTGACAAAAGATTGTCTCAGTATTGAACTAACAATGGAACAAAGAGAGAATGTTTCATATCTAAACCAAAGGCATGGAAATAATTATCAGAATAATTATCAACCGCCAAGACCGATTTACAATCAAAACCAGAATTATAATCGAAATGTTCCATACAACAACCAACAAGGTCCTAGCAATCAACATGTATCCAACAATACTTACAACCAGCAAAGACCTAATTTTCAAAACAAACCACAACAAACCGATGATAAAAATCCAAATTTAGAAGATATGATGACGAAGCTAGTTGAATCTCAAACGCAGTTTTTCACATCTCAGAAACAAACCAATGAACAAAATGCTCAAGCATTTAGAAATCAACAAGCTTCTATTCAAAATTTGGAACAAGAAGTGAGTAACCTAGCAAGGTTAATAGGTGAAAGAAAACCGAGAAGTCTACCTAGTGATACAAATGCTAACCCCCGAAATGAAACCTCTAAAGCTATTACCACAAGAAGTGGTATTATACTTAAACCACCTGAAATACCTATAATTTCTGATGAAGCTATTCCTACTCCACAAGAACCACAACCTGAACAAGATAAGGAAAAAGAACCGGTAGTTGAAAAGGTTAATGAAGATAACACAGTTAAGGCTAAACCTTATGTTAAACCATACCAAACACCACTTCCTTACCCGAGTAAGATGAAAAAAAAGAGACTTGAAGCCGAGCAATCCAAATTCTTGGATATGTTTAAACAGATAAATGTAAATCTTCCTTTCATTGATGTGATTTCAGGAATGCCTAGATATGCTAAATTTCTGAAAGATCTAATCTCAAATAGAAAGAAAATGGAAGAACTCTCGGCTGTTACTATGAATGCTAATTGTTCAGCAGTGCTGTTGAATAATATACCAGAAAAACTATCTGATCCAGGAAGTTTCACAATTCCATGTTTTCTGGGTAGTCTTAGTTCAATAGAAGCATTGGCAGACTTAGGTGCTAGTATAAATTTAATGCCATATTCACTATACACTAAACTAGACCTTGGAGAATTGAAACCAACACGAATAAGCATACAACTAGCCGATCGATCAGTAAAATATCCTAGAGGGATAATGGAAAACATGCTAGTTAAAGTTGGTACTTTAGTATTTCCAGTAGATTTTGTTGTTCTGGACATGGAAGAAGATTCTCAAGTTCCTCTCATATTAGGAAGACCATTCTTAAACACGGCTAAAGAAATGATAGACGTGTTTGGTAAGAAATTGACCCTAAGTATAGAGGACGAGAGTGTTACCTTTTCAGTTGATAGAGCAATGCAACAACCGCAATCTGCACATGATACATGTTATTATATTCAAACTATAGAATCACATGCAGAATTGTTAGAAGAATTTCCAGAATTACAAGGAACAGGAGAATGTTCTTTAGGAGAAGGAACTGAACCAATTGATGAAACTGAAATATTAGCTACACTAATGGCTAATGAATATGAACCAACAACAGAAGAAATTCAAATGCTAAAAGAAGAAGACAGATATCGATATAAATCATCGATAGAAGAACCACCAACATTAGAGTTAAAGCCACTTCCAAACCATTTGGAATATGCTTATTTACATGGTGAATCTGAATTACCTGTAATAATATCATCTTCTCTTACTGAAAATGAAAAATCTCAACTCATTTCTGTATTAAAAGCTCATAAACCAGCCATTGCATGGAAGATTCATGATATTAAAGGAATAAGTCCTTCGTATTGCACACATAAAATCCTTATGGAAGAAGGTCATAAAACGTATGTGTCATAACCCGTCCTTAACCATAAGAACAAGTTAGATAACGTATGATTTCATTGCGAGGTATTGACCTCTATATGCGACATTTTTAAAAGAACAACTGCATTTATTTTACATTACAAACCATAACTCTTATGATAATACAAGCTTTAGACAATATAAAGATGATTATCGTTTAGCGATAATCTTAGACTTACAAATTTTACATGTGATGATAACAATACGATTTCTAGCATATTTTACATTACAAATCCTCCGATATGCAGTTTTATTTTTGACACAAATATGCATACTCAAGATCTTGTTTAAATTCAACATGTTGCAGCGGAAGCTTTTAGTTATCACCTGAGAATAGACATGTTTAAAACGTCAACATAAAGTTGGTGAGATATAGGTTTAATGCCGGCAGCAATATATATATATATAGACCACAAGATTTCATATATAAACATTTTAATAAAAATATTCTAAGTGGTTGAGCACTTGGTAACCATACTTAACATTTAATCACGTCGCATATTCCCTTTATTATGAAATCTTACTACACCGTACCAAGTGTAGTCACGAAACGAAGTACTGTGCAACCGTTGAATACTGGTCGTCCAGTCCGGTTGGGGTTGTCAGGCCCGATAGATCTATCAACAGGATTCGCGTTTACAATACCGCTGTAAATAATAGTTACCAAGCTACAGGGAAGTATGCCAGTGGTACAACTCAACGTAGAATATATTTTTCAGTTACTTGTGTCCATAACGTAAAACATAAAATACATGTATTCTCATCCCGAAATACTTAGAGTTTAAAAGTGGGACTATATACTCACTTTTGTCTTGAAGATATGTAATTTCGACTTGGTCTCCGATTGATATCACGAACCTATCCATATATAATATATCAATACCTTTTCTTTTTAAACAATCGTCACATATATATACTTATAATACTTTTAATACTTTTAATAATTCCTTAGTCCGTAGTTAGCAATCCGATGTTAGTAATTCAATTTTAATGGTTCATATTTAGGTGTTTAATAAATAAATAAAACCCCCATCGAAATAAATAAAACCCCATCGTATTCGTATTGGTCGGGATTAATCTTGACCCACGGTACCGGTGTTGTCAAATGACGTGTTGCGTACATAAAGTACCGGTGTTGTCAAATGACGTGTTGCGTACAATCATGGGATCTTATGATTAATCTTCTCGTATTGTTTACGGGTGATCCTGAAATATATAAAATTAAATTATGAGTACATATATATAAAATATCATGTTACTTTAGAAAGATGTGATTTATTTAATTTTTCTCCAATTATTTCCGTGGCTAAACTGGTTTTGGATATCCGATTTTGTTTTGGTCATAGTTTCTTCGTTACAACTCCGTTTTCGTTGGTTCAACTTGCCACTTCCTTGGATCGAGTCCCTCTTTAAGAATATGAACTGTAAATACCTTAGTTTGTATTCGAAATCACAGGTCATAGGTCAAACTTTGGTGAAACTTATGAAGTTGATCATTTTCCATCATGTAAACAACCTTAAATGATTATTTTTCTAAAAATACTTATACTTTGAGTTAAATCATGAAATTTTTATGTGTTAACATATTCATAAGAAATATCATTTTTCCAGAATATAAACCTCTAATTCAAAGTTCAAGATGGTTTTTAATTATCCAACCCAAAACAGCCCCCGGTTGCATTCCGACGTCGTAAATTCAGTTTTTAAGGTGTTCTTTGAAAAACCAAGTTATACCTTGTTAAATTAGCATATATTTATGATATATTACAAGTCTTGAAGTATTTTAAAAGTTAAGTTAGAAGGATCTATTTAGTTTGCAAACAAGTTTGAAAATATTTAAACTATGTTCTTGTTGTTAAAATTTTATACCATAAAATAAGATAGCTATATATATATGAATCGAATAAGGTTATGAACAAAGTTACTACCTCAAGTTACTTGGACAAGATTGATATAAAAGAGAAGTAAAAACCTAGAACCAAAAGAGTGATGGAATTGGATGAAAGATTGGAAGTAAACTTGTGTTCTTGGAAGGATTCTTGAAGTGTTTTTGTAAGGGTTTTCCTATGGTGATTAAGGCTTGTTTCTATGGCTAGATCTTCATGGTTTCTTGCTGAATTGATGAGGGTTTCTTATGGCTTTCAAGTAGGTGTGTTAGAGAGTAATTTGGAAGTGATAATGGTGAACTAGAATTGTTATGGGGAAGGCCATATAAAAACGTGAATGGGGGGGACATGGACAAGTTTTCCTTTTGTTATTTTGTATGACTTTCAATGCTAGCATCCAATTTCTAATTACCTTATACATAAGGCATGAACAAGGGCTGGTTGGTGGTGATTTGATGTGTATTTACCAATAGTAAATACGTATAGAAGCTAGGTATGATACGAGTACATATACTCTAGATATACGTATAGAAATCTTGTGAAAACGGAATGAGAATTCAAATATAGCTATCTTTTGTGAATATACTTATATGGTTTTATGTATTTAATGAAATGTCCCGTTCTTATTGATTAAAAACGTTCCATATTAATTGATTTCGTTGCGAGGTTTTGACCTCTATATGAGACGTTTTTCAAAGACTGCATTCATTTTTAAAACAAACCATAACCTTTATTTCATAAATAAAGGTTTAAAAAGCTTTACGTAGATTATCAAATAATGATAATCTAAAATATCCTGTTTACACACGACCATTACATAATGGTTTACAATACAAATATGTTACATCGAAATCAGTTTCTTGAATGCAGTTTTTACACAATATCATACAAACATGGACTCCAAATCTTGTCCTTATTTTAGTATGCAACAGCGGAAGCTCTCAATATTCACCTGAGAATAAACATGCTTTAAACGTCAACAAAAATGTTGGTGAGTTATAGGTTTAACCTATATATATATCAAATCGTAACAATAGACCACAAGATTTCATATTTCAATACACATCCCATACATAGAGATAAAAATCATTCATATGGTGAACACCTGGTAACCGACAATAACAAGATGCATATATAAGAATATCCCCATCATTCCGGGACACCCTTCGGATATGATATAAATTTCGAAGTACTAAAGCATCCGGTACTTTGGATGGGGTTTGTTAGGCCCAATAGATCTATCTTTAGGATTCGCGTCAATTAGGGTGTCTGTTCCCTAATTCTTAGATTACCAGACTTAATAAAAAGGGGCATATTCGATTTCGATAATTCAACCATAGAATGTAGTTTCACGTACTTGTGTCTATTTTGTAAATCATTTATAAAACCTGCATGTATTCTCATCCCAAAAATATTAGATTTTAAAAGTGGGACTATAACTCACTTTCACAGATTTTTACTTCGTCGGGAAGTAAGACTTGGCCACTGTTGATTCACGAACCTATAACAATATATACATATATATTAAAGTATGTTCAAAATATATTTACAACACTTTTAATATATTTTGATGTTTTAAGTTTATTAAGTCAGCTGTCCTCGTTAGTAACCTATAACTAGTTGTCCACAGTTAGATGTACAGAAATAAATCGATAAATATTATCTTGAATCAATCCACGACCCAGTGTATACGTATCTCAGTATTGATCACAACTCAAACTATATATATTTTGGAATCAACCTCAACCCTGTATAGCTAACTCCAACATTCACATATAGAGTGTCTATGGTTGTTCCGAAATATATATAGATGTGTCGACATGATAGGTCGAAACATTGTATACGTGTCTATGGTATCTCAAGATTACATAATATACAATACAAGTTGATTAAGTTATGGTTGGAATAGATTTGTTACCAATTTTCACGTAGCTAAAATGAGAAAAATTATCCAATCTTGTTTTACCCATAACTTCTTCATTTTAAATCCGTTTTGAGTGAATCAAATTGCTATGGTTTCATATTGAACTCTATTTTATGAATCTAAACAGAAAAAGTATAGGTTTATAGTCGGAAAAATAAGTTACAAGTCGTTTTTGTAAAGGTAGTCATTTCAGTCGAAAGAACGACGTCTAGATGACCATTTTAGAAAACATACTTCCACTTTGAGTTTAACCATAATTTTTGGATATAGTTTCATGTTCATAATAAAAATCATTTTCTCAGAATAACAACTTTTAAATCAAAGTTTATCATAGTTTTTAATTAACTAACCCAAAACAGCCCGCGGTGTTACTACGACGGCGTAAATCCGGTTTTACGGTGTTTTTCGTGTTTCCAGGTTTTAAATCATTAAGTTAGCATATCATATAGATATAGAACATGTGTTTAGTTGATTTTAAAAGTCAAGTTAGAAGGATTAACTTTTGTTTGCGAACAAGTTTAGAATTAACTAAACTATGTTCTAGTGATTACAAGTTTAAACCTTCGAATAAGATAGCTTTATATGTATGAATCGAATGATGTTATGAACATCATTACTACCTTAATTTCCTTGGATAAACCTACTGAAAAATAGAAAAATGGATCTAGCTTCAATGGATCCTTGGATGGCTCGAAGTTCTTGAAGCAGAATCATGACACGAAAACAAGTTCAAGTAAGATCATCACTTGAAATAAGATTGTTATAGTTATAGAAATTGAACCAAAGTTTGAATATAATTATTACCTTGTATTAGAATGATAACCTACTGTAAGAAACAAAGATTTCTTGAGGTTGGATGATCACCTTACAAGATTGGAAGTGAGCTAGCAAACTTGAAAGTATTCTTGATTTTATGAAACTAGAACTTTTGGAATTTATGAAGAACACTTAGAACTTGAAGATAGAACTTGAGAGAGATCAATTAGATGAAGAAAATTGAAGAATGAAAGTGTTTGTAGGTGTTTTTGGTCGTTGGTGTATGGATTAGATATAAAGGATATGTAATTTTGTTTTCATGTAAATAAGTCATGAATGATTACTCATATTTTTGTAATTTTATGAGATATTTCATGCTAGTTGCCAAATGATGGTTCCCACATGTGTTAGGTGACTCACATGGACTGCTAAGAGCTGATCATTGGAGTGTATATACCAATAGTACATACATCTAAAAGCTGTGTATTGTACGAGTACGAATACGGGTGCATACGAGTAGAATTGTTGATGAAACTGAACGAGGATGTAATTGTAAGCATTTTTTTTAAGTAGAAGTATTTTGATAAGTGTATTGAAGTCTTTTAAAAGTGTATAAATACATATTAAAACACTACATGTATATACATTTTAACTGAGTCGTTAAGTCATCGTTAGTCGTTACATGTAAGTGTTGTTTTGAAACCTTTAGGTTAACGATATTGTTAAATGTTGTTAACCCAATGTTTATAATATCAAATGAGATTTTAAATTATTATATTATCATGATATTATCATGTATGAATATCTCTTAATATGATATATATACATTAAATGTCTTTACAACGATAATCGTTACATATATGTCTCGTTCAAAAATCATTAAGTTAGTAGTCTTGTTTTTACATATGTAGTTCATTGTTAATATACTTTATGATATGTTTTCTTATCATAGTATCATGTTAACTATATATATATATCCATATATATGTCATCATATAGTTTTTACAAGTTTTAACGTTCGTGAATCACCGATCAACTTGGGTGGTCAATTGTCTATATGAAACATATTTCAATTAATCAAGTCTTAACAAGTTTGATTGCTTAACATGTTGGAAACATTTAATCATGTAAATATCAATCTCAATTAATATATATAAACATGGAAAAGTTCGGGTCACTACAGTACCTACTCGTTAAATAAATTTCGTCCCGAAATTTTAAGCTGTTGAAGGTGTTGACGAATCTTCTGGAAATAGATGCGAGTATTTCTTCTTCATCTGATCTTCACGCTCCCAGGTGAACTCGGGTCCTCTACGAGCATTCCATCGAACCTTAACAATTGGTATCTTGTTTTGCTTAAGCCTTTTAACCTCACGATCCATTATTTCGACGGGTTCTTCGATGAATTGAAGTTTTTCGTTGATTTGGATTTCATCTAACGGAATAGTGAGATCTTCTTTAGCAAAACATTTCTTTAAATTCAAGACGTGGAAAGTGTTATGTACAGCCGCGAGTTGTTGAGGTAACTCTAGTCGGTAAGCTACTGGTCCGACACGATCAATAATCTTGAATGGTCCAATATACCTTGGATTTAATTTCCCTCGTTTACCAAATCGAACAACGCCTTTCCAAGGTGCAACTTTAAGCATGACCATCTCTCCAATTTCAAATTCTATATCTTTTCTTTTAATGTCAGCGTAGCTCTTTTGTCGACTTTGGGCGGTTTTCAACCGTTGTTGAATTTGGATGATCTTCTCGGTAGTTTCTTGTATAATCTCCGGACCCGTAATCTGTCTATCCCCCACTTCACTCCAACAAATCGGAGACCTGCACTTTCTACCATAAAGTGCTTCAAACGGCGCCATCTCAATGCTTGAATGGTAGCTGTTGTTGTAGGAAAATTCTGCTAACGGTAGATGTCGATCCCAACTGTTTCCGAAATCAATAACACATGCTCGTAGCATGTCTTCAAGCGTTTGTATCGTCCTTTCGCTCTGCCCATCAGTTTGTGGATGATAGGCAGTACTCATGTCTAGACGAGTTCCTAATGCTTGCTATAATGTCTGCCAGAATCTTGAAATAAATCTGCCATCCCTATCAGAGATAATAGAGATTGGTATTCTATGTCTGGAGACGACTTCCTTCAAATACAGTCGTGCTAACTTCTCCATCTTGTCATCTTCTCTTATTGGTAGGAAGTGTGCTGATTTGGTGAGACGATCAACTATTACCCAAATAGTATCAAAACCACTTGCAGTCCTTGGCAATTTAGTGATGAAATCCATGGTAATGTTTTCCCATTTCCATTCCGGGATTTCGGGTTGTTGAAGTAGACCTGATGGTTTCTGATGCTCAGCTTTGACCTTAGAACACGTCAAACATTCTCCTACGTATTTAGCAACATCGGCTTTCATACCCGGCCACCAAAAATGTTTCTTGAGATCCTTGTACATCTTCCCCGTTCCAGGATGTATTGAGTATCTGGTTTTATGAGCTTCTCTAAGTACCATTTCTCTCATATCTCCAAATTTTGGTACCCAAATCCTTTCAGCCCTATACCGGGTTCCGTCTTCCCGAATATTAAGATGCTTCTCCGATCCTTTGGGTATTTCATCCTTTAAATTTCCCTCTTTTAAAACTCCTTGTTGCGCCTCCTTTATTTGAGTAGTAATGTTATTATGAATCATTATATTCATAGATTTTACTCGAATGGGTTCTCTATCCTTCCTGCTCAAGGCATCGGCTACCACATTTGCCTTCCCCGGGTGGTAACGAATCTCAAAGTCGTAATCATTCAATAATTCAATCCACCTACGCTGCCTCATATTCAGTTGTTTCTGATTAAATATGTGTTGAAGACTTTTGTGGTCGGTATATATAATACTTTTGACCCCATATAAGTAGTGCCTCCAAGTCTTTAATGCAAAAACAACCGCGCCTAATTCCAAATCATGCGTCGTATAATTTTGTTCGTGAATCTTCAATTGTCTAGACGCATAAGCAATCACCTTCGTTCGTTGCATTAATACACAACCGAGACCTTGCTTTGATGCATCACAATAAATCACAAAATCATCATTCCCTTCAGGCAATGACAATACAGGTGCCGTAGTTAGCTTTTTCTTCAATAACTGAAACGCTTTCTCTTGTTCATCATTCCATTCAAATTTCTTCCCTTTATGCGTTAATGCAGTCAAGGGTTTTGCTATTCTGGAAAACTCTTGGATGAACCTTCTGTAGTAACCAGCTAGTCCTAAAAACTGGCGTATGTGTTTCGGAGTTTTCGGGGTTTCCCACTTTTCAACAGTTTCTATCTTTGTCGGATCCACCTTAATACCTTCTTTGTTCACTATGTGACCGAGGAATTGAACTTCTTCCAACCAAAATGCACACTTTGAAAACTTAGCGTACAATTCTTCCTTCCTCAATACTTCTAACACCTTTCTCAAATGTTCACCGTGTTCTTGGTCATTCTTTGAGTAAATAAGTATGTCATCAATGAAAACAATGACAAACTTGTCAAGGTATGGTCCACACACTCGGTTCATAAGGTCCATGAACACAGCTGGTGCATTAGTTAAACCAAACGGCATGACCATAAACTCGTAATGACCGTAACGTGTTCTGAAAGCAGTCTTTGGAATATCATCTTCTTTCACCCGCATTTGATGATACCCGGAACGTAAGTCAATCTTTGAATAAACAGACGAGCCTTGTAGTTGATCAAATAAGTCGTCGATTCTCGGTAGTGGGTAGCGGTTCTTGATGGTAAGTTTGTTCAACTCTCGGTAGTCGATACACAACCTGAATGTACCATCTTTCTTCTTGACAAACAAAATAGGAGCTCCCCACGGTGATGTGCTTGGTCGAATGAAACCACGCTCTAAAAGTTCTTGTAATTGGCTTTGCAGTTCTTTCATCTCGCTGGGTGCGAGTCTGTAAGGAGCACGAGCTATTGGTGCAGCTCCTGGTACAAGATCTATTTGAAATTCAACGGATCGATGTGGGGGTAATCCCGGTAATTCTTTCGGAAATACATCGGGAAATTCTTTTGCAATGGGAACATCATTGATGCTCTTTTCTTCAGTTTGTACTTTCTCGACGTGTGCTAGAACAGCATAGCAACCTTTTCTTATTAGTTTTTGTGCCTTCAAATTACTAATAAGATGTAGCTTCGTGTTGCCCTTTTCTCCGTACACCATTAAGGGTTTTCCTTTTTCTCGTATAATGCGAATTGCATTTTTGTAACAAACGATCTCCGCTTTCACTTCTTTCAACCAGTCCATACCGATTATCACATCAAAACTCCCTAACTCTACTGGTATCAAATCAATCTTAAATGTTTCGCTAACCAGTTTAATTTCTCGATTCCGACATATATTATCTGCTGAAATTAATTTACCATTTGCTAATTCGAGTAAAAATTTACTATCCAAAGGCGTCAATGGACAACTTAATTTAGCACAAAAATCTCTACTCATATAGCTTCTATCCGCACCCGAATCAAATAAAACGTAAGCAGATTTATTGTCAATAAGAAACGTACCCGTAACAAGCTCCGGGTCTTCCTGTGCCTCTACCGCATTAATATTGAAAACTCTTCCACGGCCTTGTCCATTCGTGTTCTCCTGGTTCGGGCAATTTCTAATAATGTGGCCTGGTTTTCCACATTTATAACAAACTACATTGGCATAACTTGCTCCGACACTACTTGCTCCGCCATTACTCGTTCCGACACCATTTTTTCCTTTCGTTCTATTAACCCCTGGTCCGTAGACCTCACACTTCGCCGCGCTATGACCATTTCTTTTACACTTGTTGCAAAATTTGGTGCAGAACCCCGAGTGATTCTTTTCACACCTTTGGCATAGCTGCTTCTGATTGTTGTTGTTGTTGTTGCGGTTATTATTGTTGTTGGGATGATTGTTGTAGTTGCTGTTGTTGTTGTTGTTGTTGTTGTTGTTGTTGTTGTTGGGCCGTTTGTTGTAGTTGCGATTGATGTTGCGATTGTTGGGATAATTGTTGCGATTATTGTTGTAATTGCTGTTGTTGTTGTATTGGTGATTCTTATCACCGTTTTCCTCCCACTTTCTTTTGACTTGCTTCACATTGGCCTCTTCAGCAGTCTGTTCTTTAATTCTTTCTTCAATCTGGTTCACTAGTTTGTGAGCCATTCTACATGCCTGTTGTATGGAGGCGGGCTCGTGTGAACTTATATCTTCTTGGATTCTTTCCGGTAATCCTTTCACAAACGCGTCGATCTTCTCTTCCTCATCTTCGAATGCTCCCGGACACAATAGGCACAATTCTGTGAATCGTCTTTCGTACGTGGTAATATCAAATCCTTGGGTTCGTAACCCTCTAAGTTCTGTCTTGAGCTTATTGACCTCGGTTCTGGGACGGTACTTCTCGTTCATCAAGTGCTTGAATGCTGACCACGGTAGTGCGTACGCATCATCTTGTCCCACTTGCTCTAGATAGGTATTCCACCATGTTAACGCAGAACCTGTGAAGGTATGCGTAGCGTACTTCACTTTGTCCTCTTCAGTACACTTACTTATGGCAAACACCGATTCAACCTTCTAGGTCCACCGTTTCAATCCGATCGGTCCTTCGGTTCCATCAAATTCCAAAGGTTTGCAGGCAGTGAATTCTTTGTAGGTGCATCCTACATGATTTCCTGTACTGCTAGATCCAAGGTTATTGTTGGTATGTAGCGCAGCCTGTACTGCGGCTATGTTTGAAGCTAGAAAAGTACGGAATTCCTCTTCATTCATATTCACGGTGTGTCGAGTAGTCGGTGTCATTTCCTTCAAAATAGTTAAATGGAACAAGTTAATCATACAGAATATTAAGAGTAGTTAATAGTATTTCGTAGCATAATATGAACTCATTTATAAAAGCTTTTTCTTCATATTAGCATTTTATAAGTTTAAATTCGGGTAGTACCTACCCGTTAAGTTCATACTTAGTAGCTAATATACAATTCAACTACTACAATTCTATATGAAAAACTGATTATAATAATATTTCGCGTTCAAACTTTTATACAATATTTTACAAACTTACAATACCGCTTATTTTACATAAAGCATGAAATATAGCACACAATAACTTTGATACAAGATAGTTGTGAAGATAATTCTAGCTAGTACACAAGTCGTTCAGCAAAGGCAATAAAGACACGTAATTCATACGTCCAGAAACAAGTCATGCATTCTGGTTTTACTAGGACTACTTCCCATCCTTGGTCTTGTGCAACATAACCGTTATGGCCGTTGATAAGACAGCGTGTTGTAACGTCATCAAAGGGACGAGGGTTACGTAATGTCCAACAGTCCCGTAATAATCTAAAAACCTCATTTCTTACCCCAATTACCGACTCCGTCACTTGTGGAAACGTTTTGTTTAATAGTTGTAGCCCGATGTTCTTGTTCTCACTTTGGTGAGAAGCGAACATTACTAATCCGTAAGCATAACATGCTTCTTTATGTTGCATGTTAGCCGCTTTTTCTAAATCACGAAGTCCAATATTCGGATATATTGAGTCAAAATAATTTCTTAACCCGTTGCGTAAAATAGCATTTGGGTTCCCCGCAATATATGCGTCAAAGTAAACACATCGTAACTTATGGGTTTCCCAATGTGATATCCCCCATCTTTCAAACGAAAGTCTCTTATAAACCAAGACATTCTTGGAACGTTCTTCGAATGTCTTACAAACTGATCTCGCCTTAAATAGTTGTGCCGAAGAATTCTGGCCGACTCTAGACAAGATTTCATCAATCATGTCTCCGGGTAGGTCTCTTAAAATATTGGGTTGTCTATCCATTTTGTGTTTTTAAACTGTAAAATAGACAAGAGTTAGATTCATAAAAAAATACTTATTAATACAAGCAATTTTTACATATATCATAAAGCATAAGAACACTATATTACATATATTACACCACACGAATACAACTATCTTATTCCGACTCGCTCGTTTCTTCTTCTTCGGTTTTGGTTCGTTTTGCCAAGTTTCTAGGGATATATGATGTTCCCCTAATACGAGCCGTCGTTGTCCACATTGGTTTAGAAAAACCTGGTGGTTTAGAGGTTCCCGGGTCATTGTTACAACTTAAGGACTTCGGGGGTTGACGATACATATAAAGTTCATCGGGGTTGGAATTAGATTTCTCTATTTTTATGCCCTTTCCCTTATTATTTTCTTTTGCCTTTTTAAATTCAGTTGGGGTAATTTCTATAACATCATCAGAATTCTCGTCGGAATCCGATTCATCGGAGAATTGGTAATCCTCCCAATATTTTGCTTCCTTGGCGGAAACACCATTGACCATAATTAACTTTGGTCGGTTGGTTGAGGATTTTCTTTTACTTAACCGTTTTATTATTTCCCCCACCGGTTCTATTTCTTCATCCGGTTCCGATTCTTCTTCCGGTTCCGATTCTTCTTCCGGTTCCGACTCTTCTTCCGGTTCCTCTTCGGGAACTTGTGAATCAGTCCACAAATCATTCCAATTTACATTTGACTCTTCATTATTATTAGGTGAGTCAATGGGACTTGTTCTAGAGGTAGACATCTATCACATAATATCAAACACGTTAAGAGATTAATATATCACATAATATTCATATGTTAAAAATATATAGTTTCCAACAAAAATGTTAAGCAATCATTTTTAAAGAAAACACGGTCGAAGTCCAGACTCACTAATGCATCCTAACAAACTCGATAAGACACACTAATGCAAATTTTCTGGTTCTCTAAGACCAACGCTCGGATACCAACTGAAATGTCCCGTTCTTATTGATTAAAAACGTTCCATATTAATTGATTTCGTTGCGAGGTTTTGACCTCTATATGAGACGTTTTTCAAAGACTGCATTCATTTTTAAAACAAACCATAACCTTTATTTCATAAATAAAGGTTTAAAAAGCTTTACGTAGATTATCAAATAATGATAATCTAAAATATCCTGTTTACACACGACCATTACATAATGGTTTACAATACAAATATGTTACATCGAAATCAGTTTCTTGAATGCAGTTTTTACACAATATCATACAAACATGGACTCCAAATCTTGTCCTTATTTTAGTATGCAACAGCGGAAGCTCTCAATATTCACCTGAGAATAAACATGCTTTAAACGTCAACAAAAATGTTGGTGAGTTATAGGTTTAACCTATATATATATCAAATCGTAACAATAGACCACAAGATTTCATATTTCAATACACATCCCATACATAGAGATAAAAATCATTCATATGGTGAACACCTGGTAACCGACAATAACAAGATGCATATATAAGAATATCCCCATCATTCCGGGACACCCTTCGGATATGATATAAATTTCGAAGTACTAAAGCATCCGGTACTTTGGATGGGGTTTGTTAGGCCCAATAGATCTATCTTTAGGATTCGCGTCAATTAGGGTGTCTGTTCCCTAATTCTTAGATTACCAGACTTAATAAAAAGGGGCATATTCGATTTCGATAATTCAACCATAGAATGTAGTTTCACGTACTTGTGTCTATTTTGTAAATCATTTATAAAACCTGCATGTATTCTCATCCCAAAAATATTAGATTTTAAAAGTGGGACTATAACTCACTTTCACAGATTTTTACTTCGTCGGGAAGTAAGACTTGGCCACTGTTGATTCACGAACCTATAACAATATATACATATATATTAAAGTATGTTCAAAATATATTTACAACACTTTTAATATATTTTGATGTTTTAAGTTTATTAAGTCAGCTGTCCTCGTTAGTAACCTATAACTAGTTGTCCACAGTTAGATGTACAGAAATAAATCGATAAATATTATCTTGAATCAATCCACGACCCAGTGTATACGTATCTCAGTATTGATCACAACTCAAACTATATATATTTTGGAATCAACCTCAACCCTGTATAGCTAACTCCAACATTCACATATAGAGTGTCTATGGTTGTTCCGAAATATATATAGATGTGTCGACATGATAGGTCGAAACATTGTATACGTGTCTATGGTATCTCAAGATTACATAATATACAATACAAGTTGATTAAGTTATGGTTGGAATAGATTTGTTACCAATTTTCACGTAGCTAAAATGAGAAAAATTATCCAATCTTGTTTTACCCATAACTTCTTCATTTTAAATCCGTTTTGAGTGAATCAAATTGCTATGGTTTCATATTGAACTCTATTTTATGAATCTAAACAGAAAAAGTATAGGTTTATAGTCGGAAAAATAAGTTACAAGTCGTTTTTGTAAAGGTAGTCATTTCAGTCGAAAGAACGACGTCTAGATGACCATTTTAGAAAACATACTTCCACTTTGAGTTTAACCATAATTTTTGGATATAGTTTCATGTTCATAATAAAAATCATTTTCTCAGAATAACAACTTTTAAATCAAAGTTTATCATAGTTTTTAATTAACTAACCCAAAACAGCCCGCGGTGTTACTACGACGGCGTAAATCCGGTTTTACGGTGTTTTTCGTGTTTCCAGGTTTTAAATCATTAAGTTAGCATATCATATAGATATAGAACATGTGTTTAGTTGATTTTAAAAGTCAAGTTAGAAGGATTAACTTTTGTTTGCGAACAAGTTTAGAATTAACTAAACTATGTTCTAGTGATTACAAGTTTAAACCTTCGAATAAGATAGCTTTATATGTATGAATCGAATGATGTTATGAACATCATTACTACCTTAATTTCCTTGGATAAACCTACTGAAAAATAGAAAAATGGATCTAGCTTCAATGGATCCTTGGATGGCTCGAAGTTCTTGAAGCAGAACCATGACACGAAAACAAGTTCAAGTAAGATCATCACTTGAAATAAGATTGTTATAGTTATAGAAATTGAACCAAAGTTTGAATATAATTATTACCTTGTATTAGAATGATAACCTACTGTAAGAAACAAAGATTTCTTGAGGTTGGATGATCACCTTACAAGATTGGAAGTGAGCTAGCAAACTTGAAAGTATTCTTGATTTTATGAAACTAGAACTTTTGGAATTTATGAAGAACACTTAGAACTTGAAGATAGAACTTGAGAGAGATCAATTAGATGAAGAAAATTGAAGAATGAAAGTGTTTGTAGGTGTTTTTGGTCGTTGGTGTATGGATTAGATATAAAGGATATGTAATTTTGTTTTCATGTAAATAAGTCATGAATGATTACTCATATTTTTGTAATTTTATGAGATATTTCATGCTAGTTGCCAAATGATGGTTCCCACATGTGTTAGGTGACTCACATGGACTGCTAAGAGCTGATCATTGGAGTGTATATACCAATAGTACATACATCTAAAAGCTGTGTATTGTACGAGTACGAATACGGGTGCATACGAGTAGAATTGTTGATGAAACTGAAAGAGGATGTAATTGTAAGCATTTTTGTTAAGTAGAAGTATTTTGATAAGTGTATTGAAGTCTTTCAAAAGTGTATAAATACATATTAAAACACTACATGTATATACATTTTAACTGAGTCGTTAAGTCATCGTTAGTCGTTACATGTAAGTGTTGTTTTGAAACCTTTAGGTTAACGATCTTGTTAAATGTTGTTAACCCAATGTTTATAATATCAAATGAGATTTTAAATTATTATATTATCATGATATTATCATGTATGAATATCTCTTAATATGATATATATACATTAAATGTCTTTACAACGATAATCGTTACATATATGTCTCGTTCAAAAATCATTAAGTTAGTAGTCTTGTTTTTACATATGTAGTTCATTGTTAATATACTTTATGATATGTTTTCTTATCATAGTATCATGTTAACTATATATATATATATCCATATATATGTCATCATATAGTTTTTACAAGTTTTAACGTTCGTGAATCACCGATCAACTTGGGTGGTCAATTGTCTATATGAAACATATTTCAATTAATCAAGTCTTAACAAGTTTGATTGCTTAACATGTTGGAAACATTTAATCATGTAAATATCAATCTCAATTAATATATATAAACATGGAAAAGTTCGGGTCACTACATTTAAGTCCTTAAAAAGTGATTAAATACATTATATATACGATATATGTATAAACATTATAGGTCATAAGTATTTATGTCAAATAACGTTACGTATGGTTATCGTTTTTAAAACTTAAGTTAGTAGTTTCAAAATATACTTATAACTTATTGTTATTAATACAAAATGAGATATTAAAACATCCATAAATCATGTTAAATATGTATATATACATATATATACACAAACGTATAATTATCATATATTATATAGTTCGTGATATCATCGGTCAAACTAGACGGTCAAACGTTGTGTAAAACTCTTTTCGAAAACATAAGTTTCAATAATTTGGATTGCTTATCATGTTGGTAAGGTTTAATTTATGTAAATATTAATCTTATAAGTATAAATTGATCGAAAAAGTCCGGGTCATTACAGTACCTACCCGTTAAATAAATTTCGTCCCGAAATTTTAAAATTGTACCTATTTTGCGTCATCGGGAAACAAGTGTGGATACTTTTGTTTCATCTGATCCTCTCGTTCCCAAGTAAACTCAGGACCTCTTCGAGCATTCCAACGAACCTTAACGATCGGTATATTGCTCTGTTTGAGCCGTTTAATTTCACGATCCATGATTTCGATTGGTTCTTCGATGAATTGTAGTTTCTCGTCGACATGAATTTCTTCAAGAGGAATGGTGAGGTCTTCCTTTGCAAGACACTTTTTAAGGTTTGAGACGTGAAATGTATTATGTACTCCGGCGAGTTGTTGTGGTAACTCGAGTCGATAAGCTACCGGTCCAATGCGTTCGATGATCTTGAACGGGCCTACGTACCTTGGGTTCAGTTTACCCCTTTTGCCGAAACGTATTACACCTTTCCATGGTGATACCTTTAACATAACCATGTCACCGATCTGAAACTCTAATGGTTTCCTTCGAACATCAGCGTAGCTCTTTTGGCGACTACGGGCTGTTTTCAATCTCTCCTTAATTTGTACTATCTTTTCAGTAGTTTCATGTATGATCTCGGGACCAGTTAATTGTCGATCTCCTACTTCATTCCAACAAATAGGAGATCTACACTTCCTTCCATACAGTGCTTCGAATGGTGCAGCTTTAATGCTCGCATGATAACTATTATTATACGAGAATTCTGCTAACGGTAAATACTTATCCCATCCGTTTCCAAAATCGATCACACATGCCCTGAGCATGTCTTCAAGAGTCTGAATTGTTCTTTCACTCTGCCCGTCAGTTTGCGGATGATATGCGGTACTCATATCCAAACGAGTTCCTAGTGCCTCTTGTAGTGATTGCCAGAACTTTGAGGTAAATCTACTATCACGATCGGATATAATGGAAATAGGTATTCCATGCCTTGAAACAATTTCCTTTATATATAATCGTAATAATTTCTCCATTCTATCCGTTTCCTTTATAGGCAAGAAATGTGCAGATTTGGTAAGACGATCAACAATTACCCAAATGGTGTCGTATCCCCAGGCAGTCTTTGGTAACTTTGTGATGAAATCCATGGTAATACCGTCCCATTTCCATTCTGGAATTTCTGGTTGTTGAAGTAACCCTGACGGCTTCTGGTGTTCTGCTTTGACTTTGGAACAAGTTAAACATTCCCCAACATATGTTGCAACGTCTGTCTTTAAATTAGGCCACCAATAATGCGTCTTAAGATCTTGATACATCTTTCCAACTCCAGGATGTATCAAGTATCTTGTCTTATGTGCCTCATTCAATATTAACTTCCTTAATCCACCCAACTTTGGTACCCAAATACGGTTTGCAAAATATCGAATTCCATCTTCCCGCATAATGAGTTGTTTCCCATACTTCTTCATTATTTCATTTCCTATGTTTTCTTTAGTAAGAGCTTCTCGTTGAGCCTCTTTGATTTGTTTGTTGAGATTCATGCGAATTTTTATGTTCATTGCTCGTACTCGAATTGGTTCTCGTTCCTTTCTGCTTAAAGCGTCAGCCACTACATTCGCTTTCCCGGGATGATAGCGAATCTCACAATCGTAGTCGTTTATCAGCTCGACCCACCTACGTTGCCTCATGTTCAGCTGTTTCTGATCGAAAATATGTTGAAGACTTTTATGATCAGTAAACACAGTGCATCTAACCCCATATAAGTAGTGTCTCCATATCTTTAACGCAAACACGACTGCTCCCAGTTCTAGATCAAGCGTCGTATAATTCCGCTCGTGAATCTTCAATTGTCGAGATGCGTATGCAATAACTTTCTTTCGTTGCATAAGAACACAACCAAAACCTTGTCGCGAAGCGTCACAATATATTTCAAAATCATCGTTCCCTTCAGGTAACGATAAAATAGGCGCCGTAGTTAACTTCTTCTTCAGTAATTGAAATGCGTTCTCCTGCTCCGAGGTCCATTCGTATTTCTTCCCTTTTTGCGTTAATGCTGTCAACGGCTTAGCTATTCGGGAAAAATCTTGAATAAACCTTCTATAATAACCGGCTAAACCCAAAAATTGGCGTATCTGCATTGGTGTTTTAGGAGTCTCCCATTTTTCAATGGCCTCAATTTTAGCTGGATCAACCTGAATTCCTTTGCTACTAACAACGTGACCAAGAAATTGCACTTCTTTCAACCAGAAAGCACACTTAGAAAATTTAGCGTATAGCTGTTCTTTTCTCAACAACTCTAATATCAACCTTAAATGCTGCTCATGCTCTTGCTCACTCTTGGAATAGATAAGAATGTCATCAATGAAAACAATAACAAACTTATCTAAATATGGACTACAAACTCGATTCATGAGGTCCATGAATACAGCTGGCGCATTTGTCAACCCAAACGGCATGACCAAAAATTCGTAATGACCATAACGTGTCCGAAAAGCAGTTTTCGGTATATCTTCTTCTTTGACGCGTAATTGATGATAGCCCGATCTTAGGTCAATTTTCGAGTACACACATGATCCTTGGAGTTGATCAAATAAGTCGTCAATTCTCGGTAGTGGATACCGATTTTTGATAGTTAACTTATTTAATTCACGATAATCTATACACATCCTAAAAGATCCATCTTTCTTTTTAACAAATAGAATCGGAGCTCCCCACGGTGAAGTACTTGGTCGTATGAATCCACGATCCAGTAATTCTTTTAACTGACTCTGAAGTTCTTTTAACTCGGACGGTGCAAGTCTATATGGAGCACGGGCAACTGGTGCAGCTCCTGGTACTAAATCTATTTGAAATTCTACAGATCTAAATGGAGGTAATCCCGGCAACTCTTCCGGAAAAACTTCAGGAAAATCTCTTGCCACAGGCACGTCGTTGATGCACTTCTCTTTTTCTTTCTTTTCGACTTTATTAACATGTGCTAGAATAGCATAACATCCCTTTTCTAAACACTTCTTGGCTTTCAAACAGCTAATGAGTTTTAGCTTTGAGTTACCCTTCTCTCCATAAATCATCACCGGCATTTTATCCTTACAAAGAATGCGAATTGCCTTCTTGGCATACACAACTTCAGCTCCTACTTTGGACATCCAGTCCATGCCGACTATTACATCAAAACTTCCTAATTCTACGGGTATTAAGTCAATTTTAAATGTTTCTCCGGCTAAATTTATTTTACAATCACGGCAAATTTTATCGGCTTTAATTAGTTTACCATTAGCTAACTCAATCATGTACTTAGCATCTAGAGGTAATGATGAACAATTCAATTTAGCGTAAAAGCCTCTACTCACGTAACTTCTATCGGCACCAGTATCAAATATAATAGATGCGGATAAGTTATTAATGGTAAACGTACCCGTAACAAGCTCCGGGTCTTCACACGCCTCTCTAGCATTAATAACAAATGCTCTTCCACGTGCAGATCCATTATTCTTCTCTGGATTTGGACACTGGCTCTTATAGTGACCTTGTTTTCCACACCCATAACAAGTAATGGTAGCCAAAGCAGTTCTATTTGCATTGGTGGCAGGAGTCTTGGTACCATTTGTATTTGTAACGAGGGCCCTACAATCTTCAGCAAGATGACCCTTTCGATTACATTTGTTGCATACCACATTACAGTAGCCAGAGTGATGTTTGTGGCATCGGTTACATAAAGGATTTTGTCCTTTGTAACCAAAGCTTAAACCACTACCCGCACCTTGCGTGATTTCTTGTTTCTTAAAAGATTGTTGTTGGTTACCTCGATCATAATTTCCATTCCACTTTCTTTTGTTACCTGATACCTTCACATCAGTATTGGATACTTTCTTATCCATGATAACCTGATCCATTAGCTCGTTTGCCATGGTTATAGCTTCATGAATTGTCTTAGGTTTCGATGCTGTAACATTTGCCTTGACCTTTTTGGGCAAACCATCTTTGTACATTTCAATCTTCCGTTCTTCGGTTGGGACCAATTCAGGACATAGCAAAACTAATTCCATGAATCGCTGATTGTAGTTGGTGATTTCAGTACCAATAACCTTCAGACTTCGTAATTCATCTTCCAACTTCCTAACCTCGTTCCTTGGACAATATTCGTTGATTAACATTGTTTTGAATTCTTCCCATGGAGTATCATAAGCTACATCTCCTCCTACAGCCTTCACAAAATTTTTCCACCACGTGAGTGCACTATCTTGTAAAGTGCACGATGCATACTTGGTCATGTCCTTTTCAACACAACCACTGATTTTAAACACAGTCTCCATCTTTTCTGTAACAACCCAAACCGTAACCGACCAAACACGACGAAATTGCAAAAAAAAAAAAAAAAAAATTTGTTGTTCCAGGCCATCGGCGCGCCGCGCCAAAAGGGCCGCGCGCCGCGCCAAACCCCTGCTGTTACCGGAAAGTTTAAATGCGAAAAAGATGAACGTGTTCCCGGCATATTTAACCAAAACGCTTTTAACCATACATTCATATATGTAAAACTAGCACATAACTAAGGTATGAACAAGTTTTACAAGGTGGGGCCCACACGTGCCCAAAACGCCACTAAGTTTAAAATACAATGTTTAATACAAATTAGAGTTTCGACCACAAAAAGTTTAATTGCCAAACGACACAACGAGCATGGTGTTTGGGGTTAAACTACCCAAGTCTCGGTCAAACTCCAAGCCATAACCCAAAAGTGCTTCCTAATCATCGAAGCGGGAAACTCAATCCAAGGTAATGCCCTTACCCTTATCCACACACGAACCTATAAAAAGGTAAACAACGAGAGGGTAAGCAAAGCTTAGTGAGCACAATAATTATACATACACATATATAATCTACTTACTCGCATCACTTACACAACATCATATCCGAGTTTAACAATTCATCAAGCATGCTACATTAATAAGCATATACCAATAAATCACAATCCCACAAGTAGCTAATAGTACAATAGCATACAATTCATAAATTAATACTTCCAATACATAATTCACATAACTTTGGTTAACCAATTCGAACACGGGAAGCGGTACTTACAAGACCGTTGGAGTTCATAACGTCCACTAGTGTTACTTACACACCGCGTAATCACTAGTCCCCTGGTGATGTCTTAAACACCGCGACTAACTCACCCTTACAACAATGTGGCGTCTTAAACACCGCGACGAATCCACACTTCATTCAATACAATGAGTGGTGTCTTAATCACCGCGACACTTCCACTCCCATGACATTGTGGTGTCTTAAACACCGCGACAATACCACAAGTCAATCATACCATGAGTAGTGTCTTAAACACCGCGACAATGCTACTCGTTACTTAGAATGTGGTGTCTTAAACACCGCGACAATACCACATTCGTGCAACACAAATAAATACATTATATACACATACGCATAATTATTCCACTCACCTTAAACCTTCGGTGATTATTAAACCAAGCTTGAATTTCAAGGTAACGTACCTATTTCACAAGCATATAATTAATCAATCAACTTGGCCTAATCTCATAACACACACCATCCTAGGTCATCTTGACCCATTTTGACACTTAACCCTAATTTGGGTCATTCTTACCAAAAACCCTAACTCTTGGCACTCAAGGCCTTCATACACTTTAAATCACTAGGTTTTAACACAAAACACTAACGTTAACCAATCTTGGTCCATTTTGACCCGTTTGACTCAATAAAAGTCAATACACCCATTTTGGGTCATTTATACCCAAATCACACCCATTTTCACTTCCTTAAGGTGTTCTAGCAAATTATTAGCCAATTAGGGTTTCATAACAACAATTAATACATTTAAAACCTTAGCTTACACACAATTGAGTCTACATGACCCAATTTACCCAAGAACCCCCAATTTACCAACAAATGGGTTTTATGAGTAACACTAACTCAAACCCTAACCCATACACGAAATCAAAACAAGAATTGAAAGTTAAGGCATACCACAACTATCAAGATGTAGCAATTGACGAGATGAACAACTTTAGAACTTGGACTTTAGCAAGAAACCTTCTTCTTCTTCTCCAAAATGGGATCTCTCTCTCTAGAACTCACTTCTCTCTCTAGAATTGAATTAGGAAGATAAGGTTGGTGAAAAGGGGAGTAAATGAGCTCCCAAACAACTGAACCAAGCCTTAAAGTCGGCCTTGAAGTGAATTTCCCAAAATGCCCTTGATTTAAATTTAAATAAATAAGAGGGGCTGTCTGCACGATTTTGCGCGGCGCGCCATTAGGCCGCGCGGCGCGCCAATGGACAGAAACTGGTTCCTAGCTCCTTTTGAAATATAAAACCAATCCCACAACAAAGTTAACTTCTATACATTATATACAATAATTACACGGGTCTTACAACTCTCCCCCACTTATTCGGATTGCGTCCTCGCGATCCAAGCCGCATGACAAGCGGGAAGATAAACCAACACAAACTCTTCGGGCTCCCATGTAAACTCGGAACCTTTATTCCGTCGCCATTGAACTTTGTAGGTCCTAACCTCTTTATGTCTCAACCGTTTGACCTTTTCATCAAGTATCGCAATTGGCTCTTCAACATACTCCAACTTATTGTTTAGCTCAATTTCATCTAAAGGCATCCATGAAGAATCATCCGCAAGGCACTTACGGAGGTGAGAAACATGAAACGTGTTATGGATCCCCGCAAGCTCTTCGGGCAATTCCAATCGATATGCAACTTCACCAACACGAGCTAAAACTTTAAACGGTCCAATAAACCGAGGACCAAACTTTCCCCGTTTTCGAAATCGAATAATACCCTTCCATGGCGAAACCTTAAGCATAACCATGTCGCCCTCTTGGAATTCGATCGTTCGTCTACGTTTATCGGCATACGACTTTTGCCTATCTTGAGCCTTCTTCAAATGCTCCCGAATAATATCAATCTTGTTATTCGTCTCTAAAACCAAATCGGTACTTCCGATTTCTCTTTGACCTACTTCTCCCCAACAAATGGGAGTTCGACACCTTCGGCCATAAAGCATCTCGTAAGGTGGCATCCCGATACTAGTATGAAAACTATTATTGTATGAGAATTCCACCAAAGGTAAATGCTCATCCCAACTACCACCAAAATCAATGATGCACGCCCGTAGCATATCTTCCAAAGTTTGATTCGTACGCTCGGTTTGACCGTCCGTTTGAGGATGATACGCCGTGCTCAACTTTAATTGTGTACCCATATCTTCATGAAACTTTTCCCAAAATCGAGATGTAAAACAGGTATCTCGATCCGAAATAATAGATATAGGAACGCCATGTCGCGAGACCACTTCCTTGATAAACAACTTAGCCAAGGCCTCCGACGATATTGCTTCTTTAATGGGAAGAAACAAGGCACTTTTCGTCAACCGGTCCACGATCACCCAAATCGAATCATATTGAGTTCTCGCCGTCTTAGGTAACTTAGTGATAAAATCCATGGTAATGTGCTCCCATTTCCACTTCGGGATTTCTAACGGTTGCAACTTACCATACGGCTTTTGATGCTCGGCTTTAACTTGCAAACAAGTAACACATCGTTCGACGTATTTTACAACATCGCGTTTCATGCCCGGCCACCAATAATCTTTCTTCAAGTCATGATACATTTTCGTCGCGCCCGGATGAATGGAATATTTCGACTTATGTGCTTCATCGAGTAGCACCCGTCGGTAATCACCCGTCTTAGGCACCCACACCCTTCCTTGAAAGGACAACAAACCCCGCGGACCCATAGTAATAAACTCCGATTGGCCCACAATTCGTTCCGTGTGCTTATCGTGAACATAAGCCTCTATTTGGTCTTCACCCATCTTTTCAAGAAAGTCGTTAGTGATAATCAAACGTAACGATGTTATACGTATCGCCGGATGTTGAGTCTTTCGACTTAACGCATCCGCGACCACATTCGCCTTACCCGGATGGTAAAGTATCTCACAATCATAATCTTTCACCACATCCATCCATCTACGTTGACGATAATTCAAATCCCTTTGAGTAAAAAGGTGTTTCAAATTCTTATGATCCGAATATATCGTACACTTGACACCATACAAGTAGTGGCGCCAAATTTTCAACGAATGCACAACCGCCGCCATTTCAAGATCATGAGTCGGGTACCTCGTTTCGTGTTCCTTTAATTGCCGAGAGGCATAAGCAATGACTTTACCCCTTTGCATAAGAACGCACCCGAGCCCATTTAAGGAAGCATCACAATAAACCACCATGTCTTCGACGCCTTCCGGTAACACTAACACCGGAGCTTGACACAACTTCTCTTTCAATAATTGAAAAGCAATTTCTTGCTCGTTTTCCCAATTGAACTTAGCACTCTTCCTCGTCAACTTTGTTAATGGAGAAGCAATCTTAGAAAAGTCTTGGATAAACCGACGATAATAACCGGCCAATCCGAGAAAACTTCGGATCTCCGTGGGCGTAGTCGGTCGTCCCCAACTCTTCACCGTCTCAATCTTCCCCGGATCCACTTAGATACCGCTTTCGTTCACAATGTGACCAAGGAATTGAACCTCCCTTAGCCAAAATTCACATTTAGAGAACTTTGCATACAACTTCTCTTTTCTTAGCGTCTTCAAAACTTCACGCAAGTGACGTTCATGTTCGTGCATACTTTTCGAGTAGACTAGTATGTCGTCAATGAACACAATAACCGACTTGTCCAACATAGGTTGGCACACCCGGTTCATAAGATCCATGAATGCCGCCTGTGCATTCGTAAGACCGAAGGGCATAACTACAAATTCATAATGCCCGTAACGTGTTCGGAAAGCCGTTTTCTCAATATCTTCCTCACGGACCCGCATTTGGTGATAGCCGGACCGTAGGTCGATCTTAGAGAAATACGTTGCGCCTTGAAGTTGATCAAACAAATCGTCGATCCTAGGTAGTGGATAACGATTCTTGATCGTCACTTTATTCAACTCACGGTAATCAATGCACATACGCATACTACCGTCTTTCTTCTTCACAAATAAGACCGGAGCGCCCCATGGCGAAGCACTCGGTCGGATAAAACCCTTCTCGAGCAATTCTTGAATTTGATTCAATAACTCTTGCATCTCCGTTGGTGCTAAACGATAAGGAGTTTTAGCAATGGGGGTAGCCCCCGGAACCAACTCGATGCGAAATTCTACTTGTCTCTCCGCCGGAACACCCGGTAACTCATCCGGAAAGACATCTTCAAACTCATTAACTACCGGAATTTCACGAATAGGTGGTGGCTCATTACGAGTGTCGACAACATGAGCAAGGAAAGCCATACCACCGGTAATAACGTGACGTCGTGCCCGAGCAAAAGTGCATATCGGCACCGATCTCCTTCGTTTGTCACCATGAATAATCATCTCTCCCCCACTTGGGGTCTTTACACGAATAAACTTGTCGTGGCATGCAATATCGGCTCTATAACGATCGAGCCAATCCATACCAACGACTACATCAAAATCACCCAAAGTCATCGGAATAAGATCAATTTCGAAACTTTCGGCGACAAACACAACATTGCAATTTTTACACACATCAACCACTAGCGCCGTCTTGCCATCCGCTATTTCAACTTCTACCGGACGACTCAACTTTACTAGCGGTTTATTTAACTTAGGCACAAATCTTGGAGATACGAAAGACAAATTAGCACCACTATCAAAAAGTATCCGAGCCGGATTAGAATTAACCATGAAAGTACCTGAAACGACTTCATTGGATTGTTTAGCTTCTTCGTTAGACATCAAGTAGTTACGACCCCTAGCCGTACCCGCTGCCTTCTCTATCCGCTTAGCATTATCATTACGCAACTCGGGACACTCGGGTTTCTTGTGTCCCTCCTTCCCACAATTGTAGCAAGTGAATTTTGTAGTAGAAGATGGTTTGGTACAATCACGAGCCATATGCCCCCTTCGCCCACAATTATGACAAGTATAGGGGAAATCCCCCGAGGCACCTTTCTTCACACTCCCCACACTCTCGGTTGGGCCTTTCTTTGACTTCTTGCTTGAAAAATTTGAGTGACTCGAACCTTCATACTTTCTCTTCCTCAACACAATCGCTTCAAACCCTTTCGCCATATTAAACAACTCATCGAAGCTCTTCACCACGTTTACGCTAATCTTTTCTTGATAACTATCATTCAAGGTTCAATAGAAATCTTCTTTCAACATTTTATCATTCCCGACATACTCCGGGCAAAATTGCGTCTTGGACAAGAACACGGATTTGAGAGTGTTCAAGTCCATCGACCCTTGCCTCAAGGTACGTAGCTCATCCTTAAGTCTTGTAAGATCGGCCGAAGTTCGGTACTCATCGAAGAACTCCGCTTTAAATTCCTCCCAAGTGAAGTCCATACATTGTTCTTGACCATAGAGTTGGATCTTAGCATCCCACCACAATTTCGCGTCACCCCTTAACATGCTACAACCATACCTAGTCTTCTTGTCGGGTGGACACTCACAGGTACGGAAGGCCCCCTCCATATCGGAGATGAATCGGGCACTCTTAAGTGGGTCCCGATCGCCCTCAAAAGTAGAAGGTTGAGCATCCCTAAAGTTCTTGAAGAAAAAGTCACGCCTTCCCCCATTTTCTTCTTGAAGAGCAATCTTAATTTGCTCCTTAACCAAAGTGACGACTTGTTCGTCAATCGTCTCGAGAAACATCTTCTTAACATCTTCGCGAAACTCCGCCTTTTGGCGTTGAAAGATGGCCTCAACCTTGGCCGTGAACTCGGGGTCCTCGCTCGTGCCCCCAATATCGGTGTCGTGTCCGTTTCTCATCTTCATTCTATAAAACGGAAAAGATTAAACAACGAAACTAAAGACATGACACATATATACATATACACCATACCACTCCATCTCGCTCGACAATCGTCGTACATCGCTTGTTTGACACGATTTGCACCCGTAGTAAGGGTAGCTAATCATTACTACGCGAGCACGTCGCGTTAACTCGCTAGTACAACGTTCATTTCGCTCGATGATTGCTATACAACACAAACAATAACGCATGATTAGTTCATATAAACCTATGCGCTAACCAAGACCCGGTCCGACCCAAAGTCCTACAAGTCCGCACAATGCACACACAAAAGTCTAAGTCTAGGCGCCTATCTCAAGTCACCTAAATCCCTTAGACCATGCTCTGATACCACTTGTAACAACCCAAACCGTAACCGACCAAACACGACGAAATTGCAAACAAAAACAAAAAAAAATTTGTTGTTCCAGGCCATCGGCGCGCCGCGCCAAAAGGGCCGCGCGCCGCGCCAAACCCCTGCTGTTACCGGAAAGTTTAAATGCGAAAAAGATGAACGTGTTCCCGGCATATTTAACCAAAACGCTTTTAACCATACATTCATATATGTAAAACTAGCACATAACTAAGGTATGAACAAGTTTTACAAGGTGGGGCCCACACGTGCCCAAAACGCCACTAAGTTTAAAATACAATGTTTAATACAAATTAGAGTTTCGACCACAAAAAGTTTAATTGCCAAACGACACAACGAGCATGGTGTTTGGGGTTAAACTACCCAAGTCTCGGTCAAACTCCAAGCCATAACCCAAAAGTGCTTCCTAATCATCGAAGCGGGAAACTCAATCCAAGGTAATGCCCTTACCCTTATCCACACACGAACCTATAAAAAGGTAAACAACGAGAGGGTAAGCAAAGCTTAGTGAGCACAATAATTATACATACACATATATAATCTACTTACTCGCATCACTTACACAACATCATATCCGAGTTTAACAATTCATCAAGCATGCTACATTAATAAGCATATACCAATAAATCACAATCCCACAAGTAGCTAATAGTACAATAGCATACAATTCATAAATTAATACTTCCAATACATAATTCACATAACTTTGGTTAACCAATTCGAACACGGGAAGCGGTACTTACAAGACCGTTGGAGTTCATAACGTCCACTAGTGTTACTTACACACCGCGTAATCACTAGTCCCCGGGTGATGTCTTAAACACCGCGACTAACTCACCCTTACAACAATGTGGCGTCTTAAACACCGCGACGAATCCACACTTCATTCAATACAATGAGTGGTGTCTTAATCACCGCGACACTTCCACTCCCATGACATTGTGGTGTCTTAAACACCGCGACAATACCACAAGTCAATCATACCATGAGTAGTGTCTTAAACACCGCGACAATGCTACTCGTTACTTAGAATGTGGTGTCTTAAACACCGCGACATTACCACATTCGTGCAACACAAATAAATACATTATATACACATACGCATAATTATTCCACTCACCTTAAACCTTCGGTGATTATTAAACCAAGCTTGAATTCCAAGGTAACGTACCTATTTCACAAGCATATAATTAATCAATCAACTTGGCCTAATCTCATAACACACACCATCCTAGGTCATCTTGACCCATTTTGACACTTAACCCTAATTTGGGTCATTCTTACCAAAAACCCTAACTCTTGGCACTCAAGGCCTTCATACACTTTAAATCACTAGGTTTTAACACAAAACACTAACGTTAACCAATCTTGGTCCATTTTGACCCGTTTGACTCAATAAAAGTCAATACACCCATTTTGGGTCATTTATACCCAAATCACACCCATTTTCACTTCCTTAAGGTGTTCTAGCAAATTATTAGCCAATTAGGGTTTCATAACAACAATTAATACATTTAAAACCTTAGCTTACACACAATTGAGTCTACATGACCCAATTTACCCAAGAACCCCCAATTTACCAACAAATGGGTTTTATGAGTAACACTAACTCAAACCCTAACCCATACACGAAATCAAAACAAGAATTGAAAGTTAAGGCATACCACAACTATCAAGATGTAGCAATTGACGAGATGAACAACTTTAGAACTTGGACTTTAGCAAGAAACCTTCTTCTTCTTCTCCAAAATGGGATCTCTCTCTCTAGAACTCACTTCTCTCTCTAGAATTGAATTAGGAAGAGAAGGTTGGTGAAAAGGGGAGTAAATGAGCTCCCAAACAACTGAACCAAGCCTTAAAGTCGGCCTTGAAGTGAATTTCCCAAAATGCCCTTGATTTAAATTTAAATAAACAAGAGGGGCTGTCTGCACGATTTTGCGCGGCGCGCCATTAGGCCGCGCGGCGCGCCAATGGACAGAAACTGGTTCCTAGCTCCTTTTGAAATATAAAACCAATCCCACAACAAAGTTAACTTCTATACATTATATACAATAATTACACGGGTCTTACATTTTCTATCCACCGGGTTAAACCGATCGGTCCTTCCGTTCCACTGAATGATGAGGGCTTGCAAGCTTGAAAAGTCTTGTAGGTACATCCTACACGAGGATTTGGGTTAACTGCAGCAGCTCTTGCAGCTTCGACCCATAACATTCTGTCGTTCACTCGCTGGTTGATGAATTCCTCGACTTCTTGTTCCGTCATTCGATTCAATCGCGCCATTTCCTAATGAAAGAAAATAATTATTCATATGGAATATTATAGATGTAGTGTGTATTTATAGTACATTATAGCTTGTTAACAATATGAACCAGGTATTATTATAAAAGCCTTTTCTTCTTATTAGCATTTTATAATTATATCTAGGGTAGTACCTACCCGTTAATGTTCATACTTAATAGCTTAGTACAGAACCAATTACTACAATCTAAATAATACTTAACCATGGAAAATTATTGCATTTCATACTTCACTATTTTACATATGCTTATCTTACATCGAACATTAAGCAAACCACACTAATAATATTATACAAAACATTATATGATCCCATGGTTTAATACGGCAACGCATCGTTTGGTCTATTTTCTAGGACGTTTAGGTTCAAGGAATGGCCTAACGCTTATCCTAGCTGTCTGCCTATATTTTGGCTGTGGGGCTGAAGAACTGGATGCCGGGATAGAACGAATAGGAATAGCGGGAATAGGGGTGGTAGTGTCTAGTGGAGTTGGTGCCACATCATCCTTACTAAACTCGAGATTTGAATTTTCTAATTCATTAGCCTTTCGTTTCTTTCCTAGTTCGAACTTGTCTTTTGTAATTTCCTGTATTTCTTCCTCGGGTTCACTTTCCTCCTCGGGTTCACTTTCCTCCTCGGGTTCACTTTCCGGGTTCTCTATAGTCGGTTCATCCGGAATTTGTGAGTCTTCCCCAAAGATATTATTTTCGTCATCGGATAGGTTAATGACTGGAACACCATCTGAAGATTCTGGTTCGGAGTCGCTGAATGTGATAACAAGTTTTGAGCCCGACATCTATCACACAACAACTAACTCATTAGTACTACATAATATTTACATATAAATTTTAACCAACAATGATAAGCAATGGTTTTTAAATCAGACCCGGTCAAAGTCCAGACTTACTAATGTATCCTAACGACTTATCAGTTAGACACACTAATGCAAACCTGGTTCGCTAAGACCACCGCTCTGATACCACATGTCATAACCCGTCCTTAACCATAAGAACAAGTTAGATAACGTATGATTTCATTGCGAGGTATTGACCTCTATATGCGACATTTTTAAAAGAACAACTGCATTTATTTTACATTACAAACCATAACTCTTATGATAATACAAGCTTTAGACAATATAAAGATGATTATCGTTTAGTGATAATCTTAGACTTACAAACTTTACATGTGATGATAACAATACGATTTCTAGCATATTTTACATTACAAATCCTCCGATATGCAGTTTTATTTTTGACACAAATATGCATACTCAAGATCTTGTTTAAATTCAACATGTTGCAGCGGAAGCTTTTAGTTATCACCTGAGAATAGACATGTTTAAAACATCAACATAAAGTTGGTGAGATATAGGTTTAATGCCGGCAGCAATATATATATATATATAGACCACAAGATTTCATATATAAACATTTTAATAAAAATATTCTAAGTGGTTGAGCACTTGGTAACCATACTTAACATTTAATCACGTCGCATATTCCCTTTATTATGAAATCTTACTACACCGTACCAAGTGTAGTCACGAAACGAAGTACTGTGCAACCGTTGAATACTGGTCGTCCAGTCCGGTTGGGGTTGTCAGGCCCGATAGATCTATCAACAGGATTCGCGTTTACAATACCGCTGTAAATAATAGTTACCAAGCTACAGGGAAGTATGCCAGTGGTACAACTCAACGTAGAATATATTTTTCAGTTACTTGTGTCCATAACGTAAAACATAAAATACATGTATTCTCATCCCGAAATACTTAGAGTTTAAAAGTGGGACTATATACTCACTTTTGTCTTGAAGATATGTAATTTCGACTTGGTCTCCGATTGATATCACGAACCTATCCATATATAATATATCAATACCTTTTCTTTTTAAACAATCGTCACATATATATACTTATAATACTTTTAATACTTTTAATAATTCCTTAGTCCGTAGTTAGCAATCCGATGTTAGTAATTCAATTTTAATGGTTCATATTTAGGTGTTTAATAAATAAATAAAACCCCCATCGAAATAAATAAAACCCCATCGTATTCGTATTGGTCGGGATTAATCTTGACCCACGGTACCGGTGTTGTCAAATGACGTGTTGCGTACATAAAGTACCGGTGTTGTCAAATGACGTGTTGCGTACAATCATGGGATCTTATGATTAATCTTCTCGTATTGTTTACGGGTGATCCTGAAATATATAAAATTAAATTATGAGTACATATATATAAAATATCATGTTACTTTAGAAAGATGTGATTTATTTAATTTTTCTCCAATTATTTCCGTGGCTAAACTAGTTTTGGATATCCGATTTTGTTTTGGTCATAGTTTCTTCGTTACAACTCCGTTTTCGTTGGTTCAACTTGCCACTTCCTTGGATCGAGTCCCTCTTTAAGAATATGAACTGTAAATACCTTAGTTTGTATTCGAAATCACAGTTCATAAGTCAAACTTTGGTGAAACTTATGAAGTTGATCATTTTCCATCATGTAAACAACCTTAAATGATTATTTTTCTAAAAATACTTATACTTTGAGTTAAATCATGAAATTTTTATGTGTTAACATATTCATAAGAAATATCATTTTTCCAGAATATAAACCTCCAATTCAAAGTTCAAGATGGTTTTTAATTATCCAATCCAAAACAGCCCCCGGTTGCATTCCGACGTCGTAAATTCAGTTTTTAAGGTGTTCTTTGAAAAACCAAGTTATACCTTGTTAAATTAGCATATATTTATGATATATTACAGGTCTTGAAGTATTTTAAAAGTTAAGTTAGAAGGATCTATTTAGTTTGCAAACAAGTTTGAAAACATTCAAACTATGTTCTTGTTGTTAAAATTTTATACCATAAAATAAGATAGCTATATATATATGAATCGAATAAGGTTATGAACAAAGTTACTACCTCAAGTTACTTGGACAAGATTGATATAAAAGAGAAGTAAAAACCTAGAACCAAAAGAGTGATGGAATTGGATGAAAGATTGGAAGTAAACTTGTGTTCTTGGAAGGATTCTTGAAGTGTTTTTGTAAGGGTTTTCCTATGGTGATTAAGGCTTGTTTCTATGGCTAGATCTTCATGGTTTCTTGCTGAATTGATGAGGGTTTCTTATGGCTTTCAAGTAGGTGTGTTAGAGAGTAATTTGGAAGTGATAATGGTGAACTAGAATTGATATGGGGAAGGCCATATAAAAACGTGAATGGGGGGGACATGGACAAGTTTTCCTTTTGTTATTTTGTATGACTTTCAATGCTAGCATCCAATTTCTAATTACCTTATACATAAGGCATGAACAAGGGCTGGTTGGTGGTGATTTGATGTGTATTTACCAATAGTAAATACGTATAGAAGCTAGGTATGATACGAGTACATATACTCTAGATATACGTATAGAAATCTTGTGAAAACGGAATGAGAATTCAAATATAGCTATCTTTTGTGAATATACTTATATGGTTTTATGTATTTAAGTCCTTAAAAAGTGATTAAATACATTATATATACGATATATGTATAAACATTATAGGTCATAAGTATTTATGTCAAATAACGTTACGTATGGTTATCGTTTTGAAAACTTAAGTTAGTAGTTTCAAAATATACTTATAACTTATTGTTATTAATACAAAATGAGATATTAAAACATCCATAAATCATGTTAAATATGTATATATACATATATATACACAAACGTATAATTATCATATATTATATAGTTCGTGATATCATCGGTCAAACTAGACGGTCAAACGTTGTGTAAAACTCTTTTCGAAAACATAAGTTTCAATAATTTGGATTGCTTATCATGTTGGTAAGGTTTAATTTATGTAAATATTAATCTTATAAGTATAAATTGATCGAAAAAGTCCGGGTCATTACAGTATGTGCAATGCCAACGAAGACTAAATCCTAATATGCAAGATGTAGTTAAGAAAGAAATTATTAAACTGTTTGATGCAGGTTTAATTTATCCAATTTCTGATAGTCCATGGGTAAGCCCAGTTCAATGCGTACCTAAGAAGGGTGGCATGACTGTCATCACAAATGAGAAAAATGAGCTTATTCCTACTAGGACTGTAACAGGATGGCGTGTATGTATTGATTATAGAAAATTAAATGACGCCACCAGAAAAGATCATTTTCCCTTACCTTTTATTGATCAAATGTTGGAAAGATTAGCCGGAAACAATTACTATTGTTTTCTTGATGGTTTTTCCGGATACTTTCAGATTCCAATAGCACCCGAAGACCAAGAGAAAACCACGTTCACGTGCCCTTATGGTACTTTTGCTTACAAACGCATGCCATTTGGACTTTGCAACGCCCCTGCAACCTTTCAAAGGTGCATGATGGTGATTTTTCACGACATGATAGAAGAATGCATGGAAATTTTCATGGATGACTTTTCAGTCTTCGGTGATACATTTGAATCATGTCTAGTTAATCTGGAATGAATGCTTATTAGATGCGAACAATCAAATCTAGTACTTAATTGGGAGAAATGCCATTTCATGGTTAAAGAAGGCATCGTTCTTGGTCATAAAATCTCAAAGGAAGGAATTGAAGTGGATAGAGCTAAAGTAGATGTAATTGCTAAACTTCCACATCCCACCAATGTTAGAGGAGTTAGGAGTTTTCTAGGGTATGCCGGTTTTTACCGACGTTTCATAAAAGACTTTTCTAAAATTGCCACTCCTATGAATAAACTCCTAGAAAAGGATGCTCCATTTATCTTTTCAGATGAATGTATAAAATCTTTTAATATTCTTAAAGAGAAACTCACTAATGCGCCGATCATGATAACACCAAATTGGAATCTACCGTTTGAACTAATGTGCGATGCAAGTGATTTTGCAATGGGAGCCGTTTTAGGACAAAGGATTGAAAAATGATTTCAACCTATATATTATGCTAGTAAGACGTTACAAGGCGCACAAACAAATTACACAACTACTGAAAAAGAACTCCTTGCTATTGTCTTTGCTTTTGACAAATTTCGTTCATATCTCGTTCTAGCTAAAACGGTGGTCTATACCGACCATTCTGCTCTAAGATACCTATTTTCAAAACAAGATGCTAAACCAAGATTAATCCGTTGGATCTTACTCTTACAAGAGTTCGATATTGAAATCCGAGATAAAAGAGGAGCAGAAAATCTCACCGCTGATCATCTTTCCCGTCTTGAAAATCCCGAATTAGAAGTTCTAAATGAATTGGCCATACAAGACAACTTTCCTGATGAATATCTATTGAAGATAGATTATAATGAAATTCCATGGTTTGCAGACTATGCAAACTACCTAGTATGTGGATTCCTTGAAAAAGGATTGTCGTACCAAAAATGAAAGAAATTCTTCAGTGATATAAAACACTATTTCTGGGAAGATCCACATTTGTTTAAAAGTTGTCCAGATGGAATATTACGCCGATGTGTATTTGGAAATGAAGCTAGTAAAATTTTAAACCATTGTCACACAGGACCAACAGGAGGGCATTATGGGCCTCAACTAACAGCAAGAAAAGTTTACGATACTGGATTCTATTGGCCTACAATTTACAAAGACGCACACCTTCTTTGCAAATCTTGTGATGCTTGTCAAAGGGCCGGAAAAATAATTCAACGTGATGAAATGCCACAAAATGTCATTCAAGTATGTGAAGTATTTGACATTTGGGGTATTGACTTTATGGGTCCATTTCCAAAATCTCATAATAATCTCTATATTATCGTAGCCATTGATTATGTATCTAAATGGGCGGAAGCACAAGCTCTCCCAACTAACGATGCACGAGTTGTAGTCAACTTTTTAAAACGTCTTTTTGCAAGGTTTGGAACACCGAAAGCTTTAATAAGTGATCGGGGAACTCATTTCTGTAATAATCAACTTGAGAAAGTTCTCAAAAGATATGGAGTAACTCATAAAATCTCCACCACATATCATCCACAAACAAGTGGACAAGTTGAAAATACCAACCGAGCTTTAAAACGTATTCTAGAGAAAACCGTAGGATCAAATCCAAAGGAATGGTCCATTAAGTTGGAGGATGCACTCTGGGCTTTTAGAACAGCCTACAAAACTCCAATTGGAACCACACCTTTTAGACTCGTTTACGGAAAAGCATGTCATCTTCCAGTAGAAATTGAACACAAAGCATTTTGGGCTTTGAAGACATGTAATCTTGATTTACATGAAGCTGGACGACTACGGTTAAGTCAACTAAACGAATTAGAAGAATTAAGACATGAAGCATACGAAAATTCGTTAATCTATAAGGAAAGAACGAAGAAATGGCATGATAAAATAATCAGAAGTTCAAAAGAATTTAAAGAAAGAGACAGAGTTCTTCTTTTCAATTCACGATTCAAGCTATTTCCTGGAAAATTGAAATCAAGATGGTCTGGACCATTCATAGTCAAAAGAGTTTTCCCATACGGAACGATAGAATTAATAAATTCAAATGGGATTGAATTTAAAGTTAATGGTCACAGAGTTAAACACTACATAGATAGTTCGATGGAAGTCGACAACGAAGTTAATCACAATTTCGATACCACAGCTAACTAAGTGTGGGGAGAATCAAGTCTTTAAAGGATAATATGTATTTCTGTTAGAGTAAGATTTTCTGTTTTCATGTAGTTCTCGAAAATGGAACCCGAATGGTCTTTCCCTAGCAGACCCTAAAGAACTAGTCTTCTCCCCCCATTCTGAATTTTTATTTTTTTAGGTTTTTACGAAATGAAGACTTCCTGTGAACTAAACCATGGTCTAATGCTACACGCTTTGATTACTAAACGTAATAATGACACACTACCGAGTGAACTGGTATCAGTAATCAGAGAAAAATTGGACGGAGTAAGAAAAGAATCCAGATGCGAAAATAATAAGTTACAATTTGGTAAAGGAAAATCAAAATTCGCAGCGAAAAGAAGAGCACGACACCTTGAAAGATGTCACAAATGCGGAAAATGGTCACACGAAGGTAAATGTTCAAATAATCAAACCAATTCAAACACCGAATTTGTTACTTTATGCAGAGATGGACCGTTCATATGTTTAGAATAAAAAACATTAAATGCTCGAGGTTACGCCTATGTAGCCATGGAAAATTGATAATGCTAAAAACGAACATATATTTCATAGCATTATTCCTCAAGAAAGACAAGCTTTTAGTTGCAATTGTTCTATTTACAAGTGATATTCGTTTAAATAATAAAAGGTGAAGACAAAAGGCAGATTCGACGAATTGAAGACGCAAACGACCAAAAAGCTCAAAAGAACAAAATACAATCAAAGAGGTTCCAATTATTGATAAGAAACGTCTCGAAATTACAAGAGTACAAGATTCAAAACGCAAAGTACAAGATATTAAATTGTACGCAAGGACGTTCAAAAATCCGGAACCGGAACATGAGTCAACTCTCAACGCTCGACGCAACGGACTAAAAATTACGAGTCAACTATGCACATAAATATAATATAATATTTAAATAATTCTTAAAATTATTTATATATTATATTTATATTAAAAATCCGTCGGCAAACAAAGAGCCAAAGCTGGGTGAGCTGTAAAATCAAACTCCGCGAGTTGCGGAGTTTGAAGAAGGAAAATGCCGCGAGTCGCGGAGCCCCAAAAACTGAAACTGCCTATAAAAGCAAACGCAGTTCGACGTAAAAACATATCCAAAAATCTCTCTTTCTCTATATGTAAACGTAATATATATATATATATATATATATATATATATATATATATATATATATATATATATATTTTTTAATTTTAATTTTAATTTTAATTTTAATTCTAATAATAAGGGTATGTTAGCGAATGTTGTAAGGGTGTAAGTCGAAATTCTGTCCGTGTAACGCTACGCTATTTTTAATCATTGTAAGTTATGTTCAACCTTTTTACATTAATGTCTCGTAGCTAAGTTATTATTATGCTTATTTAATCCGAAGTAATCATGATGTTGGGCTAATTACTAAAATTGGGTAATTGGGCTTTGTACCATAATTGGGGTTTGGACAAAAGAACGACACTTGTGGTAATTAGACTATGGGCTATTAATGGGCTTTATATTTGTTTAACTAAATGATAGTTTGTTAATTTTAATATAAAGATTTACAATTGGACATACCTATAAATAACCATATACACTCGATCGGACACGATGGGCGGGATATTTATATGTACGAATAATCGTTCATTTAACCGGACACGGGAATGGATTAATAGTCACTAGAATTATTAAAACATGGGTGAAATTATGTACAAGGACACTTGGCATAATTGTTAACAAAGTATTAAAACCTTGGGTTATACGCAGTCGATAACCTGGTGTAATTATTAAACAAAGTATTAAAATCTTGTTACAGTTTAAGTCCCCAATTAGTTGGAATATTTGACTTCGGATATAAGGATAATTTAACGAGGACACTCGCACTTTAAATTTATGACCGATGGACTGTTATGGACAAAAACCAGACGGACATATTGAATAATCCAGGACAAAGGACAATTAACCCATGGGCATAAAACTAAAATCAACACGTCAAATATCATGATTACGGAAGTTTAAATAAGCATAATTCTTTTATTTCATATTTAATTTCCTTTATTTTATATTTAATTGCACTTTTAATTATCGCACTTTTATTTATTGTTATTGTATTTAATTGCACTTTTAATTATCGTACTTTTTAATTATCGCAAGTTTATTTTATCGCACTTTTATTTATCGCAATTTCATTATCGTTATTTACTTTACGCTTTAAATTAAGTCTTTTATTTATTTAATATTTTACATTAGGTTTTAACTGCGATTAAAGTTTTAAAATCGACAAACCGGTCATTAAACGGTAAAAATCCCCCTTTTATAATAATAATATTGCTTATATATATTTTTGTATTTTTATAAATTAAAACTAATATACCGTTAAGCTTTGTTTAAAGATTTCCCTGTGGAATGAACCGGACTTACTAAAAACTACACTACTGTACGATTAGGTACACTGCCTATAAGTGTTGTAGCAAGGTTTAAGTATATCCATTCTATAAATAAATAAATAAATATCTTGTATAAAATTGTATCGTATTTAATAATTTTTCCTAGTAAAATATAAGCTATTTCATATACACCTCGCATAACATCATGTCTCGTACCTAAGTTATTATTATGCTTATTTAAGCTGAAGTAATCGTGATGTTGGGCTAAATATTAAAATTGGGTAATTGGGCTTTGTACCATAATTGGGGTTTGGACAAAAGAACGACACTTGTGGAAATTAGACTATGGGCTATTAATGGGCTTTATATTTATTTAATTAAATGATATTTTGTTAATTTAATATAAAGATTTACAATTGGACGTACCTATAAATAACCATATACACTCGATCGGACACGATGGGCGGGATATTTATAAGTACTAATAATCGTTCATTTAACCGGACACGGGAATGGATTAATAGTCAATGGACTTATTAAAACAGGGGTGAATTATATACAAGGATACTTGGTGTAATTATAGTTTAAGTCCCCAATTTATTGGAATATTTGACTTCGGATATAAGGATAATTTGACGAGGACACTCGCACTTTATATTTATGACTGATGGACTGTTATGGAAAAAACCAGACGGACATATTGAATAATCCAGGACAAAGGACAATTAACCCATGAGAATAAACTAAAATCAACACGTCAAACATCATGATTACGGAAGTTTAAATAAGCATAATTTCTTTATTTCATATTTAATTGCACTTTTAATTATCGCACTTTTATTTACTGTCATTTCATATTTAATTGCACTTTTAATTATCGTACTTTTTATTTATCGTCATTTTATTTATCGCACTTTTATTTATCGCATTTTTATTATCGTTATTTACTTTACGCTTTAATTTAAGTTATATTTATTTTTAATATTTTACATTAGGTTTTAACTGCGACTAAAGTTTTAAAATCGAAAAACCGGTCATTAAACGGTAAAAACCCCCTTTTATAATAATAATACTACTTATATTTATATTTATATTTATACAAATATAGTTTTAAAAATATAGCGTTAAACTAGGCGAGTTCCCTGTGGACGAATCGGACTTACTAAAAACTACACTACTGTACGATTAGGTACACTGCCTATAAGTGTTGTAGCAAGGTTTAGGTATTTCCACTCTATAAATAAATAAATAACTTGTGTAAAATTGTATCGTATTTAATAGTATTTTGTAGTAAAAATATAACTATTTTGTATACACCTCGCATAACATCATTAACTTAATATTACGGTTATGGTTTAAGGTCTGAGCATTTATTAATGAGCTTTTAATATATCTGGATAACAACCCTAATGACAATACACAGGATCAGACAATGAAACCCTAAGGGCAATTTAGTATATTCAGTATGGAAAAATGAGGATTGTTATAGTACCTCCCCGTTAATTTAAACTTCGTCCCGAAGTTTCATAAGGACTTCTCAGATGCATCAATGATTGAGAAGAGATGGGAATATTTCCGCTTCATTTAGTCTTCACATTCCCAGGTATACTCGGGGCCTCTTCGTGAATTCCAACGGATCTTAACAATATGAATAGTGCTTTGTTTCAAGCCTTTATCCTCTCGATCCATAACCTCTATCTGTTCTTCAATGAAATGCATTTTATCATCAATGCGGATATCATCCAATTGAATAACAAGTGTGTCATCAGTAAGACACTTTTTAAGATTCAAGATGTGAAATGTATGAACTTTAATTAACAGGAAATGTTGACTAAAAATTACCATTCGGTCAACATTTTGTTAAAGCAAAGTTTACACTTAATTTCAGTGGGGATCTATATTTTCGTCCGTATTAGGCCTTAAAAGGTGCAGGAGTGGTATCTGTTGTTATAAGGAAATTCAGCCAAAGGCAGGTGCTTGTCCCAACCTTTGCCGAAGTCGATAACATAAGCACGAAGCATATCTTCCAACGTTTGAATGGTTCATTCACTTTGACCATCGGTTTGTGGATGATAAGCGTTACCCATGCCGAGTTGAGTTCCAAGAGCAGATTGTAAAGTTTTTCAAAATCTAGAAATAAATCGACTATCTCGATCTGAAATGATTGGAATAAAGAATCCATGACGTGAGACAATCTCTTTGATATAAAGTTGTGATAATTTGTCCATCTTGTCGGTTTCTTTGATCGGTGAGAAGTGTGCAGATTTAGTAACACGATCCACTATGACCCAAATAGTATCATTGTCATTTGAGGTCTTTGACAACTTAGTAATGAAATTCATAGTGATACATTCCCACTTCCACTACGGAATATCCAGCTGTTGAAGTAAACCATACGGCTTTTGATGCTCAGCCTTAACTTTCAAACAAGTAAGGCACTTGCTCACATAATCAGCAATATCAGATTTCAGATTAGGCCACCAATAAAACTCTTTCACATCGTGATACATTTTACTAGAGTCTGAGTGCATAGAATACCTAGTCTTATGTGCTTCATCCAAGACTAGTTCTCGAAGATTTCCGAAGATTGGGACCCAGATTCGGCTATTAAAATACCTTATTCTGTTTCCCTTGAGTTCAAGTTGCTTTTCAAGACCTCTAAGTCCCTGGAGTTAGACATTCTCTTCCTTCAATGCCTCAAGTTGTGCTTCACGGATTTGAAATGTAAGATTCGTACGAACACGTATATTTAAGACTCGGACTCGGATCGGTTTGGCACGATCCTTTCTACTAAGGGCATCGGCAACTACATTTGCCTTACCAGGATGATATTTAAGCTCGCAGTCGTAGTCATTTAATAACTCGACCAAACGCCTTTGTCTCATGTTTAGTTGCTTCTGGTCAAAGATATGTTGAAGACTTTTATGATCGATAAACACCGTGAATTTTATCCCGTAGAGATAATATATCCACATCTTCAATGCGAATACCACAGCTCCTAACTCCAGGTCATGTGTGGTATAGTTCTTCTCATATTTCTTCAATTGTCTAGATGCATAAGCTATAACTTTGTTACGTTGCATTAAGACACATCCAAAACCTTGGTTCGAGGCATCACAATAGACTACAAAATCTTCGGTGCCATCGGGTAATGATAGAATTGGGGCTGTGGTCAATTTATCCTTTAGAACCTTAAAAGCAGATTCTTGTTCTTCGGACCACTCAAACTTCTTCCCCTTGTGAGTTAGTTTGGTGAGAGGTTTGACTAGAATAGAAAAATCTTTGATAAACCTTAGGCACTTCCCAGTTTTGAACAGCGGTAATTTTTGCCGGATCGACATGTATTCCTTCACTAACAACTACATGTCCGAGAAATTGTACGATTCGCAGCCAAAATTCACACTTCCATTCCAAGGTCACTCCATAAGGTCAGGATATGTGATCAAACTACAAAATTTTTATTTATTAGAAAACTTTCTAAGGACTTAAAGCTCAATTGACGTTTACAGAGTTCATAACCTAAAGTGTTTCCCAACGTACTAAAGATTGCACGGAGAGAATCTTCATGAGTCTAGATGGACATTTTCTGGTTTGCAAACCAAGGCATCACGGTATGTATTATAACAATAATGTTATGTACATGACCGTAATAAATGACATGGAAAATGTCGTGAAATTCAGAAGTCATAAATGACATCCTTAGGAAAGGAAGCAGGGTATCGAGAGGGATGTCAAGGAAAGATACAAGGGCAAGATATAAAGAAACGTATAATAAGGAAGCACTAAAAACTAAGGCATGAATATGAACAAGTAAAGGCACATAAAAACAAAGGCAAGAGTATAGACAAATAAGAAAGGCACTTAAGCTAAGTCAGGAAAGGTTATAGTCCAAGAAAGGCACTTACAAGTACAAAAAAGTTACGGCCACGGGATAACCCCACAGCGTATATTTGAGAAAAAATATTCCATTTTTTCGGATAACTTGATTAGGGGAAACCTTATCCATTTACCCGTTTCTAATCCCGATGAAAGTGTTCTTTATGGAATTGTGCCAGTCTTGATAGCTCTGTGCTTTCTAGTTTTACCTATGCATTGTGCCAATGAGCGTCTCAGGCTTGTCGAACTTTCCTTTGTTCCTTTTTTCATGTTGTAGGTTATAAAACACTCTTCATACTTGATGGTGTTAGATAGTGTAGTAACCCGAACTTTTTCATGTTTATATATATTAAATGAAATTGATAATTTACAAGATTAAATGTTTCCAACATGTTAAGCAATCAAACTTGTTAAGACTTGATTATTTGAAATGAGTTTCATGTAGACAATTGACCACCCAACTTAACCGGCGATTCACGAACGTTAAAACTTGTAAAAACTATATGATATATATATATATATATATATATATATATATATATATATATATATATATATATATATATATATATATAGAGTTAACATGATATTATGATAAGTAAGTATATCACTAGGTATATTAACAATGAGTTATATACATAAAATGAGACTATTGAATTAAGAATCCCGAAAATATATATAACGATTACCGTTATGACAACGTCTTACTAAGTACATATGTATCATATTAAGATATTGTTACACTATATTTAACATGTATAATTATTTATATCATTAAGTATGTTAACAATGAACTACATATGTAAAACAAGACTACTAACTTAAGAATTTCGAAACGAGACATATATGTTACGATTATCGTTGTAACGACATTTTAATGTATATATATCACATTAAGATATATTCATACATCATAATATCATGATAATGTAATAATTTAACATCTCATTAGATATAATAAACATTGGGTTAACAACATTAAATGAGATCGTTAACTTAAAGGTTTCAAAACAACACTTACATTTAACGACTAACGATGACTTAACGACTCAGTTAAAATGTATATACATGTAGTGTATTTAGATGTATTAGTACACTTTTGAAAGACTTCAAGACACATATCAAAGTACTTCTACTTAACAAAAATGCTTACAATTACATCCTCATTCATTTTCATCAACAATTCTACTCGTATGCACCCGTATTCGTACTCGTACAATACACAGCTTCTAGATGTATTTACTATTGGTATATACACTTCAATGATCAGGTCTTAGCAGCCCTTGTGAGTCACCTAAACATGTGGGAACCATCATTTGGCAGCTAGCATGAAATATCTCACAAAATTACAAAAAATTATTATAAATCATTCATGAATTATTTACAAAAAAACAAACTTACACATCCTTTATATCTAATCCATATACCAACGACCAAAAACACCTACAAACACTTTCATTCTTCAATTTTCTTCATCTAATTGATCTCTCTGAAGTTCTATCTTCAAGTTCTAAGTGTTCTTCATAAATTCTATAAGTTCTAGTTTCATAAAATCAAGAATACTTTCAAGTTTACAAGTCTACTTCCAAGCTTTCTAATCCATTCCAAGTAATCATCTAAGATCAAGAAACCTCTGTTATTTACAGTATGTTATCATTCTAATTCAAGGTAATACTCATATTCAAACTTTGATTCAATTTCTATAACTATAAACTATCTTAATTCGAGTAAAAATCTTACTTGAACTTGTTTTTGTGTCATGATTCTACTTCAAGAACTTTCAAGCCATCCAAGATCCTTTGAAGCTAGATTAATTTTTGTCACTTCCATTAGGTTTACCTACTAAACTTAAGGTAGTAATGATTTTCATAACATCATTCGATTCATATATATATATATATATATATATATATATATATATATATATATATATATATATATATATATATATATATATATATATATATATATATATATATATATATATATATATATATATATATATATATATATATATATATATATATATATATATATAACTATCTTATTCGAAGATTTAAACTTGCAATCACTAGAACATAGTTTAGTTAATTCTAAACTTATTCGCAAACAAAGTTAATCCTTCTAACATAACTTTTAAAATCAATTAAACACATGTTCTATATCTTTATGATATGCTAACTTAATGATTTAAAACCTGGAAACACGAAGAACACCGTAAAACCGGACATACGCCGTCGTAGCGAAACCGGGGGCTGTTTTGGGTTTGATAATTAAAAACTATGATAAACTTTGATTTTAAAGTTGTTCTTCTGGGAAAATGATTTTTCTTATTAGCATGAAACTATATCCAAAAATCATGGTTAAACACAAAGTTGAAGTATGTTTTTCAAAATGGTCATCAAGATGTCGTTTTTTTGACGGAAATGACTACCTCTTTAAAAAATGACTTGTAACCTGTATTTTCGACTATAAACTTATACTTTTTCAGTTTAGTTTCATAAATTTCAGTTCATTATGAAACCATGGCAACTTGAATCACTCAAAACGGATTTGAAACGAAGAAATGACGGGTAAAACAAAATTGGATAAATTTGCTGGTTTTAGCTACGAAAATTTTGTAACAAATCTAGACTAACCATAACTTAACTAACTTATATTGTATTATACATGTATTCTAACATATATTATGTAATCTTGGGATACCATAGACACGTATACAATGTTTTGACATATCATATCGACTCATCTATATATATTAATTGGAACAACCATAGACACTCTATATGCAGTAAAGCTTGAGTTAGCTATACAGGGTTGAGGTTGATTCCAAAATAATATATATACTTTGAGTTGTGATCTATCCTGAGACTTGTATACACTGTGCCGTGGATTGATTCGAGATAATATATATTGATTTATTTCTGTACATCTAACTGTGGACAACTAGTTGTAGATTACTAACGTTGGACCGCTAACTTAATAAACTTAAATCATTAAAACATAATAAAAAATGTTGTGAATATATTTCGATCATACTTTGATATATATGTATATATTTGTTATATGTTCGTGAATCGATCCGTGGCCAAGTCTTAAATTTCCGACGAAGTAAAAATCTGTGAAAGCGAGTTATAGTCCCATTTTTAAAATCTAATATTTTGGGATGAGAATACATGCAGTTTTATAAATGTTTTACAAAATAGACACAAGTATGTGAAACTACATTCTATCGTTGGATTATTAAACCTAATATCGCCCTTCAAGTCTGGTAACCTAAGAATTAGGGAAATGGCCCCTAATTGACGCGAATCCTAAAGATAGATCTATTGGGCCTAACAACCCCCATTCAGGTTATGGATGGCTTTAGTACTTCGAGATTATTATACAGACAAGAGGTTCTGTTTGGGGATATTCTATGCATTAAGTTAATGTCGGTTACCAGGTGTTCAACATATGAATGATTTTTATCTCTATGCAGTTTGCGAAATGCCTGATATGAGATGTGTTTATAAAAATAAAAATCTTGTCTTCTATTATTATGATTGATAATTATATAGGTTAAACCTATAACTCACCAACATTTTTGTTGAAGTTTTAAGCATGTTTATTCTCAGGTGATTGTTAAGAGCTTCCGCTGTTGCATACTAAATTAAGGACAAGATTTGGAGTCCATGCTTGTATGATATTGTCTAAAAACTGCATTCGAAAGTTTTCTTTGTTGTAACATAATATTTATTGTAAACCATTATGTAATGGTCGTGTGTAAGCATGATATTTTAGATTATCATTACTTGATAACCTAGGTTATGTCCTTTAAACCTTTATCGATAAAATAAAGGTTATGGTTTGTTTTAAAAACGAATGCAGTCTTTGAAAAACGTCTCATATAGAGGTCAAAACCTCGCAATGAAATCAATTAATATGAAACGTTTATAATTATTATGAACGGGACATTTCAGTTGGTATCCGAGCGTTGGTCTTAGAGAACCAGAAATTTGCATTAGTGTGTCTTACCGAGTTTGTTAGGATACATTAGTGAGTCTGGACTTTGACCGTGTTTTCTTTAAAAACGATTGCTTAACATTTTTTTTGTTGGAAACTATATATTATTAACATGTAAATATTATGTGATATATTAATCTCTTAACGTGTTTGATATTGTGTGATAGATGTCTACCTCTAGTACAAATCCCATCGACTCACCTAATAATAATGAAGAGTCGAATATATTTTGGGAAGATTCACAAATTCCCGAGGAAGAACCGGAAGAGGAGGAAACGGAAGAGGAGGAACCGGAAGAGGAGGAACCGGAAGAAGAGGAACAGGAAGACGAAGAGGTTCCGGAGAAAGAAATATTAATAACTACAGAAAAACGGTTAAATAAAAGAAAATCCTCAACCAATGGACCAAAGTTAAAAATGGTCAATGGTGTTTCCGCCAAGGAAGCAAAATATTGGGAAAATTACCAGTTTTCTGATGAATCGGATCCCGATGAGGATTCCGATGATGTTATAGAAATTACCCCGAGCCAATTTAAAAAGGCAAAAGAAAATAATAAGGTAAAAGACATCAAAATAGAGAAACCTAATTCCAACCCCGATGACCTCTATGTTAACATGAAATATCCCGATGGGAAATACCGTCAACACCTGTATTTCTTAAGTTTTAGCTATAACCCGGGAACATCTAAGCCACCAGATTTTTCTAGACAATTTGTGAAAAGAACGGCTCGTATTAGGGGAGCACCATATATCCCTAGAAAATTAGCGAAACAAACCAAGTCCGAAGAAGAAGAAACAAGTGAGTCGGAATAAAGAGTTGTAATCATGCGATGTAATATATGTAATATAGTGTGCTTGTGCTTTTATGATATATGTAAAAATTGCTTGTATTGTTTGTTAATTATCTTTTACAAATCTAATACTCGTCTATTTCACAGTATAAAAACACATAATGGATGTTAAGGATAGACAACCGAATATTTTAGAAGACCTACCCGGGGACATGATTGATGAAATCTTGTCTAGAGTCGGTCAGAGTTCATCGGCACAATTATTTATGGCGAAATTAGGTTTCAAACATTTGAAAGATGTTCCAGGCATGCCTTAGTTTATAAAAGGCTTTCCTTTAATTGATGGGGTATATCACATTGGGGAGACCATAAGTTACGCTGTGTTTTCTTTAAAGCATTGAATGCGGGGAACCCAGATGCAATTTTACGCTACAGGTTGAGAGCCTATTTTGACTCTACCTATCCCAACATAGGACTTCGTTCTTTAGAAAGAGCTTCAAACATGCAACATAAAGAAGCATGTTATGTCTACGGGTTAGTAATGTTCGCTTCTCACCAAATTGAGAAAAAGAACATAGGATTGCAACTACTAAATAAAACATTCCCACAAGTGACGGATTCAGTAGTTGGGGTGAGAAATAAGATTTTTAGATTATTACGGGGCTATTGGGCATTACGTAACCCCCGTCCTTTTGAAAACGTTACAACATGCTGCCTAGCCAACTGTCACAACGGTTATTTTTCACAAGACCAAAGATGGGAAATAATACTAGTAAAACCCGAATGCATGACTTGTTTCTGGACTTATGAATTACGTGTCTTTATTGCCTTTGCTGAACGACTTGCGTATTTACTAGTATTGTCTTCGCAACTGCCTTGTATTAAAGTTATTGTGTGCTATATTTTATGCTATATGTAAAATAGCGGTATTGTAAGTTTGTAAAATATTGTATAAAAGTTTGAACGTGAAATTTATTGTAATCAGTTTTTCATATAGAATTGTAGTAGTTGAATTGTATGTTAGCTACTAAGTATGAACTTAACGGGTAGGTACTACCTGAATTAAAACTTATAAAACTCTAATATGAAGAAAAAGCTTTTATAAATAAGTTCATATTATGCTACGAAATAATATTGACTACTCTTAATATTCTATATGATTAACTCAATTCTTTTGGCTATTTTTGAAGAAAATGGCACCGACGACTCGACACACCATAAATATGAGCGAGGAAGACTTCCGTGTTTTCCTTGCAGCAAACATAGCCGCAGTACAGGCTGCAATGCAAAACATCAACAATAACTCTGAATCTAGCAATGCAAATAACGCCACAAGAAATCGTGTAGGATGCTCCTACAAAGAATTCACTGCTTGCAAACCTCTGAAATTCGATGGAACCGAGGGTCCAATCGGATTAAAACGATGGACCAAAAGGTTGAATCGGTGTTTGCCATAAGTAAATGTACTGAAGAAGACAAAGTAAAGTACGCTACGCATACCTTCACAGGTACTGCGTTAACATGGTGGAATACCTATCTCGAGCAAGTGGGACAAGATGCTGCTTATACATTACCGTGGTCAGCATTCAAACACCTGATGACTGAGCAGTACCGTCCTAGAAATGAGGTCAATAAGCTCAAAGTAGAGCTTAAAGGATTACGAACACAAGGATTCGACATTACCACCTACGAATGACGATTCACAGAGTTGTGCCTATTGTGTCCAAGAGCGTTCGAGGATGAAGAAGAGAAGATCGACGCATTTGTAAAAGGGTTACCAGAAAGGATTCAAGAAGATATGAGTTCACACGAGCCCGCCTCTATACAAAAGGCAAGTCGAATGGCTCACAAACTCATAAATCAAATTGAGAAAAGAATTAAAGAACATGCGGCCGAAGAAGCCAACACGAAACAAGTCAAGAGAAAGTGGGAAGAAACCAGTGATAAGGGTCACCAATACAACAACAACAATAATTACAACCACAATCGCAACAACTATCCCAACAACTGCAACATCAACCGCAACAACAACAAATGTCCCAACAACAACTACAACAATCGTCCCAACAATAATAACAATCGCAACAACAACCATTTCAATAACAACAAACAGCAGAAACAACCATGCCAAAGGTGTGCAGAGTACCATCCGAATGTGTTCTGCACAACATTTTGCACCAAGCGTAAGAGAAATGGTCATAGCGCGGCAAAGTGTGAGATTTACAGACCGAAGAACAACATAATTAAAGGAACAAATAATGTCGGAACAAATAATGCCGCCGTAGTTTGTTATAAATGTAGAAAATCGGGCCACATTATTAGAAATTGCCCAAACCAAGGGAATACTAATGGGCAAGGCCGCGGAAGAGTTTTCAATATTAATGCGGCAGAAGCGCAGGAAGACCCGGAGCTTGTTACGGGTACGTTTCTTATTGACAATACATCTGCTTATGTTTTATTTGATTTGGGTGCGGATAAAAGCTATATGAGTAGAGATTTTTGTGCTAAATTAAGTTGTCCTCTGACGCCTTTGGATAATAAATTTTTACTCGAATTAGTAAACGGTAAATTAATTATTGCAGATAATATATGTCGGAATCGAGAAATTAAACTGGTTAGCGAAACATTTAAGATTGATTTGATACCGGTAGAGTTAGGAAGTTTTGATGTGATAATTGGCATGGACTGGTTGAAAAAGGAGAGAGCAGAGATCATATGTTACAAAAATGCAATTCGCATTGTACGGGAAAAAGAAAAACCCTTAATGGTGTACGAAAAAAAGAGCAACGCGAAGCTAAATCTTATTAGTAATTTGAAGACACAAAAGCTAATAAGAAAAGGTTGCTATGCTGTTTTAGCACATGTCGAGAAAGTACAAACCGAAGAAAAGAACATAAATGATGTTCCTGTCGCAAAAGAATTTCCCGATGTATTTCTGAAAGAATTACCGGGACTACCTCCACACCGATCTGTTGAATTTCAAATAGATCTTGTACCAGGAGCTGCACCAATAGCTCGTGCTCCATACAGACTCGCACCCAGCAAAATGAAGGAACTCCAAAGCCAATTACAAGAACTTTTAGAGCGTGGTTTCATTCGACCAAGCACATCACCGTGGAGAGCTCCTGTTTTGTTTGTCAAAAAGAAGGATGGTAGATTCATGTTGTGTATCGACTACCGAGAGTTGAACAAACTTACCATCAAGAACTGCTACCCACTACCGAGAATCGATGACTTATTTGATCAACTACAAGGCTCGTCGGTTTATTCGAAGATTGATTTACGTTCCGGGTATCATCAAATGCGGGCGAAGGAGGATGATATTCCGAAGACTGCTTTTAGAACGCGTTACGGTCATTACGAGTTTATGATTATGCCGTTTGGATTGACTAACGCACCAGCTGTGTTCATGGACCTCATGAACCATGTGTATGGACCATATCTCGACAAGTTTGTCATTGTTTTCATCGATGACATACTTATTTACTCAAATAATGATCAAGAGCACGGTGAACATTTGAGAAAGGTGTTAGAATTATTGAGGAAGGAAAAATTGTACGCTAAGTTTTCAAAGTGTGCATTTTGGTTGAAAGAAGTTCAATTCCTCGGCCACATAGTGAACAAAGAAGGTATTCAAGTAGATCCGGCAAAGATTGAAACCGTTGAAAAGTGGGAAACCCCGAAAACTCCGAAGCATATACGCCAATTTTTAGGACTGGCTGGTTACTACAGAAGGTTCATCCAAGATTTTTCCAAAATAGCAAAACCCTTGACTGCATTAACGCATAAAGGGAAGAAATTTGAATGGAAGGATGAGTAGGAGAAAGCGTTTCAATTGTTGAAAAAAAAAAAGTTAACTACGGCACCTATATTGTCATTGCCTGAAGGGAATGATGATTTTGTGATATATTGTGACGCCTCAAAGCAAGGCCTCGGTTGTGTATTAATGCAACGAACGAAGGTAATTGCCTATGCGTCCAGACAATTGAAGATTCACGAGCAAAATTATACGACTCACGATTTGGAATTAGGTGTTGTTGTTTTTGCATTAAAGACTTAGAGACACTACTTATATGGGGTCAAAAGTATTATATATACCGACCACAAAAGTCTCCAACATATATTTAAACAGAAACAACTGAACATGAGGCAGCGTAGGTGGATTAAATTGTTAAATGATTACGATTTTGAGATTCGTTACCACCCGGGAAGGCAAATGTGGTAGCCGACGCTTTGAGTAGAAAGGACAGAGAACCTATGCGGGTAAAACCTATGAATATAATTATTCGTACTAACCTTACTACTCAAATAAAGGAGGCGCAATAAGGAGTTTTAAAAGAGAAAAATTTGAAGAATGAAATACCCAAAGGTTCGGAGAAACATCTTAATATTAGGGAAGACGGAACCCGGTATAGGGCTGAAAGAATTTGGGTACCAAAGTTTGGAGATGTGAGAGAAATGGTACTTAAGGAAGCACATAAAACTAGATACTCAATACATCCCGGAGCGGGAAAGATGTACAAAGATCTCAAGAAACACTTTTGGTGGCCGGGAATGAAAGCCGATATTGCTAGATATGTAGGAGAATGTTTGACGTGTTCTAAGGTCAAAGCTAAACATCAGAAACCATCAGGTCTACTTCAACAACCCGAAATCTTAGAATGGAAATGGGAAAACATTACCATGGATTTCATTACTAAATTGCCAAGAACTGCAAGTGGTTATGATACTATTTGGGTAGTAGTTGATCGTCTCACCAAGACAGCACACTTTCTGCCAATGAGAGAAGATGATAAAATGGAGAAGTTGGCGCGATTATACTTGAAGGAAGTTGTCTCCAGACATGGAATACCAGTCTCTATTATCTCTGATAAAGATGGCAGATTTGTTTCAAGGTTTTGGCAGACATTACAACAAGCATTGAGAACTCGTCTAGACATGAGTACTGCCTATCATCCACAAACTGATGGGCAGAGTGAAAGGACGATACAGACACTTGAATACATGCTACGGGCATGTGTTATTGATTTTGGAAATAGTTGGGATCGACATCTACCATTAGCAGAGTTTTCCTACAACAACAGTTACCACTCGAGTATTGAGATGGCACCGTTTAAGGCACTTTATGGTAGAAAGTGCAAGTCTCCTATTTGTTGGAGTGAAGTGGGGGATATACAGATTACGAGTCCAGAAATCATCCAAGAATCCACAGAGAAAATCATCCAAATTCAACAACGGTTGAAAACCGCCCAAAGTCGACAAAAGAGCTACGCGGACATTAAAAAAAGATATAGAATTTGAAATTGGAGAGATGGTCATGCTTAAGGTTTCATCTTGGAAAGGTGTTGTTCGATTTGGTAAACGGGGAAAACTAAATCTAAGGTACATTGGACCATTCAAGATAATAGATCGTGTCGGACCAGTAGCTTACCGACTTGACTTACCTCAACAACTCGCCGGGGTACATAATACTTTTCATGTCTCGAATCTGAAGAAATGTTTTGCTAAAGAAGATCTAACTATTCCGTTAGACGAAATCCAAATCAACAAAAAACTTCAATTCATCGAAGAACCCGTTGAAATAATTTATCGTGAGGTTAAAAGACTTAAGCAAAATAAAATACCAATCGTTAAGGTTTGATGGAATGCTCGTAGAGGACCCGAGTTCACCTAGGAGCGTGAAGATCAAATGAAGCTGAAATACCCGCACCTATTTCCAGAAGATGCGTCAACACCTCCAACTGCCTAAAAATTTCGGGACGAAATTTATTTAACGGGTAGGTACTGTAGTGACCCGAACTTTTCCATGTTTATATATATTAAATGAAATTGATAATTTACATGATTAAATTTTTCCAACATGTTAAGCAATCAAACTTGTTAAGAGTTGATTATTTGAAATGAGTTTCATGTAGACAATTGACCACCCAACTTGACCGGCGATTCACGAACGTTAAAACTTGTAAAAACTATATGATATATATATATATATATATATATATATATATATATATATATATATATATATATATATATATATATATATATATATATATATATATATATATATATATATATATATATATATATATATATATATATATATATATATAGTTAACATGATATTATGATAAGTAAGTATATCACTAGGTATATTAACAATGAGTTATATACATAAAATGAGACTATTGAATTAAGAATCTCGAAAATATATATAACGATTACCGTTATGACAACGTCTTACTAAGTACATATGTATCATATTAAGATATTATTACACTATATTTAACATGATAAAATGATAATTATTTATATCATTAAGTATGTTAACAATGAACTACATATGTAAAACAAGACGACTAACTTAAGAATTTCGAAACGAGACATATATGTTACGATTATCGTTGTAACGACATTTTAATGTATATATCACATTAAGATATATTCATACATCATAATATCATGATAATGTAATAATTTAACATCTCATTAGATATAATAAACATTGGGTTAACAACATTAAATGAGATCGTTAACTTAAAGGTTTCAAAACAACACTTACATTTAACGACTAACGATGACTTAACGACTCATTTAAAATGTATATACATGTAGTGTATTTAGATGTATTAGTACACTTTTGAAAGACTTCAAGACACATATCAAAGTACTTCTACTTAACAAAAATACTTACAATTACATCCTCATTCATTTTCATCAACAATTCTACTCGTATGCACCCGTATTCGTACTCGTACAATACACAGCTTCTAGATGTATTTACTATTGGTATATACACTTCAATGATCAGGTCTTAGCAGCTCTTGTGAGTCACCTAAACATGTGGGAACCATCATTTGGCAACTAGCATGAAATATCTCACAAAATTACAAAAAATATTATAAATCATTCATGAATTATTTACAAAAAAACAAACTTACACATCCTTTATATCTAATCCATATACCAACGACCAAAAACACCTACAAACACTTTCATTCTTCAATTTTCTTCATCTAATTGATCTCTCTGAAGTTCTATCTTCAAGTTCTAAGTGTTCTTCATAAATTCTATAAGTTCTAGTTTCATAAAATCAAGAATACTTTCAAGTTTACAAGTCTACTTCCAAGCTTTCTAATCCATTCCAAGTAATCATCTAAGATCAAGAAATCTCTGTTATTTACAGTATGTTATCATTCTAATTCAAGGTAATACTCATATTCAAACTTTGATTCAATTTCTATAACTATAAACTATCTTAATTCGAGTAAAAATCTTACTTGAACTTGTTTTTGTGTCATGATTCTACTTCAAGAACTTTCAAGTCATCCAAGATCCTTTGAAGCTAGATCAATTTTTGTCACTTCCATTAGGTTTACCTACTAAACTTAAGGTAGTAATGATTTTCATAACATCATTCGATTCATATATATATATATATATATATATATATATATATATATATATATATATATATATATATATATATATATATATATAACTATCTTATTCGGAGATTTAAACTTGCAATCACTAGAATATAGTTTAGTTAATTCTAAACTTATTCGCAAACAAAGTTAATTCTTCTAACATAACTTTTAAAATCAATTAAACACATGTTCTATATCTTTATGATATGCTAACTTAATGATTTAAAACCTGGAAACACGAAGAACACCGTAAAACCGGACATACGCCGTCGTAGTGAAACAGGGGGCTGTTTTGGGTTTGATAATTAAAAACTATGACAAACTTTGATTTAAAAGTTGTTCTTCTGGGAAAATGATTTTTCTTATTAGCATGAAACTATATCCAAAAATCATGGTTAAACACAAAGTTGAAGTATGTTTTTCAAAATGGTCATCAAGATGTCGTTTTTTCAACGAAAATGACTACCTCTTTAAAAAATGACATGTAACATGTATTTCCGACTATAAACTTATACTTTTTCTGTTTAGTTTCATAAATTTCAGTTCATTATGAAACCATAGCAACTTGAATCACTAAAAACGGATTTGAAACGAAGAAATGACGGGTAAAACAAAATTGGATAAATTTGCTAGTTTTAGCTACGAAAATTTTGTAACAAATCTAGACTAACCATAACTTAACTAACTTATATTGTATTATACATGTATTCTAACATATATTATGTAATCTTGGGATACCATAGACACGTATACAATGTTTTGACATATCATATCGACACATCTATATATATTATTTGGAACAACCATAGACACTCTATATGCAGTAATGCTTGAGTTAGCTATACAGGGTTGAGGCTGATTCCAAAATAATATATATACTTTGAGTTGTGATCTAGCCTGAGACTTGTATACACTGGGTCGTGGATTGATTCGAGATAATATATATTGATTTATTTCTGTACATCTAACTGTGGACAACTAGTTGTAGATTACTAACGTTGGACCGCTAACTTAATAAACTTAAATCATTAAAACGTAATAAAAAATGTTGTGAATATATTTCGATCATACTTTGATATATATGTATATATTTGTTATAGGTTCGTGAATCGATCCGTGGCCAAGTCTTAAATTTTCGACGAAGTAAAAATATGTGAAAGTGAGTTATAGTCCCATTTTTAAAATCTAATATTTGGGGATGAGAATACATGGAGTTATAAATGTTTTACAAAATAGACACAAGTATGCGAAACTACATTCTATGGTTGGATTATTAAACCGAATATCGCCCTTCAAGTCTGGTAACCTAAGAATTAGGAAAATGACCCATAATTGACGCGAATCCTAAAGATAGATCTATTGGGCCTAACAACCCCCATTCAGGTTATGGATGGCTTTAGTACTTCGAGATTATTATTTAGACGAGAGGTTCTGTTTGGGGATATTCTATGCATTAAGTTAATGTCGGTTACCAGGTGTTCAACATATGAATGATTTTTATCTCTATGCAGTTTGCGAAATGCCTGATATGCGATGTGTTTATAAAAATAAAAATCTTGTGGTCTATTATTATGATTGATAATTATATAGGTTAAACCTATAACTCACCAACATTTTTGTTGACGTTTTAAGCATGTTTATTCTCGGGTGATTGTTAAAAGCTTCCGCTGTTGCATACTAAATTAAGGACAAGATTTGGAGTCCATGCTTGTATGATATTGTCTAAAAACTGCATTCGAAAGTTTTCTTTGTTGTAACATAATATTTATTGTAAACCATTATGTAATGGTCGTGTGTAAGCGTGATATTTTATATTATCATTACTTGATAACCTAGGTTATGTCCTTTAAACCTTTATCGATAAAATAAATGGTTTGGTTTAAAAACGAATGCAGTCTTTGAAAAACGTCTCATATAGAGGTCAAAACCTCGCAATGAAATCAATTAATATGAAACGTTTATAATTATTATGAACGGGACATTTCAGATAGTTCACTAGTTGAGACCATATGTGGACCACTACTTTCAGCTCTATTCATCTTTTATCTTTTATCTTTTATCCTATACAATTATTACATTATAAATTAACAATGAGCATCAAAATAAGGATTTTTGATTGAAGTATTGAACTTAGGGATGTTCATCACGATATAATTTAGTGGTTGAGGTCCTAATATTCTTACAAGCAGTTTCATGTTCAAACCTCACTAGCAGCAAATTTTAGAGTGATCGGGGAAGAGAAAAGAGTTGAAAACAGTCATTGGATAACCCAGTTAAGCCATGTACATCTTATCTAAAATACCATCATTCCTCGAGTAGCTAGAATATAAAAAATTGTATATGTTTACCCGTTTCATTTTAGGCATGTTCTTCGGGTTGGAACCAAAATTGGAACCCAAAAATTAGAAGTTGTGAAAAAAGTGGGCCAACTTGAACCACTTCATTTCCAATTGAACTATGACCAAATATAAACACGGATCAACCCATATTCATATAGTGTTGTTTTCTTCCTTCATTCAGATCCCTGTCTTTATCAAAGCTGTTGGTGGGATTCTTGTGGGGCTTGTCGCTTCATATGCTAGTGGCGTACGAAAGGCAAGGTATAACTGTCCTTATGGATAACAGAAATCTTTCATTTGTTCTAATGTCTAAGTAGGGGGGCAATTTCACTACAACCTGTGTAAGATTTTCATTCTTGTTTACCATGCAAAAGTTTCATATTAAATGTAACTTGTATAGGTGACGAATTGGACAAATTGGGTTACAGTTTTGAACGCGTAATTTAAGTATGGATCAAAATGTGTCTAGTCAGCTCGATTGAACTAGCTATATGCATTTAGAATACGGTGAGTTATATCCCTTTTGACCCACTTGACCTGTTCAACCTGTTTGTATTTGCCATGCCAACTTTTAACTTGTTGGCATAAACTAATGATGCGCTGCTTTCTCGTTACGGTCTCAACTTTTGTCAATGTTGTTTTTTTTTTATAAAAAAGATAAGACCCCAAAGTTTAGTCCATGATGATTCAGCTTTTATCAATGTAGTTTGTATAAGTTTCTGTTTGAGGTCTGTTTTGAGTAGATCTTAAGATATAAATGTTGCTACACCATATTGTTCTTCTAGGAATTATCTTATATACAAGTTTCGGTTTTTACTCTCAACATGGTAGCAATTAATCCCTTGGCTGTTACGTAATAGAATGTCAAAAAATACCTTTGACACAATAACAAATACGTGGACCAAATGTAACGTTATGAACAGTGAGTCTAGAATTGCTATTGCGGCTCAAGATTTTCTCAGAATATAAAAGTTCTGGTCGGCCCGATTATTGTCTCTCTTTATGTTTTAAATTTACGTAGCACGACTATTAGTCACGATCGAAAGGTATAGGATTAAACATTTAAACCTTGATGTTATATCCAGTTTTCGCACTGGTTTCAATAAACGTAACTCTGAATTCACGAGCTTTGCCATCTCCTTCTTCAAATGAAACTTGCCTGTTTGATGATAAAAATAAAAATTCCATTAGACACATGACGTAGTAACATGGTTCTAGTGTGTACTCTGACAAGACAAATTACAGATATTTCCATATATATGATAAACTAAGAGCACCAGATAAAAAAAAATGTTGGTGTATAACTATTTTCAGGAGAACATTGAAGCTAAACGTATAAGACGTGTTTAAACTGTAAATCTCACACCTTTTGTCAACAAGGCCGCATTTATTCCCAACCAGGAATATAAGGATATCAGTGCCTCGCTCATTACGTACTTCTTCCATCCATTTTGCAGTGTTTAAGAACGACTGTCGATCTGCATAAGTAGAAATCCATTTACGACTAAGAGTGAACATTATCATAACTCCATCTATATGCACCATAAACTAGTAAAAGATATTTGTTTTTTTTTTTATATCAAAATATCTCAAATAACTAAATAAAAAGTGGATGAGATAATTTCTCGCTTTCCTACGGTTCAACTCACTAGTAACGTCATAGACAATGAGTGCAACTGATGAATCTCTTATAAAGCTTGGAAGCAAACTCCTAAATCTTTCCTGCCCAGAAGTATCCCTGAAATGTTACGAAACAAAATGTTATGAGAAAGCACATGAACTCAAAATTATCAAAAAAATAAAGAGAAACAAATTTAGAAGCTTGTAGACCTTGTTATTAAACATGGTACTGACCGAATATTGTAGTTAGAATTGAAAAGAACAAACAACAAGTATCAACATGGCAACCTACCAAAGTTGTAATACAAATGTTCTATCTTCAAGGTACATTTTTTTAGTTAAGAAATCAATGCCAATGGTAGCCTGCAGTAAAAATTCCAAAACCAAATAAGATACAGCTTTTAGTTTAGTTAGCATCTAAAAACATTTCCACATCAGCAGTACTTGTACAAACACTACTAAGATCTAAGAACCAATGGTTGATTAATGGCTAATTAATCATAAAATAAAAAATTAAATACGTAACTTAACGGCCTAACGGGCCATGAAGAACATGATAATGATAAGGCCAATTAAACTATGCTAATAATCACTTGGCTCAAAAAATCACAGACGATAAAAATTATGCACTCAAAATATACAAATGTGTATACACATTTCATTAAATCGACAACTATAACAAATTCATGCAAAACATAACCTACGGATGAATTGATTTACACAATTTCATTAATATTCTAAACATCGATCGATTGTGTATACAAAGATCCAATGATGAATCTTGATCAATTGCTTAAAAATCATGGAATCAATTAACACACAAGACCTAAATAGAAAAGATAGGGCATAATTAATGAATAAAAAAGAAAATTTAATACCTGATAGGTAGTATCGAATTTGTCATACATAAATCTGGTAATGATACTGGTTTTAACAACGGATTGATCGCCCAATATAATAAGTCCGTATTTAACATGAGGTGATACCACCGCCATTATTAAATATTTAATTAATTAATCATGAATTCAGCAGCAGCTGTTTTCGACAACTGTCTGTCTTCTCAGCAAACAGAAATAGATCAAATCTAAATCTAAAAGTGTTTTTAGAGAAAGAAAGAAGAAAAAAACGGAGACAATTTGGGAAAAAGAAAAGGAGCGAGAAATGGGAAAAATCAAAAAATTGGTTTTGATTTGATTTGAATTTTTTTTTCCCGAAACAACTTAAAATTTTATAACCGTTAGCTAATACTTCATAATAGAAAATGAAGGAATAGAATGTAAGCTAGTCGACGAGCTACTCGATCTCGACTCGTTAAAAAGTCAATTCGAATTGAGCTTAAATAGAGCTCGAGTCCGAGCTCGAATTTATTAAGGATTGATTACTAAAAGAGTTCGAGCAAGTTAGCAAGCTCGAACAAGTTAGCTAGCTTTAACGAGCTTTTCATATATGTACATTAATTAATATTTTTATTTCACAAGATACTAAATAACTGTATAATAGTTATTATCCTTTATAAAATATAGAAATACAATAAGTAAATCGGATTATATATGATTAAAAAGTATGCCTAACTAAAATAAATATCGAAATTAACTAAAATAATAATTAAATAAGAATATTATCAAAATAAACGAGTCGAGCTCAAACAGATCTCGAACTTCCCTAAACTCAGAAGAGCCGAGCTTGACCTTTCTATACTAAGCTCGAACCGAGTCGGGTTCGAGCTCGAGCTCGGAAAATTCTAGACAAGCCAAGCTCGAGCTGAGTAGAGCTCGACTCGTTTACACTCCTAAGATTCAAGAGAAACAATAACATCCGAGCACAACAAACCAAAAGAGAACCTAAACAAAACCTCACAACAAATAACCGAGACAAACGACCAAACAAAAAAAAACATCATAAAAAAGATAACAAAACAACAAGAAAGACGATGAAATAGAGTCCTAATCATAACATTGAATAGAGATTAGCAGTGTCGATTCCAGGATTGTAACTCAATGGGTTCCCGAATTTTTTATCAGTACTAAATATATTTGAATACTATTTTAGTAGTAGTTACTTTCAAAAAACTAAAAAATTCAAAAAAAAACATATGGGGTCCGAGTGGTTGAATTTAGTGGTGTTCTATAGAATTTAAAAGAAAAACTATCAATCCGAAAATATATGGGGTCCTGCAGTTAAATTTAGTGGTGTCCTATGCAATTTAAAGAATATTTTCTACTAAATATTTTTAAACTAGTGGTGTCCCGTGACCCCACGGAGTTACAAGTAAACTCGCCACTGGAGATTAGGCCAACCATCTTTGATCCGATTTGAAATTTCAATCTGGTTAATTATAGTATATGACACTCAGAATATACCGTCAACCTTTACTGTGGTTGGCTTTTCTAAGTTTCTGTTGATTAAGGGTGACCTAGCGTGCGTTTAATTGTCTTTTAATTGGAAATTTGGCACTAAATCCGTGTGTTAGTTTATGATCTTTGAATGACATATGTTGCTTAATAGTTCAGTATTTAAAGTTGATATACTCTTTTGACTATTAAACACATAAATTTTATAGAATATTTTTTTAAATTATATCAAAACATTTATTAAACAACTATATTTTTTTTGTTCATGCAAAAGATTAAAAAACTAATTTACCTCATTTATTGATCATTAAAACTAATTATTTTTTTAAAAGCAAATTTTATTAACAACATTAACAAGTGTCAGGAGGCAGGATCAAGATGAGACCCTAGCCAACCGAATATACTGTAACATCCGTGTTTTGGGCCTAGTTGAAATGACCCGTGTACCCTTGGGTATGGCGTAATTAGTGATTTTAATAATTATTTGTTTATAATTATTTGGTTATTTAGTTGAGACCAGTTTGTGACAAGGGTCACAGAACAAGTTCGTTTGTTTAATTTGGACTCCGTTAGGGCCGCCTAACGAGGTACGAAATATATCAGATAACTGATAAATACCCGTGTGTTGTGGGGTATGGGGTTTTAACCCCAAATAAGTGTATTGTGCTGCCCTTTCCTCTCATTTTCTTCCTCCCTCTAAAAATTTCCTAAACCAAACCGTACCCACTTCATCTCCCATCTCTAACCCTAGATTCCTAAATTGTGTTCTAGAGCTCAAATTGTTCATACCATCTTGTTTCTTACAGATTACTGAGTCTATCAAGGTAAGTAACATGTGTTTTTGTGTTCAATTCGTTGTTAAATTCATGGTTTTGTGTGAGTTTTGTAAAAAGCTTGAATTTGTGTCAAAACAAGTGATTTAAGTGTTGTTATGGTCAAATTGTTGTGGGTTTTGAGTCTATAACAAGTAGTGAACAAGTTGTGGTCGATTTTGGTGTTTAAAACGAGCTCTAGATCGAGATTTGAGGATTTCATCGTGAAGTCCGTAGCCTTTGTTCAGTTTCTGAGGAAGATGAACACAGTCGGCCGACTGTCGGTCGACAGTCGACCGACTGAGGGTTGAACCGACCGATTGTTGAGTGAACCGACCGACTGAGATTTACCTTCGGCCGATTGATGTAATACCAAGTGAATCGGCCGACTGGAAAGGTCAGTCGACCGGTTGTGTCTACAGTCGACCGACTGTCAGTGTCAGTCGACCGACTGAGTGTCCAGGGCAGAATATTTACCAAAGTGCCTTTTCCTAGCCGTTATGCTGCCCGTTTGTATTTTGGTGTTCAGGATGTAAATTTTGAAAGTGCATAAGTGTTAGGTGGACTTTTAGCGGCGCTTTTGTGACTGATTTATGTACTGTGTTGTTTTGCGTTAACGGATAGAAACTAACTTGATTTGCCTTATGTTCAGGTGATAAGGATAAGGAAGAAGCTCAGTGATAGTTTATCTGAGCTGGTTGCTGGTAATCGGTGAGTGGGATTATCTCTGGGTGTAGTATAGAGTAGCAAGTTGCGCTACTATGTTTATATTGTTGATAGTTGCCATGATTAGTAGTTATGTTGTATAGTTGATTGCAGTTAAGGTTGACATGCTTTTAGTAGTATTAGTTGCCTGTAGTAGTAGTAGTAGTAGTAGTTGACTGGTTGTATGTGCACAAGTTGTGGTTGTTGGAACCTATTGTTGTTAAGTTCAGCTCAGAGAGGTCAACCTAGTTGTGGTTGGGTCTAGTTGGCTACTGTATGTTGAGTATAGTGCTGAATGACGCATCACCTACGTGTGGATGACTATACTGAGGATTCAGTAGTAAAGACTATCGTTAGATGCTAGACTGATCAGCTAGTGGTAGTGTGCCCGTACAAGCCGCCGATCCTCTAGTTGGAGCACAGTTGCTGGTTGTTGTTTGTTGTATGTGGTTGCATATAGCTGTTGATATAGGAGTACAAGTTGGTACTGTATGCTAGACCTTTTGATAGTTCCATTCACTTAGCCTTGTGCTAACCCCTCACCTCCTCCCTTGCAGGTTTTGGATCTTAGTGCTGGTAGGGACGGGAGTCGGGCTGACGATATGTTTGACAAGACGAACTCTGATGTTTTAAGTTTTGTAAATATGTAGCTAGTCGTATAACGTAATGCCCTGGTTTGAAATAAAGTAATTAACTTATGATTTGTAATAATCATGTTTGTAACTAACTAAGGGTATTCATGTAAATTAAGTCTTCCGCTGTGTATTTAAAAAAAAATGGCCGGTGTTATAACTTGGTATCAGATCATAGGTTTGGCCGCATGTACATTGTGTTGAATGTCATGTTCCCAAACCTTGTGTTGTGTCAAACATATCTGAGGGGACGGGTTAAGTGAATGTAGGGATTACATGCATTAGTTGATAGGTACTAACATGTTTTCCACTAAGCGTTTGTGTGAGTTGTTGTGGTAGTGCAGATATGGCAGATAATACAGGAAACGCAACTGGTCCGTCAGCCCCCGGAACATTCAGAGCCCCAGATGAAGACGGGTATGTGTCAAAAGAGGATCCGCAGGAACAAATTCTAGATTTAGAAAGTAAGTTAAAGGAAGCACGTGACCGAATAAGGGAATTAGAACAACGTCAGTTAACAGTGAATCCCGGTGGTAGTGTACCAAATCAAATGTTTAGTGGGTATCCGATGCAGTCAAATATTTACCAGCAAACGGGAAGTGCTTTCCAACAACAACAATGGTTACCACCTCGGTGTCACTTTCCTCAACAGTATCAGGTGCCACCTCAGTTTAATCAACAGTTCCCAAATCAGATGTGGGGTCCTTATCAGATGCCGACGTTTCAACAACCGAAGAAATGTACCTTCAAACAGTTTCTGAATTGTAATCCACCAGAGTACTCAGGAAGTTCTAACCCAACGGTAACCCTTAACTGGTTAAGAGAGATAGAAAAAGTTTTTGAGGCATGTCAGTGCGAACCGGAATTACAGGTTATTTATGCTAGTCGTATGTTAAAAAATAGGGCAATGGTTTGGTGGGATACAATTATTTCTAGTATACCGAAAGAGCAAGTGAACATGATTACTTAGGAACAATTTTATAGTAAAGTTTGTGAGCAGTATTGTTCGTTCTACGACCTCAATCGAATTAAGACAGAATTTTTGGCAATGAAAATGACACCTCAGATGACGATCGATGAGGTGATTGAGCAGTATATGGATAAATTAAGGTTCGTGCAACAGTGGGTTCCAGACGAACAGTCCAGAATTCAACATTTTGTTAATATAATTTTACCAGAATACAGAACGATGGTTAGGATGGCGACGACGCTGTCGCAAGCGTTTGTTATGGCCAAGATGGTAGAAGATGACGTTAAAGCAGCAAGAAATAGAATGGTAGATTATGTGATACCGCAACAAGATCAGGCGATGAGTCATTCGGACTCTAGGTCAAAGAAGTCTGTTAAGTTGAAACAGAAAAGTGGGTCAGAATAGAGTGGGACAGCATCAAGTCAGAATTCTTGGTGTTATAGTTGTAGATCATCTCATAGTGGTCCTTGTTCAGATTCAACCAAAAGATGTTTGAGATGTGGTATTGTGGGGCACGAGATTCGGATGTGTTCGTTCCAAGAGGATGTATGTTGGAAATGTCATCAAGTGGGGCATAGGTCAGCTCAGTGTCCGTATGTAAGAGGATCAGGTTCTAGGGCGGGGCCAGGAGCGCAGTCGGGATCAGTAGGTGGATCTTCTAGTTCTCCAGTTGGGCAGAAAAGAAAGAATCCACCTACGGCAACAGCAAGAGCTTATCAGATGGTTGCAGATGCAGATGTTGAATATGATGTGAATACAGGTATGCTTCAAAATCCTCGTACTGTTTAGTTGTATACATGTAGGTGATTGTGTATATATATATGTGTGTGTGTGTGTAGATTGGTAGATCTTGATTGTAGTGTAAGATTTATTTTGTTGCATTATGTTGTTTATGTTTTGGTTGCGACCCTTGTGTGCCATGTGGGGTAAGGGTGACCCTTAGGTTGATTTTTTTGGGATTGAAGACCGTGACTTTGATAGAAATGTGTTTGGTATCTTTATGGAGTGGACATTTGGATGACAGAAATTTGTTAGATAGTGACACGAGTATGAGTGATATGCCGATAGTGGACTGTATTGACCAGATATTTCCTATGCTTGTTGGATGTGTAATGATGTTGGTAGATTATAGTTGAACATTTGATGGATAATGTTTAAATAACTGTGATTGGACAGATGGTGCAATTGATTAATTATAAAGTAGTTAAACTAATTACCGATGCTTATTGAGGAGATTGATTGAACATAAGTTAGTAAATGAGACAAGTAGAATTTTTCCTTTTTGAGCAACTCAGAATGAAGGTATGATTTAGGATAATATGCTTGTGTCCGGCCAACAGAAGTATATTATGATAAATCATACAGAATTTCTAGGAAGCTGAAGGAGAATTAGGTGGCCTGTGCTATATTGGGTTGTGATGTGACTGGATATGAAATGAATAATATTGTGACCCGAACTTTTCCATGTTCTTATATATTAAATGAAATTAATATTTACATGATTAAATGTTTCCAACCTATTAAGCAATCAAACTTGTTAAGACTTGATTAATTGAAATAGGTTTCATATAGACAATTGACCACCCAAGTTGACCGGCGATTCACGAACGTTAAAACGTGTAAAAACTATATGATGACATATATATGGATATATATATATAGTTAACATGATATTATGATAAGTAAACATATCATTAAGTATATTAACAATGAACTACATATGTAAAAACAAGACTACTAACTTAATGATTTTGAAACGAGACATATATGTAACGATTATCGTTGTAACGACATTTAATGTATATATATCATATTAAGATATATTAATACATCATGATATCATGATAATGTAATGATTTAACATCTCATTTGATTTAATAAACAATGGGTTAACAACATTTAACAAGATCGTTAACCTAAAGGTTTCAAAACAACACTTACATGTAACGACTAACGATGACTTAACGACTCAGTTAAAATGTATATACATGTAGTGTTTTAATATGTATTCATACACTTTTGAAAGACTTCAAGACACTTATCAAAATACTTCTACTTAACAAAAATGCTTACAATTACATCCTCGTTCAGTTTCATCAACAATTCTACTCGTATGCACCCGTATTCGTACTCGTACAATACACAGCTTTTAGATGTATGTACTATTGGTATATACACTCCAATGATCAGCTCTTAGCAGCCCATGTGAGTCACCCAACTCATGTGGGAACCATCATTTGGCAACTAGCATGAAATATCTCATAAAATTACAAAAATATGAGTAATTATTCATGACTTATTTACATGTAAACAAAATTACACATCCTTTATATCTAATCCATACACCAACGACCAAAAACACCTACAAACACTTTCATTCTTCAATTTTCTTCATCTAATTGATCTCTCTCAAGTTCTATCTTCAAGTTCTAAGTGTTCTTCATAAATTCTACAAGTTCTAGTTTCATAAAATCAAGAATACTTCCAAGTTTGCTAGCTTACTTCCAATCTTGTAGAGTGATCATCCAACCTCAAGAAATCTTTATTATTTACAATAAAATATCTTTCTAATACAAGGTAATACTCATATTCAAACTTTTATTCAATTTCTATAACTATAACAATCTTATTTCGAGTGAAAATCTTACTTGAACTTGTTTTCGTGTCATGATTCTGCTTCAAGAACTTTCAAGCCATCCAAGGATCCTTTGAAGCTAGATCCATTTTTCTCATTTCCAGTAGCTTTATCCATAAAACTTTAGGTAGTAATGATGTTCATAACATCATTCGATTCATACATATAAAGCTATCTTATTCGAAGGTTTAAACTTGTAATCACTAGAACATAGTTTAGTTAATTCTAAACTTGTTCGCAAACAATAGTTAATCCTTCTAAATTGACTTTTAAAATCAACTAAACACATGTTCTATATCTATATGATATGCTAACTTAATGATTTAAAACCTGGAAACACGAAGAACACTGTAAAATCGGACATACGCCGTCGTAGTAACACCGCGGGCTGTTTTGGGTTAGTTAATTAAAAACTATGATAAACTTTGATTTAAAAGTTGTTCTTCTGGGAAAATGATTTTTCTTATGAACATGAAACTATATCCAAAAATCATGGTTAAACTCAAAGTGGAAGTATGTTTTCTAAAATGGTCATCTAGACGTCGTTCTTTCGACTGAAATGACTACCTTTACAAAAACAACTTGTAACTTATATTTACGACTATAAACCTATACTTTTTCTGTTTAGATTCATAAAATATAGTTCAATATAAAACCATAGCAATTTGATTCACTCAAAACGGATTTAAAATGAAGAAGTTATGGGTAAAACAAGATTGGATAATTTTTCTTGTTGTAGCAACGTGAAAATTGTTAACAAATGTTTATTAATCATATCCTAGCTAACTTATATTGTATTATACATGTATTCTAATATATTATGTAATCTTGGGATACCATAGACACGTATGTAAATGTTTTGACATATCATATCGACCAATGTGTATATATTATTTGGAACAACCATAGACACTCTATATGCAGTAATGTGGGAGTTAGCTATACAGGGTTGAGGTTGATTCCAAAAATATATATACTTTGAGTTGTGATCTAGCCTGAGACGTGTATACACTGGGTCCTGGATTGATTCAAGATAATATATATATATCAATTTTTTTCTGTACATCTAACGTTGGACAACTAGTTGTAGGTTACTAACAAGGACAGCTGACTTAATAAACTTAAAACATCAGAATGTATTAAAAGTGTTGTAAATATATTTTGAATATACTTTGATATATATGTACATATTTGTTATAGGTTCGTGAATCGACCAGTGGTCAAGTCTTACTTCCCGACGAAGTAAAAATCTGTGAAAGTGAGTTATAGTCCCACTTTTAAAATCTAATATTTTTAGGATGAGAATACATGCGCTGCTTTTATAAATGCTTTACGAAATAGACACAAGTGATCGAAACTACATTCTATGGTTGAATTATCGAAATCGAATATGCCCCTTTTTATTAAGTCTGGTAATCTAAGAATTAGGGAACAGACACCCTAATTGACGCGAATCCTAAAGATAGATCTATTGGGCCTAACAAACCCCATCCAAAGTACCGGATGCTTTAGTACTTCAAAATTTATATCATATCCGAAGGTGTCCCGGAATGATGGGGATATTCTTATATATGCATCTTGTTAATGTCAGTTACCAGGTGTTCACCATATGAACGATTTTTATCTCTATGTATGGGATGTATATTGAAATATGAAATCTTGTGGTCTATTGTTACGATTTGATATATATAGGTTAAACCTATAACTCACCATTTTTGTTGACGTTTAAAGCATGTTTATTCTCAGGTGAATATTAAGAGCTTCCGCTGTTGCATACTAAAATAAGGACAAGATTTGGAGTCTATGTTTGTATGATATTATGTAAAAACTGCATTCAAGAAACATATGTCGATGTAATATATTTCTATTGTAAACCATTATGTAATGGTCGTGTGTAAACAGTATATTTTAGATTATCATTATTTGATAATCTACGTAATGCTTTTGAAACCTTTATTGATAAAATAAAGGTTATGGTTGTTTTAAAAATGAATGCAGTCTTTGAAAAACGTCTCATATAGAGGTCAAAACCTTGCAACGAAATCAATTAATATGGAACGTTTATAATCAATATGAACGGGACATTTTAAATAACGTGAGAAGTTCTGTTGACTTACGAGACAATTTCGTGGATATGGGTATAGATTTTAGCATGATGACTAATTCTATTGCCTAAGCCTTGGAAAATTGGGAAAATTGGACTGTATAAAGAGTTGAATTTGATGACAGATCGTGAAATTTATGATACAGAATGACGAAGAAACATGAATTTGACTCTGATTATTTGACTTGATAGTGTAATTTGTGGGCTTAAGTGGATTAACGAACGTTGATCGATGAAGATTGTGACAAATTATTTTGTATAGGGAGTGTATTGACGTTAAGAATCTCGTTTCCCTATGCAATTGTCGTGGATAATGTAGGTATCGGGGATCAGATCGAAAAAGTTGATCGTGTGTTTTGGCGGTTCGAGTAATAATATTGGGTTTGTCGACCATAGTTGACCCGATTCCGAGGACGGAATCTCTTTTAAGGAGGGTAGATTTGTAACATCCGCGTTTTGGGCCTAGTTGAAATGACCAGTGTACCCTTGGGTATGGCGTAATTAGTGATTTTAATAATTATTTGTTTATAATTATTTGGTTGTTTAGTTGAGACCAGTTTGTGACAAGGGTCACAGAACAAGTTTGTTTGTTTAATTTGGACTCCATTAGGGCCGCCTAACGAGGTACGAAAGATATCAGATAACTGATAAATACCCGTGTGTTGTGGGGTATGGGGTTTTAACCCCAAATAAGTGTATTGTGCTGCCCTTTCCTCTCATTTTCTTCCTCCCCCTAGAAATTTCCTAAACCAAACCGTACCCACTTCATCTCCCATCTCTAACCCTAGATTCCTAAATTGTGTTCTAGAGCTCAAATTGTTCATACCATCTTGTTTCTTACAGATTACTGAGTCTATCAAGGTAAGTAACATGTGTTTTTGTGTTCAATTCGTTGTTAAATTCATGGTTTTGTGTGAGTTTTGTAAAAAGCTTGAATTTGTGTCAAAATAAGTGATTTAAGTGTTGTTATGGTCAAATTTTTGTGGGTTTTGAGTCTATAACAAGTAGTGAACAAGTTGTGGTCGATTTTGGTGTTTAAAACGAGCTCTAGAATGAGATTTGAGGATTTCATCGTGAAGTCCGTTGTAGTGACCCGAACTTTTCCATGTTTATATATATTAATTGAGATTGATATTTACATGATTAAATGTTTCCAACATGTTAAGCAATCAAACTTGTTAAGACTTGATTAATTGAAATATGTTTCATATAGACAATTGACCACCCAAGTTGACCGGTGATTCACGAACGTTAAAACTTGTAAAAACTATATGATGACATATATATGGATATATATATATATAGTTAACATGATACTATGATAAGTAAACATATCATAAAGTATATTAACAATGAACTACATATGTAAAAACAAGACTACTAATTTAATGATTTTTAAACGAGACATATATGTAACGATTATCGTTGTAAAGACATTTAATGTATATATATCATATTAAGAGATATTCATACATGATAATATCATGATAATATAATAATTTAAAATCTCATTTGATATTATAAAGATTGGGTTAACAACATTTAACAAGATCGTTAACCTAAAGGTTTCAAAACAACACTTACATGTAACGACTAACGATGACTTAACGACTCAGTTAAAATGTATATACATGTAGTGTTTTAATATGTATTTATACACTTTTGAAAGACTTCAATACACTTATCAAAATACTTCTACTTAACAAAAATGCTTACAATTACATCCTCGTTCAGTTTCATCAACAATTCTACTCGTATGCACCCGTATTCGTACTCGTACAATACACAGCTTTTAGATGTATGTACTATTGGTATATACACTCCAATGATCAGCTCTTAGCAGTCCATGTGAGTCACCTAACACATGTGGGAACCATCATTTGGCAACTAGCATGAAATATCTCATAAAATTACAAAAATATGAGTAATCATTCATGACTTATTTACATGAAAACAAAATTACATATCCTTTATATCTAATCCATACACCAACGACCAAAAACACCTACAAACACTTTCATTCTTCAATTTTCTTCATCTAATTGATCTCTCTCAAGTTCTATCTTCAAGTTCTAAGTGTTCTTCATATATACTACAAGTTCTAGTTACATAAAATCAAGAATACTTTCAAGTTTGCTAGCTCACTTCCAATCTTGTAAGGTGATCATCCAACCTCAAGAAATCTTTGTTTCTTACAGTAGGTTATCATTCTAATACAAGGTAATAATCATATTCAAACTTTGGTTCAATTTCTATAACTATAACAATCTTATTTCAAGTGATGATCTTACTTGAACTTGTTTTCGTGTCATGATTCTGCTTCAAGAACTTCGAGCCATCCAAGGATCCGTTGAAGCTAGATCCATTTCTCTCTTTTACAGTAGGTTTATCCAAGGAAATTAAGGTAGTAATGATGTTCATAACATCATTCGATTCATACATATAAAGCTATCTTATTCGAAGGTTTAAACTTGTAATCACTAGAACATAGTTTAGTTAATTATAAACTTGTTCGCAAACAAAAGTTAATCCTTCTAACTTGACTTTTAAAATCAACTAAACACATGTTATATATCTATATGATATGCTAACTTAATGATTTAAAACCTGTAAACACGAAAAACACCGTAAAATCGGATTTACGCCGTCGTAGTAACACCGCGGGCTATTTTGGGTTAGTTAATTAAAAACTATGATAAACTTTGATTTAAAAGTTGTTATTCTGAGAAAATGATTTTTATTATGAACATGAAACTATATCCAAAACTTATGGTTAAACTCAAAGTGGATGTATGTTTTCTAAAATGGTCATCTAGACGTCGTTCTTTCGACTGAAATGACTACCTTTACAAAAACGACTTGTAACTTATTTTTCCGACTATAAACCTATACTTTTTCTGTTTAGATTCATAAAATAGAGTTCAATATGAAACCATAGCAATTTGATTCACTCAAAACGGATTTAAAATGAAGAAGTTATGGGTAAAACAAGATTGGATAATTTTTCTCATTTTAGCTACGTGAAAATTGGTAACAAATCTATTCCAACCATAACTTAATCAACTTGTATTGTATATTATGTAATCTTGAGATACCATAGACACGTATACAATGTTTCGACCTATCATGTCGACACATCTATATATATTTCGGAACAACCATAGACACTCTATATGTGAATGTTGGAGTTAGCTATACAGGGTTGAGGTTGATTCCAAAATATGTATAGTTTGAGTTGTGATCAATACTGAGATACGTATACACTGGGTCATGGATTGATTCAAGATAATATTTATCGATTTATTTCTGTATATCTAACTGTGGACAACTAGTTGTAGGTTACTAACGAGGACAGCTGACTTAATATACTTAAAACATCAAAATATATTAAAAGTGTTGTAAATATATTTTGAACATACTTTGATATATATGTATATATTGTTATAGGTTCGTGAATCAACCAGTGGCCAAGTCTTACTTCCCGACGAAGTAAAAATCTGTGAAAGTGAGTTATAGTCCCACTTTTAAAATCTAATATTTTTGGGATGAGAATACATGCAGGTTTTATACATGCAGATATAGTACTTCGAAATTTATATCATATCCGAAGGGTGTCCCGGAATGATGGGGATATTCTTATATATGCATCTTATTAATGTCGGTTACCAGGTGTTCACCATATGAATGATTTTTATCTCTATGTATGGGATGTGTATTGAAATATGAAATCTTGTGGCCTATTGTTAGGATTTGATATATATATAGGTTAAACCTATAACTCACCAACATTTTTGTTGACGTTTTAAGCATGTTTATTCTCAGGTGATTATTAAGAGCTTCCGCTATCGCATACTTAAATAAGGACGAGATTTGGAGTCCATGCTTGTATGATATTGTGTAAAAACTGCATTCAAGAAACTTATTTTGTTGTAACATATTTGTATTGTAAACCATTATGTAATGGTCGTGTGTAAACAGGATATTTTAGATTATCATTATTTGATAATCTACGTAAAGTTTTTTTTAACCTTTATTGATGAAATAAAGGTTATGGTTTGTTTTAAAATGAATGCAGTCTTTGAAAAATGTCTCATATAGAGGTCAAAAACCTCGCAACGAAATCAATTAATATGGAACGTTTTTAATCAATAAGAACGGGACATTTCAGTTGGTATCCGAGCGTTGGTCTTAGAGAACCAGAATTTTGCATTAGTGTGTCTTATCGAGTTTGTTAGGATGCATTAGTGAGTCTGGACTTTGACCGTGTTTACTTGAAAAATGATTGCTTAACAGATTTTGTTGGAAACTATATATTTTTAACATGTGAATATTATGTGATATATTAATCTCTTAACGCGTTTGATATTATGTGATAGATGTCTACCTCTAGAACAAGTCCCATTGACTTACCTAATAATAATGAAGAGTCAAATGTAAATTGGAATGATTCGTAGACTGATTCACAAGTTCCCGAAGAGGAACCGGAAGAAGAGTCGAAACCGGAAGAAGAATCGGAACCGGAAGAAGAATCGGAACCGGATGAAGAAATAGAACCGGTGGGGGAAATAATAAAACGGTTAAGTAAAAGAAAATCCTTAACCAACCGACCAAGGTTAATTATGGTCAATGGTGTTTCCGCCAAGGAAGCAAAATATTGGGAGGATTACCAATTCTCCGATGAATCGGATTCCGACGAGAATTCCGATGATGTTATAGAAATTACCCCAACTGAATTTAAAAAGGCAAAAGAAAATAATAAGGGAAAGGGCATAAAAATAGAGAAATCTAATTCCAACCTCGATGAACTTTATATGTATCGTCAACCCCCGAAGTCCTTAAGTTGTAACAATGACCCGGGAACCTCTAAACCACCAGGTTTTTCTAAACCAATGTGGAAAACGACGGCTCGTATTAGGGGAACATCATATATCCCTAGAAACTTGGCAAAACGAACCAAAACCGAAGAAGAAGAAGAAACAAGCGAGTCGGAATAAGATAGTTGTATTCGTGTGGTGTAATATATGTAATATAGTGTGCTTATGCTTTATGATATATGTAAAAATTGCTTGTATTAATAAGTATTTTTTTTATGAATCTAACTCTTGTCTATTTTACAGTATAAAAACACAAAAAGGATAGACAACCCAATATTTTAAGAGACCTACCCGGAGATATGATTGATGAAATCTTGTCTAGAGTCGGTCAGAATTCTTCGGCACAACTATTTAAGGCGAGATCAGTTTGTAATACATTCGAAGAACGTTCCAAGAATGCCTTGGTTTATAAAAGGCTTTCGTTCGAAAGATGGGGGATATCACATTGGGAAATCCATAAGTTACGATGTGTTTACTTTGACGCATATATTGCGGGGAACCCAAATGCTATTTTACGCAATGGGTTAAAAAATTATTTTGACTCAATATATCCGAATATTGGACTTCGTGATTTAGAAAAAGCAGCTAACATGCAACATAAAGAAGCATGTTATGCTTACGGATTAGTAATGTACGCTTCTTACCAAAGTGAGAACAAGAACATCGGGCTACAACTATTAAACAAAACGTTCCCACAAGTGACGGAGTCGGTAATTGGGGTAAGAAATGAGGTTTTTAGATTGTTACGGGACTGTTGGACATTACGTAACCCTCGTCCCTTTGACGACGTTACAACACGCTGTCTTATCAACGGGCATAACGGTTATGTTCCACAAGACCAAGGATGGGAAGTAATCCTAGTAAAACCAGAATGCATGACTTGTTTCTGGACGTATGAATTACGTGTCTTTATTGTGTTTGCTGAACGACTTGTGTACTAGCTAGAATTATCTTCACAACCATCTTGTATCAAATTTATTGTGTGCTATATTTCATGCTATATGTAAAATAAGCGGTATTGTAAGTTTGTAAAATATTGTGTAAAAGTTTGAACGCGAAATATTATTATAATCAGTTTTTCATATAGAATTGTAGTAGTTGAATTGTATATTAGCTACTAAGTATGAACTTAACGGGTAGGTACTACCCGAATTTAAACTTATAAAACGCTAATATGAAGAAAAAGCTTTTATAAATGAGTTCATATTATGCTACGAAATACTATTAACTACTCTTAATATTCTGTATGATTAACCTGTTCCATTTGACTATTTTGAAGGAAATGGCACCGACTACTCGACACACCGTGAATATGAATGAAGAGGAATTTCGTACTTTTCTAGCTTCAAACATAGCCGCAGTACAGGCTGCGCTACATACCAACAATAACCTTGGATCTAGTAGTACAGAAAATCGTGTAGGATGCACCTACAAAGAATTCACTGCCTGCAAACCTTTGGAATTTGATGGAACCGAAGGACCGATCGGATTGAAACGGTGGACCGAGAAGGTCGAATCGGTGTTTGCCATAAGTAAGTGTACTGAAGAGGACAAAGTGAAGTACGCTACACATACCTTCACAGGTTCTGCGTTAACATGGTAGAATACCTATCTAGAGCAAGTGGGACAAGACGATGCGTACGCACTACCGTGGTCAGCATTCAAGCACTTGATGAACGAGAAGTACCGTCCCAGAACCGAGGTCAATAAGCTCAAGACAGAACTTAGAGGGTTACGAACCCAAGGATTTGATATTACCACGTACGAAAGACGATTCACAGAATTGTGCCTATTGTGTCCGGGAGCATTCGAAGATGAGGAAGAGAAGATCGACGCGTTTGTGAAAGGATTACCGGAAAGAATCCAAGAAGATATAAGTTCACACGAGCCCGCCTCCATACAACAGGCATGTAGAATGGCTCACAAACTAGTGAACCAGATTGAAGAAAGAATTAAAGAACAGACTGCTGAAGAGGCGAATGTGAAGCAAGTCAAAAGAAAGTGGGAGGAAAACGGTGATAAGAATCACCAATACAACAACAACAGCAATTACAACAATAATCGCAATAATTATCCCAACAATCGCAACATCAATCGCAACTACAACAAACGGCCCAACAACAACAACAACAACAACAACAACAACAACAACAGCAACTACAACAATCATCCCAACAACAATAATAACCGCAACAACAACAACAATCAGAAGCAGCTATGCCAAAGGTGTGAAAAGTATCACTCGGGGTTCTGCACCAAATTTTGCAACAAGTGTAAAAGAAATGGTCATAGCGCGGCGAAGTGTGAGGTCTACGGACCAGGGGTTAATAGAATGAAAGGAATAAATGGTGTCGGAACGAGTAATGGCGGAACAAGTAGTGTCGGAGCAAGTTATGCCAATGTAGTTTGTTATAAATGTGGAAAACCGGGCCACATTATTAGAAATTGCCCGAACCAGGAGAACACGAATGGACAAGGCCGCGGAAGAGTTTTCAATATTAATGCGGCAGAGGCACAGGAAGACCCGGAGCTTGTTACGGGTACGTTTCTTATTGACAATAAATCTGCTTACGTTTTATTTGATTCGGGTGCGGATAGAAGCTATATGAGTAGAGATTTTTGTGCTAAATTAAGTTGTCCATTGACGCCTTTGGATAGTAAATTTTTACTCGAATTAGCAAATGGTAAATTAATTTCAGCAGATAATATATGTTGGAATCGAGAAATTAAACTGGTTAGCGAAACATTTAAGATTGATTTGATACCAGTAGAGTTAGGGAGTTTTGATGTGATAATCGGTATGGACTGGTTGAAAGAAGTGAAAGCAGAGATCGTTTGTTACAAAAATGCAATTCGCATTATACTAGAAAAAGGAAAACCCTTAATGGTGTACGGAGAAAAGGGCAACACGAAGCTACATCTTATTAGTAATTTGAAGGTACAAAAACTAATAAGAAAAGGTTGCTATGCTGTTCTAGCACACGTCGAGAAAGTACAAACTGAAGAAAAGAGCATCAATGATGTTCCCATTGCAAAAGAATTTCCCGATGTATTTCCGAAAGAATTACCGGGATTACCCCCACATCGATCCGTTGAATTTCAAATAGATTTTGTACCAGGAGCTGCACCAATAGCTCGTGCTCCTTACAGACTCGCACCCAGCGAGATGAAAGAACTACAAAGCCAATTACAAGAACTTTTAGAGCGTGGTTTCATTCGACCAAGCACATCACCGTGGGGAGCTCCTGTTTTGTTTGTCAAGAAGAAAGATGGTACATTCAGGTTGTGTATCGACTACCGAGAGTTGAACAAACTTACCATCAAGAACCGCTACCCACTACCGAGAATCGACGACTTATTTGATCAACTACAAGGCTCATCTGTTTATTCAAAGATTGACTTACGTTCCGGGTATCATCAAATGCGGGTGAAAGAAGATGATATTCCAAAGACTGCTTTCAGAACACGTTACGGTCATTACGAGTTTATGGTCATGCCATTTGGTTTAACTAATGCACCAGCTGTGTTCATGGACCTTATGAACCGAGTGTGTGGACCATACCTTGACAAGTTTGTCATTGTTTTCATTGATGACATACTTATTTACTCAAAGAATGACCAAGAACACGGTGAACATTTGAGAAAGGTGTTAGAAGTATTGAGGAAGGAAGAATTGTACGCTAAGTTTTCAAAGTGTGCATTTTGGTTGGAAGAAGTTCAATTCCTCGGTCACATAGTGAACAAAGAAGGTATTAAGGTGGATCCGGCAAAGATAGAAACTGTTGAAAAGTGGGAAACCCCGAAAACTCCAAAACACATACGCCAGTTTTTAGGACTAGCTGGTTACTACAGAAGGTTCATCCAAGACTTTTTCAGAATAGCAAAACCCTTGACTGTATTAACTCATAAAGGGAAGAAATTTGAATGGAATGATGAATAAGAGAAAGCGTTTCAGTTATTGAAGAAAAAGCTAACTACGGCACCTATATTGTCATTGCCTGAAGGGAATGATGATTTTGTGATTTATTGTGACGCATCAAAGCAAGGTCTCGGTTGTGTATTAATGCAACGAACGAAGGTGATTGCTTATGCGTCTAGACAATTGAAGATTCACGAACAAAATTATACGACACATGATTTGGAATTAGGCGCGGTTGTTTTTGCATTAAAGACTTGGAGGCACTACTTATATGGGGTCAAAAGTATTATATATACCGACCACAAAAGTCTTCAACACATATTTAATCAGAAACAACTGAATATGAGGCAGCGTAGGTGGATTGAATTATTGAATGATTACGACTTTGAGATTCGTTACCACCCGGGGAAGGCAAATGTGGTAGCCGATGCCTTGAGCAGGAAGAACAGAGAACCCATTCGAGTAAAATCTATGAATATAATGATTCATAATAACCTTACTACTCAAATAAAGGAGGCGCAACAAGGAGTTTTAAAAGAGGGAAATTTAAAGGATGAAATACCCAAAGGATCGGAGAAGCATCTTAATATTCGGGAAGACGGAACCCGGTATAGGGCTGAAAGGATTTGGGTACCAAAATTTGGAGATATGAGAGAAATGGTACTTAGAGAAGCTCATAAAACCAGATACTCAATACATCCTGGAACGGGGAAGATGTACAAGGATCTCAAGAAACATTTTTGGTGGCTGGGTATGAAAGCCGATGTTGCTAAATACGTAGGAGAATGTTTGACGTGTTCTAAGGTCAAAGCTGAGCATCAGAAACCATCAGGTCTACTTCAACAACCCGAAATCCCGGAATGGAAATGGGAAAACATTACCATGGATTTCATCACTAAATTACCAAGGACTGCAAGTGGTTTTGATACTATTTGGGTAATAGTTGATCGTCTCACCAAATCAGCACACTTCCTGCCAATAAGAGAAGATGACAAGATGGAGAAGTTAGCACGACTGTATTTGAAGGAAGTCGTCTCCAGACATGGAATACCAATCTCTATTATCTCTGATAGGGATGGCAGATTTATTTCAAGATTCTGGCAGACATTTAAGCAAGCATTAGGAACTCGTCTAGACATGAGTACTGCCTATCATCCACAAACTGATGGGCAGAGCAAAAGGACGATACAAACGCTTGAAGATATGCTACGAGCATGTGTTATTGATTTCGGAAATAGTTGGGATCGACATCTACCGTTAGCAGAATTTTCCTACAACAACAGCTACCATTCAAGCATTGAGATGGCGCCATTTGAAGCACTTTATGGTAGAAAGTGCAGGTCTCCGATTTGTTGGAGTGAAGTGGGGGATAGACAGATTACGGGTCCGGAGATTATACAAGAAACTACCGAGAAGATCATCCAAATTCAACAACGGTTGAAAACCGCCCAAAGTCGACAAAAGAGCTACGCTGACATTAAAAGAAAAGATATAGAATTTGAAATTGGAGAGATGGTCATGCTGAAAGTTGCACCTTGGAAAGGCGTTGTTCGATTTGGTAAACGAGGGAAATTAAATCCAAGGTATATTGGACCATTCAAGATTATTGATCGTGTCGGACCAGTAGCTTACCGACTTGAGTTACCTCAACAACTCGCGGCTGTACATAACACTTTCCACGTCTCGAATTTGAAGAAATGTTTTGCTAAAGAAGATCTCACTATTCCGTTAGATGAAATCCAAATCAACGAAAAACTCCAATTCATCGAGGAACCCGTCGAAATAATGGATCGTGAGGTTAAAAGACTTAAGCAAAACAAGATACCAATTGTTAAGGTTCGATGGAATGCTCGTAGAGGACCCGAGTTCACCTGGGAGCGTGAAGATCAGATGAAGAAGAAATACCCGCATCTATTTCCAGAAGATTCGTCAACACCTTCAACAGCTTAAAATTTCGGGACGAAATTTATTTAACGGGTAGGTACTGTAGTGACCCGAACTTTTCCATATTTATATATATTAATTGAGATTGATATTTACATGATTAAATATTTTCAACATGTTAAGCAATCAAACTTGTTAAGACTTGATTAATTGAAATATGTTTCATATAGACAATTGACCACCCAAGTTGACCGGCGATTCACGAACGTTAAAACTTGTAAAAACGACATGACGATATATATATATGGATATAGATATGGTTAACATGAGATTATGATAAGTAAGTATCTCCATAAGTATATTAACAATGAGTTATATACATATAAACAAGACTACTAACTTAAGGATTTCGAAACGAGACATATATGTAACGATTATCGTTGTAACGACATTTAAATGTATATATATCATATTAAGATATATTAATATATCATAATATCATGATAATATAATAATTTAACATCTCATTAGATAAAATAAACAATGGGTTAACAACATTAATTGAGATCGTTAATTTAAAGGTTTCAAAACAACACTTACATGTAACGACTAACGATGACTTAACAACTCAGTTAAAATGTATATACATGTAGTGTATTTAGATGTATTAAAATACTTTTGGAAGACTTCAAGACATATATCAAAACACTCATACTTAATGAAAATGGTTACAGTTACTTTCCCATTCTTTTCTTTCATCAAGAATTCTAGTCATATTCTTACCCGTATTATACACAGCTTCAAAACGTACTTACTATGGGTATATACCAATAGGAACTAGCATGGGATTCCACTCTTGATTATGTCATGTATGACTAATCAATTTTAACTTCTACCATGAGCTAGTCAACTAACTAGAACTCCTTTTAACCCCACTCACCATTCACCAATTACCACTCATCATTCACTCCATTTCACTTCCAATTCTCTTTCTAATTCTCTCTCAACACACACACACTATTATGAACGTATTTTTCCAGTAGTTAATCATCATCTTCATCAAAAATCACTTCAAGAATCAAGCTATAATCATCATAGGAAGAACACTTCAAGAACACTTCAAAAATCCCTTCAAGTTTACTAATTTACTTCCAAGCTTTCTAATCCATTCCAAGTAATCATCTAAGATCAAGAAACCTTTGTTATATACAGTAGGTTATCTTTCTTATTCAAGGTAATATTCATATTCAAACTTTGATTCAATTTCTATAACTATAAACTATCTTAATTCGAGTAAAAATCTTACCTGAACTTGTTTTTGTGTCATGATCCTACTTCAAGAACTTTCAAGCCATCCAAGATCCTTTGAAGCTAGATCATTTCTTGTCACTTCCAGTAGGTTTACCTACTAAACTTGAGGTAGTAATGATGTTCATAACATCATTCGATTCATATTTATAAAACTATCTTATTCGAAGGTTTAAACTCGTAATCACTATGTTTTTACAAGTTTTAACGTTCGTGAATCACCGGTCAACTTGGGTGGTCAATTGTCTATATGAAACATATTTCAATTAATCAAGTCTTAACAAGTTTGATTGCTTAACATGTTGGAAATATTTAATCATGTAAATATCAATCTCAATTAATATATATAAACATGGAAAAGTTCGGGTCACTACAGTACCTACCCGTTAAATAAATTTCGTCCCGAAATTTTAAGCTGTTGAAGGTGTTGACGAATCTTCTGGAAATAGATGCGGGTATTTCTTCTTCATCTGATCTTCATGCTCCCAGGTGAACTCGGGTCCTCTACGAGCATTCCATCGAACCTTAACAATTGGTATCTTGTTTTGCTTAAGTCTTTTAACCTCACGATCCATTATTTCGACGGGTTCCTCGATGAATTGGAGTTTTTCGTTGATTTGGATTTCATCTAACGGAATAGTGAGATCTTCTTTAGCAAAACATTTCTTCAAATTCGAGACGTGGAAAGTGTTATGTACAGCCGCGAGTTGTTGAGGTAACTCAAGTCGGTAAGCTACTGGTCCGACACGATCAATAATCTTGAATGGTCCAATATACCTTGGATTTAATTTCCCTCGTTTACCAAATCGAACAACGCCTTTCCAAGGTGCAACTTTAAGCATGACCATCTCTCCAATTTCAAATTCTATATCTTTTCTTTTAATGTCAGCGTAGCTCTTTTGTCGACTTTGGGCGGTTTTCAACCGTTGTTGAATTTGGATGATCTTCTCGGTAGTTTCTTGTATAATCTCCGGACCCGTAATCTGTCTATCCCCCACTTCACTCCAACAAATCGGAGACCTGCACTTTCTACCATAAAGTGCTTCAAATGGCGCCATCTCAATGCTTGAATGGTAGCTGTTGTTGTAGGAAAATTCTGCTAACGGTAGATGTCGATCCCAACTGTTTCCGAAATCAATAACACATGCTCGTAGCATATCTTCAAGCGTTTGTATCGTCCTTTTGCTCTGCCCATCAGTTTGTGGATGATAGGCAGTACTCATGTCTAGACGAGTTCCTAATGCTTGCTTAAATGTCTGCCAGAATCTTGAAATAAATCTGCCATCCCTATCAGAGATAATAGAGATTGGTATTCCATGTCTGGAGACGACTTCCTTCAAATACAGTCGTGCTAACTTCTCCATCTTGTCATCTTCTCTTATTGGCAGGAAGTGTGCTGATTTGGTGAGACGATCAACTATTACCCAAATAGTATCAAAACCACTTGCAGTCCTTGGCAATTTAGTGATGAAATCCATGGTAATGTTTTCCCATTTCCATTCCGGGATTTCGGGTTGTTGAAGTAGACCTGATGGTTTCTGATGCTCAGCTTTGACCTTAGAACACGTCAAACATTCTCCTACGTATTTAGCAACATCGGCTTTCATACCCAGCCACCAAAAATGTTTCTTGAGATCCTTGTACATCTTCCCTGTTCCAGGATGTATTGAGTATCTGGTTTTATGAGCTTCTCTAAGTACCATTTCTCTCATATTTCCAAATTTTGGTACCCAAATCCTTTCAGCCCTATACCGGGTTCCGTCTTCCCGAATATTAAGATGCTTCTCCGATCCTTTGGGTATTTCATCCTTTAAATTTCCCTCTTTTAAAACTCCTTGTTGCGCCTCCTTTATTTGAGTAGTAAGGTTATTATGAATCATTATATTCATAGATTTTACTCGAACGAGTTCTCTGTCCTTCCTGCTCAAGGCATCAGCCACCACATTTGCCTTCCCCGGGTGGTAACGAATTTTAAAGTCGTAATCATTCAATAATTCAATCCACCTACGCTGCCTCATATTCAGTTGTTTCTGATTAAATATGTGTTGAAGACTTTTGTGGTCGGTATATATAATACTTTTAACCCCATATAAGTAGTGCCTCCAAGTCTTTAATGCAAAAACAACCGCGCCTAATTCCAAATCATGCGTCGTATATTTTTGTTCGTGAATCTTCAATTGTCTAGACGCATAAGCAATCACCTTCGTTCGTTGCATTAATACACAATCGAGACCTTGCTTTGATGCATCACAATAAATCACAAAATCATCATTCCCTTCAGGCAATGACAATATAGGTGCCGTAGTTAGCTTTTTCTTCAATAACTGAAACGCTTTCTCTTGTTCATCATTCCATTCAAATTTCTTCCCTTTATGCGTTAATGCAGTCAAGGGTTTTGCTATTTTGGAAAAGTCTTGGATGAACCTTCTGTAGTAACCAGCTAGTCCTAAAAACTGGCGTATGTGTTTCGGAGTTTTCGGGGTTTTCCACTTTTCAACAATTTCTATCTTTGCCGGATCCACCTTAATACCTTCTTTGTTCACTATGTGACCGAGGAATTGAACTTCTTCCAACCAAAATGCACACTTTGAAAACTTAGCGTACAATTCTTCCTTCCTCAATACTTCTGACACCTTTCTCAAATGTTCACCGTGTTCTTGGTCATTCTTTGAGTAAATAAGTATGTCATCAATGAAAACAATGACAAACTTGTCAAGGTATGGTCCACACACTCGGTTCATAAGGTCCATGAACACAGCTGGTGCATTAGTTAAACCAAATGGCATGACCATAAACTCGTAATGATCGTAACGTGTTCTGAAAGCAGTCTTTGGGATATCATCTTCTTTCACCCGCATTTGATGATACCCGGAACGTAAGTCAATCTTTGAATAAACAGACGAGCCTTGTAGTTGATCAAATAAGTCGTCAATTCTCGGTAGTGGGTAGCAGTTCTTGATGGTAAGTTTGTTCAACTCTCGGTAGTCGATACACAACCTGAATGTACCATCTTTCTTCTTGACAAATAAAACAGGAGCTCCCCACGGTGATGTGCTTGGTCGAATGAAACCACGCTCTAAAAGTTCTTGTAATTGGCTTTGCAGTTCTTTCATCTCGCTGGGTGCGAGTCTGTAAGGAGCACGAGCTATTGGTGCAGCTCCTGGTACAAGATCTATTTGAAATTCAACGGATCGATGTGGGGGTAATCCCGGTAAATCTTTCGGAAATACATCGGGAAATTCTTTTGCGACGGGAACATCATTGATGCTCTTTTCTTCAGTTTGTACTTTCTCAACGTGTGCTAGAATAGCATAGCAACCTTTTCTTATTAGTTTTTGTGCCTTCAAATTACTAATAAGATGTAGCTTCGTGTTGCCCTTTTCTCCGTACACCATTAAGGGTTTTCCTTTTTCTCGTATAATGCGAATTGCATTTTTGTAACAAACGATCTCTGCTTTCACTTCTTTCAACCATTCCATACCGATTATCACATCAAAACTCCCTAACTCTACTGGTATCAAGTCAATCTTAAATGTTTCGCTAACCAGTTTAATTTCTCGATTCCGACATATATTATCTGCTGAAATTAATTTACCATTTGCTAATTCGAGTAAAAATTTACTATCCAAAGGCGTCAATGGACAACTTAATTTAGCACAAAAATCTCTACTCATATAGCTTCTATCCGCACCCGAATCAAATAAAACGTAAGCAGATTTATTGTCAATAAGAAACGTAACCGTAACAAGCTCCGGGTCTTCCTGTGCCTCTGCCGCATTAATATTGAAAACTCTTCTGCGGCCTTGTCCATTCGTGTTCTCCTGGTTCGGGCAATTTCTAATAATGTGGCCCGGTTTTCCACATTTATAACAAACTACATTGGCATAACTTGCTCCGACACTACTTGCTCCGCCATTACTCGTTCCGACACCATTTGTTCCTTTCGTTCTATTAACCCCTGGTCCGTAGACCTCACACTTCGTCGCGCTATGACCATTTCTTTTACACTTGTTGCAAAATTTGGTGCAGAACCCCGAGTGATACTTTTCACACCTTTAGCATAGTTGCTTCTGATTGTTGTTGTTGTTGCGGTTATTATTATTGTTGGGATGATTGTTGTAGTTGCTGTTGTTGTTGTTGTTGTTGTTGTTGGGCCGTTTGTTGTAGTTGCAATTGATGTTGCGATTGTTGGGATAATTGTTGCGATTATTGTTGTAATTACTGTTGTTGTTGTATTGGTGATTCTTATCACCGTTTTCCTCCCACTTTCTTTTGACTTGTTTCACATTGGCCTCTTCAGCAGTCTGTTCTTTAATTCTTTCTTCAATCTGGTTCACTAGTTTGTGAGCCATTCTACATGCCTGTTGTATGGAGGCGGGCTCGTGTGAACTTATATCTTCTTGGATTCTTTCCGGTAATCCTTTCACAAACGCGTCGATCTTCTCTTCCTCGTCTTCGAATGCTCCCGGACACAATAGGCACAATTCTGTGAATCGTCTTTCGTACGTGGTAATATCAAATCCTTGGGTTCGTAACCCTCTAAGTTCTGTCTTGAGCTTATTGACCTCGGTTCTGGGACGGTACTTCTCGTTCATCAAGTGCTTGAATGCTGACCACGGTAGTGCGTACGCATCGTCTTGTCCCACTTGCTCTAGATAGGTATTCCACCATGTTAACGCAGAACCTGTGAAGGTATGCGTAGCGTACTTCACTTTGTCCTCTTCAGTACACTTACTTATGGCAAACACCGATTCGACCTTCTCGGTCCACCGTTTCAATCCGATCGGTCCTTCGGTTCCATCAAATTCCAAAGGTTTGCAGGCAGTGAATTCTTTGTAGGTGCATCCTACACGATTTCCTGTACTGCTAGATCCAAGGTTATTGTTGGTATGTAGCGCAGCCTGTACTGCGGCTATGTTTGAAGCTAGAAAAGTACGGAATTCCTCTTCATTCATATTCACGGTGTGTCGAGTAGTCGGTGCCATTTCCTTCAAAATAGTCAAATGGAACAAGTTAATCATACAGAATATTAAGAGTAGTTAATAGTATTTCGTAGCATAATATGAACTCATTTATAAAAGCTTTTTCTTCATATTAGCATTTTATAAGTTTAAATTCGGGTAGTACCTACCCGTTAAGTTCATACTTAGTAGCTAATATACAATTCAACTACTACAATTCTATATGAAAAACTGATTATAATAATATTTCGTGTTCAAACTTTTATACAATATTTTACAAACTTACAATACCGCTTATTTTACATAAAGCATGAAATATAGCACACAATAACTTTGATACAAGATAGTTGTGAAGATAATTCTAGCTAGTACACAAGTCGTTCAGCAAACGCAATAAAGACACGTAATTCATACGTCCAGAAACAAGTCATGCATTCTGGTTTTACTAGGACTACTTCCCATCCTTGGTCTTGTGGAACATAACCGTTATGGTCGTTGATAAGACAGCGTGTTGTAACATCGTCAAAGGGACGAGGGTTACGTAATGTCCAACAGTCCCGTAACAATCTAAAAACCTCATTTCTTACCCTAATTACCGACTCCGTCACTTGTGGGAACGTTTTGTTTAATAGTTGTAGCCCGATGTTCTTGTTCTCACTTTGGTGAGAAGCGAACATTACTAATCCGTAAGCATAACATGCTTCTTTATGTTGCATGTTAGCTGCTTTTTCTAAATCACGAAGTCCAATATTCGGATATATTGAGTCAAAATAATTTCTTAACCCATTGCGTAAAATAGCATTTGGGTTCCCCGCAATATATGCGTCAAAGTAAACACATCGTAACTTATGGATTTCCCAATGTGATATCCCCCATCTTTCGAACGAAAGCCTTTTATAAACCAAGGCATTCTTGGAACGTTCTTCGAATGTCTTACAAACTGATCTCGCCTTAAATAGTTGTGCCGAAGAATTCTGACCGACTCTAGACAAGATTTCATCAATCATGTCTCAGGGCAGGTCTCTTAAAATATTGGGTTGTCTATCCATTTTGTGTTTTTATACTATAAAATAGACAAGAGTTAGATTCATAAAAAAAAATACTTATTAATACAAGCAATTTTTACATATATCATAAAGCATAAGCACACTATATTACATATATTACACCACACGAATACAACTATCTTATTCCGACTTGCTTGTTTCTTCTTCTTTGGTTTTGGTTCGTTTTGCCAAGTTTCTAGGGATATATGATGTTCCCCTAATACGAGCCGTCGTTTTCCACATTGGTTTAGAAAAACCTGGTGGTTTAGAGGTTCCCGGGTCATTGTTACAACTTAAGGACTTCGGGGGTTGACGATACATATAAAGTTCATCGGGGTTGGAATTAGATTTCTCTATTTTTATGCCCTTTCCCTTATTATTTTCTTTTGCCTTTTTAAATTCAGTTGGGGTAATTTCTATAACATCATCGGAATTCTCGTCAGAATCCGATTCATCGGAGAATTGGTAATCCTCCCAATATTTTGCTTCCTTAGCGGAAACACCATTGACCATAATTAACCTTGGTCGGTTGGTTGAGGATTTTCTTTTACTTAACCATTTTATTATTTCCCCCACCGGTTCTATTTCTTCATCCGGTTCCAATTCTTCTTCCGGTTCCGATTCTTCTTCTGGTTCCGACTCTTCTTCCGGTTCCTCTTCGGGAACTTGTGAATCAGTCCACGAATCATTCCAATTTACATTTGACTCTTCATTATTATTAGGTGAGTCAATGGGACTTGTTCTAGAGGTAGACATCTATCACATAATATCAAACGCGTTAAGAGATTAATATATCACATAATATTCACATGTTAAAAATATATAGTTTCCAACAAAATTTGTTAAGCAATCATTTTTCAAGTAAACACGGTCGAAGTCCAGACTCACTAATGCATCCTAACAAACTCGATAAGACACACTAATGCAAAATTATGGTTCTCTAAGACGAACGCTCTGATACCAACTGAAATGTCCCATTCTTATTGATTAAAAACGTTCCATATTAATTGATTTCGTTGCAAGGTTTTGACCACTATATGAGACGTTTTTCAAAGACTGCATTCATTTTAAAACAAACCATAACCTTTATTTCATCAATAAAGGTTTAAAAAGCTTTACGTAGATTATCAAATAATGATAATCTAAAATATCCTGTTTACACACGACCATTACATAATGGTTTACAATACAAATATGTTACAACAAAATAAGTTTCTTGAATGCAGTTTTTACACAATATCATACAAGCATGGACTCCAAAACTCGTCCTTATTTAAGTATGCGACAGCGGAAGCTCTTAATAATCACCTGAGAATAAACATGCTTAAAACGTCAACAAAAATGTTGGTGAGTTATAGGTTTAACCTATATATATCAAATCGTAACAATAGACCACAAGATTTCATATTTCAATACACATCCCATACATAGAGATAAAAATCATTCATATGGTGAACACCTGGTAACCGACATTAACAAGATGCATATATAAGAATATCCCCATCATTTCGGGACACCCTTCGGATATGATATAAATTTCGAAGTACTAAAGCATCCGGTACTTTGGATGGGGTTTGTTAGGCCCAATAGATCTATCTTTAGGATTCGCGTCAATTAGGGTGTATGTTCCCTAATTCTTAGATTACCAGACTTAATAAAAAGGGGCATATTCGATTTCGATAATTCAACCATAGAATGTAGTTTCACGTACTTGTGTCTATTTTGTAAATCATTTATAAAACCTGCATGTATTCTCATCTCAAAAATATTAGATTTTAAAAGTGGGACTATAACTCACTTTCACAGATTTTTACTTCGTCGGGAAGTAAGACTTGGCCACTGGTTGATTCACGAACCTATAACAATATATACATATATATCAAAGTATGTTCAAAATATATTTACAACACTTTTAATATATTTTGATGTTTTAAGTATATTAAGTCAGCTGTCCTCGTTAGTAACCTACAACTAGTTGTCCACAGTTAGATATACAGAAATAAATCGATAAATATTATCTTGAATCAATCCACGACCCAGTGTATACGTATATCAGTATTGATCACAACTCAAACTATACATATTTTGGAATCAACCTCAACCCTGTATAGCTAACTCCAACATTCACATATAGAGTGTCTATGGTTGTTCCGAAATATATATAGATGTGTCGACATGATAGGTCGAAACATTGTATACGTGTCTATGGTATCTCAAGATTACATAATATACAATACAAGTTGATTAAGTTATGGTTGGAATAGATTTGTTACCAATTTTCACGTAGCTAAAATGAGAAAAATTATCCAATCTTGTTTTACCCATAACTTCTTCATTTTAAATCCGTTTTGAGTGAATCAAATTGCTATGGTTTCATATTGAACTTTATTTTATGAATCTAAACAGAAAAAGTATAGGTTTATAGTCGGAAAAATAAGTTACAAGTCGTTTTTGTAAAGGTAGTCATTTCAGTCGAAAGAACGATGTCTAGATGACCATTTTAGAAAACATACTTCCACTTTGAGTTTAACCATAATTTTTGGATATAGTTTCATGTTCATAATAAAAATAATTTTCTCAGAATAACAACTTTTAAATCAAAGTTTATCATAGTTTTTAATTAACTAACCCAAAACAGCCCGCGGTGTTACTACGACGGCGTAAATCCGGTTTTACGGTGTTTTTCGTGTTTCCAGGTTTTAAATCATTAAGTTAGCATATAATATAGATATATAACATGTGTTTAGTTAATTTTAAAAGTCAAGTTAGAAGGATTAACTTTTGTTTGCGAACTAGTTTAGAATTAACTAAACTATGTTCTAGTGATTACGAGTTTAAACCTTCGAATAAGATAGTTTTATATATATGAATCGAATGATGTTATGAACATCATTACTACCTCAAGTTTAGTAGGTAAACCTACTGGAACTGACAAGAAATGATCTAGCTTCAAAGGATCTTGGATGGCTTGAAAGTTCTTGAAGTAGGATCATGACACAAAAACAAGTTCAAGTAAGATTTTTACTCGAATTAAGATAGTTTATAGTTATAGAAATTGAATTAAAGTTTGAATATGAATATTACCTTGAATAAGAAAGATAACCTACTGTATATAACAAAGGTTTCTTGATCTTAGATGATTACTTGGAATGGATTAGAAAGCTTGGAAGTAAATTAGTAAACTTGAAGGAATTTTTGAAGTGTTCTTGAAGTGTTCTTCCTATGATGATTATAGCTTGATTCTTGAAGTGATTTTTGATGAAGATGATGATTAACTACTGGAAAAATACGTTCATAATAGTGTGTGTGTGTTGAGAGAGAATTAGAAAGAGAATTGGAAGTGAAATGGAGTGAATGATGAGTGGTAATTGGTGAGTGGTGAGTGGGGTTAAAAGGAGTTCTCGTTAGTTGACTAGCTCATGGTAGAAGTTAAAATTGATTAGTCATACATGACATAATCAAGAGTGGAATCCCATGCTAGTTCCTATTGGTATATACCCATAGTAAGTACGTTTTGAAGCTGTGTATAATACGGGTAAGAATACGACTAGAATTCTTGATGAAATAAAAGAATGGGAAAGTAACTGTAACCATTTTCGTTAAGTATGAGTGTTTTGATATATGTCTTGAAGTCTTCCAAAAGTATTTTAATACATCTAAATACACTACATGTATATACATTTTAACTGAGTTGTTAAGTCATCGTTAGTTGTTACATGTAAGTGTTGTTTTGAAACCTTTAAATTAACGATCTCAATTAATGTTGTTAACCCATTGTTTATTATATCTAATGAGATGTTAAATTATTATATTATCATGATATTATGATATATTAATATATCTTAATATGATATATATACATTTAAATGTCGTTACAACGATAATCGTTACATATATGTCTCGTTTCGAAATCCTTAAGTTAGTAGTCTTGTTTATATGTATATAACTCATTGTTAATATACTTATGGAGATACTTACTTATCATAATCTCATGTTAACCATATGTATATCCATATATATATCGTCATGTCGTTTTTACAAGTTTTAACGTTCGTGAATCGCCGGTCAACTTGGGTGGTCAATTGTCTATATGAAACATATTTCAATTAATCAAGTCTTAACAAGTTTGATTGCTTAACATGTTGGAAACATTTAATCATGTAAATATCAATCTCAATTAATATATATAAACATGAAAAAGTTCGGGTCACTACATTTTTGGGATGAGAATAAATGCAGGTTTTATAAATGATTTACAAAATAGACACAAGTACGTGAAACTACATTCTATGGTTGAATTATCAAAATCGAATATGCCCCTTTTTATTAAGTCTGGTAATCTAAGAATTAGGGAACAGACACCCTAATTGACGCGAATCCTAAAGATAGATCTATTGGGCCTAACAAACCCCATCCAAAGTACCGGATGCTTTAGTACTTCGAAATTTATATCATATCCGAAGGGTTTCCCGGAATGATGGGGATATTCTTATATATGCATCTTGTTAATGTCGGTTACCAGGTGTTCACCATATGAATGATTTTTATCTCTATGTATGGGATGTGTATTGAAATGTGAAATCTTGTGGTCTATTATTATGATTTGATATATATAGGTTAAACCTATAACTCACCAACATTTTTGTTAACGTTTTAAGCATGTTTATTCTCAGGTGATTATTAAGAGCTTTCGCTGTCGCATACTTAAATAAGGACGAGATTTGGAGTCCATGCTTGTATGATATTGTGTAAAAACTGCATTCAAGAAACTTATTTTATTGTAACATATTTGTATTGTAAACCATTATGTAATGATCGTGTGTAAACAGGATATTTTAGATTATCATTATTTGATAATCTACGTAAAGTTTTTTTTAACCTTTATTGATGAAATAAAGGTTATGGTTTGTTTTAAAATGAATGCAGTCTTTGAAAAACGTCTCATATAGAGGTCAAAAACCTCGCAACGAAATCAATTAATATGGAACGTTTTTAATCAATAAGAACGGGACATTTCATCCGTAGACTTTGTTCAGTTTCTGAGGAAGATGAACACAGTCGGCCGACTGTCGGTCGACAGTCGACCGACTGAGGGTTGAACCGACCGATTGTTGAGTGAACCGACCGACTGAGATTTACCTTAGGCCGATTGATGTAATACCAAGTGAATCGGCCGACTGGAAAGGTCAGTCAACCGGTTGTGTCTACAGTCGACCGACTGTCAGTGTCAGTCGACCGACTGAGTGTCCAGGGCAGAATATTTACCAAAGTGCCTTTTCCTAGCCGTTATGCTGCCCGTTTGTATTTTGGTGTTCAGGATGTAAATTTTGAAAGTGCATAAGTGTTAGGTGGACTTTTAGCGGCGCTTTTGTGACTGATTTATGTACTGTGTTGTTTTGCGTTAACGGATAGAAACTAACTTGATTTGCCTTATGTTCAGGTGATAAGGATAAGGAAGAAGCTCAGTGATAGTTTATCTGAGCTGGTTGCTGGTAATCGGTGAGTGGGATTATCTCTAGGTGTAGTATAGAGTAGCAAGTTGCGCTACTATGTTTATATTGTTGATGGTTTCCATGATTAGTAGTTATGTTATATAGTTGATTGCAGTTAAGGTTGACATGCTTTTAGTAGTATTAGTTGCCTGTAGTAGTAGTAGTAGTAGTTGACTGGTTGTATGTGCACAAGTTGTGGTTGTTGGAACCTATTGTTGTTAGGTTCAGCTCAGAGAGGTCAACCTAGTTGTGGTTGGGTCTAGTTGGCTACTGTATGTTGAGTATAGTGCTGAATGACGCATCACCTGCGTGTGGATGACTATACTGGGGATTCAGTAGTAAAGACTATCGGTAGACGCTAGACTGATCAGCTAGTGGTCGTGTGCCCGTACAAGCCGCCGATCCTCTAGTTGGAGCACAGTTGCTGGTTGTTGTTTGTTGTATGTGGTTGCATATAGCTGTTGATATAGGAGTACAAGTTGGTACTGTATGCTAGACCTTTTGATAGTTCCATTCACTTAGCCTTGTGCTAACCCCTCACCTCCTCCCTTGCAGGTTTTGGATCTTAGTGCTGGTAGGGACGGGAGTCGGGCTGTCGATATGTTTGACAAGACGAACTCTGATGTTTTAAGTTTTGTAAATATGTAGCTAGTCGTATAACGTAACGCCCGTGGTTTGAAATAAAGTAATTAACTTATGATTTGTGATAATCATGTTTGTAACTAACTAAGGGTATTCATGTAAATTAAGTTTTTCGCTGTGTATTTTAAAAAAAAATGGCCGGTGTTACATATACACGAAAATCATACTGTCCAATTGGTTTGCAAAGCGCAAAGCCAATGACACAATACAACACGAAATAAAACTACAACACGAAATAGACACGAACTAAAACTAAAAATCATGCCATATTGAGATATATACTCGGATTAGACGTCCAAGTTAGCCACTTGAACTTCTTTCCTCTCGATCTTTGTGATATCCACTCGAAGGATTTGAGTTGGATTTCATTCAAAGTTACCGGGACACTCCAACTTTTGCCTCGAAATACCATGTTGTTCATGTTTTTCTAAATGTAGTAAGCACAAACCCACTCAACCGTCTGCCATATCTTTTTACCAAAGCTTGAAGTACTAACCGGGATGTTTCCATGAAAAAGTTCATTGATGCTTAGATTATTGAAATGACCTAAGTTCCACCATTTGAATATTTGGTTCCAAAGTTCCGATGTATCTTTGCAAAAAATTAAAGAATGCTCCACGGTTTCCATGTCGTCGTCACAAAGAGGGCATCTAACCGTATGCAAGTCAATGCCCCTTTTGTCGAGCTCGGTCTTAACCGGTAGCCGCTTCAAAATAGAACGCCAAATAAAAATCTCCAACTTTTTCGGGATTAAATTGTTTCTAAGAGTTTCAGTTACCCCGCTGATCGTCGAAGCCTCTTGATCCTCGAGCAATTTGAATAAGCCGTTTACGGTAAATCGACCATTTGTAGCCAGCTGCCACTTCCACTCGTCTTCCTTTGTTGTATTGAATATGCGATACGATATGATGCTAATTAATTGGGATAATTCACCACCTGTTCGTCCTGAAGGTGTTCTCGTCTATGCCCAACCGAATGCGATACCCGAATCTATCACAATAACTCGATCAATAATATTTGCATCTTTTGTACTCTCCAACCTGTAAAGTCTCGGGAATCTCAGTCGAAAGGCACAGTTACCATGAAAGGCACATTACCATTCCACTGATCATCCAAAAACGAAGTAGTTTGACCGTTGCCAACTAATTTTGAGAAGGAAGTCTTGAACATGATATTCGCCTCATCAATCTTGGTACTTGTATATGCTCGAAGATAAGGAGTTAGTACTTACACTCCCCACCCCCTAGCCGTCACATGACCCATAAATGCTACGAATAATTTTCACCCAAAGTGAGTCGGTTTCGATTTTAAACATCCACCACCACTTTTTCAATAAGCAAGCTTTTTGTTATTTAAAGACCCGATAGTTAACCCCCCATGTTCATAAGAAGAAATTACCCGTTCTCATTTAACCCAAGCAATTTTGTTTCCCAAATCCGACCCGCCCCAAAAAAAAAGAACGTCTTACACTTTCAATTGTTTTTAACACACTTGGCGGCGCACAAAAGAGGGAGAAGTAGTACATATTAAACACGTTATTCTAATTCAAACATAACTTTATTCAGAACCTTTGAATAATTCAGATTATGAACCAGTCATCTTAATCATTCACTTTTATCAAGCGCTCTTTTGATAATAGTGTTTTTTATTTTTATGTCTCTCACGACTTTAAATATATTTTTAATTTTTGTTGAACTATTTATATTGATTTATATTTATATAATTACAAGGTCATCATCGAGGGAGAAGTAAAATTTAGAGGTAGGATGAAGTAAGTTTATTTATTTATTTTTTATTTTTTTTCACAAACATTAAGATCAGGAGAAAAATATGAATATTTAAAAAGAAACTTTTTGATTAATATTATTATTTTAACTAGAATATGCTCAAAGAAATAACATTCGGCGATAAATGTTATTCCCGATAACATTCATCGTGATGAATGTTATTCTTCAAGTGTTTTTTTTTTTTCATCTGATATGAAGTTTAATTTTCAAAATTTAGTCCGATTTAGAGTTTAGGGTTTACAGTTTATTGTTTTGGGTTTTGTCTTTAAACCCTAAACTCTAAACCGTTCGTGTTAAAAACTCAATCTAAACCCTAAACCCCAATTTATAAACCCTAAGCAGTGTTTTTCATTAGTCATTATTCTTTTTTTCATTAGTTTCTAAACGCTCGAAGAATAACATTCATCACGATGAATGTTATGAGGAATAACATTTGCCGATTAGTGTTATTTCTTCGAGCGTTTTCGGGTCAAAATAATAAAGTTTATCACAAAGTGTCTTTTTTAAATGTTTATATTTCTACCTGATCATAATATTTCTGAAAAAAAAAATTCAAAAAAAGAAAAGATAAAAAGCACCGAGCAAGGTAAGGACCAAGGCAAGAACGAAGCACAAAGAACACGGGGACATAACAATGAACACCTGAAGTACCAACCAACCAACCTTGAAAAAAAAACCGATTAAATTTTTTAAAAACCAAAAACCACCCAAAACCGAAGACAAAACTCCTTTACTCCTAAACGAAGCACATAACAATTAAACCCAACATTAAAAACTACCTAAGATACCTCAACTCCACGGGGATCACCACAAAAGTAGCCAACAAACTACCTCGAGTCACTGACCGATTTGGTGCACGCAAGAAAACTCGATGTCAAAGGAGCAAAGACACTAAACTAGACCATCAAAACTAACCGTTGTGGGACTACCAAAAAACTAACAAACACACCAAAAACTTCCAGCATCCAAGGTAGCCTCTAAGAAACCACCCACCTACTTGAAAACCTCCACAGCAAAATGGCAAACACTTTAAGTGGAGAGTGAACTACTGTTGTTAGAAACAATTTTTTTTGTTTGTATTAGATAATAGTTTATGATAATGTTACCAACGAAAAACACATTTAAACTCTAAATCATTCATATATTTATATTTGAATATATATTTATATTTATATATTAAAAGTTGAAGTTGAATTTTTTTATGGAAAAAGTAAACTTAGACAATTACTGTCTCCGTCCCTAATTTATTGTCCGTTATTTTATTTTAGGATGTTTTAAATTAATTGTGCACTTACAAAAATTAAAAAAATTGACAAGTGATAGATAGATTCATAGACTTCATTTTTTATTATTATGAAAGTGGACAATTATACAAGGTGAAACTTGACAAGTGATTCAGGAATTGTGGGGCTCTGATTGTTAATTGTAGCAAATTGGGATGTTTTGATGGTGTTGTTCAATGTCCCGATGATTAGGAGAATTTAAGATTTTAGAAAGCTAATCAATCTCGTGGAGCCAAGTGTAGTGTAGACCCGAAACCCGCTGGTCAATCGGAGAAGTAGATTGTCAATGGCGGGTTTCCCAGTCGATTACGCATCTTTGGAGAATATCAAGGATGTGGCATCCGGTTTCGGTGATGTTCTTTTCATAGCTACCTCTTTGAGTGGTTTGAAACAAGTGTCGGGTTTGTCATCATTCGTCGCTGATTTGGGGGTAAACACAGCTTGTTCATATACTGTAGTAGTATATTTTAGCAGGTGGATTATTAAGCATTGTGGAAGGGTAAAGAAAAAAAGATCATGGAAATGATAATTCTGATGAAATTGTTCTCTATGGAATTGTGCTGATCTTGATACCTTCTTTGCTTTCTGGTCTTGCTTCAATGCTTCTGCTTTGTGCCACAACTTACCTTTGTTCCTTTTTCCATTTTGTAGGTTTAAAAACACGGAGACATACTTGATAGTTGATGATGATGGTAGTAGAGATGTCATTGGTTCGGAGTATTGGTGGACACACACCACTTTCGGTTGTATTCATCTTTAAAACTATACTATTATTATGAGCATAAAAAAACACATGAAAAGGATTTATGATTGAACTTAGGGATGTTTGGTTTGAACCAGTGTTGGAACCAAAAAATTCATATCCGTGAAAAAAAAAATGGACCGACTTGAAGCACATCAATTCCAATTTATCTGTGAACCAAATCATGGTAGTAAAAGTTGTCAAAGTGGTCCTACTAGGCCGACTAGTCCCCGACTAGTTTGGATTTTGACGTAGTCCGACTAGATCCGACTAATCTCCAACTTGGCAGATCTATTTGGTCAAAGTTATCAAAAGTCCAGTTTAGCTGGTCAAAGTCAGATTTAGTAACTCAAATCCGGATTTATTAGGTCTAAATCGGTCAAAATAGGTCAAATATAGTCAAAGTTAAAGTCGGTCAACGTCTGACTAGTCCCCGACTAGTCCTGACTATTCTCCGATTTGGCCGATTAGTCCATACATATAGTTGTCCTTGTACATTTGCAGAATTGTATCATTTTATCAAATGCCTAAGTAGGGGACTGCAACTTGACTAAATATCATTTTTAATTTGTTTACCGTGCAAAAGTTTCATTATTAAATGTAACATGTATATGTGACGGAATGGGTTACACTTCTGAACGGGTAATTTTGGTACAAGTCAAAATGTGTTTAGTCAGGCCCGATTCAAAAGGTTCTATGCATTTAGAACACAGTTGTCTGTTTTTTGGCCCACTTGACCTGTTCAGCCTGTTAGTATTTGCTATGCCAACTTTTAACTTGATGGCATAAACTAATGATGTACTAGTTTCTCGTTGCGGTTTCAACTTTTTTCATTGTAGTCTGTATAGGTTTCTGTTCGTGGTCGGTTTTGAGTTGATCTTAAGATACAAATGTTGCTACACCATATTTGTTCTAGAAATTATTAACATAATAGTAATTAGTCCCTTGGCTGCTTATAAAATGTCAAAAAAAAAAAAAAAAAAAAAAAAACAACCATCGACACATTAAGAAATACGTGCTCCAAATGTAACAAATGAACATCTACAATTAATATATATATATATATATATATATATATATATATATATATATATATATATATATATATATATATATATATATATATATATATATATATATATATTTTAAACTTTATGTAACACCACTATTAGGGTCCGTTTGGCTCGTGAATGCAGAAGGATTCCACTAACCAAACAGGGCCTTAGACTCCTTTCTTAAGTTTATGATATTGGGGTCAATCTTTGATTTGAACAGGAACATCTATGAGCGGTACGATTCTTGGACATGTTAACCCAAACTTATCACTCATATCCATATCTTGTGCTCTCATATTTCCTTCAAGCTTCCATTCAAACTTGTGAATTAAAGAGCCCAACATCACGTGTAACATTCTGTTAGCAATATTCAATCCCGGGCATATCCTCCTCCCACTACCAAACGGAATGAGCTCGAAATCTTGTCCTCTGTAGTCTATTTCGACTTCCAAAAACCGCTCAGGCATGAACGTTTCTGGGTTTGACCAAACTTTTGGGTCTCGTCCAATAGCCCAAACATTACACATGATTTGTGCATTTCTAGGCACGATGAAACCTTGGACTTCAACGTCACGTGTAGCTTCGTGAGGTATAAGAAACGGGGCGGGAGGATGTAGCCTAAAAGTTTCTTTGATAACTGCTTGTAGGTAACGGAGTTGAGGGATATCATCGTCTTGTATAAGTTTTTTGTTGTTTTTCATGACTTTTATGAGCTCTAAACGAGCCGTCTCCATCTTCTTGGGGTTCACTACTAGAAAAAGAGCTTTTCCGGACGACACCTTTTCAGACGACATATATCGTCCACAAAGATCCGCTAAATGACAAAAAAACAGCTTTTTAGCCTCGCTTTTTGACCAGACTTTTCCGGACGACTCCTAGTCATCCACAAAGGTGTCCGACAGAATTTTTGGCTCCAAAAAAATGGCGGGAATACCTTTCCAGACGATTTATCGTCCAAGAAGCTTTCCGGGCGATTTTTAGTTCTGATTGTTTTTGCGTATTTATACACCTACACACAATCATCAAACTCATCAACTAAATTTTTAAAAACTTCTCAATATAAAAATGATAACGACTTCACCGATTATCGTCTCATTTGACGTGTATTACGGTAGTAAATTCCGTAATGAAAATAAAGAGTACGATTATACGCATGGTTCAAAAGCTTCGTTCGAAGAAATTGACGTTCGCGACCTTGGTTTAGAGGATTTTTTAGAATTCTTGAAAGAAAATGTACCGTTTGAACACACTGACGTTTTGTATTTTGAAGATGATTGTGTTCCAGAATTGTCCGCTAAGTATCTTCGTACCGAAGAACAGTGGTGCGGTATAAAAGAAACCGTCAATTGGCGTTCCGGACGAATTTCTCTTTATTTACTTTTGGAAGATGAAGAAACTTTTATTATGTATTAGTTTAATTATGTCGTTTGTGTAATATTTTATTGTGTTTCAGTTTAATTATGTCGTTGTTTTAATATTTTATTGTGTTTTATTTGTATCGTTGGTATTAGTTATGTTGAATGAAATTGTTATGTTGTTGTCATTTGTTTTGAATGAAAACGAATTTTAAGTAGATAAATCGATTATTATATATAAAGAGCAATATTTAAGTAGACATACGAATTTTTTTTGAATTAAACACGACTAAAATTAAACACACTTCAAGCACATTTGAAAGCCTTTTTAATTTAATTAAAAATTGATTTAATCAAAAAAGAAATTGAATATTTTATTATTAAATCTTTCCGGACGATCCGTCGTCCGGAAAGAGTCATGCCTAAATATTTTTTCGGACATTTGTTTTAATCAAAAAAGAAAATGAATATTTTATTATTATAACTTTCCGGACGACAAGTCGTCCGGAACGGTCGTCCGGAAAGGCCGTCCGGAAAGGCCGTCCAGAAACACATTTGAAAAAGTCAATGTGGGCCCCATTATCGTCCGAAAAAGTCGGGTCAAGTCGACCGGAAAACCTTTAGGCACGAAGCTTTCAGGACGATTTATTGCGGACGACCAGTCGTCTGGATTGACCTTTGCGGACGACTAGTCGTCCGGATTCGTCGCCCGAAAAAGTCGTTTTTCTAGTAGTGGTTACGTATAAGCTCTGTCATCGCCCATTCTAATGTGGTTGAGGTAGTATCGGTTCCTGCAACAAACAAATCCTACAATACACAATGAAGTGAATATTGGAACGCTATAATAATCTGAAGTAAGAGTTAGTTAGCGCCCGGATTGCAGAACTCGGAACTACTCGGCAAGTAATTGGTAAAACTCGGTCAAAACTCGAGTCTACTCAGAAAATCGATCAAAACTCAGCCAAAACTCGGGATTACTCGAATAAATTGGTCAAAATTGGTTAGAAGTTAGAACTCAATCAAAGTCAAACTTGATATACAACCGAGTACTCCCCGAGTTGCCCAGTACTCCCTAAAAAGTCCCTACCAGGTACTTCTCAAGTAGTGATTTTTGCAACCTTGGTTAGCGCTTGATAGTCCCATTATTTACATACCAACAACAAATGCTTCATGACGTTTCGGCTAAATACAGACTCATTTTCTAAGTTGAAGTTGATCAGCAAGTCCAAGACATCCTTTTTTCTTGATTGAACATCTTCATACGATGATGAACTCGTTCTTGTTTGCAACTGTTGATCAATAAACCCATCAAAAATAGCAAATAACCTCTTAGTATAAATGGTTCCTTGTCGTTTTATCCCTTGTAGATCAAAATGTTTAAATATAGGAAAAAAGTCTTCTAGGTTTGGCTTCCCCCCAATTCCCATAACTCCCCATATGGTGTCCTTAAATTTTTGTGACGATGGCGTGGAAACGTATTGAGACAAGTCTTTAGAGAATATCAAGTTGGATAAAATGTTTAGCGTTGTAGTAAACGCAATTGCACCTATGTTCAAAGCCGTTTCGCTTTTACAACATTCACTTATATGATCAACAAGCTCTTGTACCTGCATGTATATAAAGATGAGCGGTAAACAGGTAAACAAAGGCTACTAGCATATCATACCTTTTCCCGGCATAAGCACGGGACCTGTATGATCTTCATTGGTAGCACGTGCTACCGGTGAAAGTGGTAAATTTTTTGAGTTTGAACTAATGACACATATAGATAGTGTAAATTTTGTTTTGATTGACACTGTTGAAATAAGTCATTTAATAGAAAAATCTGCTTAGATCCTGGGATTAAGAATAAGTTTTGTGACAATCATACCTTTTCCTGGCATATAATTTTGCTAGCATCAAGGCATTGTCCAGAGAACAAATATTCTTTAGTGATACGTCGTAGTAGTCACCATTGTTCGTTAGCTGGCAGCCATCCAATTGACGAATTATGGCAGTCCAAGAGTCGTGCAGCTTTGGGAACCGATCGACTAGAGAAGTATTGCTCGTGCTGTAGTGACCCGAACTTTTCCATGTTTATATATATATTAAATGAAATTGTTATTTTACATGATTAAGTGTTTCCAACATGTTAAGCAATCAAACTTGTTAAGACTTGATTAATTGAAATAGGTTTCATATAGACAATTGACCACCCAAGTTGACCGGTGATTCACGAACGTTAAAACTTGTAAAAACTATATGATGACATATATATGGTTATATATATAGTTAACATGATATTATGATAAGTAAACATATCATTAAGTATATTAACAATGAACTACATATGTAAAAACAAGACTACTAACTTAATGATTTTGAAACGAGACATATATGTAACGATTATCGTTGTAACGACATTTAATGTATATATATCATATTAAGAGATATTCGTACATCATAATATCATGATAATATAATAATTTAAAATCTATTTTGATATTATAAACATTGGGTTAACAACATTTAACAAGATCGTTAACCTAAAGGTTTCAAAACAACACTTACATGTAACGACTAACGATGACTTAACGACTCAGTTAAAATGTATATACATGTAGTGTTTTAATATGTATTCATACACTTTTGAAAGACTTCAAGACACTTATCAAAATACTTCTACTTAACAAAAATGCTTACAATTACATCCTCATTCAGTTTCATCAACAATTCTACTCGTATGCACCCGTATTCGTACTCTTACAATACACGGCTTTTAGATGTATGTACTATTGGTATATACACTCCAATGATCAGCTCTTAGCAGCCCATGTGAGTCACCTAACATATGTGGGAACCATCATTTGGCAACTAGCATGAAATATCTCATAAAATTACAAAAATATGAGTAATCATTCATGACTTATTTACATGAAAACAAAATTTCATATCCTTTATATCTAATCCATACACCAATGACTAAAAACACCTACAAACACTTTCATTCTTCAATTTTATTCATCTAATTGATCTCTCTCAAGTTCTATCTTCAAGTTCTAAGTGTTCTTCATAAATTCTACAAGTTCTAGTTTCATAAAATCAAGAATACTTCCAAGTTTGCTAGCTTACTTCCAATCTTGTAGAGTGATCATCCAACCTCAATAAATCTTTATTATTTACAGTAAGATATCTTTCTAATACAAGGTAATACTCATATTCAAACTTTCATTCAATTTCTATAACTATAACAATCTTATTTCGAGTGGAAATCTTACTTGAACTTGTTTTCGTGTTATGATTCTGCTTCAAGAACTTTCAAGCCATCCAAGGATCCTTTGAAGCTAGATCCATTTTTCTCATTTCCAGTAGCTTTATCCAGAAAACTTGAGATAGTAATGATGTTCATAACATCATTCGATTCATACATATAAAGCTATCTTATTCGAAGGTTTAAACTTGTAATCACAAGAACATAGTTTAGTTAATTCTAAACTTGTTCGCAAACAAAAGTTAATCCTTTTAAATTGACTTTTAAAATCAACTAAACACATGTTCTATATCTATATGATATGCTAACTTAATGATTTAAAACCTGGAAACACGAAGAACACTGTAAAACCGGACATACGCCGTCGTAGTAACACCGCGGGCTGTTTTGGGTTAGTTAATTAAAAACTATGATAAACTTTGATTTAAAAGTTTTTCTTCTGGTAAAATGATTTTTCTTATGAACATGAAACTATATCCAAAAATTATGGTTAAACTCAAAGTGGAAGTATGTTTTCTAAAACGGTCATCTAGACGTCGTTCTTTCGACTGAAATGACTACCTTTACAAAAACGACTTGTAACTTATATTTCCGACTATAATCCAATGCATTTTCTGTTTAGATTCATAAAATAGAGTTCAATATGAAACCATAGCAATTTGATTCACTCAAAACGGATTTAAAATGAAGAAGTTATGGGTAAAACAAGATTGGATAATTTTTCTTGTTGTAGCAACGTGAAAATTGGTAACAAATCTATATTAATCATATCCTAGCTAACTTATATTGTATTATATATGTATTCTAATATATTATGTAATCTTGGGATACCATAGACACGTATGCAAATGTTTTGACATATCATATCGACCCATGTGTATATATTATTTGGAACAACCATAGACACTCTATATGCAGTAATGTGGGAGTTAGCTATACAGGGTTGAGGTTGATTCCAAAAATATATATACTTTGAGTTGTGATCTAGCCTGAGACGTGTGTACACTGGGTCGTGGATTGATTCAAGATAATATATATCAATTTTTTTTTCTGTACATCTAACTTTGTACAACTAGTTGTAGGTTACTAACGAGGACAGCTGACTTAATGAACTTAAAACATCAAAATGTATTAAAAGTGTTGTAAATATATTTTGAACATACTTTGATATATATGTACATATTTGTTATAGGTTCGTGAATCGGCCAGTGGCCAAGTCTTACTTCCCGACGAAGTAAAAAATCTGTGAAAGTGAGTTATAGTCCCACTTTTAAAATCTAATATTTTTGGGATGAGAATACATGCAGGTTTTATAAATGATTTACAAAATAGACACAAGTACGTGAAACTACATTCTATGGTTGAATTATCAAAATCGAATATGCCCCTTTTTATTAAGTCTGGTAATCTAAGAATTAGAGAACAGACACCCTAATTGACGCTAATCCTAAAGATAGATCTATTGGGCCTAACAAACCCCATCCAAAGTACCGGATGCTTTAGTACTTCGAAATTTATATCATATCCGAAGGGTGTCCCGGAATGATGGGAATATTCTTATATATGCATCTTGTTAATGTCGGTTACCAGGTGTTCACCATATGAATGATTTTTATCTCTATGTATGGGATGTATATTGAAATATGAAATCTTGTGGTCTATTGTTACGATTTGATATATATAGGTTAAACCTATAACTCACCAACATTTTTTTGTTGACGTTTTAAGCATGTTTATTCTCAGGTGATTATTAAGAGCTTCTGCTGTCGCATACTTAAATAAGGACAAGATTTGGAGTCCATGCTTGTATGATATTGTGTAAAAACTGCATTCAAGAAACTTATTTCGTTGTAACATATTTGTATTGTAAACCATTATGTAATAGTCGTGTGTAAACAGAATATTTTAGATTATCATTATTTGATAATCTACGTAAAGCTTTTTAAACCTTTATTGATGAAATAAAGGTTATGATTTGTTTTAAAATGAATGCAGTCTTTGAAAAACGTCTCATATAGAGGTCAAAACCTCGCAACGAAATCAATTAATATGGAACGTTTTTAATCAATAAGAACGGGACATTTCACGTGCGTGCTAAAGATGTCTTTTGCTATATCGGGCGATGAAACAACTATGGTGGTGTTAGTACCCAACTTAAGTGACATTAAAGGGCCATACCGTTTAGAGAGTATGGCGAGAGACCGGTAGGGTTTGTCACCTAGTAATAAGAGGTTTCCGATGATCGGTAGAGGGTATGGGCCCGGCGGAAGCTGAGAGTTACGGTGGCCGGGAATGATGAAAAGATAAATCAACGGTACAAGGAAAGATAGTGTGAGAAAGAAAGTATGATAATCCATAGCTGATAATTTTGTTGGGTTATTTTTGTATGGAACATGAATGTATATTGTATAATTCATCCAATCAATTAAACCTTGCTACTTATAGAATGTATTTTTATTGTCATTTCTAGAAGTACGCATTACCGTATTTATTACTCTAAGATATTCAATAATAATTTTTTTCTTTAAAGCAAACATACACACACTATTACACGAATTGACCATGAAATATTGTACAAATTATTTTAAGCAGGACTCGAACGCCCAACCTAATGGATGAAAGGGCCACCTCGATGCCGCTGGGCCGATGGCCCTTTGGTGGATATTCAATGATAATTATAATTGAAAAATTATTAGATTAGACTTTCTACAAGGAGTAATTCGATTAGAACCCGGATAAATACGCAGAATTGTAGAATTGTGTATATGTTAATGTTCATGTAATTTTTCGTTACTATTCATCGATCGACCCAAAAAAAATTGATGTTTGTTTAGTTATTTGAATACTCCTACCTTCCAATCAAAAGTGTTACATTTGACTCTATTTTATAGTTTTTTTTCTTTTCAACTTGAAATTTAAAATATGTTTTTATTGATATAACTCATTAAATATTATATAATACACTCGTGATATTGTAATTGGGTCCTTTGGACCTCCCTGTTGTATATTCCGTTTATTTTTTTAATAAAATTGTTGGCTATTCGAAAAAAAAAAGGATTATATAACACAATAAAATTATTTAAAGTTAAAACTGTATAAAAAATATTTTAAAGTCAATAATGAATATTTCTAATGGGATAAAAGGAGCAATAAATTATTGGTAACATGAGCATCTTTGGAAAATAACTAGCATCCTTGAACATAGCACGGAATATAAATTTAGCCGCTAGATTTCTCAAAAAAAAAATGAATATGAAGAGATTTTTAAATAATTCGAGAACAGGGCATTAGCATAGTAGGTTCCTGGCTATAGTTATTAAGTTTTGACGGATAGCACCTAACTTCTTTTTTAACGAAAATTGAAATTGGAATTGGAATTGGAATTGGAATTGGAATTGGAATTGGAATTGGAAGATAGAAAGAACTAAATTACATCTAAATAACAATTGATATAAATCATAATTAGCCTGTTAATATCTAGTTGAACTGCTTGACTGACTTATCTACTAAAGTTCAATCTTACAAACATTGGATCAGACACAAATACGATAACAACCATTGAAACGTACATCCCTACACATTTGGTATATGAAAACCCGGATAAACCATTAAATTGTATAAACATTCTTTTAATAAAGTATTTGACTCTATATAAATATATTGTCTTAATATTATACGAAATCCTTATTTAAATAACACAAATGCACAACTCCAATATAGACAATTAAAATTTATTGTCAGAAACATAGTGATTTGTATATTGTAAGTGTTCGTGTTTTCATCATTTCATCATATAGAATTTAAGACAAGTACTCTCTAAATAGAGATTGCAATGTTACACTTATTGGTGAAAAAATGTTCATGAATGGTCACACTTTTAGTAAAAAAGTATCATGAATGGTCACATCTTTTGACTAAAATTCCTGGTGAACCGGTTAATTATATTACAAATGTGTGATAATTAATCAGAGAATTCTAACATCCAATACTAGTGAATAACGTCTAGGTGAACATATTTCCCATTTATATGTTTGAATCTATCTTACTTTGTTTTATTAATATAAATACCAAAAACATTGTTTTGCATTTCATTCTCTTTTGATTGGTTAATCGTTAAATAACCAAAACTAAAATTTTTTATTTGCTTTATTTCTTTCCTTTTTAATTAATTGCATCTAGTACTTAATCTTGAATTGTGTGTGAACTGTCATTGGAAGGATAACCGGTAATTACCATTTTCTATACTATTACTCGATCGGCTACACTACCCGTGAGTGTGTAGTTTAATCGATAAACCCTTGTAAGACCCAAATATTTATGGTACATAATGTATTTATGGTGTACGATGCGTGTATGAGGTGTACGAAGCATGTACGTGTTGCTTGCTCGAACGTCGAAGGAAACTGGACGTTGTCTGAAGTGACAAGGTGTGTACGTATCTTTTTAACCCCAAATAAATTTTGTGTTGATGTTTCAAAGCCTTACCATTGGAAATAAAATCTTATTACGTTTCCAACGATATTTGATTCATCGAAAACGGAGCTACGGTCAAAAAGTTATGGCCAAAACAAGTTTCTGAAAAACTGACCTGTAGGTTGGAGCGGCGCTCCACCATTTGGAGCTGCGCTCCGATCCCGTCTGATGCAATTTTAAGCTTTTTTTAAAAGGTTTAAATGAGGGGTACTTTGGTCTTTTCATTTAGGGTCGGTTTAGGGTCACCAAAACTGATCTAGAACTTCATTGGAGCTCATTTCTCACCCACACAAACACTCTCATCCATATTTAGAGAGAGAGGAAGGGTTCTAGAGTGAGAGAGCTTGAATTGGAGAAGAAGGAGTTGGATTCTCACCAAAGCTCGGGTTTTAAAGTTGTTCTATTCGTCAACGGCATCATTTTAGCGGTATTGGAAAGTTCAAACTCTGAATTTCATTGTTTGATTTGAGATTCAATGTTAGGGTTGGTGTTAGTTAGTTGTAAAACCCACTTAGTTGATGAAGAGGGTTTATGGAACTTGCTATTTTGATATTTGTCGGGTTTTGAGTTGGTTAATGATTTAACCATGTTTAAGACTTGTAAATGGTGTATAATCACTAATATTAGTGATTATTGATGTTTGGAGACCATTAGGGTTCTTATGGTTGACTAATTTTGACTAGAGTCAAAATTAGGGTTTGTTGATGATTATGACTCAATTGCCGATTTAATAAGGTTTATAAACTTAAAATGGATTAAGTTGAAGCATAGAACCGAGTTAAATATGTTTTGGTGTCAAAACTTGCTAATGGCGTGATATTGACTTCTTATGGGTCAAATTAGGGTTTAAGTGTCATTTTGGGCAAGATAGGTGTTTAACACCTATGATTGGGTTTAATTGGCGTGTTAGAACTATTCTCACTTGTGTTAGTGATTATTGGTTAATTTTGGGCGCGGTTGTACTTGGAAGTGCATTTGGGTCGAAAATGGCACTAAGTGTCGAATTGGGTTGGTTTGTAAGTCAACCCTAATTGTGTTGCTTGTTTCGTGATAATGGAATAGGTACTTTCCATTGATGAGTCGCGGATTACTTGGAAGCATTCATCAAGGCGACAAGGTGAGTGTTAATATCCTATATGCATATGTATGTGTAGGATGGGTGCGGGTCGGGTGAAGTGATTCTCGGCTATAGAGCTCACTTCACATATAGGTGGATTTGATGGACTTGTGTATGGGTCCAATTGGCACGGTTGTGCGTTTTGGTTGACCACCTTTTTGCGAAGTACACACTTTGGGTGTACGTTATCACACGTGGTTGTGAGTGGAATAAGTATACATGTATGTATATAATGTATTTATTTGTAGGAACGGATATGTGTTGTCCAAGTTAGTGATATATGTCGTTGTACACTAACAGCCTTTATGAACGGATGTATGTGGTCCGAGTTAGCAATATATGTGTTGTATGCTAACGGTTTATTTTATGGATATGTGTTGTCCAAGTTAGTGATATATGCGTTGTACACTAACGGTTTTATGAATGGATATATGTTGTCCAATTTAGTGTTATATGTGTTGTACACTAATGATTTATGAATGGATATGTGTTGTCCAATTTAGTGTTATATGTGTTGTACACTAACGATTTTATAAACGGATATGTGTTGTCCAAGGGTTAGTGATATATGTGTTGTACACTAACGGTTGTTATGAACACCGATGGGAAATTCGAGTACCATTCCTTTTTATGATTGGTTAACCTTGGGTGTTTATATATTGTTGTATATATATATATATATATATATATATATATATATATATATATATATATATATATATATATATATATATATATATATATATATATATATATATTGACGTATTGTTGTGATGTAGCTAACCCTCCGGGTGTAGCTTATTTGGTGTTGTTCACATCGTCGTTGGTGAACTTATATTTTGTTGATATCTTTAGCTTGTTGCTTAGTGATTATACGGTATGCTTAGCTTAGCTTGCCTTTATGCTTGGATGCTCCGGTATGCGGTATTTGATTATTTGTGTGGCATGTCCATTTTATGCATATATATGTATGTAGTATATTCTCACTCACTAAGCCTTAGCTTACCCTCTCGTTGTTTACTTTTTTATAGATTTGCTTGGATGAGGTGGCTCGGGTAAGTGTGGGAACTAGTGGACTCGCGTAGTTGCTTTAGAAGGCTTGCTTTTGAATTTGATTATGATTGGGTAGCGTATCCCCAATCGCCATGCTCGGCTTTATTTTGTGTTAAAAAAAATCATGTGGTTGAAAACTTGAATTTTCGTACGAAAGTCGTAAAACGGCCGATGTGGGCGCGGTCTCGTAAGACCCATTTTATTATTGGAACGTGTTAGTTTTAACTATTGTAATATGTTGTGAAAACCGTTTGATCTAAATGTGTCGGGAAGTCGAAAATATTTTTCACAAAAAAGGAAAAGTTGGACGGGCCGTTTTGGCGCGCCGCGCAGGCCTTTGGCGCGGCGCGCCACTATGCTGTACAATTTTTTTTTTTATTTTGCATATTTCGATTGCATATGGGTTGGGTTGTTACAACCCTGTTAAATAAATAATAGAAACGATTTTACATGTCAGTAATGTTGATAGCGGGTCTAATCATAATAGATATATAAAGGTAAGCAAAACGGGAAGGTTTCCAAGGATGATCTTGTGGTACGAGATGAGCAGGTGGCAGGGTCATCAGTTTCAAATTATAAAAGTACGGATCGGCTCGTCGCCGGGTACCTTTATTAAAGATAAGTCCTCCAACGTCTTGACTTATATTTTTTATCTCGAATTGGTAAATGTGTTCGTTTCGATAAGGTTGATGGGATGACGTCGCGACGGATGAAAGGAACCAGAAAGCTGCCTCCAAATCTGGTTGATCTGTCTTCTTTGGTCTTTTACATGTTGTGTATTTTTACATGTTTGATCATTTACAACATTACTCAAGCCTTTTTCGATGTTGTAGGTTAAGAAACACTCTTCATAAACCACCTTCGAGGACCAATGATTCAACCTCTAAGATCTTTAGTATCAGGCACAGTTTACGACAAAGGTTCGATCCCTGGCTCTATAAAAAGTTCGTGAGGGCGGTTTTACCAACCCGTACGCAAGAATTTGGCTCGATCCACATGTGCATAGGGATTGATGGATGGGGTCCCTGTTATACGGTTCAGGTTTCCGTCCGAAATGCGTGTGTACGTGAAAAATGATTGGGTGGGTGGTTTTCGATCTGCATCAAGGATTTCAAACTTAGCTTTTCAAAAAAAGAAACACTCTTCATACTTAATCAGATGTATATACAGAAAGATTATAGTTGTCTAGAAGGCAAGTTATAATTGTCATTGTGCATTTACTGAAGGGCGAGTTATAATTTATATATATATATATATATATATATATATATATATATATATATATATATATATATATATATATATATATATATATATACTAATTGTCATAGATGACATCCAATAAGGCCCCGCCACATACCCCAAAATCACTGTTACACTGTAGCGGTTTTCTTTTTCTTTTTTTAACCTCTGGACACCACACCACCATCATTAACCTCCTACCACATTGTCGTAAATGACATCCAATAAGGCCCCGCCACATACCCCAAAATCACTGTTACACTGTAACGGTTTTTTTTCTTTTTTTTTTAACCTCTGGACACCACACTGTAGAGACCCTTCCTAATCCATCCGGACGAAGTCCATATCGATTATAAATGATTCACAAAAGTTGATTACATCGTGAGGTACTTGACCTCTATATGATACCTTTTATAAACATTGCATTCATTTTTGAAAAGACAATCTTTCTTTACATCGCAAGTTGACGGCATGCATAATATTTCATAATATATCTAACTGTAACTGACTTAATAATAATCTGATGAACTCAACGACTCGAATGCAACGTCTTTTGAAATATGTCATGAATGACTCCAAGTAATATCTCTAAGATGAGCAAATGCACAGCGGAAGATTTCTTTCATACCTGAGAATAAACATGCTTTAAAGTGTCAACCAAAAGTTTGGTGAGTTCATTAGTTTAACATAAATAATCATTTCCATCATTTTAATAGACCACAAGATTTTCATTTCTCATAAATATACGTCCCATGCATAGAGACAAAAATATCATTCATATGGATTGAACACCTGGTAACCGACATTCACAATATACATATAAGAATATCCCCATCATTCCGGGATCCTCCTTCGGACATGATATAAATTTCGAAGTACTAAAGCATCCGGTACTTTGGATGGGGCTTGTTGGGCCCGATAGATCTATCTTTAGGATTCGCGTCAATTAGGGTGTCTGTTCCCTAATTCTTAGATTACCAGACTAAAAAGGGGCATATTCGGTTTAATAATTCAACCATAGAATGTAGTTTCGATTACTTGTGTCTATTTCATAAAACAGTTATAAAAACAGCGCATGTATTCTCAGTCCCAAAAATATATATTGCAAAAGCATTTAAAAAGGAATTAATGAAACTCACCATACTGTATTTTGTAGTAAAAATACATATGACTATATTGAACAACTGAACAATGCAGGGTTGGCCCCGGATTCACGAACCTATATCATTTGCATGTATATATTAAAACGTATATTCGTAATCGAACAGTTATAACTTTATGTAATTAATTTGTTTATATATTTGATAATGATTATTATCTACTTATATATAATAAAAATACTTAATTTATAATATATGGATATTTATATAAAGATTAGTAATCTAATTAGTTTATACTTATATGTAGCATACTCATAAGTATATTTTACATAGATAATAATGTTTGCTATATGTAAAAAAGTTGTATTATCTTAATATGAAGATTACTAATAACATCGTTAATAATACTTAATGACGTTACTTAATCTAAATGATAAATATATTAATCATAGTATCCGCGTTAACATAATGATAATAATAATAATACATCTATTAGTAGTTAATAAATATAATAATAATAGTAGTAATAACAATATTTTTAGTTATAACCTTAATTGTAATAATAATAGAGTTAAATGATAACTAATACTTATTAGTGATAATAATAATAATAATAATAATAATAATAATAATAATAATAATAATAATAATAATAATAATAATAATAATAATAATAATAATAATAATATTTGTAATATTAATAATAATAACAATAACAATGCCAATAATAGTTACCATAACAATATTATTAACCATAGCAATAATAATAATAGTAATACTAATAGTAAGAATAATAATAAAAATAAAAGAAAATGAGTATACCCTTAAAAGCCTCAAGTAAAAAGAAATGCTCCCGGTGGGACTCGAACCCGAGACCTCACGCTCAACCGACACCCTCCTAAACCATTGGGCTGTTGCTCTATTTCTGAATTAATATGCATTTCGAATATATATAACCCGTATTTTTTTAGATTATATGTCATCATCTTCTTCAACATTACCAAACACAGAGTTCGAACCAAATACAATGAATTGAATTTTTAGGAATTACAGAAAGAAAATATTAACCAAATCATATTGTATTTTCAAATTTATCAAACGCAAAAAAAAAATATATAAGAAAAAGTTACAGCGACTGCCGTCGCCAAAAAAAAAAATATTTTTATTGTTTTCAATTTTTACTGTGTTTTAGAAGATTGTTATAACATGAACTTGGTTTCAAATCAAACGTATGAAATTTCTGTAACCTCAATTGGATTCAAAACTTTGAATTGAACTCGAATTTTGTCAAGAACATTTTGTTTGACTTTTTGGAACTCAAACTTTGACTCGACAATTAAAGCTCGTTATAACGAATTTAGTCTTGAAATTTTTGAAGAAAGTTTGAGTAACACATTCCTAACAACATTGTATTTTTACATTTTTGAATATGACTCAAATTCGAGTTTTGAGAAAAAAAGAAAAAAATAAAAAATAAAAAAATAAAAATAAGAGCTGAGTGTATCGAGCTTATCTATCTGTTGTGTTTTTCCTTTACGGCTATTGGTAATATGATAATATATATTGAGCTTGTGATCAATTGATAAAGCAAGAATAATTGGCTAATATTATTTACAGGGTTATTGATAGATGACACAAAGGTCACGAGCTAAATAGGGAGGCAGAAATAATGGATACAGATAATTGATTCTACCTAATTTATGTCTTTTTATTTTATTTATTTTATATTTAAATAATATTAATAATCAATAATTATATTAATAATTATATTATTAATAAAAATATCATAATAATGTTAATCGAATTAATACTAATAACAATATTAATGATAATGATAATAATTTGTATCTTAATAACAATGAAAATAATAAATTTTAATAATAATGATCGTTAATGATAAATGGTAATAATAACATCTATTAATAATACTAATAATAAAATATAACAAACTTACATGTTTTAAGTTTGTGTATCTATATATTTTATGTTATTATAATGTTAATAATACATATATTAATGTTAATATTTAATGATAATAGTGAAAGTAATAATAATAGTATTAGTATAGCATTTACAATTTGATATTAATATTACATATTATGTATTATTTAATACTTATTTAATAATATATATTTAATATTTATACATTTTATCGATATACATATTATAATATTTATGTTTATACATCATATACATATTCAATTTACTATATATAATTATGTTTTAATTAACAACCTTTATACATATTAGGTGTATATATATAGAAGCAATTAAACTTAAAGTATAACATTATACATTTAATACATTGTTAATGTTGACATACCATGTTCGAAATCACTTATGTTCAATATACTTTAAATATTCAAAATAACAAGTTTTGGTTATTTTATGTCACTTTAAATCCCATAATAGTTTAATTAATATCTTTAATTTATTATTTCTAATTATTATATTTATTTTCATTATATTATATTTTATGTACACATTTATTTACATACAATTGTTCGTGAATCGTCGGGAAGGGTCGAAGGTCAATTGAATATATGAACATTGTTCCAAAAATTTTCTAGACTCAATTCTACATACTTTGCTTATCGTATCGAAGTCATATAAAGATTAAGTTTAAATTTAGTCGGAAATTTCTGGGTCACTACAGTACCTACCCGTTAAAGAAATTTCATCCCGAAATTTGATCGAGGTTGTCATGGCTAACAATAAGAATGTTTTCATGACGAATATGAGTTGATAAATAGAGTTTTATCACCATTTAGTAATAAGGATAAAACAATTTGATTTTGTGAAGAGTACGAGTGAGACTATCACCAAAGGGTGAAATGAGTATGTATAGATTCGTCATATCTTTTGACGTAGATAGGATTGATTTCCAAGGTCAAGAGATTTGGAGAAAAATTACGTAATAAGATTTGATTCTTCGATAATCAAGGAAATTAAGATCTGTTTTAAATGCGATCATCTGTTTTGATTTCTCTGTTAGATATTTTACTATAAATCCACCCCTGTCGTTTCCTTAAAACTCACACCTTCTATTCTTCCTCCCTCAACTCATACATTAAAGCATTCATTAATATGCTCCATCTAGTACTGATTCTTGATATACTCCTAACTTTCATATCTGTCGTTCTTCTTTTTCATTTACCACCAGAGGATTTTATTTACTTCTACTATTATCTTGGGGTTATAATGTTATTAATTTTCTCGTGCCTTTACGTGGAAATACATATTGATATGCACGGTTTGTAATTTATGTGATGTTGTCGAGTTTTATATTTTCTTTTATATTCAAGGGTTCCATACTTTTGTCTCCTCTTCCCGACTACAAGTCAAGTGAATAATGGTCCGGAATTCGTAGGTATGGATTTTGAAATGAACATAGTTAATGTTCTAAGAAGGAAATCAAAATGGCACGATCTTGATTTGGTAAAATTACCAGAATATCCGGAAAGATAGAACTATCAAGAAGATATGTCCTTAATACGTTTAGAGATTTAGTAGAATGCAAGAGTCGTGTAAATGGCACGTGATGATGGTACTGAGAATCATCACGTTCCATTAGAAACTCAGCATGAATTACTGTAATATAATCACGTTGATCATGTGTCATTATATTATACTAACTCATGCATCAATTCCCAACACTACTTCAAAAACATTCATAATTTAAACTCGAATTTTAAAGAATTTTTAGAAACTAAAGTAGTTTCCTTTATGATGTAATATAGATAGCACGAAGAGATAAATAATTTCGGACGAGAATATTTATGAAAATATCTTCAGAAATATCGAAGATATTTATGATGATATTTTGGAATTTCTATGTTCGATGGTTGATGAGGAAGATTTTCCGCAAGATTTTAAGATGAGTACGGAGCAAGATATTCGTTGAAGGTTTCATCGGATTCATAATTATCTGGATTCTTTGAATATATGGTATGGTCCTTGTATTTGTTCTTGGTCTCCTTCGTGGTTAGCTCAATCCGTTTTCCAGTTCCAACTTTTCTGAGCTTTTCCAACATACTATTCTTTATCATCAAACTTCCGATGATTAAGGTCATTTACGGTTGTCTACGGTTTCTGCTGCTTCATTCAGCTTTTTCAACATTCAGAGTATTGATTTGTAGACTGAGTGCTTTTCAGAATTTCATAATGAAAGGTCATAATTCTAAGAGATAAATGTTATACATATAACTGTTGATGTAGATATGCGGTGAGTTTTCAAAGTACTGATTGCTGATTCCCGGTAATTACTATGGCAGTTCTCATTACAAGATGCGGATGAGTATATGAATAGGTTTTAACGAACAACTATAATGGTTCTTCGGAGAGACTTAAGCCAATGAGTAATGAAGTTGCTGGTAAGTTTACTGCTAATGTGGTGGAATATAAGCGATTCTCCGGTAACGATGACGAAAAGACAACGTATATATCAAAGTTATAATAAAATTGTTTCGAACGAAAAGTCGAAGTTGACTTGCTGGAGATGTGACAAAATTGACTAATTTGGAAAGAGATTGCAAAGTTATTTTCGGTAATAATAATGCTAAAGGAATTAGCACAACTACGCGTTAAACATTTACCCAGTTTCCGAGAGTTTTCAGGTGCATAACTATATGCATCAATCTCTTCTTCCGTAGATGAAGTGCGGTTGGTTCATCCTCTCGATTGAGGTGTTTTCAAGAATTCATGAAAGGTTTGAACGCATATTGGAATCGTCAAGATACAAACGAGGTTTAAGATGAAATCAAGTGGCAAACTTGAAGAAATGTTTAGTTTCATATGTTATAAACAATATTTTAATTCATTTTAATTGTCCAATGTCGGCGGTCCATAGTTGATAGTCCACAGTTGACAGTCCAATAATTCATATATAATTTAATATACAATATTCGAATTAATTAATACGTATCATGACCTGTGTGCATGTCTCAGACTCGATCACAACTCAAATTATATATATTATTATAGAATCAACCTCAACCATGTATAGAGAACTCGATCATTACTGCATATAGAGTGGCTATGGTTATTCCAAATAATATATATAATTGCGTCGATATGATATGTCAAAACTTTGTATACGTGTCCCGATATTTAAATTGCGTAACATAAATAACAGAAATTAAATGACGATAAATAAAGTGCGTAAAGTAAATAACAGAAATTAAATGACGATAAATAAAATTGCGAGAAATAAAATTGTGATAATTAAATTGCGATAAATAAATTGCGATAATTAAAATGTAATACGGAATTAACAGTTAGCTAGGAACAGTTAGCTAGGATTTTGTTAGCGTGGATTCTTAATAGAATTTCTTATAGTTAATTTGTTTGTTTCTAACAAATTTTATTTTGTCAAATGTTTTCTTCATTATGCCACTTGTTGGATTCTCATAAGTCAAAATCCAAATATGAAATTGAATGAAAATAGTTATTCTGTGGTGAACGGATTCGTATATCGGTGGATGTAAGTAGGATAATAAATGACTATTGAATCAGATTCGAAGAATGTACAGTGTAACTTATTGATAATGCTAAAAACGAACATATATTTCATAGCATTATTCCTCAAGAAAGACAAGCTTTTAGTTGCAATTGTTCTATTTACAAGTGATATTCGTTTAAATAATAAAAGGTGAAGACAAAAGACAGATTCGACGAATTGAAGACGCAAACGACCAAAAAGCTCAAAAGTACAAAAGACAATCAAAGAGGTTCCAATTATTGATAAGAAACGTCTCGAAATTACAAGAGTACAAGATTCAAAACGCAAAGTACAAGATATTAAATTGTACGCAAGGACGTTCGAAAATTCGGAACCAGGACCAGAGTCAACTCTCAACGCTCGACGCAACGGACTAAAAATTACAAGTCAACTATGCACATAAATATAATATAATATTTAAATAATTCTTATAATTATTTAATATATTATATTTATTTAAAACCGTCGGTAAACAAAGAGCCAAACTCCTCTGAGCTGTAAAAGTAAACTCCGCGACTCGCGGAGTTTGAAGGCCAAAATGGCCGCGAGTCGCGGAACCCCAATTTCAGAAACTCCCTATAAAGCTCGCGCATTCTGATCGTAAAAATATATCATATATATCTCTCTCTCTCAATATATCGTAAATATTTATATTTATATTTTAATTTTAATTTTAATTTTAATTATAATTCTAATAATAAGGGTATGTTAGCGAATGTTGTAAGGGTGTAAGTCGAAATTCTGTCCGTGTAACGCTACGCTATTTTTTATCATTGTAAGTTATGTTCAACCTTTTTACATTAATGTCTCGTAGCTAAGTTATTATTATGCTTATTTAAAACGAAGTAATCATGATGTTGGGCTAATTACTAAAATTGGGTAATTGGGCTTTGTACCATAATTGGGGTTTGGACAAAAGAACGACACTTGTGGAAATTAGACTATGAGCTATTAATGGGCTTTATATTTGTTTAACTAAATGATAGTTTGTTAATGTTAATATAAAGATTTACAATTGGGCGTCCCAATAAATTACCATATACACTCAATCGTACACGATGGGCGGGGTATTTATATGTACGAATAATCGTTCATTTAACCGGACACGGGAATGGATTAATAGTCACTAGAATAATTAAAACAGGGGTGAAATTATGTACAAGGACACTTGGTATAATTGATAACAAAATATTAAAACCTTGGGTTACACTCAGTCGACATCCTGGTGTAATTATTAAACAAAGTATTAAAATCTTGTTACAGTTTAAGTCCCCAATTAGTTGGAATATTTAACTTCGGGTATAAGAATAATTTGACGAGGACACTCGCACTTTATATTTATGACTGATGGACTGTTATGGACAAAAACCAGACGGCCATATTAAATAATCCAGGACAAAGGACAATTAACCCATGGGCATAAAACTAAAATCAACACGTCAAACATCATGATTACGGAAGTTTAAATAAGCATAATTCTTTTATTTCATATTTAATTTCCTTTATTTTATATTTAATTGCACTTCTAATTATCGCATTTTTATTTATTGTTATTGTATTTAATTGCACTTTTAATTATCGCAAGTTTATTTTATCGCATTTTTATTAATCGCAATTTCATTATCGTTATTTACTTTATGCTTTAATTTAAGTCTTGTATTTATTTTTAATATTTTACATTTGGTTTTAACTGTGACTAAAGTTTTAAAATCGACAAACCGGTCATTAAACGGTAAAAACCCCCCTTTATAATAATAATATTACTTATATATATATATATTTGTATTTTTATAAAAGTAAACTAATATAGCGTTAAACTTTGTTTAAAAAGATTCCCTGTGGAATGAACCGGACTTACTAAAAACTACACTACTGTACGATTAGGTACACTGCCTATAAGTGTTGTAGCAAGGTTTAAGTATATCCATTCTATAAATAAATAAATATCTTGTGTAAAATTGTATCGTATTTAATAGTATTTTCTGCAAAAATATAAGCTATTTTATATACTACTCTGCTAAAACATCAAGTATTTTTGGCGCCGCTGCCGGGGACTCTCTTAAAAGCCGGAAGCGCAACGCTAATATAGAAAAAAAAAAAATTTATGTATTTTTAAGATTTTGTTAAATATTTAAGTTTTATAAGTTTCTTTATTTTTATTTTAGTTTATAAAGATATAAAGTTTTATTCAAATATCTTTTATTTATATAGAAACAGAAAAATTAAAAACAGAAAAAAAAATTAAAAAAGAAAAAAAAACACGTCAAATTCAAACTGTACCAGAGTTGAATTTTTGAACCCCGCGACTCGCGGGGTTTGATGCATTAAATACCGCAACTCGCGGAGAAAACCTGACACGCGACAGAAGCCCTAATCAGGCATTAATCACGGTGTAATTATTATTATTATTATTATTATTATTATTTAATTAAAAACCCTAAATAGGTTTTATTTATTTAATAATTAGTTTGGTTTATTAATTTAATTTGTTTTATTTAGTTTTAAATAGTTTAATTAATTTGTAAAATTAATAGTTTTATAAAATAAATAATATAAAAATAATATTTTTATAAAAATTGTAATTTTTACAACTTTTTGTATATTTTTATATTTTGTCCCTTTTTAATCGTTTTTAGCGTAATATTTATATTTTTAGCTCATATTTAGTTTTAAACTTAGTTTTTGCCATAGTTATTTTTATTTCTAGATTTTTAGGCTTTGCCGTAGAATTCCTTAAGTGCTTTTTCTTTAGACTAAGATTTAGGTGCTTTAGAATTTTGCGACGCCTTTTTAAGTTTTAGTACCTTTATAAGATATTTCCATTTGGGATTTAGTTTTTCCTGTAAGCTTTAATATTTTTAGACACCTTTTACCTATGTATCAATTATCATTCCAATTAGTAATTTCAATTTGCGATTATAATTTTAAGTTAGTTTTAGTAATAAGGTTAGGTTAGTCAAGTATTTTTTAAGTTTTTATAAGTTTCTTTTATTTTTCCGTCACCTTTTATTTTTCAACCATTTTTCTTTTTCGACCTTATTCAACGAACTCTTTTTCTTTCTTATTTCTCGCTTTTCTAGTTTTAGGACATAGATTTTTATTCTACTTCTTATCTAATTTTCTTAAAATTACGAAAATTTATTTTAAGTGGTTAAATTGATAGACATCAAAATTTGCTGGTTCGTAGTAATAGTTGGATTTGTACGTGGACCGGGTTATTGGAGCCAAACAGTCCTCAATTATATTGAGACCAAACGAATCCTGCCCCTCTGCTGCATCTTTTGGCTATTCGAAACGTGGGCAAAATCAGAAAAGTCTATTGATTGGATAACTTATTATAATTTTTCTTTCCTTTTAAAAACTAATAGGATATTCAGTGAATGCACCGAGAAAGACGTTCACCACCTTTTGTACGTTCACCACCTGTAACTAGATCAAGACATTTAGCAAATATTACTGCCGTTGATTTTTCTTTAGAATCATCATCCAGTCAACCAAGTACTTCAGTTCAAATTTCCGATAATCCATTTTTTGAACCCGACCTCACAATTGAAAATCCGGAGAATATTCAGGAACGGTTCGTAGATCCTGAACCATTAAACTTTCCTCCAGAACCACCAATCATTCAAACAGAGATTGTTGAGGAACGAACCATTAAATCAGAATCCTCTAGTGATTCCGATTCAACAAATTCAATTATGGAGAATCTGGAACCTTTAAGTATGGAAGACCGAATGAGAGCTAAACGCACTGGCCAAGGTCACGCAATTACTCATCCAGACATTAATGCGCCAGATTATGAAATCAAAGGACAAATTCTACACATGGTGACTAATCAATGCCAATTTAGTGGTGCGCCGAAGGAAGATCCAAATGAACATCTACGTACCTTTAATAGGATCTGCACACTATTTAAAATCCGAGAAGTGGAGGATGAACAGATATATCTCATGTTATTTCCCTGGACTTTAAAGGGAGAAGCCAAAGATTGGTTGGAATCGTTACCTGAAGGGGCGATCGATACATGGGACGTTTTAGTTGAAAAATTTCTTAAACAATTCTTTCCTGCATCTAAAGCCGTAAGACTTCAAGCAGAAATTGTTACGTTTACACAGAAACCGAATGAAACTCTATATGAGGCATGGACTAGATATGGAAAGTTATTAAGAGGATGTCCGCAACATGGTTTAGATACCTGTCAAATAGTACAATTATTCTACCAAGGATGCGACATCACTACAAGGAAAGACATAGATATAGCAGCTGGTGGTTCTATTATGAAGAAAACCGAAACTGATGCTTACAAAATTATTGATAACACTGCTTCCCACTCACATGAGTGGCACCAAGAAAAAGATATCGTTAGATCATCTAAAGCAGCTAGAGCCGATTCTAGCCATGACTTAGATTCCATTTCCGCAAAGATAGATGCTGTGGAGAGACGAATGGAAAAGATGACTAGAGATATTCACTCAATATGAATTAGTTGTGAGCAGTGTGGAGGACCACATTTGACAAAAGATTGTCTCAGTATTGAATTAACAATGGAACAAAGAGAGAATATTTCATACATAAACCAAAGGCCTGGAAATAATTATCAGAATAATTATCAACCGCCAAGACCGATTTACAATCAAAACCAGACTTATAACAGAAATATTCCATACAACAACCAACAAGGTCCTAGCAATCAACAAGTATCCAATAATACTTACAATCAGCAAAGACCTAATTTTCAAAACAAACCACCACAACAAACCGATGATAAAAAGCCGAATTTAGAAGATATGATGACGAAGCTAGTTGAAACTCAAACGCAGTTTTTCACATCTCAAAAACAAACCAATGAACAAAATGCTCAAGCATTTAGAAATCAACAAGCTTCTATTCAAAATCTGGAACAAGAAGTAAGTAACCTAGCAAGGTTAATAGGTGAAAGAAAACCGGGAAGTCTACCTAGTGATACAAATGCTAACCCCCGGAATGAAACAGCTAAAGCCATTACCACAAGAAGTGGTACAACACTTAAACCACCTGAAATACCTGTAATTTCTGATGAAGCTATTCCTACTCCACAAGAACCACAACCTGATCAAGATAAGGAAAAAGAACCGGTAGTTGAAAAGGTTAATGAAGATAACACAGTTAAGGCTAAACCTTATGTTAAACCATACCAACCACCACTTCCTTACCAGAGTAAAATGAAAAAAGAGAAACTTGAAGCCGAGCAATCCAAATTCTTGGATATGTTTAAACAGATAAATGTAAATCTTCCTTTCATTGATGTGATTTCAGGAATGCCTAGATATGCTAAATTCTTGAAAGATCTAATTTCAAATAGAAAGAAAATGGAAGAACTCTCGGCTGTTACTATGAATGCTAATTGTTCAGCAGTGCTGTTGAATAAGATACCAGAAAAACTATCTGATCCAGGAAGTTTCACAATTTCATGTTTTCTGGGTAGTCTTAGTTCAATAGAAGCATTGGCAGACTTAGGTGCTAGTATAAATTTAATGCCGTATTCACTATACACTATGTAGCGACCCGACCAAATCGTCATTGACGGCGTCGTCTACTTAGGTCCCGTTACGTGGTCATAAGTCTTTAAAACAACGTTTGACCAAAAGATATGTCGCCTTCATTTCAAAATAAAGATTGTTTCAAAGTTTACAGGAATTGTTCAACCAATAGTTAAGTTACAGCGTTATAATACGAATGAAATCTAGGCGACACGATTTAAAGTAAAGTCAAAAGACGCTCCATGAAATGCACGTATACTCGACATCCAATGCAAGTATCAAATAATGAGCGGAAGCATGTATCATGTATCGTTCAAGGACCTGAGAAAAACATAGAAATCTGTCAACGAAAACGTTGGTGAAATCATAGGTTTAAGTAAGTAAGTACAAGTGAACCACAAGATTTGCATCAATGAATTAATAGTAATACATTCCAAAAGTTTGTTTCACGAGCACCCAATTATCAATGCTTAACATTTCCTTCCATTGAACCCCATCACTTAGTGCTAGAACATACACTGTTTCTCGAAAATATATTTCATTCGTAAACGGTAGCGAACCGTTTGAATGAGGGTTTGTCAAACCCATATGGATCCATACAACATAAGTTCTCGCTTACACCCGGCAAGTGTAACTAATGATAATCGAATTGAGGATTTTGTTCTAAACTCGTATGTAGAATGTTTGTTTTTCCTGTACTTGTGTTCACTTAGTAAGGAAATGTTTATGTTTTCTCATCCCAAATGTAAGTTCAAAAAGAGTAAAAGTGGGACTATGATCTCACCTTGTATGCACGAACCAAAAAGTACTTCGACAAGTAAACGTGCAGTAACAATGCTAGTCTTGACCTAAACAAATAGGTCGTATCAATAACGGTAAACACGATAGGTCAAAGATGTTCAATTAGTCCTATGGCTCGTTACGACTCAATAATGTAGCATGTGAGTCAAGTTGTCATGTTTCATGCAAGGTACAAGTATAAAAACATGTCAGAACGATTGCACAATTATTTGGTTAAGTTTGATTAAAAGTCAACTTGGTCGGGTCAAAGTCAACAGAAAAGTCAACGGGGTCGGGTTGGATATCCGACAATTTTTCTAAGTTATATAATCATATATGAGCATGTTGGCCAAGTTTCATGTTAATCGGAGGTCCGTAGCATAGCAAACATTTTCATGTCAAATGACCAAGTGAACAGCCAGTTTTAGCACAATGGGACGGCGTCCCAAATAGCTAGACGGCGTCCCAAATTGAAAAGTGGGACGGCGTCCTAATTGTCTAGACGGCGTCCCAAATTGAAAAGTGGGACGGCGTCTTGAGGTTCTGGACGGCGTCCCAAATGCCTTCCAGGCCCTGTTTGCTGAATTTCTCAATTGCACGAACCAAAACACAAACCAACACATTTTACAAACCGCAAACAATTAGAACATGTATTTTATATCATCGGAAAGCTCTTTCGACAAGGAACGCAACTAAGCACTTTTCATCAAGCAAAAACATCATATACTATAACCGAAATCCCGTCAAGCGATCAATAGAGGTTTATTTTCAAGTTTCAAGTTTATCAATTTTAATTTAAGTTTCGGGAATCCAATTTATACATATGATATGCCGTTTTGAAGGTAATTAAGCATACAACACAACCTAACACTTACAACTAACATTTCATGTCATTCAAATCATTAAAGTCCATTTTAAGTTCATGAAACCTTAATCTAAATTCACCAAATTTCATAATCAAGTTTAGGAGGTTTCATTAATCAAACTATACATCATAATGAAGCTAGTAACACTAGAAACACAATTAAAACATGATCTCTTAGCATCAAACAACATATGAACACTCAAATTTCAAGATTAAGCATGTCATCTTTCAATATGAACTAGTTACATCAAAATATCAAAAACGAGCATACAAATCACATAAACAAACTAGACTCGAGCCATAGACACTAATTAACAACCTTATAATTTAAAAAATCTCAAGAACATAAGAATTAGTGATTTTAGAAAGTTACCCAAAATTGATGAAATCGGTATGGAAACGAAGAGGAGATCACGAGGAGTTCAAATATGCAATTTGTTTTGATCGAATCCTTCTTGAACGAATTTGGATGATGATTGAAGGTTTGAGGGTTTTGAGAGAAAAAGGTGAAGTATTATTTGGGAAGTGATAAAATGAATGGAGAGGAAAGAGTTGACTAGTTGACCTAGTCATCTCTTTCTCCATTTGGCAACTTTAGTCCCTCAACTTAGGAAACGGGTACGGGAATTACCTAAACGAGATAATTCAAACGCGTATTAACGAGATGTGTTATAAACATATAACGGATCTTAAATAGTTAAACGGAAAAGTAAATGGAAAAAGGCGGGATGTTACATTACCTACTCCTTAAAAGAAATTTCGTCCCGAAATTTAAGTAGGCGTAGTAGTCGTTGTTTCTTCCTCGAGATCTTGCGTTTCCGAATTCACGAATAGATGAGGATACTTCCTTTGCATTTGATCTTGTCTTTCCCAAGTAAACTCGGGTCCCCTTTTGGCGTTCCATCGGACCTTAACAATCGGGATCCGGCTTTGTTTTAATTCCTTTTCGACGTAGTCCACAATTTCAACCGGTTCCTCCACAAAATGGAGTTTGTCATTAATAGTAAGTTCCTCGAGAGGGACGACGATATCGGGCTCGGCAAGACACTTCTTCAAGTTAGATACATGGAAAGTAGGATGAACGGAGCTTAGTTGAGGCGGAAGGTTTAAACGATACGCGACGGTTCCAACACGCTCTAAGATCTCGAAAGGACCAACATACCGCGGATTTAGTTTCCCACGTTTCCCAAAACGAATGACACCTTTCCAAGGTGCGACTTTTAACATGACGCGATCACCGACTTGAAATTCGAGGTCGTTGCGTCTTTTGTCGGTATAGCTCTTTTGACGACTTCGGGCCGTCCTAAGCCTATCTCGGATTTGAATGATTTTCTCGGTGGTTTCGTGAATGAGTTCGGGTCCGGTGATTTGCACGTCGCCTACCTCGGCCCAACAAAGAGGTGAACGACATTTGCGGCCATATAGCGCTTCAAAAGGTGCGGCTTTAATACTCGCGTGATAACTATTGTTGTAAGAGAACTCGGCGAGAGGTAAGTGCTTGTCCCAAGCTTTTCCGAAATCAACTACGCAAGCTCGTAACATGTCCTCTAAGGTTTGAATTGTACGTTCGCTTTGTCCATCGGTTTGAGGATGATATGCGGTGCTCATGTCTAAACGCGTTCCCAACGCTTCTTGCAATGTACGCCAAAATCTAGAAACAAAACGGCCATCTCGGTCGGAAATAATTGATAAAGGTACACCGTGTCGGGCTACGATCTCCTTAATGTAAAGTTGTGCAAGTTTCTCCATTTTGTCCGTTTCTTTCATGGCCAGGAAGTGTGCGGATTTGGTGAGACGGTCAACAATAACCCAAATGGTATCATAACCGCCCGTCGTTTTTGGTAGCTTGGTGATAAAATCCATCGTTATTCTTTCCCACTTCCATTGCGGGATCTCGGGTTGTTGAAGTAGTCCGGACGGTCTTTGGTGTTCGGCTTTGACTTTGGAACATGTCAAACACTTGGAAACATAAGTAGCTACGTCCCTTTTGATGTTCGGCCACCAATATAGCTGTTTAAGGTCGTGGTACATCTTATTGGCACCGGGGTGAATCGAGTATCGTGACTTATGGGCTTCATCTAAAATAAGGCCTCGTAGGTCCCCATGACTAGGCACCCAAATCCTTCCGGCGAAATATCGGAGTCCGGTTTCTTTAACTTCGAATCGAGAGGTGAGGACGTTCAAGTGTTCGAGAGAGATGTTTTCATCCTTGAGAGCCTCATCTTGGGCTACCCGAATTTGGCTATTAAGGTTGGTGTGAATGGTGATGTTTAAAGCTCGGACACGGAGAGGCACCGCTCTTTCTTTTCGACTTAAGGCATCGGCTACTACATTTGCCTTCCCGGGATGGTAACGAAGCTCGCAATCGTAATCGTTTAAGGTTTCAATCCACCTTCGTTGTCTCATGTTTAGTTGCTTTTGATCGAAAATGTGTTGGAGACTTTTGTGGTCGGTAAAGATAGTACTCTTGGTTCCATAAAGATAGTGTCTCCACATTTTAAGTGCAAAGACAACGGCTCCGAGTTCGAGATCATGCGTCGTGTAGTTTCGTTCATGAATTTTGAGTTGTCGAGAAGCATAAGCAATGACTTTCGTTCGTTGCATCAATACACACCCAAAACCATGTTTTGAGGCATCGCAATATACAACAAAGTCATCATTGCCTTCGGGAAGTGACAAGATAGGAGCGGTGGTTAGCTTCGTTTTCAAGATTTGGAATGCGGATTCATGTTCGGTCGCCCAAATGAATTTCTTTCCCTTGTGAGTCAATGCGGTTAGAGGACGTGCAACCAAAGAGAAATTTTCGATGAATCTACGATAGTACCCGGCGAGACCCAAAAATTGACGAATGTGAGTAGGAGTAGTAGGAGTCTCCCATTTGCTAATGGCTTCGATTTTTGTTGGATCGACTTTAATACCTTGGTCACTTACAACATGACCAAGAAATTGAACTTCCTTTAACCAAAATTCACACTTGGAGAATTTGGCATAGAGTTGTTCTTGTCTTAAAAGTTCAAGCACAAGTCGGAGGTGTTCCTCGTGTTCTTCTTCGCTTTTTGAATAGACTAAAATATCATCGATGAACACGATAACGAATTTGTCAAGATACGGTTTGCACACGCGGTTCATAAGATCCATGAACACCGCCGGTGCGTTAGTGAGACCAAATGGCATGACAAGGAATTCATAACTACCATAACGAGTTCGGAAGGCGGTTTTGGAGACATCTTCCCCCTTAACCCTCAATTGATGATAACCCGAGCGGAGATCGATTTTCGAATATACACAAGACCCTTGTAGTTGATCAAAGAGGTCATCGATGCGAGGAAGAGGATATCGGTTCTTAACCGTCAATTTATTTAGTTCACGATAATCAATGCACATTCGTAGGGATCCGTCTTTCTTTTTAACAAACAAAATCGGAGCGCCCCAAGGTGAATGGCTAGGTTGGATAAAACCACGATCAAGTAGTTCTTGGATTTGACTTTGCAATTCTTGCATTTCGGATGGAGCGAGTCTATATGGTGCACGTGCTACGGGTGCGGCTCCCGGAATAAGATCGATTTGGAATTCAACCGGTCGATGAGGCGGAAGACCCGGCAATTCATCGGGAAATACATCGGAATAGTCACTAACAATTGGCACATCATCGATGTGCTTCTCATCGGACTCGACTTTCTTAACGTGGGCAAGGATCGCAAAACAACCCTTACGGAGCAGTTTTCTAACTTTAAGGCACGAAACGAGGTTGAGTCTGGTGCAACTCTTATCGCCATAAACAATCAAAGGTTCACCATTCTCGATAGGAATTCGGATTGCGTTAAGATCACAAAGGATGTGAGATTTCGTTTTGACTAACCAATTCATACCGATTATTACATCAAAACTTCCTAGTTCCATGGGTATCAAGTCAATTTCAAATTCCTTACCCAAAATGTTTAACGTACACCCCCGGTAATATGTGTCGGCACTTAATAGTTTCCCGTTAGCCACTTCAATGGTATAAGTGGTATCTAATGAAAGAGGTGGAGTGCTAAAAGAATGAGTCAAAGTCTTGGATACGAAGCATTTATCGGCACCCGAATCGAATAAGCAAGAGACATAAGAATTGTTGAGAAGAAACGTACCCGTGACTAGTTCAGTGTCATCCCGGGCTTCCTCGGTATTGATGTTGAAAGCTCGGCCGCGCGTATTGGTGTTATCTTTCCTTTTCGGGCATGCATTTCTATAATGACCCGTTTGACCACATTCGTAACAAGTGCCCGTCTTTGGTGCATTGGGCCACTTTCGAGCAATGGGAGTGGCACTTTTACAATCGTTGGCCTTATGACCAACTCCTTGGCACCGGTGGCAAATTAACTTGCCACATTCACCAAAGTGATGTTTGTTGCATTTGTTGCAAAGAGGTAGGTTCCCGGCATAACCCTTCTTGCCGTCGGAAGTGAAAGATTTCTTGGCAAAGTTGTTGTTGCTTGATTGGGAGGGTTCCCACTTTCTTTTGTTGCCGCCCGATTTATCCTCGGCCTTAGGTGCCGGAACTACGATTTCGTCAACCGTTTCAATTAGTTGGCGAGCCATGTTCATAGCGGCTTGATGAGTAGTGGGTTTGGATGACATCACCCCTTGTTTGATGCTTTTTGGAAGACCGAGCATGTAGAGCTCAATCCTTTGAGATTCGGGGTTAACAAGATTAGGACACATCAAGGATAGTTCGGCGAAGCGTTGATTATAAGCTTTAAGATCGTTTCCGACCGCTTTCAAAGCTCTTAGTTCTTCCTCAAGCTTTCGGGTTTCTTCGCGCGGAAAATATTCAACAATCATCTTTTCCTTTAGATCGGCCCAAGAGAGGGCATGAGCTTCATCGGTACCCACCGATTGAACATAGGTGTTCCACCATGTTAGAGCAATTCCGGAGAAAGTGTGAGTGGAGTATTTGACCTTGTCTTGGTCCCGACAACCGCTTATGCTAAAGACGGCTTCCGTTTGCTCAAACCATCGGGTGAGCACGACCGGTCCCCCGGTTCCATCAAAAGTGTGAGGTTTGCACCCCATGAAAGCTTTATAGGAGCATCCCTCGTTTGAGTTTCCGGCTCCATTGTTGTTGTTATTGTTGTTGTTGTTGTTGTGGTTGTTATTATTATTGGTGTTGGATGAGTGACCGGCCATGGCCGCATCTACGGCGGTTGCTATCATCCGTTCGAGAGCTTGTTCGGGAGTTTCATTGCGGCGTACACGACGAGGAGCCATTGTTCCTTCAAGACACAAGAATATCATTGATTAGTATTCTCAATAATACTAACCGTGATATAGAATAAAGATAAAGAGAAGTTTTTCCTCGACTCGCCTTAAATTCTTTATGTCATAATGTCGGAACGTTCATATGAGTCACCGTAATATAATCCCGGAAATTATATTACCCTGATTCATATGTGCATTCGACATCATTTCATATAGTCAAGGTGGCGTGTCAATCAAATTAAACAACGTGAGATTAAGATGAACTAAGAGTAGATATGAGTAGAAGCGTTCGAGTATAAATGCACAAGTAGTCAAGTAATTCCTACTTCAAGTCTATATGCCGGTTGTAGTCTAGACTCACCAATGTACCCTATGACTCGGGGTCGACACCAATGAACTCTAAATCCCTACAACCAACGCTCTGATACCATCTGTAGCGACCCGACCAAATCGTCATTGACGGCGTCGTCTACTTAGGTCCCGTTACGTGGTCATAAGTCTTTAAAACAACGTTTGACCAAAAGATATGTCGCCTTCATTTCAAAATAAAGATTGTTTCAAAGTTTACAAGAATTGTTCAACCAATAGTTAAGTTACAGCGTTATAATACGAATGAAATCTAGGCGACACGATTTAAAGTAAAGTCAAAAGACGCTCCATGAAATGCACGTATACTCGACATCCAATGCAAGTATCAAATAATGAGCGGAAGCATGTATCATGTATCGTTCAAGGACCTGAGAAAAACATAGAAATCTGTCAACGAAAACGTTGGTGAAATCATAGGTTTAAGTAAGTAAGTACAAGTGAACCACAAGATTTGCATCAATGAATTAATAGTAATACATTCCAAAAGTTTGTTTCACGAGCACCCAATTATCAATGCTTAACATTTCCTTCCATTGAACCCCATCACTTAGTGCTAGAACATACACTGTTTCTCGAAAATATATTTCATTCGTAAACGGTAGCGAACCGTTTGAATGAGGGTTTGTCAAACCCATATGGATCCATACAACATAAGTTCTCGCTTACACCCGGCAAGTGTAACTAATGATAATCGAATTGAGGATTTTGTTCTAAACTCGTATGTAGAATGTTTGTTTTTCCTGTACTTGTGTTCACTTAGTAAGGAAATGTTTATGTTTTCTCATCCCAAATGTAAGTTCAAAAAGAGTAAAAGTGGGACTATGATCTCACCTTGTATGCACGAACCAAAAAGTACTTCGACAAGTAAACGTGCAGTAACAATGCTAGTCTTGACCTAAACAAATAGGTCGTATCAATAACGGTAAACACGATAGGTCAAAGATGTTCAATTAGTCCTATGGCTCGTTACGACTCAATAATGTAGCATGTGAGTCAAGTTGTCATGTTTCATGCAAGGTACAAGTATAAAAACATGTCAGAACGATTGCACAATTATTTGGTTAAGTTTGATTAAAAGTCAACTTGGTCGGGTCAAAGTCAACAGAAAAGTCAACGGGGTCGGGTTGGATATCCGACAATTTTTCTAAGTTATATAATCATATATGAGCATGTTGGCCAAGTTTCATGTTAATCGGAGGTCCGTAGCATAGCAAACATTTTCATGTCAAATGACCAAGTGAACAGCCAGTTTTAGCACAATGGGACGGCGTCCCAAATAGCTAGACGGCGTCCCAAATTGAAAAGTGGGACGGCGTCCTAATTGTCTAGACGGCGTCCCAAATTGAAAAGTGGGACGGCGTCTTGAGGTTCTGGACGGCGTCCCAAATGCCTTCCAGGCCCTGTTTGCTGAATTTCTCAATTGCACGAACCAAAACACAAACCAACACATTTTACAAACCGCAAACAATTAGAACATGTATTTTATATCATCGGAAAGCTCTTTCGACAAGGAACGCAACTAAGCACTTTTCATCAAGCAAAAACATCATATACTATAACCGAAATCCCGTCAAGCGATCAATAGAGGTTTATTTTCAAGTTTCAAGTTTATCAATTTTAATTTAAGTTTCGGGAATCCAATTTATACATATGATATGCCGTTTTGAAGGTAATTAAGCATACAACACAACCTAACACTTACAACTAACATTTCATGTCATTCAAATCATTAAAGTCCATTTTAAGTTCATGAAACCTTAATCTAAATTCACCAAATTTCATAATCAAGTTTAGGAGGTTTCATTAATCAAACTATACATCATAATGAAGCTAGTAACACTAGAAACACAATTAAAACATGATCTCTTAGCATCAAACAACATATGAACACTCAAATTTCAAGATTAAGCATGTCATCTTTCAATATGAACTAGTTACATCAAAATATCAAAAACGAGCATACAAATCACATAAACAAACTAGACTCGAGCCATAGACACTAATTAACAACCTTATAATTTAAAAAATCTCAAGAACATAAGAATTAGTGATTTTAGAAAGTTACCCAAAATTGATGAAATCGGTATGGAAACGAAGAGGAGATCACGAGGAGTTCAAATATGCAATTTGTTTTGATCGAATCCTTCTTGAACGAATTTGGATGATGATTGAAGGTTTGAGGGTTTTGAGAGAAAAAGGTGAAGTATTATTTGGGAAGTGATAAAATGAATGGAGAGGAAAGAGTTGACTAGTTGACCTAGTCATCTCTTTCTCCATTTGGCAACTTTAGTCCCTCAACTTAGGAAACGGGTACGGGAATTACCTAAACGAGATAATTCAAACGCGTATTAACGAGATGTGTTATAAACATATAACGGATCTTAAATAGTTAAACGGAAAAGTAAATGGAAAAAGGCGGGATGTTACACACTAAACTAGACCTTGGAGAATTGAAACCAACCAGAATAAGCATACAACTAGCCGATAGATCAATAAAATATCCTAGAGGGATAATGGAGAACATGCTAGTTAAAGTTGGTACTTTAGTATTTCTAGTAGATTTTGTTGTTCTGGACATGGAAGAAGATTCTCAAGTTCCTCTCATATTAGGAAGACCATTCTTAAACACGGCTAAAGCAATGATAGACGTGTTCGGTAAGAAATTGACCCTAAGTATAGAGGATGAGAGTGTTACCTTTTCAGTTGATAAAGCAATGCAACAACCACAATCTGCAGATGATACATGTTATTATATTCAAACTATAGATGCACATGCAGAATTATTAGAAGAATTTCCAGAACTACAAGGAACAGGAGAATGTTCTTTAGGAGAAGGTAATGAACCAATTGATGAAGCTGAAATATTAGCTACACTTATAGCTAATGGATATGAACTAACAACAGAAGAAATTCAAATGCTAAAAGAAGAAGACAGATATCGATATAAATCATCGATAGAAGAACCACCGAAATTAGAATTAAAGCCACTTCCAAACCATTTGGAATACGCTTATTTACATGGTGAATCTGAATTACCTGTAATAATATCGTCTTCTCTTACTAAAAATGAGAAATCACAACTCATTTCTGTGTTGAAAGCTCATAAACCAGCCATTGCATGGAAGATTCATGATATTAAAGGAATAAGTCCTTCGTATTGCACACATAAAATCCTTATGGAAGAAGGTCATAAAACGTATGTGCAACGCCAACGAAGACTAAATCCTAATATGCAAGATGTAGTTAAGAAAGAGATTATTAAACTGCTAGATGCAGGTCTAATTTATCTAATCTCTGATAGTCCATGGGTAAGCCCAGTTCAATGCGTACCTAAGAAGGGTGGCATGACTGTCATTACAAATGAGAAAAATGAGCTTATTCCTACTAGGACTGTAACAGGATGGCGTGTATGTATTGATTATAGAAAATTAAATGACGCCACCAGAAAAGATCACTTTCCCTTACCTTTCATTGATCAAATGTTGGAAAGATTAGCCGGAAATAGTTACTATTGTTTTCTAGATGGATTTTCCGGATATTTTCAAATTCCAATAGCACCCGAAGATCAAGAGAAAACCACATTCACGTGCCCTTATGGTACTTTTGCTTACAAACGCATGCCATTTGGACTTTGCAACGCCCCTGCAACCTTTCAAAGGTGTATGATGGCGATTTTTCATGACATGATAGAAGAATGCATGGAAGTTTTCATGGATGAATTTTCAGTCTTCGGTGATACATTTGAATCATGTCTAGTTAATCTGGAACGAATGCTTCTTAGATGCGAACAATCAAATCTAGTACTTAATTGGGAGAAATGCCATTTCATGGTTAAAGAAGGCATCGTTCTTGGACATAAAATTTCAAAAGAAGGAATTGAAGTGGATAGAGCTAAAGTAGATGTAATTGCTAAACTTCCACATCCCACCAATGTTAGAGGAGTTAGGAGTTTTCTAGGGCATGCCGGTTTTTACCGACGTTTCATAAAAGATTTTTCAAAAATTGCCACTCCTATGAATAAACTCCTAGAAAAGGATGCTCCATTCATCTTTTTAGATGAGTGTATCAAATCTTTTAATATTCTTAAAGAAAAACTCACTAATGCACCGATCATGATAACACCAAATTGGAATCTACCATTTGAACTAATGTACGATGCAAGTGATTTTGCAATGGGAGCCGTTTTAGGACAAAGGATTGAAAAACGATTTCAACCTATATATTATGCTAGTAAGACGTTACAAGGAGCACAAACGAACTATACAACTACTGAAAAAGAACTCCTTGCTATTGTCTTTGCTTTTGATAAATTTCGATCATATCTCGTTCTAGCAAAAACGGTGGTCTATACCGACCATTCTGCTCTTAGATACCTATTTTCAAAACAAGATGCTAAACCAAGATTAATCCGTTGGATCTTACTCTTACAAGAATTTGATATTGAAATCCAAGATAAAAGAGGAGCAGAAAATCTCGCCGCTGATCATCTTTCTCGCCTTGAAAATCCCGAATTAGAAGTTTTAAATGAATCGGCCATACAAGACAACTTTCCTGATGAATATCTATTGAAGATAGATTATAAAGAAATACCATGGTTTGCAGACTATGCAAACTATTTAGTATGTGGATTCCTTGAAAAAGGATTATCGTACCAAAGACAAAAGAAATTCTTCAGTGATATAAAACACTATTTTTGGGAAGATCCACATCTGTTTAAAAGTTGTCCTGATGGAATAATACGCCGATGTGTATTTGGAGATGAAGCTAGTAAAATTTTAAACCATTGTCACACAGGACCAACAGGAGGGCATTATGGGCCTCAACTAACAGCAAGAAAAGTCTATGATGCTGGATTCTATTGGCCTACAATTTACAAAGATGCACACCTTCTTTGCAAATCTTGTGATGCTTGTCAAAGGGCCGAAAAAATAAGTCAACGTGATGAAATGCCACAAAATGTCATCCAAGTATGTGAAGTATTTGACATTTGGGGTATTGACTTTATGGGTCCATTTCCAAAATCTCATAATAATCTATATATACTCGTAGCCATTGATTATGTATCTAAATGGGCGGAAGCACAAGCTCTCCCAACTAACGATGCACGAGTTGTAGTCAACTTTTTAAAACGTCTTTTTGCAAGGTTTGGAACACCGAAAGCTTTGATAAGTGATCGGGGTACTCATTTCTGTAATAATCAACTTGAGAAAGTTCTTAAAAGATATGGAGTAACTCATACAATCTCCACCGCATATCATCCAAAAACAAGTGGACAAGTTGAAAATACCAACCGAGCTTTAAAACGTATTCTAGAGAAAACCGTAGGAACAAATCCGAAGGAATGGTCCATTAAATTGGAGGATGCACTCTGGGCTTTTAGAACAGCCTACAAAACTCCAATTGGAACCACACCTTTTAGACTTGTTTATGGAAAAGCATGTCATCTTCCAGTAGAAATTGAACACAAAGCATTTTGGGCTTTAAAAACATGTAATCTTGATTTACATGAAGCTGGACGTCTACGATTAAGTCAACTAAACGAATTAGAAGAATTAAGACATGAAGCATACGAAAATTCGTTAATCTATAAGGAAAGAACGAAGAAATGGCATGATAAAAGAATCAGAAGTTCAAAAGAATTTAAAGAAGGAGACAGAGTTCTTCTTTTCAATTCACGATTCAAGCTATTTCCTGGAAAATTGAAATCAAGATGGTCTGGACCATTCATAGTCAAAAGAGTTTTCCCATACGGAACGATAGAATTAATAAATTCAAATGGGATTGAATTTAAAGTTAATGGTCACAGAGTTAAACATTACATACATGGTCCGATGGAAGTCGACAACGAAGTTAATCACAATTTCGACACCACAGCTAACTAAGTGTGGGGAGAATCATGTCTTTAAAGGATAATATGTATTTCTGTTAGAGTTAGATTGTCTGTTTTCATGTAGTTCTCGAAAATGGAACCCGAATGGTCTTTCCCTAGCAGACCCTAAAGAACTAGTCTTCTCCCCCCATTCTGAATTTTTATTTTTTTTAGGTTTTTACGAAATGAAGACTGCCTGTGAACTAAACCATGGTCTAATGCTACACGCTTTGATCACTAAACGTAATAATGACATACTACCGAGTGAATTAGTATCAGTAATCAGAGAAAGAATGGACGGAGTTAGAAAAGAATCCAGATGCGAAGATAATAAGTTACAATTTGGTAAAGGAAAATCAAAATCCGCAGCGAAAAGAAGAGCACGACACCTAGAAAGATGTCACAAATGCGAAAAATGGTCACATGGAGGTAAATGTTCAAATAATCAAACCTATTCAAATACCGAATTTGTTACTTTATGCAGAGACGGACCGTTCATATGTTTAGAAGAAAAGACACTGAATGCTCGAGGTTACGCCTATGTAGCTATGGAAAACCAATTAAACCGACTATCTTATGAATGGGATAGATTATATAACTAAGAAATCTATTTCACAGGTATGTTTGTACAGTTTTTATTTTATTTATTTTTATTTTTAAACCTTTTGATAATAAACGCTAATTTGTTCGCTATAAAGTATTAAATTGGTATTAAATAAAATTAGGTTTGGCGACCGAAATTATTGATATCATTCAAAAATTTATTACATCACTGCGAAATTTAACGTTTATTCTTAAGGTATAAATATCTTTAATCAATCAACCCAAAATATTTCAAAAATTCGTCATGAGTTAAATTAGGTCTTGGAACCGAAATTACTTTACCGAAAAGAGGGGCGCATATTTTTGATAATATTTGATTGATTAAAGTGGGATAAAAAGCCAAAAAGATTTTTAATTTTATTTTTACCATGTTTTTAAAATTAATATATAAATCTTAAATTAATATTGTAAACTTTGTAAAAACAATATATTTAAAATTGAAATATTTGAAAAATTAATATAAGTTTGGTGTGAATTTATAATATGAATTTTTAAATTAAGTTTGGTGTGAATTTTTAATTTTTAAAATATGAATTTTTTTATTTTATGCATTTTAAATTTTAAGTTTGGTGCGAACTTTTAATATTAATTTTGAATTTTATATTTAAATTGTGTGAATTTAAAAACAAAAATTTACTTTATCTCATTAAGTTAAAAATATGATTTTTAAAATTCGTCGTAAGTTGAAGACTAGGTCTTTGAACCGAAATTGCTTTACCCGAGGGAGGGACGAGAACTTTTATTATCATTATTTTTAATCTTATTGAATTAAAGTATGCCAAAAACAATAAAAAAACCCAAAAATCTTAGCTTTTAAAACAATCGCTACAAAAAGAAAAATTTTAAAATTTTATCGAGGGACGGACTAGGACATCGATCCGAAACGACCTCGTCCTAAATAACAAGGGAAACAAAATTTTAAAATTAATTACTTAATTATTTTATAAGTTAAAGATTAAAAAAAAAAAAAAAATCAAACTCCGCGACTCGCGGAGTTTGAAGTGTCCAAACACCGCGAGTCGCGGGAGGACCGAAAATCAGGAAAAAAATAAAGAGCTGAAACTGATCAGTTCACTCCCCACAACAGAAAACACAGCGAAAAACCTGCGAAATACTCCGAAAAAACACCCAAAAACACCCCCAAAATCACAATTTTTAACCGTTAATCACCAAATCTTTTACTAAAATCATGTTGAGAAGGATGCTATCTAGGAATTACTCAAGAAAAACGGTAAATTTCTACACCTAAACACCATTTAATCCGAAATTAGTGTTCTTGAGCAATTTTTTCCCCAATTTGATTTTGATGCTTTTTAGTGTAATTAGGCTTAAATTGTTTATGTATTATGCTTGTATAACCTAGATTGATGCTATTTAACATGATTAGAAGCCTTAAACTTCAAATTTTGAGTAATCTAGGGTTTGTGTTCTTGAGCAAATTTGGGGCTTTTTGATATAAACAGGTTATGGCCGATTTTTGTCATGAATTGTTGCTAAATTAAGTAGTGTAACATGTCTAGGTAGTTAAATGATCCAAACTTTGAGCCTAAACATGATTTTGAGAATTAAAGTGGACTTTTTCAAGTCTAAAATTCATGAACTTGATTTTTGAAAGATAATGCCATTTGAAACTTGTTTAATTGCTAGTAATGATTATTTTGACATATTATTTGAGTTGAATGCTTATGAACTTGGCGAACATTTTCGTATATGCTTATTTGAAAAAAGTGTAGATTTGATAAAAATGTGAAAATGAGCTTAAGTTTGATATAAATTTGTGACGATCGCTCCAAATCCATATGGACGAACACGTCATTCATTGATTCCATTGCGAGGTATTTGACCTCTATATGATACGTTTTGTAAACATTGCATTCTTTTGAAAAGGCATACCATAAATGAATATTTAATTCCAAGGTTTTCGACATCTGATGATTTCTACATATAGACAACCACCGTAAATAATAGTTTACAATAATACTTCCGTTGACAATGCAGTCAAAATAGATACATGATGATGGTTTTGTGAATGCAATGTTTTCTTGAATAAAGCATGCAAGACTCCATGCACATAGCTTGTATAACATGTAAGCAAACAGCGGAAGACTTCTAGGGAACCTGAGAATAAACATGCTAACAAGTGTCAACACAAAGGTTGGTGAGTTCATAGTTTTAGTGTTTCGCATAATCTGTATATAAAAGTGGATTACAAGATTTCAGTTGTTTCATCCAGAAATGTTTATCAAAATATTCTACGAAATTGAGCACCCTGGTAACTAAACTTAACGTATATATAATTTATACCCTTTGTATAATCATCTTAATAATATACGCAAACCAACGTGTACGCTTCTCAAATAGCATACGTCCGTTAAAAGGCTAGTGCTCTAGCTCGGACGGGGATATCAAGCCCTATGGATCCATATACTACTACTCGCGCCCACCAGTTCTTATAACTGACAGTTAACAGTTACCAAAGCTAAGGGATTTTTGGTTCAAACTCAGTGTAGAATTTAGTATGTACTTGTATCCATTGCGTTTAAAATAAAGTGCATGTATTCTCAGCCCAAAAATATATATTACAAAAGCAATTAAAAAGGGATCAATGAAACTCACACATATAAATATTGTATATCGGTTAATAAAGCATTTGCATGTATTCTCAGCCCAAAAATGTAGAGAGTAAAAGGGATTTTATGAAACTCACGCATATAAATCTAGTATTTTTAGTATTTATAAACAGTCGCATGTATTCTCAGCCCAAAAATATATTGAGTAAAAGGGATCATATGAAACTCACGCATATAAATATTGTAAATCAGTTTATAAAGCATTTGCATGTATTCTCAGCCCAAAAATGTAGAGAGTAAAAGGGATCATATGAAACTCATGCATATAAATATTGTAAATCAGTTTATAAAGCATTTACATGTATTCTCAGCCCAAAAATGTAAAGGGTAAAAGGGATCATATGAAACTCACGCATATAAATATTGTAAATCAGTTTATAAAGCATTTGCATGTATTCTCAGCCCAAAAATGTAGAGAGTAAAAGGGATCATATGAAACTCACGCATATAAATATTGTAAATCAGTTTATAAAGCATTTGCATGTATTCTCAGCCCAAAAATGTAAAGGGTAAAAGGGATCATATGAAACTCACGCATATAAATATTGTAAATCAGTTTATAAAGCATTTGCATGTATTCTCAGCCCAAAAATGTAGAGAGTAAAAGGGATCATATGAAACTCACTGTTTAATATTGATATACAATATTGTAGAAAAGCACGTAGACGCATCGGAGATGATAAACACGAGATTTTCTTCACAAAAATACCCCCGAACATTACCCATAACCTCCTTGGTAATAACCCATATTTTCCTTAGCTCTAGCTCGCTTGGAACTCGTTTTGAAAATTACTTGGACAGCACTCCGTCGTAATATTTTATGTACATTATTATTTTTGTATCGCAAAAATAATAACACTAACAATAAAAATAATAAGATTAATAATAATCTTAATCTTAATAATAATAATAATAATAATAATAATAATAATAATAATAATAATAATAATAATAATAATAATAAATATTATACGGAGTAATATATGTGAAAAAAAATGGAACGAATTCGACTGAATTTATAGATGTTTTCTGGATCCAGCCTCCATGCGATCGCATGGAGTTTCTTTGGTATGCTCATGCGATCACATGAGCTTAAATGACAGCTCACATTTGATTTGTTTTGTAGTTCGTCGACATAATTAAATATTAATATAATATATATAATTTATATAATTAATTATATATTATATTAAATTCACGTGCATAGTTGATTTGTAATTTTCGTTCCGATAAGTCGTACGTCATCACTCGACTTATGTCCCGGTTCCGGTTTCTCGAACGCATTTTTGTACGCTTAGAAAACTAGTACTTTTCATTTTGTGACTCGTACCTTTGTCACAATATAACTTAAATTATCCCTAAATTATATCACTCAAATTATAACTTATACATTTGAGTGTTTTGGTCATTTACTTCTATAAATCATTGTCTCGCTATTTGTTAAAATACATTTTAAAATAGTGTTTTACTGTAGCAAATTTACTGTAGCAAAGTCAATTTTTTACTGTAGCAATTCACTGTAGCAAATAGTGATTTTCGAAAACACTGTAGCATTTTGAGTAATGTGGCAATTTGAAAACACTGTAGCAAATTAGTGTTTTACTGGTTCATCTTAAACGTTTTAGTTAACTTATCTAAATATCAATCGAATCAATAATCGAATGTTATTATCGTTTACTAAATAACTTGAAATCATATATATTCAAATAGATATATAAACCAATAAGTTTAATGTACGGTATCATGCAATTAAAACTTTGTTACATTTTCAAGTTATAGTATATATATGTATCTATTTACATATAATGGTTCGTGAATCGTTGAGAATAACCGAAAGGTATTTGAATAGTTCAAAAATTTTGAGATTCAGTTTTACAGACTTTGCTTATCGTGTCGGAAATGTTAATCATACAAAGATTAAGTTTAAATTTGGTCAAAAATTTTCCGGGTCATCACAAAATTGATCAAGTCATTGTAATTATTTTGATTGATGATTTTGCTGACACTAATGCATATTTGGATGCACAAAAATTGTGTTTGATGTGTTTTGCAGACTGAAAGGGGTGAATCTTCATCCCAAGCTCGCAATGCTCCTGCTGAGAATGCGGAACAACAGGAAGTGGATAACTACTACAAGCAGGATATACCTCATTCGGTCATGACATTTTCTGATATGCACTTGGAAGAGTTGCACCCGAACCTGAGATTTGACAGACTTTGGATAGATTATCCAAAATATCAAAGGGGTTTGCATACTCTTCATTCTAAGGTTGTTGAGGTACCGAGGGTCATAGAATGGGGACCCTTAGAAGCTGTAGAATTGGCCGGGCCAATTAGGGAATTACTTGTACAGAGGTATGGTAATTCTACTTTTAATGACTGGGTACGTTTATTCACCATGCGTAGACCTGTATATAAAGTATGGTGTGAAGAATTGTTGTGTAGTATAGAGTTGAATGATCGGGTAGCTAGTTTAACCGATCGTTCTTTTATTAGATTTTTGTTAGGCGGTTCGATGCGCCACATGTCTTTACTAGACATGGCTCAGGCTTTACGTATATATACGCCTGAGGAGTTAGCATCTGCCGATTGTAGAGGGTTGATACTAAACGGTAGAAAGATAGATGAAAATTTTGATACACACGGTGTGTGGAGTCAAATGACAAGCCATCACCGTTTCAAAGGGGGAAATTACTCTTATTTGGATATAGATAGAGCCGAATTAAGAGTGATTCATAGGTTTTTAGCTAATTCGATTACACAAAGGGGTAAGAACAAGGAAAAGGTAAATGAACAGGATTTGTTTTACCATATGTGTATTCGAGACCCACAAAGCGCTGTAAGTATACCATATTGTGTGGGTTATTATTTATCAGCTATGGTTAGGGGGATGAGACCGCATAGCATAATAGGAGGTGGTATTTTTATTACTTTGATTGCTGAATATCTCGGTGTGGATATAAGTCGGGGGGATTATTAGTAGAAGAACCAGAACCCCGCGATACTATAGGTTTAAATGTATACCATGGTGCGAAAGTTTTGAAAAGGCGAAATAACGCCGCAGTACCATACCATGGTAGACATCCACAGGTTGAGAGAAACTAACAGCAAGGTAATGTAGGAGGGGGAAATGAGATGCAAGAAATGCAAAGGTTTATAGCTTCACAGGAGTACGAAAATGCTAGACAAAGAGCATTTGAAGATTGGCAAGTTCATCAGAACCAAATCATAGCTCATTGCCAATATATAGGTAGAAACTATATTCCTACACCGAAACCCATCTTCCCTCCCTGGTCTATAGAGATGCAACCACCGTATCCTACGTATAACCCTGCCGAAGCATTCTATAGCACCTATGGTTATGCCTGGAACCCCTATTGGTACCAGTATCATCCCTAGTATACTTAGTTTTATTTATTTTGTAATTTGTAATGATTGATACGTTTAATACTTTTGTTAATATTGTAATAGTTTTTATAATTGTCTAACTTTTATTCTTAGATTTTAATAATTTTTGAATGTGGGGTAATATACCAAACTTCAAAAATATGTATATATGTTTGCAATTTATCTTATGTACACAACAGGGTAAAACAACGCATTTTCAAAGACTGGCATTAAGTTCAGCAAAAGCAACTAATTTTGACGACAAGATGCAAAATATATGTGAAATAACAACAAGACGGAATGAACAAATGATGTGCACCATTTATCATTCAGCAAACAAACGCCAATATATTTGGAAACTTTGGTAAAAATTTAATCATTTTCACACAAATCACCCTCAATAATTTAAATTATTACTGATTTCTTGCAAATGAGGGCATTGCAAGATCTTAAGTGTGGGAAGGAGTTAAATTCTTTCGGATTTTAAAATTTTTTACTTTATACACTTGGTTACCATTAAAAATACTAGTAAAGCAGTAGTTGTATTAGAATCTAGTGCTCTCTGATAATAAAGAACAGCCCTAGTCTTATATACTGACTACCCAATTCTAGTAAAAATTTTCAAAATTTTCAATTAAATGAACTCAAAATCATGTTTATACATATTTATGAACGATAAAACTAGGTTTTAACACCGAAATTATTGTTACCTCGGAAAGGACATAAATTGAGAAACAAACCAAAATGTTAAAATTCATTTAAAATGGAATAGAGGACGATAAAAAGGAAAATAAAAGCCAAGTGTGGGAAAATTTACCAAGTTATCTTAAACATATGTCACATATATCTGTAACAAATAACTGAAAATACTTTTGCTTTGGACTAAACTAAACTGTTTTACCCGATGAAAGAAAAGAAGAGATGGATCTACACGATGAATCAATTCCATCATTAAAAGGAAGTAAAGTCTTCCGAAAAAGAAACGTGCTTCTTGATTTAGGTCATGAAGTTGTCGTCCAGACCAGCTGTAGGTTGACGAAAAATCTAGAAAAGTCATCACTAAAATCAGCAGGAAATCCACGGACCTCAGCATTAAACAGGGTCGCCAAGTGGTCAGATTTATCCTAACCATGAGAAGGATTTATCTTGTAAAATGGGGGGGGGGCACCATGCAAATTAGCTGGATAAGACTAATGAATCAGATCCCCAGAAAGGATAATCTCCTTAAAGATTAAAAAAAAAATCAGCTTTTAAGCCTGATATTACTCAATCCTAGAGATTGACCTTAAAGATTGAGAATTCAAACTCATGGAATTCAATGATATCTAAACTCGAGCTTGAACGAGAAAATATTTTGATCAAAATTACAAACCGATTTGTTTTCTGAAAACCCTATTTTCAAAGCGTTCATTACCATTGAACGTAAAATCCTAGGAATTCACCTGGAATTCATTAGGTTACCTGAACCAAATCGGGTGTCAACCGTAAGAACGGTGGTTGCATAGCTTGGTCAAAGACAAGACCTTGTGCCAGACCGAAAAATTATAAGGGTGAGCTTTACTATTGCTCCTACCAAGGATAGTAATTGCGTCCGACACGTTATAGACCATAATCAAATACATGTCATTAGACATTGCCTTAACAGTTGCTTGTTCAACGCTTTCCTTTACAACCGGACGGTAGTTTACCGAAAGGTAATATACGGGACAAGTAAACTGGACGTGTTGCTTTCCAAGTACAAGGTTAGCAAGTGGGTGACACAAAACCGCAAGTTTTGAGCTAAAATTTTTAAATCTGAAACCCACCAAACCCACAAAAATATTTTGCAAACACCGGTAAAGGGTTATTCCGGAAAACTTATCTAGGGTAAAAACTAGATTTAATTTTCAAAAGATCAAATGTTTTCATAAAGATCCAATTTCCTTAATGGATCTAAATTTTTATAGTCATGTGGGACTGTAAACCATATCGTTAATACCATTGTTTATACCACCGTATAGAAATCACTGATGTACAAAGTGTGAAGAATAAAGAAGTGATTCTAGTATTTCAAGACGATATTGCTTGAGGACAAGCAACGCTCAAGTGTGGGAATATTTGATAATGCTAAAAGCGAACATATATTTCATAGCATTATTCCTCAAGAAAGACAAGCTTGTAGTTGCAATTGTTCTATTTACAAGTGATATTCGTTTAAATAATAAAAGGTGAAGACAAAAGACAGATTCGACGAATTAAAGACGCAAACGACCAAAAAGCTCAAAAGTACAAAAGACAATCAAAGAGGTTCCAATTATTGATAAGAAACGTCTCGAAATTACAAGAGTACAAGATTCAAAACGCAAAGTACAAGATATTAAATTGTACGCAAGGACGTTCGAAAATCCGGAACCAGGACCAGAGTCAACTCTCAACGCTCGACGCAACAGACTAAAAATTACAAGTCAACTATGCACATAAATATAATATAATATTTAAATAATTCTTATAATTATTTAATATATTATATTTATTTAAAACCGTCGGTAAACAAAGAGCCAAACTCCTCTGAGCTGTAAAAGTAAACTCCGCGACTCGCAGAGTTTGAAGGCCAAAATGGCCGCGAGTCGCGGAACCCCAATTTCAGAAACTCCCTATAAAGCTCGCGCATTCTGATCGTAAAAATATATCATATATCTCTCTCTCTCAATATATCGTAAATATTTATATTTATATTTTAATTTTAATTTTAATTTTAATTATAATTCTAATAATAAGGGTATGTTAGCGAATGTTGTAAGGGTGTAAGTCGAAATTCTGTCCGTGTAACGCTACGCTATTTTTAATCATTGTAAGTTATGTTCAACCTTTTTACATTAATGTCTCGTAGCTAAGTTATTATTATGCTTATTTAAAACGAAGTAATCATGATGTTGGGCTAATTACTAAAATTGGGTAATTGGGCTTTGTACCATAATTGGGGTTTGGACAAAAGAACGACACTTGTGGAAATTAGACTATGAGCTATTAATGGGCTTTATATTTGTTTAACTAAATGATAGTTTATTAATGTTAATATAAAGATTTACAATTGGGCGTCCCTATAAATTACCATATACACTCAATCGGACACGATGGGCGGGGTATTTATATGTACGAATAATCGTTCATTTAACCGGACACGGGAATGGATTAATAGTCACTAGAATAATTAAAACAGGGGTGAAATTATGTACAAGGACACTTGGTATAATTGATAACAAAATATTAAAACCTTGGGTTACACTCAGTCGACATCCTGGTGTAATTATTAAACAAAATATTAAAATCTTGTTACAGTTTAAGTCCCCAATTAGTTGGAATATTTAACTTCGGGTATAAGAATAATTTGACGAGGACACTCGCACTTTATATTTATGACTGATGGACTGTTATGGACAAAAACCATACGGACATATTAAATAATCTAGGACAAAGGACAATTAACCCATGGGCATAAAACTAAAATCAACACGTCAAACATCATGATTACGGAAGTTTAAATAAGCATAATTCTTTTATTTCATATTTAATTTTCTTTATTTTATATTTAATTGCACTTCTAATTATCGCATTTTTATTTATTGTTATTGTATTTAATTGCACTTTTAATTATCGCAAGTTTATTTTATCGCATTTTTATTAATCGCAATTTCATTATCATTATTTACTTTATGCTTTAATTTAAGTCTTGTATTTATTTTTAATATTTTACATTTGGTTTTAACTGCGACTAAAGTTTTAAAATCGACAAACCGGTCATTAAACGGTAAAAACCCCCCTTTATAATAATAATATTACTTATATATATATATTTGTATTTTTATAAAAGTAAACTAATATAGCGTTAAGCTTTGTTTAAAAAGATTCCCTGTGGAACGAACCGGACTTACTAAAAACTACACTACTGTACGATTAGGTACACTGCCTATAAGTGTTGTAGCAAGGTTTAAGTATATCCATTCTATAAATAAATAAATATCTTGTGTAAAATTGTATCGTATTTAATAGTATTTTCTGCAAAAATATAAGCTATTTTATATACTACTCTGCTAAAACATCACTTATTAATGTGAAATCTACATATTCCTCGGGTATTACCTACCCGTTAAAATATTTTCATCATTAACAGTTTGTACGAAAGAATTTTTAATTACAATCTTTATGAAAATATACTTACATATATATTTTCTTCAGATGTAATCATAGATTCAATGAGTTAATATAATATTAATCTCATTTGATTTACCGTTACAACTGGAATACATAATCTCTAAAACATTAGAGATTATATAATCGCCATGAAGAACGAAGATAATTGATGTAGAACGATACGTAGAACGATAATTGTACTCGAGGTACTGAATGGGATGTTGAGGCATGGATTGTTGATGGTACTGGTGCTGTTACTGATGGTACCGGTGATGTTGTTGAAGCTGGTAAATTTTGCACCATATTCTCCAGATTGATTACTCGAGCGCGAAGTTCGTTGACTTCTTCTATTATTCCAGGATGATTGTCGGTCGTAACGAGCGGATGAATAAGATCTTGAATTTTATATAGAATATAATCGTGGCGAGATATTCTGGAAATGAGATAGAAAATAGTATCATGAACAGGTTCACCGGTAAGTGCTTCAGGTTCATCGCCAAGAGGTGAATTTGGTTCATGGAAAGGATCGCCTTCTTTGCGTCTCCATGGATTAAGTCGACTACGAACCCATTCTCAATTTATCCAGAATAGATGATGGCTAATTGGTTTATCCATTCCGGTCATACTGCTTTCGGAGCTCGAGTGAAAATCCATGTCGGAATAGCTGTCGAAATAACTATCGGAATAGCTATCGGAATCTGAGGGACTCGAACTGGTTGAGGGATTCATCTCGTATGATCAGATGAAGGATTTTCGATAAGAAATAGATTATAGGATGTAGATTAGTACCCTGTAATACATAATTTACATATGCATATATAATACTAAAATCCCATAAGTTACGGAGGAATCTTCGGAAGCTGTCAGGCAAAGGTAACAATAACATATACGCTAAGATATGAATTTATCTATACACTATTCATACAATCAATGCAGTAATATGTGTCTAGACTAGGAATGATAAGCAGGTAATTTCCTAAGGATGATAAGTAGATGATTTTTGACACGAATTGATAAGAAAAACTTTTGACATGCAGACACGGTCGAAGTCCAGACTCACTAATGCATCCTAACGACTATTAATTAGACACACTAATGCAAGACTTGATTCGCTAAGACCACCGCTCTGATACCAACCGTAGAGACCCGTCCTAATCCATCCGAACGAAGTCCATATCGATTATAAACGATTCACAACAGTTGCTTACATCGCGAGGTACTTGACCTCTATATGATACCTTTTACAAACATTGCATTCATTTTTGAAAAGACAATCTTTCTTTACATCGCAAGTTAACGGCATGCATAACATTTCATAATATATCTAACTGTAACTGACTTAATAATAATCTGATGAACTCAACGACTCGAATGCAATGTCTTTTGAAATATGTCATGAATGACTCCAAGTAATATCTCTAAGATGAGCAAATGCACAGCGGAAGATTTCTTTCATACCTGAGAATAAACATGCTTTAAAGTGTCAATCAAAAGGTTGGTGAGTTCATTAGTTTAACATAAATAATCATTTCCATCATTTTAATAGACCACAAGATTTTCATTTCTCATAAATATACGTCCCATGCATAGAGACAAGAATATCATTCATATGGATTGAACATCTGGTAACCGACATTCACAATATGCATATAAGAATATCCTCATCATTCCGGGATCCTCCTTCGGACATGATATAAATTTCGAAGTACTAAAGCATCCGGTACTTTGGCTGGGGCTTGTTGGGCCCGATAGATCTATCTTTAGGATTCGCGTCAATTAGGGTGTCTGTTCCCTAATTCTTAGATTACCAGACTAAAAAAGGGCATATTCGGTTTAATAATTCAACCATAGAATGTAGTTTTGATTACTTGTGTCTATTTCGTAAAACAGTTATAAAAACAGCGCATGTATTCTCAGTCCCAAAAATATATATTGCAAAAGCATTTAAAAAGGAATTAATGAAACTCACCATACTGTATTTTGTAGTAAAAATACATATGACTATATTGAACAACTGAACAATGCAGGGTTGGCCCCGGATTCACGAACCTATATCATTTGTATGTATATATTAAAACGTATATTCGTAATTGAACAGTTATAACTTTATGTAATTAATTTGTTTATATATTTGATAATGATTATTATCTACTTATATATATTAAAAATACTTAATTTATAATATATGGATATTTATATAAAGATTAGTAATCTAATTAGTTTATACTTATATGTAGCATACTCATAAGTATATTTTACATAGATAATAATGTTTGCTATATGTAAAAAAGTTGTATTATCTTAATATGAAGATTAATAATAACATCGTTAATAATACTTAATGACGTTACTTAATCTAAATGATAAATATATTAATCATAGTATCTGCGTTAACATAATGATAATAATAATAATACATCTATTAGTAGTTAATAAATATAATAATAATAGTAGTAATAACAATATTTTTAGTTATAACCTTAATTGTAATAATAATAGAGTTAAATGATAACTAATACTTATTAATAATAATAATAATAATAATAATAATAATAATAATAATAATAATAATAATAATAATAATAATAATAATAATAATAATATTTGTAATATTAATAATAATAACAATAACAATGCCAATAATAGTTACCATAACAATATTATTAACCATAGCAATAATAATAATAATAGTAATACTAATAGTAAGAATAATAATAAAAATAAAAGAAAATGAGTATACCTTTTTTTTTTTTTTTTGAAAGGCAAACTCACACACCCACCCACCTAAATCTAACTCGAATATATACACCACGAATTGTCCTAAGCAGGACTCGAACCCTCAACCTCAAGGTTGTAAGGGTGACCTCGATACCGCCAAGCCATTGGCTCTTTGGTAAATGAGTATACCCTTAAAAGCCTCAAGTAAAAAGAAATGCTCCCGGCGGGACTCGAACCCGAGACCTCACGCTCAACCGACACCCTCCTAAACCATTGGGCTGTTGCTCTGTTTCTGACTTAATATGCATTTCGAATATATATAACCCGTATTTTTTTAGATTATATGTCATCATCTTTTTCAACATTACCAAACACAGAGTTCGAACCAAATACAATGAATTGAATTTTTAGGAATTACAGAAAGAAAATATTAACCAAATCATATTGTATTTCCAAATTTATCAAACGCAAAAAAAAAAAAAAAAAAAAAATATATATATATATATATATATATATATATATATAAGAAAAAGTTACAGCGACTGCCGTCGCCAAAAAAAAAAATATTTTTATTGTTTTCGATTTTTACTGTGTTTTAGAAGATTGTTATAACATGAAATTGGTTTTAAATCAAACGTATGAACTTTCTGTAATCTCAATTGGATTCAAAACTTTGAATTGAACTCGAATTTTGTCAAGAACATTTTGTTTGACTTTTTGGAACTCAAACTTTGACTCGACAATTAAAGCTCGTTACAACGAATTTAGTCTTGAAATTTTTGAAGAAGGTTTGAGTAACACATTCCTAACAACATTGTATTTTTACATTTTTGAATATGACTCAAATTCGAGTTTTGAGAAAAAAAGAAAAAAATAAAAAATAAAAAAATAAAAATAAGAGCTGAGTGTATCGAGCTTATCTATCTGTTGTGTTTTTCCTTTACAGCTATTGGTAATATGATAATATATATTGAGCTTGTGATCAATTGATAAAGCAAGAATAATTGGCTAATATTATTTACAGGGTTATTGATAGATGACACAAAGGTCACGAGCTAAATATGGAGGCAGAAATAATGGATACAGATAATTGATTCTACCTAATTTATGTCTTTTTATTTTATTTATTTTATATTTAAATAATATTAATAATCAATAATTATATTATTAATAAAAATATCATAATAATGTTAATCGAATTAATACTAATAACAATATTAATGATAATGATAATAATTTGTATCTTAATAACAATGAAAATAATAAATTTTAATAATAATGATCGTTAATGATAAATGGTAATAATAACATCTATTAATAATACTAATAATAAAATATAACAAACTTACATGTTTTAAGTTTGTGTATGTATATATTTTATGTTATTATAATGTTAATAATACATATATTAATGTTAATATTTAATGATAATAGTGAAAGTAATAATAATAGTATTAGTATAGCATTTACAATTTGATATTAATATTACATATTATGTATTATTTAATACTTATTTAATAATATATATTTAATATTTATACATTTTATCGATATACATATTATAATATTTATGTTTATACATCATATACATATTCAATTTACTATATATAATTATGTTTTAATTAACAACCTTTATACATATTAGGTATATATATATAGAAGCAATTAAACTTAAAGTATAACATTATACATTTAATACATTGTTAATGTTGACATACCATGTTCGAAATCACTTATGTTCAATATACTTTAAATATTAAAAATAACAAGTTTTGGTTATTTTATGTCACCTTAAATCCCATAATAGTTTAATTAATATCTTTAATTTATTATTTCTAATTATTATATTTATTTTCATTATATTATATTTTATGTACACATTTATTTACATACAATTGTTCGTGAATCGTCGGGAAGGGTCGAAGGTCAATTGAATATATGAACATTGTTCCAAAATTTTTCTAGACTCAATTCTACATACTTTGCTTATCGTATCGAAGTCATATAAAGATTAAGTTTAAATTTAGTCGGAAATTTCCGGGTCACTACACACACCACCATCATTAACCTACTAACACCACACCACCGCCATTAACCTCCAGGAACTAATTTTCCTTTTTTTTAAACAAATCTCAACCACCATCTCCATCCCACCACACCACCGCCGTTTAATAACCCTAAAACGACAATCAGCTCTCCACTTTTTCTACACCCAACCTCATCACCCACACACCCTTCTTCCATAATATGACTTCCGTACTTTCTAGGTAGGGATGACACCGGCGGGTCGTGGATGCGGATCCATTGGATCCATCACCAGTACCCGCGGATTTTTTGTCAACCCGTCAATCCGCGGATCTTCATTATCGGATTTAATTTTAGATCCACGCCTGTACCCGCGGATATCCGCGGGCGACGGATTTACCCGCGGATCGTATTCATAAAATAGTACTACATTTGTATCTATATTAAATTACTCAAAATACGTTATACTAGTAGTCTAGTACTACTTGCACGTATCAAATTACTGGAATTTAATAGTGATCGATCACCAAATTTCTACCAAATTTCTATGTTATTGTTTAAAAACTTTTGGAAGTCAATGAACTAATATAGTAGTATGAGTTTCTAGACATGATTTGAGATTATACTATTGTAATGTAAACTTTGTTAATATAATTTTTGTGGACTTACGTTAGAATTGAGAAAGGAAATCAAACTTTCTTGAGAATTGAAGAGAGAATTGGAGAAGGGTAAATCAAAATGCGCATGGTATACTAAGAGTCTGAGATTTGAAAACTCAATATGTTTAACCATAGACAAGTCTAATTGTGTAATGCAAAAAAGCAAAATGCACATGGTCTTTTTACTTCTTTTAAGTAATTTAATATTAAGGTACTTATTAAATGTTTGAATAATACAAGCAAATACCGGTTGAATGCATTCTACAGTGTATGCCCATGGATTATTTGACGGGTATATCCACGGATTCTTCGAACAAGTATATCGGATTCTTGGATCGGATTTAACCGGCAACGGATGTAATACATACATCACCCGCCTGCGATCCGGGTACAAGATTACATCCATCGCCCACTCGCGGTTAAAAGATTTTTAATTTTAACCGCCCATCACATTTGCGGGTAACTGCGAATCTCGGAATTTTTTTACATCCATTGCCATCCCTATTTCTAGGCGCCTCCATCGCCACTTCCTGCCAGCAGTTTTTCACCACCGTCGTTTTGATTTTGTTTATATACACTACCCACTCCTTCGAACGCAGATAAAAAAATTAGGGTTACTGCCTGGCGAACATGGCGACGAGCTGCGAGCCTCTTCCCTGACGTCCACCAAACAAAAAATAGGGTCTCTAAGCTGCTATTATCTTCACTAAAGCTTCTTCCCGATTCACAGCCGAACGAAACAAGGGAAAATTACGGTCTCTAAGCTGCTATTATGTCTACTTAACCTTATTCCCGATTCACTGCCGAACGAAAAAAAAAAGGTAAAATTAGGGTCTGTTCCCTAATGTCGCAGCAACAAAAATTAGGGTTTAGTGTTTCCAGCATTCGTGGCTTTTGTCTCACTAATTTCTACCTTTTTGGGTTTCAATCTAGAATCTGGTGCGATTGTTTTTGCGGTTTGCGATACCTTCACAAAAAAATTAAGGTTGTTTTTTATTTGATAATTAGGCTTTGGTTTTAGGATATGTTGGATTTTTAGTCTTATTTTTTGGTTTTAATTAGGATATGTTTTTGCTATACATGGTGCATTTGTGTGTTGTGCATTTTGTTGTGCATATATTGATTTTACTGTTTTCGTTTGGCTGTCGTTGTTGGTTGTTAGTTAATTTATAACAAAGATCATGTAATTTTGTAGAAGCTACTTCACCATCCGTTCAGTAGTGGTGTTTTGCTCGAGGTCTTCAAGTAGAAACAGAGACGTATCTAAAACATCGAACTCGCCGATTCAAATTCAATAAAATTGATTCTCTGGTCAGAGGTGGCCGATATATGGTTAGAAGACGGGTTCCATATGTACGGTCATATGCGGTTTTCATATACACGCACATCAGGTTAGACTCAGACTATTTAAATTGGTAAAGAAATTGAACTATTTTTTTAAAGAATAAGATATGGAATTAAGGTAGAGTTTTTAGAACAATAGTGATGCATATCATGATCTTGATTTGATATTTTAGTTATCATACACATTTTCAATTATACAAAAGTTCCAATACCTTAATCAAGATAGCTGACCTGATTAATGGCATTGTGCTCGAATCAGATAGTTTGTAAACTAAAGTGATAGAATTGCAAAACGCGTATTTGAATATGGTGGTTCTTACATATCGGTCTTAGGTTGTAACTTGATCATGAGCGAATGTGTTGATGTTATCTAAATATGAATTAATTTGGAGTAATTTGGATTATCTGAATATGATGGGCTAGCACTGCTAGCTACATATCATTTTGGGTTGGTTCATCTAAAACCCCTTCAGCCTTTTTTTTCCATATTAATCAGTATGTTATTATATAAGCCATTATTTCATAGATAATATAATAATTTGAATAGAATGGTTAGGAGGTTTTATGATATCAATGGTATAAATGACGTGAGAATTTTGCTGATCACACACTGTTGGAAGAACTCGCTATCCCTGCCACACTGTTAGGAGGTTTTATGATATCGATGGCTTGAATATTCTAACAAATATTTAGAAGTTTTTCTTTTATATAAAGCTTCATTTGAACCAAGGCAAATTTTGAAAAGTAGCCACTGCTATAGCGAACCAGAACAAGAAAAAGTAAAAAATCAACACACTTGCCAACTGATGCAACGCAATCCAGCAACATACAAGGTACAATAACAATACATAAAGAAAAAAGAACATGGATATTAGACTAAATCATAACTCATAAATACAGGATCGTCTGATGATGTTGGAAGGCACAATCGAAATTATACAAACACACAAAGAATGGTTCTATTACGGATGCCCAACGTGTAAAAAAAAGCTGAAAGGAAGTCCGTCATACCTATGTGGAAACCACGACACCAAAGGACAATACATAGTCAGGTAAATCTCACAACACTACTCGCACTATAGTCAGGTAAAAAATTGAATTATTTTTTTAATGAATTATGGAGTTAGGGTAGAGTTTTTAGAGCAACAGTGTATGCATATATGATCTTGAATTGATATATTAGAGTTATCACACACGTTTTAAATTATGAAAAGGTTCCAATACCTTGATCAACTTAGCTGACTTGATTAATGGCATTGTGCTGTAAATAATACCTGAATTCGAATCAGATAGTTTATAAACTGAAGTGATAGATTTCCAAAATGCATATTTGAATATGGTGATTTTTTACATATCGGTCTTAGATTGTAACTTGATCATGAGCGAATTTGTTGATGTTATCTTAAAATGAAAGTATACTTAACATGAAACTTAATTTAGTTATTTAGGATCATTTATGATAAATCTTAACCTGTTGCAAGTAATTTGGATTATTTTAATATGAAGTAATGGTGGCCCATTTCCTTATGATCATTTATGCCATACATTGTGATTTGTTGCATGTATACCTAATATGAAACTTGATATGCAGGCCACTTACAAGTGATATTCATTAGTTTTAGGTTATGCATCCCTTCTTACATAATTATATCTTTAATTTTAAATCTGAATGCTTGGGATGCCACATTGTACCTATAAACAAAACTAAGACAAATAATGTACTAATACCATATTACTATAGCCGCAGCACAGACAACATCCAACCATCACTCCCAACAAAGAACATGAAACGAAGGAAGCACAACCACCAAAAGAACACTCTAATACGAAGACGAAGAAGCGAAGAAAAAGAAAGACTTGGCAGTAATCAGCAAGCATGTGTGTAATAAAACAAGTATCTAATAGTAGTAGCCCTTTTGCTCATGTAAATAGGTAGCACTACATAGTAACCAAGTGTAATAACCTAATGTTGACACTATCGTATAATATAAGGAATCCAATACTATTAGCTACGTAAAACGACCACAAGCCGCTCTCTCCATCTTCATCGCTGCCTCCACCCATCGTCATCTTCATCGCCGCGATTTGCATGCCATTAGATAATAAAACGGCTATTTAGGGTTGTAATCATGATACGATTTTCAGGCGATTGTTGATGAGCAACGATTGAAGTGTTTTCCCTTGATAATTTGATCGTTTAAAACGATTAAGACGACGATTTAGGGTTTCACCGTTTTCCTTCTAAAGTTAGGGCTTCTTCGATTAAAACATCTGAAGTCGAACGTTTTATCAGGTTATGTTTATCTCTTTTTCTTAGATTTATTATGGGTTAGGTTTACTGAATTCTTAATTAAAAGTAATGTTTTTGATTCGTGTTTTTTTTTTTTTTTTTTTTTTTTGGCAGATGATGATGCTTAAAAGTGGATTATAGAATTGAGAATTTGGACTGTGAAAGAACTTAAATATCATAAATATTATGTTCAAGTAAGTTTGTATTTTTGGTTGATTATTGTTTCTCTTTTTTATTCATTGATACTGAACAACATGAACAAGATAGATATTATATTTTTTCATACTATAGATTCATTTTATGACTCTAATTAATTAATTGATTGTAGCAGCATAGAAAAATATATGGGAAGGATCAAGGTGTTTCTGCTACGTACCAATCTATGATGTTCATCTATATATTACTAATCATTTACATTATTGGTTTGGACTTAGAATGCTATCATTCATATCGTTATAGTCTGACAGTTTCTTTCATTTTTGTTAAAAATTTATATTGAGTACTAACAGTATAGTTGTCATGTATGATTCTGCATTACTGTTTTTAGCCAACGTTTTATTATTAGACAAGAATTGAAAGTCTACTATGATTTGCGTAGAGTGTACTCATTTACCTTGATATACTATTAGCCTTTCCATTTTCAGTAGCTTTACGTTACACCCATTGAAAGGACCCGTTCATATACATTATAAATGATTGACAATAGTTGATTACATCGCGAGGTACTTGACCTCTATATGATACATTTTACAAACATTGCATTCGTTTTTAAAAGACAAACTTTCATTACATCGAAAGTTGACGGCATGCATACCATTTCATAATATATCCAACTATAATTGACTTAATAATAATCTTGATGAACTTGACGACTCGAATGCAACGTCTTTTGAAATATGTCATGAATGACTCCAAGTAATATCTCTAATATGAGCAAATGCACAGCGGAAGATTTCTTTTATACCTGAGAATAAACATGCTTTAAAGTGTCAACTAAAAGGTTGGTGAGTTCATTAGTTTATCATAAACAATCATTTCCAATAATATAATAGACCACAAGATACTCATATTTCAAAAACAATCTATGCAGGTCTGCTCACTGCTGTAAAATCATTCATACGATATATAAACACCTGGTAATCGACCTTAACAAGATGCATATAGAATATCCCCGCATACCGGCATTCCGCACGGTCATGCAAAAAGCATACAAATAGGTCACTCTTTTAAATATGATGGTTGTGTACACCTCACAAACAGATCATATCTTTTAAAGCTGGCGGTTGTATACCTATATCGAAGTACTAAAGCAGTTCAAATTCTCTGACTGGGGCTTGTCAGTGCCAATAGATCTATCTTTAGGATTCGCGTCAATTAGGGGCTCGGTTCCCTAATTCTTAGATTACCAAACTATAAAGGGGTGATATCCGGTGTATTCGTAACTCAATCGTAAAATGTTTTTAAGTACTTGTGTCTATTTCGTCAAACATTTATAAAAGCGCATGTATTCTTAGTCCCAAAAATATATATTGCAAAAGCATTTAAAAAGGGAGTAAATGAAACTCACGATACTGTATTTCGTAGTAATTATGCATATGACGGCACTGAACAAGTGCAGAGTTGGCATCGGATTCACGAACCTATATCAATTATATATATATTAACACATTTAATCGTAATCGAACAAGTTTATGTATTATTAGTAATTGTTATTTTAGTAACTTGTATGTTTCGTTAATAACTAAATTAGCTATATTTATTTGATATACTTTAGATAAATAATTAGTATTTATTATGAAAATATTAATGTTGTTATGTCATATGTATTAAATATATTCTTATATAGCTATTTATGTGGTGAAATAATATTAATAATAATAATAAATAAAAATTTGTATCTTTTTATGATAATAATAATACTGAAAATAATTAGATTTAGTAATGATACTGATATTAATAGTTTTGATAATAATACTAATAATAATAATAACTATAATAATAATTTTTAATATTAATGATAATGGTTTTAATCCAAATGATACTACTAATAATAACCTAATTAATAATACTAATAATAATACTTATAATAATAATAGTAATAATAATTTTAATATTAATATTAATGATGATACTAATTACAATAATAACACTTATGATGATGATGATGATAATAATAATAATAATAATAATAATAATAATAATAATTATTATTATTATTATTATTATTATTATTATTATTATTATTATAATTATTATAATAATAATAATAAATAGAGTAAAATTACTACCTCAAAGAAGTAGCCCTAAAAAAATGCCCAAGTCCGGGTTTGAACCCGCGACGTCCCGCTAACCCGATAACACTCCCAAACCATTCCTTTGTCTCAACCTTTCTGATTATATCAAGGACTTAATTTACTTAACCCGATTTTCTATTTCATCTCCTTCATCATTTTATTATTTTAACATCTATCATCATGTCATCGACCTCGCATCCGTACCATCATCATCATCAATCATTTCATTATCATCGTTCATCATAACCACGATTATCATCATCATGCGCTTTCACTATGAACATCATCCTCATACATCACGATCTTCATCAACCATCTAACATCATCATCATAAACATCACCACTTCATCTATCATCGTATTCGTTATAGTTAAACCGCAACAAATAAAGAATTAACAAACGCAGCTGTAGCAGTTTTTTTTATATGAGATGGTTTAGTGATACTGACCCAATCAGATAGTCCAACAATCTGGAACACAATTACAGTCCAAATCTAAATCAAAGTTCACGGCCCAATACCTAATTCAAGCCCAATAATTAACTAAGCCCAAGTATAAATGTGGTATTTCTTTTGTGGGTTCTGTTGGGTGGCAGGTTTCGAAAAGGAAACAGAAACACAAGATATTAGTCGACAATCTTATACCCACAAGGAACCTACAATTTGACTTCTAATTGAATTCTTCCTTGCCACTTGCAAGTTGATAGAACATAAGTGGTTCCACTTTTTTTTTTTTTTTTTACGTTCATGACTCAAATAACAAACACACTTTTCCTTTTTTTTTATGCATCGAATAAGAAGAAGGAAACAGCAAAAGGTTGTAGCAGAAAAGGCAGTTTACATGGTTGGTGCTTTGGTGGTTGTTTGTTGTTGGCAGGAACAAAAAGAAGAAAAAAAAATGGTGATCGATTGGTTTGCAGGTGTGTGGGTGATAATTGGAGTGGTGGTAGACTCCACTCCAACTAAGTGAGCTAATGAAGAACACAGAAAACGTAGCAGCGGTAGTTGCACTTGTTACTTCAGAATTTAGATAGTAACTGGCTACGGTTTGAAAGAAGAGAAAACAGAAAACAAGCTGAGTACGAACAGTAAAAAAGTGACGGGCTATATGGTTGGGTTTTGGGGTCTGTTTGTCAGAAACTGAAACAGAAGCTATACGGTAGCAGTAGACATTAATAGTGGGTGATAACGACTGCAATGGTGGTTCCATGGTGGCTTTTCAATAGTGGTTCGTAGCAGCAGGATGAATATCAAGGGATGATATCAAAACGGGTTTGAAGTGGTGATCTATGTTTGCAGAGAGAAAAAGAGAGAGGTAGAGAGAGGAGAGTGATGGTTGTTTCGATGGTGAAAGTGGTGGCGGTTTTGATTGAGGTGGTGGCATTGGATAAAGGTGGTAATGTTAGGTTGACAGGGGTGAGATGATGGTGGTTGTTGATTTGAGTTCTCGTTCAAGAAGAAGGGAAAGAGATGAAAGATAGATAGGTGGTGATGGAGTGTTGAAATAATGCATGGAATATATATATATATATATATATATATATATATATATATATATATATATATATATATATATATATATATATATATATATATCTCCAACTTTCATCTATCTATATCTAATATCATATACAAATTACTAACAAGTGGATGAAATAATAAAATAATATAATTTTAAAATATCTAATTCACAAAACGTGTGAAACTAAACACAGTAAAGCAGCCGAGAGAATTGGATTCATTCTACCGACGTTTTTCCCACGCAGTGTTATATCGTGCTCGTTGCTAAACAGTTAAATATAAAAGTATTCCTAAAAAATCCCAAATTTTTAAATTAAATATCTTTATTTATTTTGATCATTATGGTATAAAATTCGAGCATTAACTATTAAATAAAAATGACATTAATTATTCACTCACAACCCCAAGTAAAATATAAAAAATTTTAAAATTCAACAAATAGTTTCTAAATATATTTTTAATAAGCCTATAATTTGTAAAACTCATTTTCGGATCATCGTTTATTTTAAAATCACATAAGTTCGAATTTAACTTGTTTAATATTGATCGAATGATAAATTAGTGGCACCGTCGTTCACTAAATAAATTTGAAATCACATATATATAGTATACTTTATATATTCATTTTAATAATAAAATTTATTATATCTTATATTAATTTACATATTATTTATAACAACAATTGCATATAACAGTTTCTTATATATAATTATTTATATTTACCTATTTATATATATACCTATCTATTTACAAATAATGGTTCGTGAATCGTCGGAAATGGTCGAAGGTCAATGAATACATGAACACAGTTCAAAGTTTTTGAGACTCAACCTAACAGACTTTGCTTATCGTGTCGAAATCACATAAAGATTAAGTTTAAATTTGGTTAGAAATTTCCGGGTCATCACAGTACCTACCCGTTAAAGAAATTTTGTCCCGAAATTTGATTAGGATGGTCATGACTGACAATAAATATGTTTTCATGACGCATACGAGCTAAAAATTAGAGTTTTGATCATTAGTGCGTAATATGGATAGAACGATTCATTTATGTGAAGAGTGCAAGTGAAGCTATCACAAAAGAGGGAAATGATTAAATGCAGGTTCGTCTTAACCGGTGACGTAGTCACGGTTGATTTCCTGAATTCAAGGGAAAAGATAGAACTATCAAGATAATATGTTCTTGATATGTTTCGAGGTTAGATAGAATGTAAGAGTCGTGTAACATGGCACATGATGACGTTATAGTCTGTGAATCATCATGTTCCATTAGGAACTCAGCATGACTTACTGTAATATAATCACGTTAATCAAGTGTCATTATATTATACTAACTCATGCTTCAGTTCTCAACACTACTTCAAAATAGTCAAATTTTAAATTCGAATTTTTCAGAATTTAGAAACTAATATAGTTTCCTTTCTGATGTAACATTGATATCGCGGAGAGATAAATGATTTCAGATAAGAATAGTTATGAAAATATCTTCAGAAATATCGAGGATATTTATAATGAAAGATACGATGATATCTTAGAATTTCTAATATCGATGGATGATGAAAAAGATTTGTACGTAAAAGCGTAGAGTCAGAAGCAAGGGATTCGTTAATGACTTCAGCAGATACTGAATCATTTGGATTCTTTGAAGGCAGGTTTAGTCTTTGTGATTTGTCCACAGCCTCCTTCATGGTTTTCTCAATTCGATTTTTTTTTTCAGTTCCAACTTTTCTGAGCTTTGCCAACATACTATTATTTATCATCAAACTTTTGGCTATTAAGGTCGTTTACAGTTTTTGTTGCTTCATTCAACTTTTCAAAATTCAGAGTATTGATTCGCAAACTGGGTGTTTTTCAGAATTTCAGAATGGAAGGTCATAATTCTAAGAGATAAAGGTTATATGCATACATATAACTGTTGATGTAGACATGCTGCGAGATTTCAAAATACTGATTGCTAATTCTCTGTAATTGATGTGGTAATTCTCGTTATAAGATATGGATGAGTATAAGAATAGGTTTTAACGAACAAATATAATGGTTCTTCGGAGAGACTTAAGTCAATGAGTAATGAAGTTGCTGGTAAGTTTACTGCTAATGTGGTGGAATATAAACGGTTCTCCGGTAACGATAATGAAGGGATAATCTTTCTAATAAGGTTTATTCGAATGAAAAATTGAAGTTGATTTGTTGGAGCTGTGACAAAATTGGCTAATTTGAAAAAGAATTGCAATGTTATTTTTGATAGTAACAATGCCAAAGGAGCTAGCACAGATACGTGTTAAATATTTACACAGGTTCCAAGAGTTTTTCAGGTGCATAACTATATGCATAAATCTTTCTTCTCGTAGATGAAGTGCGGTTGGTTCATCCTCTCGATTGAGGTGTTTTCAAGAATCATGAAAGGATTGAACGCAGATTGTAATCGTCGAGATACAAATGAGGTTTAAGATAAAATCAAGTGGCAAACTTGAAGAAATGTTTAGTTTCATATGTTATAATCAATATTTTAATTCATTTTAATTGTCCAATGTTATTAGTCCACAGTTAATAGTACATAATTTGTAGTTCAACAATTCATATATAGTTTAATATATAATATTCGAATTAATTAATACGTATCATGACCCATTGTATACATGTCTCAGACTCGATCACAACTCAAAGTATATACATTATTTTGGAATCAACCTCAACCCTGTACAGCTAACTCGATCATTACCGCATATAAAGTGTCTACGGTTATTCCAAATAATATATATAGATGCGTCGATATGATATGTCAAAACATTGTATACATGTCCCGATATTTAAATGCGTAAATAACAGTATTTAAATGACGATAAATAAAGTGCGTAAAATAAATAACAGAAATTAAATGACGATAAATAAAATTGCGAGAATTAAAATTGCGATAAATAAATTGCGATAATTAAATGTAATAAGGAATTAACAGTTAGCTAGGAACAGTTAGCTAGGATTTTGTTAGCGTGGTTTCTTAACAAAATTTCTCATAGTTAATTCGTTTGTTTCTAACAAATTTTATTTTTGTCCAATGTTTTCTTCATTATGCCACTTGTTGGTTTCTGATAAGTCAAAATCCAAATATAAAATTGAATGAAAATGGTTATTATGTGGTGAACGGATACGTATATCGGTGGATGTATGTAGGATAGTAAGTGACTGTTGAATCAGATTCGAAGAATGTACAGTGTAACTTATTAATGTGAAATCTAAATATTCCTCGGGTATTACCTACCCGTTAGAATATTTTCACCATTAACAGTTCGTACAAAAGAATTTTTAATTACCATCTTTATGAAAACATATATACATATATATTTTCTTCAGATGTAATCATGGATTTAATGAGTCAATAAGATTTTAATCTCATTGGGTTTATCGTTAGAACTAGAACACATAATCCCTAAAACATTAGAAATTATATAACCGTCATGTAGAACGAAGATAAATGATGTAGAATGATTCTTAGAACGATGATTATGCTCGAGGTACATAATGAGATGTTGAGGCGTGTGATATTGAAACTTGGGTTGTTGGTGGTACTGGTATTGATGTTGTTGAAGCTGGTACGTTTTGCACCATATTTTCCAATGCTACTTCCCGAGTGCGAAGCTTGTTGACTTCTTCTATTACACCGGGATGATTGTCGGTTCGGACAAGCGGATGAATAAGGTTCAGAATTTGAGATAGTATATAATCATGACGAGATACTCTGGAAATGAGAGAGAAAATGGTGTCTCGAACAGGTTCGCCGGTAAGTGCTTCAGGTTCATCGCCAAGAGGTGAATTCGGTTGGTGGAAAGGATCGCCTACTTCGCGTCTCCATTGATTAAGTCGACTACGAACCCATCTCCAATTCATCCAGAATTGGTGATGACTGATTTGTTGATCCATTCTGGTTATACTGTTTTCGGAGCTCGAGTGAAACCCCATATCAGAATTCTAGGGACTTGAACTAGTGGCGAGTTCCATTTCGTACGATTGAATAAAGGAATTTTTTTTATGAAACGATTTTCGGCTATCGGATGGTATTCTAATTACATAGAATATCTATATATATAGAACAAAGAATTTCATAGATTACGAAGGGATTTGCGTAATACGTTAGGCAAAGTTTACAGTAACAGATACACTAAGATATGGATTAGCATATACGCTAAGATATGAATTTTGTCTATACACTATTTATGCAATCAATGCAGTAAGATGTGTCTAGACTAAGAATGATAAGCAAGTGATTCCCTAAGAATGATAAGCATGTAATTTTTGACACAAAATGATAAGCAAAACTTTTGACATGCAGTCACGTTCGAAGTCCAGACCCACTAATGCATCTAAACAACTATCAGTTTGACACACTAATGCAAGACCTGGTTCGCTAAGACCACCGCTCTGATACCAACTGTGACGCCCCGTACTAAATCATCATGTACGGACCATCATCAACAGGATCATTACAAGGTTAAGTACTATATGCGTTTTAAAAACAGAGTTTGCATTCATTAATAAAAGTGACGTCATAACATACGTCAATTGTTTTACAAATCAAAAGTATGCTTCACTAAGTAGAAGCATTAAATAAGTGTACGTGACCATAATGCTCGTTACATAACATAAGTTCATAAGTAAAAAGTTTGAATGCAACATAAGTAGTCATGCGATAACAACTCTAGGCAGCGGGTTCTACAGCACGACTAGTAAGATAGCGGAAGCGACTTCAAGCACCTGAGAAAATACATGCTTAAAAAGGTCAACACAAAGGTTGGTGAGCTAAAGTTTAAGTATAACAGTAATGTAAGTAGGCCACGAGATTTCAGTGCTACAACGAGCGTTTCAAAAGTATGTAAAAGTATATGCTTAACCGTGGGCACCCGGTAACTAACTTAACGTTTAATGTACCCCCTTAAAGTGCACTTGGCAAGTGCGTATAACCTCGAAGTATTAAACACTCGTTAAATGCTAGCGCTACTAGCCCGAGTGGGGATGTCAAACCCTATGGATCCATATCTAAGATTCGCGTTCACGGTTCAAAAACCAATGATTAAACGTTACCGAGCTAAAGGGAATGTTTCTGCCGTTATATAACCCACACATATATAAAGTTTAAGTACTCGTGCCTAGTATGTAAAACATAAAATCCGCATGTATTCTCAGTTCCCAAAATAAGTTAAAGTAAAAAGGGAATGCTATAACTCACAATGATTAGTAGTAATGGTAAGGTAGTAGTCGGAAAGTGGTGTGCAAGTAACGGTCCAAACGTCCTCAACCTAAGTCAAATAGCACTAAGTCAATAAGTCGTCTCAAAAGGTTTACAAGTACGTAATTAAGGTCATAAGGGTCATCATCAATCATCATTAAACAAAAGGTAACAAGTAAGACTCGTTTATGAAAGTCGTTTAAAACAAAGGCTGACTTCGGTCAGTCACCACGGCCTCTACCCTTACTGAATTAAGGTGAGACCAGTGGTCATGGCTCCGTCTATGAGTCCCTTAAGTGTGGTAAAATTTACAGAAGCAAACTCGTCTTGGTTTGACCGTGGCGACGGTCTAAGTGCGAGTAGGTCAGAAATTTCTGCACAACGTTAAAGGACATGGTAACGATCGGAGGGCCATAAATCCTAAACCGTAACTCGGATTAAGACGAGTCCTATATGAAAAGTTATCTACTCGAAAAGTTCTATCTAAAAATCAAGGTTAGAACAGCCCAGGTCTGCTGGTCTGTTCCAGAAGCAGTAGGTCAGAAACTTTTGGACAGAATGCAGTGGGTTTTCAAGGGTTCCGGTGATCTTGGTGTTGGATGCTCATCATGGTTCTCATCCTTGATGCGTCTAGCTTCAAGTGCACCACTCATGGATGTGTATACATCATCTTAACCAAGATTTGTCCATCATAACCTTAGTGCAAGTCTAAGACATGAATTTGATGAACCAAAGTTACATCAAGTCCTAGATCTACACACACATGAACTTTTAAAACAATAATAAGTTACAAACTTGAATTGAACTTAAGTAAGCAAGATCTTAGCTTGTAGAACATAGTTCTTAGTTAGATCTTGAAGATTCAAGACTCAAAGTCTAGATCTATAGTTCTTAAGTCAAATCAACACAAGTTAGAGAGTTTAAAGTGTTGTTCTTGAACTAACAAGTTAGATCCAAGAAATATAAGATCAAGATTAACTAGTAATCATGACCAAGGTTACATGTAAGTTTAGGAACAAGTTCATGAACACTAAGAAAGATCACAACCAAGTGTTGGATCCATGATACTTGCACCAAAGTGTAAGCTCTTGTTGGTTTCATGTCCTTGTTCAAATGTGTAGTAAGCAACTAACAATAAGAAATAAAGAAAATGAATGATAAGCCTAAACCAACCATGAAGGTGGTATTCTAGTAACATACAACAAACAAGAACACAAGTAACAATTATAAAGATTATAAACTTTAAATCTTTTGAAACAAAATATGTAGAACATAACTAGATAGATTATGTTCTTGGATGTTCTTGATAAATACAAGATATTATGAAGAATCAAAACTAGGAAGTTAGATTCTTGAAAGTTAGTAAGTAAGTAACAACAACATGTAACAAGAATCAAACAACAAACAAAGATTGATGATGATGAATGCTTATGAAATCAGTTTTTACCAACAAAGAAAAGAAGAAAAGAAGTTGTTTCAAACACTTACAAGTATGAGAGAAAAAGAGAAGAAAGTTTGAGGGAATTTGCAAGTAAAGTGTGTGTGTTTTTGAGAGAGCATACAAGTGAGAGTAATGAAGGAAAAATGAAATCAAAACACCACTAAATGGTCTTCATGGATTCGGAATTCAGCAGAAAAGAGAGGGGGAGAGGTTAAGTTTAATGGTTATTAGCATGTAAAGTTCATAAAGGTGGATATAAGAGTTGATTTCATGGGGATTATGTGTCAACTAGATTCCACGTCTTCCTAAACCAACTAGTTGCATGTTAAATGGTACTTACAAGTTGCAAGAGTGGGCTAAAGGTTCATTAATAAATGTAGGGTGGGCTTATAAGCCCAAGTTCAAGAGTCCATTTACTAATCAAAGCCCAAGTTCAAATAAATCACAAGTTAAACCAATTAAAGCCCAAGTAACTAACTAATAGCCTTAGTTAATTAAAATGATTAATAAAATTAATCATGAATGTAAATAATACTTGAAAATATTATTCGTGCAAGTTCCGGGTGTCACAAAGACGTTTCGGGCATTTAAAGTTCAAGTACGGGCAATTAAAGCAACATGTAAATGTAATAACATACATTCGTTTAATCAAGCGTATTAATAATAATAATTATTAATAAATAACGTTGGAAAAACCAGGGTCGTTACATTACCCACCTGTTAAAGAAAATTTCGTCCCGAAATTTAAGCTGAAGTAGATGGAGGAGTCGGGAAAAGATGAGGATATTTCCGCATCATTTGATCCTCTCGTTCCCAAGTAAACTCAGGTCCTCGTTTGGCATTCCATCGTACTCGTACAATCGGAATCTTGTTGCGTTTCAAAGTTTTGATCTCACGATCCATAATCTCAACAGGTTCCTCCACAAAGTGGAGTTTGTCATCAATAGTAAGTTCTTCCAATGGTATGATGAGTTCGGGTGCAGCAAGACACTTCTTCAAGTTTGACACATGGAAGGTAGGATGAACTGAGCTCAATTGTGCTGGTAGATCCAAACGGTATGCAACTGGTCCAACACGTTCCAAGATCTCGAAAGGACCAATGTATCGTGGGTTCAACTTTCCACGTTTTCCAAAACGGATCACACCTTTCCAAGGTGCAACCTTCAACATTACACGATCACCAACATTAAATTCAAAGTCTTTCCGTTTAAGATCGGCATAGCTCTTTTGGCGATCACGGGCAGTCTTAAGTCTAGCTTGGATCTGAGCAATCTTCTCCGTGGTTTCGTGAACTACCTCGGGTCCGGTGATTTGCTTTTCGCCTACTTCGGCCCAACAAATAGGAGATCGGCACTTACGACCATACAATGCTTCAAAAGGTGCAGCATTAATGCTTGAGTGATAACTGTTGTTGTACGAGAATTCGGCGAGTGGCAAATGCCTTTCCCAGGCCTTTCCAAAATCAATGACACATGCACGCAGCATGTCCTCCAAGGTCTGAATCGTTCGTTCACTTTGCCCGTCAGTCTGAGGATGATAAGCAGTACTCATGTCAAGACGAGTTCCCATGGCTTCTTGCAAAGAACGCCAAAATCTGGAAGCAAAACGGGGATCGCGATCGGAGATGATTGATAAAGGTACACCATGACGAGATACAACCTCTTTGATGTACAGCTGAGCAAGTCTTTCCATTGTATCAGTTTCCTTCATCGCTAGGAAGTGTGCAGATTTGGTGAGGCGGTCAACAATAACCCAAATAGTATCGCATCCGCCCACCGTCTTCGGCAGCTTAGTAATGAAATCCATTGTGATCCTTTCCCACTTCCATTGTGGGATTTCCGGCTGTTGAAGTAACCCAGAAGGTCTCTGATGTTCGGCTTTAACCTTCGAGCAAGTCAAACACTTACCAACATAAGTCGCAACGTCCTTCTTAAGATTCGGCCACCAATACTGTTCTTTAAGGTCGTGGTACATCTTACCTGCACCAGGGTGAATCGAATATCTCGATTTGTGTGCTTCATCAAGTATCAGGCTTCGTAGATCTCCATAGTAAGGTACCCAAATTCTTCCGGCATAACATCGGAGTCCAGACTCTCTATCCTCGAATCGAGAGACAAGTATGTTCAAATGCTCGTGAGATATGTTCTCCTCCTTGAGAGCCTCAACTTGGGCTACTCTGATCTGGTTGTTGAGGTTCGAATGGATGGTGATGTTCAGAGCCCTAACACGGAGAGGTGCCGTCCTCTCCTTTCGGCTTAAAGCGTCAGCTACAACATTGGCCTTGCCAGGGTGATAACGGAGTTCACAATCGTAGTCGTTGAGCGTCTCGATCCATCGACGCTGTCTCATATTCAATTGCTTCTGATCGAAGATGTGCTGGAGACTCTTGTGATCGGTGAAGATAGTGCTCTTAGTTCCATACAAATAATGTCTCCACAATTTGAGTGCAAAGACAACGGCTCCAAGTTCAAGATCATCTGTAGTGTAGTTCCGCTCATGAATCTTCAATTGGCGGGAGGCATAGGCAATAACCTTTGATCGTTGCATCAGTACACAACCAAAACCACTCTTCGATGCATCGCAATAAACAACAAAGTCGTCACTGCCTTCAGGAAGTGATAGGATAGGTGCGGAGGTTAACTTCTTCTTCAAAATTTGGAATGCTGATTCGTGTGTGGGTTCCCAAATGAACTTCTTGCCCTTGTGAGTCAGTGCGGTCAAAGGACGCGCAATCAGAGAAAATCCTTCGATAAACCTTCGATAATAACCGGCGAGACCTAGAAATTGGTGAATATGCGTTGGAGTAGTGGGGGTCTCCCACTTGCTGATGGCTTCAATCTTGGCGGGATCAACTTTGATACCCTGGTCGCTCATAACATGACCCAAAAACTGTACTTCCTTCAACCAAAATTCGCACTTGGAGAATTTGGCATAAAGTTGCTCTTGTCTTAAGAGTTCAAGCACTAGCCGAAGGTGTTGCTCATGTTCTTCTTCGCTCTTAGAGTAGATGAGGATATCATCTATGAAGACGATAACAAACTTATCCAAGTAAGGCTTGCAGACACGATTCATGAGATCCATGAACACGGCAGGTGCATTTGTCAAACCGAATGGCATCACGAGGAACTCATAATGACCATAACGGGTCCTGAATGCAGTTTTCATCACGTCACTTTCCTTCACCCTCAGCTGGTGATATCCGGATCACAAATCGATCTTTGAATAAACGCTCGATCCTTGTAGTTGATCAAAAAGATCATCAATTCGTGGAAGAGGATATCGATTCTTGATAGTCAATTTGTTGAGTTCACGGTAGTCGATACACATACGGAAGGATCCATCCTTCTTCTTTACAAACAACACAGGTGCGCCCCAAGGCGAGAAGCTTGGTTGGATAAACCCTCGATCTAATAGCTCTTGTAGTTGACTCTGTAATTCTTGCATCTCGGAGGGTGCGAGTCTATAAGGTGCGCGAGCTACAGGTGCAGCTCCTGGCACTAAGTCAATCTGAAACTCTACTGCCCTCGGTGGCGGTAATCCAGGCAGTTCTTCGGGAAAGACATCGGAAAACTCGTTCACAATACGCACATCGTTCACGTTCTTCACCTCAGTTTCTACCGCTTTCACATGTGCTAGGACAGCAAAGCATCCCTTCTTCATAATCTTTTGTGCTTTCACACAACTAATGAGGTTCAACTTCGAGGTACATCTCTCTCCATAGATAACCAGTGGTTCGCCATCTCCTTGTGGTATGCGAAGTGCTTTATCTCCACAGATAACATCGGCCTTTATCTTGCTCAACCAATCCATACCGACGATTGCGTCAAAACTTCCCAGTTTGATAGGTATCAAATCAATTTCGAAATCTGCACCAGCTATGTTGATAATAGCTCCACGACTAATATGGTCGACCTTTTCAAGTTTTCCATTGGCGACCTCGACAAGCATACTTTCCTTCAAAGGAACTAACGACCAATCTAACTTATCACAAAAATGTCTACACACATAGCTTCTATCGGCACCAGTATCAAATAGGACAGAAGCTAAAAGATTGTTGATCTTGAATATACCTGTCACCAAGTCGGGGTTGTCGCGAGCGTCCCTTGCATTAACGTTGAAGGCTCTAGCACGTGGTGGTCCGCCATCCTTACGCTTGTTAGGACACTCGTTTCTGAAATGGCCCGTCTTTCCACATTCATAACCCTTCTTAGGCCCATTGTTGTTGTGGTTTGGCTTCACATTCAAAGTGGTAACCTTGCAATCCTTGCCAACATGTCCAGATCGTTGGCACTTCTCACAGATAACATTGCAATACCCAGTGTGGTGCTTGTAGCACCTATTGCATTGTGGTAGGGTTCCTTTGTAGTTCGGATTGGTGCGGTTGTTGTTGTTGGGGTTGGTGTTGTTGTTGTGCATGTTGTTGTTTTGCATGAACCCTTCATGTCGTTTTGCCGGGTTTTGATCATAGTTCCTACCCCTGTTGTTGTTGTGGTTGTTGTCCCATTTCCTCTTTTCACCACTAACAGTTTCAAACTTAGCCTTCTCCGGCTCGTCCAGGATGATTTGATTCAAGAGAGTATGCGCCATGCGCATTGCTTCGGGAACACTTGGTGGTTTGGATGAGGTAACATTACCCTTGATGGACTTAGGAAGTCCCGAGAAGTATTTCTCCAAACGCTTAAATTCGGGGGTGACCATGGTTGGACACATAAGAGCCAATTCCAAAAACCTACGGTTGTAGTTGTTAAGGTCGTTCCCTACGGTTTTCAATTGCATAAATTCGATTTCCATCTTTTGAATCTCGGTTCTCGGACAGTATTCCTCGATCATAGCACATTTAAATTCTTCCCAAGGCGTAGCATACGCCTCATCAATTCCTTTCGCTTGGGCCATGGTATTCCACCATGTGAGCGCGCCATCAGACAGCGTGCAAGATGCAAATTTCGTTTTGTTAGCCTCAGAACAATTGCTAACCCTGAATACCGATTCCAACTTTTCGAACCATCTGGTGAGACCGACGGGTCCCTCAGTGCCACTGAAGTAGTGTGGCTTGCAGTTTTGGAATTCCTTGTAAGTACACCCATCTCGGACGACAGGTGGATTGACAGGCGGTGGTGGTGGAACTTGGGGTTGTCTTTCAGCTAGTGCAGCAGCGACTCGCTCGTTAATCATTTCCTCAATTTGTGCCGCGGTGGGGATAGATCTCCCGTTGGCCATGATGTTCTATACAAACATTTTGACTCAAGTCAAAATCCATTATGCAAATAATAATAGTACATTATATAACAACCAACATGAAAACAGCACAACACATGTTGATTAAATAACGCAAGCAGATATAGGTACCACAAAACCATGAGATGATAACGTAAATAGAACACTTGCGCAAGAAGTAAGCAACACAGATTCCATTCATTAATGATAATAAGTTCATACATTACAATAAGTTCGTGCATTACATAAGTGAAATATGAAATTACAAAAGTGATTACAATACAGAATCTAGTACAAAGTCCTACGGCGATGGTGGGTACAAGATGTCCAAAACATGAGCCAACTGCTCCTCGAGCTCAGTAACTCGAGTCTGGAGAATCTCAATCTCCCGCCTCATTTCCTCATTAGAGGAAGGTGATGGGGCAGGTGGTGCTGGCGGTGCAGGTGGAGCCGGTGGTGCTGAAGTGGATGGTCCGGCTCTGGGTGGAGACGGTAATATCTGTGGGTCGGCGGGGTACGGCACCAGCCGTTTACGAGCAGTGATCCTACGACGCCGACCATAAGCGTCAGTGACAGTACGACCAGGAATTATGCCAGCGAAGCGATACCGCTTCTTCGGCGGGGTAGAAGGTGCCTGAATCGGTCGGTCAGCGGGATCCTCCTCATCACTGGAGTCGTCAGATGAGGTGTCGTCTGAAGAAGCATCGGTGGAAGAACCGTCGTCTGAATCATGCGGTGGTGGCGCGGGTGGCTCAACGTATCCGAAAGCGGCCAACATCTGTCGGTGTCGGCCTGGCGTAATCACGGCTAAGCGGCCGTCGGCAGTGCGTCGGCAAGGTGTGCGCCAGTGATTACGGAAGGGTCCTTCCCCGAACTCCGCGGGGATCTCCATGCCACCAATGCGAGCCAGTTGCCTCAGGGGTCTGGAAGAAGACGCCGGGATAGACACACTAGAGCTAGCTCCAGAACTAGAGGCGCCGGGGTCGCCAGTGGGTGTCGGGGCCGGAATGTCGGCAGCAGCAGCAGCAACTGGTGCAGCAGTGGGTGGAACAACGGGGCCTGAGCCGCTCGGGATGTCAGTAGGTGGAACGTCCGACATCTGAACAAGGAAAAATAAATTTTCCATGTCAGTATGTCATAAAGCAAGCAAATAATAGGCCAACAGTTTAAATCATGTATAACAATAAGTAGCATGGCAATATCAGTAATCGTACGAAACTAGCATGCAATCGAAAGCAAGTAATAGCATGCAGTAGTGAAATCACGTAGTAGCATACGGCATATAGCAGTAACAGTAAGCAGCAGCATGCAGTAAGTTCAGCGGAAACAAGTAAACTAACAAGTTGTAGATTAGCCCTATTAGTGAATCCTACTCGGGTCGGTCTTAGACTCACTAATGCATCCTAATTCCCTACAACCAATGCTCTGATACCAAATGTGACGCCCCGTACTAAATCATCATGTACGGACCATCATCAACAGGATCATTACAAGGTTAAGTACTATATGCGTTTTAAAAACAGAGTTTGCATTCATTAATAAAAGTGACGTCATAACATACGTCAATTGTTTTACAAATCAAAAGTATGCTTCACTAAGTAGAAGCATTAAATAAGTGTACGTGACCATAATGCTCGTTACATAACATAAGTTCATAAGTAAAAAGTTTGAATGCAACATAAGTAGTCATGCGATAACAACTCTAGGCAGCGGGTTCTACAGCACGACTAGTAAGATAGCGGAAGCGACTTCAAGCACCTGAGAAAATACATGCTTAAAAAGGTCAACACAAAGGTTGGTGAGCTAAAGTTTAAGTATAACAGTAATGTAAGTAGGCCACGAGATTTCAGTGCTACAACGAGCGTTTCAAAAGTATGTAAAAGTATATGCTTAACCGTGGGCACCCGGTAACTAACTTAACGTTTAATGTACCCCCTTAAAGTGCACTTGGCAAGTGCGTATAACCTCGAAGTATTAAACACTCGTTAAATGCTAGCGCTACTAGCCCGAGTGGGGATGTCAAACCCTATGGATCCATATCTAAGATTCGCGTTCACGGTTCAAAAACCAATGATTAAACGTTACCGAGCTAAAGGGAATGTTTCTGCCGTTATATAACCCACACATATATAAAGTTTAAGTACTCGTGCCTAGTATGTAAAACATAAAATCCGCATGTATTCTCAGTTCCCAAAATAAGTTAAAGTAAAAAGGGAATGCTATAACTCACAATGATTAGTAGTAATGGTAAGGTAGTAGTCGGAAAGTGGTGTGCAAGTAACGGTCCAAACGTCCTCAACCTAAGTCAAATAGCACTAAGTCAATAAGTCGTCTCAAAAGGTTTACAAGTACATAATTAAGGTCATAAGGGTCATCATCAATCATCATTAAACAAAAGGTAACAAGTAAGACTCGTTTATGAAAGTCGTTTAAAACAAAGGCTGACTTCGGTCAGTCACCACGGCCTCTACCCTTACTGAATTAAGGTGAGACCAGTGGTCATGGCTCCGTCTATGAGTCCCTTAAGTGTGGTAAAATTTACAGAAGCAAACTCGTCTTGGTTTGACCGTGGCGACGGTCTAAGTGCGAGTAGGTCAGAAATTTCTGCACAACGTTAAAGGACATGGTAACGATCGGAGGGCCATAAATCCTAAACCGTAACTCGGATTAAGACGAGTCCTATATGAAAAGTTATCTACTCGAAAAGTTCTATCTAAAAATCAAGGTTAGAACAGCCCAGGTCTGCTGGTCTGTTCCAGAAGCAGTAGGTCAGAAACTTTTGGACAGAATGCAGTGGGTTTTCAAGGGTTCAGGTGATCTTGGTGTTGGATGCTCATCATGGTTCTCATCCTTGATGCGTCTAGCTTCAAGTGCACCACTCATGGATGTGTATACATCATCTTAACCAAGATTTGTCCATCATAACCTTAGTGCAAGTCTAAGACATGAATTTGATGAACCAAAGTTACATCAAGTCCTAGATCTACACACACATGAACTTTTAAAACAATAATAAGTTACAAACTTGAATTGAACTTAAGTAAGCAAGATCTTAGCTTGTAGAACATAGTTCTTAGTTAGGTCTTGAAGATTCAAGACTCAAAGTCTAGATCTATAGTTCTTAAGTCAAATCAACACAAGTTAGAGAGTTTAAAGTGTTGTTCTTGAACTAACAAGTTAGATCCAAGAAATATAAGATCAAGATTAACTAGTAATCATGACCAAGGTTACATGTAAGTTTAGGAACAAGTTCATGAACACTAAGAAAGATCACAACCAAGTGTTGGATCCATGATACTTGCACCAAAGTGTAAGCTCTTGTTGGTTTCATGTCCTTGTTCAAATGTGTAGTAAGCAACTAACAATAAGAAATAAAGAAAATGAATGATAAGCCTAAACCAACCATGAAGGTGGTATTCTAGTAACATACAACAAACAAGAACACAAGTAACAATTATAAAGATTATAAACTTTAAATCTTTTGAAACAAAATATGTAGAACATAACTAGATAGATTATGTTCTTGGATGTTCTTGATAAATACAAGATATTATGAAGAATCAAAACTAGGAAGTTAGATTCTTGAAAGTTAGTAAGTAAGTAACAACAACATGTAACAAGAATCAAACAACAAACAAAGATTGATGATGATGAATGCTTATGAAATCAGTTTTTACCAACAAAGAAAAGAAGAAAAGAAGTTGTTTCAAACACTTACAAGTATGAGAGAAAAAGAGAAGAAAGTTTGAGGGAATTTGCAAGTAAAGTGTGTGTGTTTTTGAGAGAGCATACAAGTGAGAGTAATGAAGGAAAAATGAAATCAAAACACCACTAAATGGTCTTCATGGATTCGGCATTCAGCAGAAAAGAGAGGGGGAGAGGTTAAGTTTAATGGTTATTAGCATGTAAAGTTCATAAAGGTGGATATAAGAGTTGATTTCATGGGGATTATGTGTCAACTAGATTCCAAGTCTTCCTAAACCAACTAGTTGCATGTTAAATGGTACTTACAAGTTGCAAGAGTGGGCTAAAGGTTCATTAATAAATGTAGGGTGGGCTTATAAGCCCAAGTTCAAGAGTCCATTTACTAATCAAAGCCCAAGTTCAAATAAATCACAAGTTAAACCAATTAAAGCCCAAGTAACTAACTAATAGCCTTAGTTAATTAAAATGATTAATAAAATTAATCATGAATGTAAATAATACTTGAAAATATTATTCGTGCAAGTTCCGGGTGTCACAAAGACGTTTCGGGCATTTAAAGTTCAAGTACGGGCAATTAAAGCAACATGTAAATGTAATAACATACATTCGTTTAATCAAGCGTATTAATAATAATAATTATTAATAAATAACGTTGGAAAAACCAGGGTCGTTACATTACCCACCTGTTAAAGAAAATTTCGTCCCGAAATTTAAGCTGAAGTAGATGGAGGAGTCGGGAAAAGATGAGGATATTTCCGCATCATTTGATCCTCTCGTTCCCAAGTAAACTCAGGTCCTCGTTTGGCATTCCATCGTACTCGTACAATCGGAATCTTGTTGCGTTTCAAAGTTTTGATCTCACGATCCATAATCTCAACAGGTTCCTCCACAAAGTGGAGTTTGTCATCAATAGTAAGTTCTTCCAATGGTATGATGAGTTCGGGTGCAGCAAGACACTTCTTCAAGTTTGACACATGGAAGGTAGGATGAACTGAGCTCAATTGTGCTGGTAGATCCAAACGGTATGCAACTGGTCCAACACGTTCCAAGATCTCGAAAGGACCAATGTATCGTGGGTTCAACTTTCCACGTTTTCCAAAACGGATCACACCTTTCCAAGGTGCAACCTTCAACATTACACGATCACCAACATTAAATTCAAAGTCTTTCCGTTTAAGATCGGCATAGCTCTTTTGGCGATCACGGGCAGTCTTAAGTCTAGCTTGGATCTGAGCAATCTTCTCCGTGGTTTCGTGAACTACCTCGGGTCCGGTGATTTGCTTTTCGCCTACTTCGGCCCAACAAATAGGAGATCGGCACTTACGACCATACAATGCTTCAAAAGGTGCAGCATTAATGCTTGAGTGATAACTGTTGTTGTACGAGAATTCGGCGAGTGGCAAATGCCTTTCCCAGGCCTTTCCAAAATCAATGACACATGCACGCAGCATGTCCTCCAAGGTCTGAATCGTTCGTTCACTTTGCCCGTCAGTCTGAGGATGATAAGCAGTACTCATGTCAAGACGAGTTCCCATGGCTTCTTGCAAAGAACGCCAAAATCTGGAAGCAAAACGGGGATCGCGATCGGAGATGATTGATAAAGGTACACCATGACGAGATACAACCTCTTTGATGTACAGCTGAGCAAGTCTTTCCATTGTATCAGTTTCCTTCATCGCTAGGAAGTGTGCAGATTTGGTGAGGCGGTCAACAATAACCCAAATAGTATCGCATCCGCCCACCGTCTTCGGCAGCTTAGTAATGAAATCCATTGTGATCCTTTCCCAGTTCCATTGTGGGATTTCCGGCTGTTGAAGTAACCCAGAAGGTCTCTGATGTTCGGCTTTAACCTTCGAGCAAGTCAAACACTTACCAACATAAGTCGCAACGTCCTTCTTAAGATTCGGCCACCAATACTGTTCTTTAAGGTCGTGGTACATCTTACCTGCACCAGGGTGAATCGAATATCTCGATTTGTGTGCTTCATCAAGTATCAGGCTTCGTAGATCTCCATAGTAAGGTACCCAAATTCTTCCGGCATAACATCGGAGTCCAGACTCTCTATCCTCGAATCGAGAGACAAGTATGTTCAAATGCTCGTGAGATATGTTCTCCTCCTTGAGAGCCTCAACTTGGGCTACTCTGATCTGGTTGTTGAGGTTCGAATGGATGGTGATGTTCAGAGCCCTAACACGGAGAGGTGCCGTCCTCTCCTTTCGGCTTAAAGCGTCAGCTACAACATTGGCCTTGCCAGGGTGATAACGGAGTTCACAATCGTAGTCGTTGAGCGTCTCGATCCATCGACGCTGTCTCATATTCAATTGCT